>NC_048599.1:66133905-66762104 GCF_003668045.3 Cricetulus griseus | reverse complement strand
TGTAGCTAATACTTTGGAAACTACTATAATAACAGTTTATTATATAAAATGTTAGGAGCATATTTGGGATCTATAATTATTTTGTTTATAAAATTACTTTTCATATATTGCAATGTTTCACTAGAAAATTTCATGAAGAGTTAAAAACAAATTAGTTTTTAAAAATGTATGAAATGAAAATTAAATTTAATTATGTATAATTATGTAGCAAAATATCAAAAAAATTAAATAATTTTAGCACACACAGTTTCTATATAAAGGAATAATATGCATTTTTACTAAATGTGTATCTCTCAAAAGATAATGGTACACACCTCCAGTGTACATAAAGAAATGAATTTGAAAATAAAGACAAATTGCACAATCCAAAATAAGACTGTTTCCATGACTCATTGTTGAAATAGGGGTTGATCATAAGTATCAAGAGAGGGTCAGAAATAAAAAAAATATTTCTACTGGCATTTCCATGTTGTGAGATAATTGTCTAAATAGATACACGAGCTGTGAAACAACAGGCAAGTTTTCTCTATTTTTCAAGTAATTATTACATTTATTCATGTGGGTGCATGTGTCCTGAATTTAGGAATGTTTATATATGTCCTTGCACATATATAGACATGCAACAGCACATCTGTGGAGATCAGATATAGCTGAGTGAGTGGATTCTATCCTCCACCCTGTGAATCCCAAAGATTAACTCAAGTCATCAGGCTTGGCAACGAGTGACTTTAACTGCTATGGCATCTCACTTTCCCATGTGATTCATCTTTTAACTTGTAAGTTGTCATAACACATACAAAATATTAACTCATAATTACAAGATATTTATGAAATTAAAGGAATAATTTTCCTCATTATTGAGCTTTCAGATTCAATTCAAGAGAAGTTGGAGGCTAGGATTCCCCAAGGACTATGAAAGTAAAAGACTTTCCAATTACATGTTCCTATTTAATGTGCAGAATGGGAAACTTTCCAAGTCATACATGACTTTAGTCAGTGTATATAAGCCACACTGAGGTGGAGCATCACAGCCACACTAGTCATAGAAAAAACAACAATGTAAGATTTTCAAATTCCAGGGAAATTAGAGGAAACATCATCCAAAAGGCAAGATCTGTATTATAAGGTGATTCTTGTAGTGTGAGTACAGCACAAAACTGATGGTTGTACTTTCATTTTTCATCTCAACAACTCATTAAGACTTAGATTTTGCTGTTGTATTTTTAGTAGTATGGCTTTTTAAAAAAATTCTTCATGAGTTTACAGTGTCTTGCGTTTGTATATTTTAATTGTTGTGTTTGATAAAATATTGTTTCAATTACAACTAATCTTTGAGATATTGGAATCATAAGGCAGTTTTATATGCTCACATCTAATGATGATCTCTTAGGGTAATACTCAATGTTTCAAGTCTCTCAACATGGCAAAAAATCATACTCACATACCACTAAACTTACTCTCTTACCTGATTATCTTTTGATTTATTGATACTACTTTTGATTTATTGATATTTTCCCAGATACAGGCAATAAATTAGGTAAGTAATCATTAGAAGTTTGAGGCATTTGATTAGTGATGCAATTTAAAATAATCATAATTCACTAAGAATTAAACAATATAAAAGGTGTGAAAATGGCATTGATATTCAAAGGGCTAAGTATGCTCAATTTTGAATGAAATAAAATTAATTTTTATGTGATTCTGGCCATTTCGCTACTTGAATTGGTCATTCTTACTTATTTGTATTTGTATTTAAATAGCAAATTACCTTGTATTGCAAATCTCATACTAATTTATAGAGTTGATTGACACAGGAAATCAATAAATGTCATTATTACTAATGTATAATATTTCAGGTACTTAACAAGGAAATTGCAAAACATCCTCTAATTCGTTGACATTTTAATCTTCCAAGTCCAAACCATAAAATTAGTATGAAAAAGAACTGATATAAGAATTAAGAAAGAAATCTCATGAGAATTAAGGGGACACAGTTAAGATAAAACTATAGGAAGAAAAAAATAAATGAAACAGAAAGTTATAGAGGCAGAGAAAGGAGCTTTCATGAATAAGTGATTCAAACTATTACGTGATATCTCACCATTTAGAGTTGAAAGTCTGTAAGCATATGACAATATGTGATCCATAATTGTTCAGAGATACACTCTGAAGGATGAGTTCAATGTTCAAGAAAAAAACATAATGCTAAAAGCATGACATGAGCACATGGATTACCAATTTATTTGATGAACCACTTTTACCATATATTTTAATGAATTTATTCGATTCTGTCTGTTCAGACATAGTAAAAATTAATTTCATGCTTGGGAATTTTATGTTCATGTTTAAAATATGTCAATGGGTTTTCATTTTGGTACAATGACACTCAAGTGGAGGCTGTAAATATATCTCAGATATTCATTGAAGAGAATTACCTCTGAATCCATGAAAAAGCTAGATTTAAAGCTTGAGAAATGTAAACAGAATGTTTTGTACAAATATTTTTAAACAATATATTCATTTACATACATAGACAGATTATATTTCAGATGTGTAAAGATTTTCCTGTATTTAGGAAAATTTCCTGATTAGGGAGGACACACACACATACACACACAAAGTTATTTTAAATTTGACTGGATACAATACTACAATATAATTTGTATTCTTCTTACTTGACTAAGAACATTAAGCTATTATTTCTATTTCAGGAATTCTTAGGCTCTGTCTCAACCCATTGGAGCACAGTGAACTAAATGGAAGAAGCAAACCAGACTGTGGTATCTGAGTTTATTTTTCAGGGGCTTTGTACATCAAGGGTGCTACAGATCTTCCTCCTGCTGCCATTTTCCACCCTCTATCTGATGATTGTTGTAGGAAACCTGTTTGTCACAGCTTTAATCATCACTGACCATCGTCTCCAGTCTCCTATGTACTTTCTGTTAGCCAATCTGTCCTTTATTGATTTTTGCCTTTCATCAGTTACGACACCCAAACTGATCATAGATCTCATAAAAGATAATAAAATCATTTCCTTTGGGGGCTGCATGAGCCAGATCCTCTGTGTACATTTGTTTGCAGGGGGTGAGATGGTGCTTCTTGTAACAATGGCCTATGACCGCTATGTGGCCATCTGCAGGCCACTCCACTATACCAGCATCATGGACAGACAGAAGTGCATCTGGCTCATTTTGATATCATGGATCATTGGATTTGTGCATTCTGTGAGTCAGCTGATCCTGATTTTGGAGCTACCTTTCTGTGGACCTAGAGTGATAGACAGCTTTTTCTGTGATATTCCTTTGGTAATGAAATTGGCCTGCACGAATACTGATACTCTGGGAATCGTGATAAATGCTGAAAGTGGAGTTTTAGCAACAATCTGCTTCATTCTCTTGCTGATATCTTACACTTACATTCTATTAACTGTCCAGCATCACTCTAAAGATGGCTCATCAAAGGCACTCTCTACCTGTACATCCCACATCATAGTGGTTGTGCTGTTCTTTGTGCCTGTCATTTTCATCTATCTATGGCCAGTAAATATCACCTCTGTAGACAAGTTTCTTGCTGTATTTTATTCAGTCATCACACCTCTCCTCAATCCAGCAATCTATACACTGAGAAATAAAGATATTAGGAATGCTATAAAGAAGCTGATAAATCATATGTGAGTTCTGAAATAATTTTTATACATCTTATGTTATTGGCAAATTAACTGTATACACACCATTTTATCCGCATGGAAATTGAATTGTATAATAATTCCTTTGGGGAATTTATAGTAGTAATTAATATGTGGTTATTAAAATAGGCATCAGAAAAACATATTCAAAATCGTAAGAATCATAGTCTTACCATTTAGAATGAATAATTGTTCTGTGTAATTTTCTTGCATGTATTGAAGTTTAGATGATAATAATTTTGCTAAAATAATGATCACATATTACACATTATCTGTGTTCTCAAAATTGTTCAAATCACTTTATCTAAATTGTTATCAATAAAATCATCTTTAAATTTCTTATCAGTCTTACCAACTTTAAAAGTATGGCATTATATGCCAACCCAAATTCTGTCTTTGTAATAGAAGATATTGAAGATATTTGTGAAGACCTCATCCACTTGGAAATCAAAATGTTAAATAAATCAAATCCTAATGCTATTTGTCTCACATTGATAAGATCTCTGTCAGATTTCAAGTCTTAATTCTTCATATGAATTCAGAATTTTCCTATATTTTTCCTTAACTAAAAGGACAATTTGTTTATAATATTTGAATATACTTTTCTCAGTTCACAAATTATTTGCATGATCATTATTTTATATTATGTAATGAAATAATATAACTGCCAAGACCAGTAAGGTAAATATTGCATGATCTTGATGATATGGTGATCATAATAATTCATATTATATACCTATTGATGTAGTGGGTCTTTTGCCTGATAAACTATGTTTGTACATGTTTACAATTGCTTGAGGTCTAGTTCATTTCAAAACAGATATGAAAGAAATAACTTCTTGAATATCATGCCGTTATTTCATGAACTAATGGCTGGAATCAACCTGTATATACTCTAATCAGCTAGAGAGGTTGTTATAACATAAATATTCTAACAAAACCTTACAAACACATGCATCATGCTTTCCCAAAACTATGCAATTATAGGTAAATATGGCTCATGTCTGACCACAACTTTGATATGTACAAATGTGTAGGTTCTGGTATCTTTTTCAGAAGAAGTTAACTCCAGTTTTTTATAGAGTTAACTCTAAGCAAATTTGTCACCCTATTTATTTAGTAAATATGTTCTTTGACAATATCTGCAATAAGCTGATTATATTTGATACAGTCTCTTACCTCTCATTTCTCTCCCACTCTTGTTACCCCCTTCCCCAGTAACAAAAACACATGCAAGTACCTTTCTACATTTATGTATTTTTGTTTTGCTTTGTGATCCATTAAAATGACCCATAGCCATCCATATGTCCATTGATTACAATTGTCCCTGGAGCACTATGATCTCATTTCTGGCACTGTCCCAGAATCATTGGTAGCCTACAGTTCAGCAAGGAGATGTAGCAGTACATAGCTACCCTCTGATTTTTGCTTGACTGTTGACTACTGTCTTTTGTGGCATCCACATTATGCAGCTTTGGGATCATTATTGGCTGTGACATGCCTACAAGATAACATTTCACAGTTACTGCATTCTTTCTGACTCCTTCATTTTTCCCGGAATTATTTTATAAGTGATTTTAAACCTACAGACATCTTGCACTCACCTGCACACAGTCATACTATAACAACAACAAAAAAACACCTTAAGGACTCCTTTATAAACTATATAATTAAATTATAAAGTGACCTGTTTCCTGTGCAGTTTCTAAAAATATAAATTTCTTTTAAATTTTACCAAATCAGTGAAATTACTTGTATGTAATGTGTGTTTCTAGAAGCACATTGCAACACAGTGAGATAATTCAGCAGGTGAAGGAGTTTCCTACCAAACCAGAAAACCCAAGTTAAATCCCCAAAACCCATGTTGAAGAGTTACACTCCCATAATATATATATATATATCAATAATAGCAGTATGTTATGCATCAATAGCAGCAACAGCTTTTCCAGGTTCTGCAGTCAAAATTGTAGAGATATCCAGTTTTGAGCTAACATTTGCAAGTATTCCCACCAATGCACACACCAAATAATTAAACAAATAATAAAATGTTGAAAAACTGAATAATCACAATGAAAGCTTTAAAATATATATTTGATTGTATCCCAATAAAAGCATTACATACATAAACATGGACTGTAGCTGCAATTATGTTTTGAGGAATATTACACAAATGAATGGATAGCTACAGAATGGGAGAAAATATACAATACCACTCACCCTATAAGGGAATACTCTGCATATTATAAAAAGAACTAAATAAAATTAAACACTAAAGGTAAAGGGTAATGCAATAAAAATAACTGGGTAAATGAACTGAATAGACATTTTCCAAAAAGAAAATCAGACGGCTAATACATACATGAAAAAATGAAAGTTTTAGTTATCAAGCAATGATTTTTTTGAACGTTACTACTGTTATTTATGTTTAGGAAAGTACAGGTGTGTGAGCTGTTTCCATGCAGGTCAGAAGAGGACATTAAGTGCTTGGAGCTGAAGACACCAATCACTTAAGACACGGGTCCCAGATACACTGAGCTGGACCTGACCTGAATGCTTCCTCCCTAAGGATGGTTTTTATGATAAGAGAAGGACCTACTACCGTCCCTAACCCTAACCCTAACCCTAACCCTAACCCTAACCCTAACCCTAACCCTAACCCTAACCCTAACCCTAACCCTAACCCTAACCCTAACCCTAACCCCAACCCCAACCCTAACCCTAACCCTAAACATTTCAGTGGTACCTGAAATGACACTAATGCATGGTTTGAATGTGAGGGTACCTTTGATCAAATTACTAACAGCAGTACAGGTGGTTAAATGTCATAAAGAGTTGTCATTAGAAGATGAAGTTTTGATCGAGGAAAAGAAAGACATGAACAAAAGAAAATTAATATTAGAAAGAGAAAGGCACACAGCAAGACAGAAAAGGAGGAACATGAAAGGTGATACAGGAAAATTGTGTTTATAGTACACCAGATAAATAGATTAAAATGCGACATAAAACGCATCACTTGTTCAAATAATATTCTCTAAAAATTTTAGATTCCCCAAAAATGTATTAAACAGGAAATGAAATTTGCCTCAGACAATGTCACCCCTTCAAGCATTCTGAGAATATTATGTAGTACTATATAAAACACTAATTACAAATGAGTTATTTTCCTATAGAAGTAAATATTGTAAAACATTAAAAAAATTAGAATGGCTTTGAAAACATTTATATATATATATATATTAAGAAGGTTATGAATTAAATTATGCTTAGTGATACTTGTTGAAATCATGGGAAGACATTAAGTAATGTTTTTATAATGATGAAAAATATATAAGGCTTATAACAAAACTATTGGAATACAGTTACTTTTTCTTCCAAAAACAGATAAATTAAGCTCATTTACCATAGTGTATTCATACAAACACTGGTATTTCTAAATTATTGATCTAAGAAAGATTATTTCTACTGGCTTTGTTCATGTATTTTGAGATAATTATATATTCACATTACATCTACTTTTTTATTTTTTTCTTGAAACATTCTTGAATATTTCAAGAATATTCTTGAAATAATATTTTCTGTGTAACCATGACTGTCCAGGAAATAACTCTGTAAACCAGGCTGGCATCAAACTCATAGAGATCCACCTTCCCTAGTCTCCTCAGTGCTGAGATTAAAGTTGTGTGATACTACTATCCAGCTTCTTTGTTATTATTATTATTTTAATTTCATTTTACCTTCCAACCAAATTTCTCTCTCCCACCCCTCCTCCCACACTCTTTGCTTCAAACCCCACCCCACCCCAATCTACTCCTCCCAACAGGAAAGGGCTTCCATGGGTGCCAAATAAGTGTAGTACATTAAATTGGGGCAGGACCAAGCCCTTCCACACTGTATTAAGACTGAGCATGGCATTCCCTCATAGGGAATTGGTTCCAACAAGCTAGCTCATGCACCACTGATAGATCCTGGTCCTACTGCCAGGGGCCCTTCAGATAGCACAAGCTTCACAACTATCTCCCACATATGGAGGGCCTAGTTCAGTCTCATGGAGACTCCACTAAGTACAACAGTACTAGAAGGAAAGCTGTCAGTCCTGAGTTCATGAGTTTCCACAAGTTTGACTCAGCTGTCTCTGTAAATTTCCCCATTATGATCTTGACCTCCCTTGCTCACATATTCCCTAAGCCCTCTCTTTGACTGGCTTCATGGAGTTCAGCCAGGAGCTTTTTGTAGATCTCTGCATCTTGTTGCATCAATAATGGGATAGAGGATCAAAGACCTCCGGGAAATGGTACAGAAAAAATCTTTCCAAAAAGATCTAAGAAGCAAGATAATATAGCTATCCTAATAGCTAACAAAATGTCTTCAAACTAAAGGAAATCAAAAGAGATGAAGAAGGAAGATGATCATTTCATATTCATCATAGGAAAAACCCATCAAGATGAAATCTCAAACATGAACATTTATGAGCTACATACAAGAGCACCCATATTTGTAAAAGAAGTATTAGTAAAGCTTAAATCATACATCAAACCCTACACACTAATAGTGGGAGATTTCAACACCCACTATCACCAATGAATAGGTCTTCCAGACAAAAATTTAATAGAGAAATAAGGGAACTGAGAGAAGTTATGACTCAAATGGACCAAATAAGCATCTATAGAACATTCCACCCAAACAAAGAGAATATACTTTCTTCCTACCACCTCAGGGAACCTTCTCTAAAACTGGCCACATACTCAGTCACAAATCAAACCTCAACAGATAAAAAAGAATGGAATAGACCCCTGTTCCTTATCAGATCACCATGGCTTAGAGTTAGAATTCAATAATAATGCAAATTCCAGAAAGCCTACAAACTCAAGGAAACTGAATAATGCTCAACTGAATCAACCGAGTCAAGGAAGCAATAAAGAAATTAAAAACTTTCTATAATTTAATAAAAATGAATGTACAACATACCAAAACTTATGGGACATTATGACAACAGTACTAAGAGGAAAGTTCATAGCACTAAATGACTACATAAAAAAGTTGGAGATGTCTCACCCTATAAATTAAACAGAACAGATGAAAGCTCTAGAACAAAAGGAAACAAACTGTTCCAAGAGGAATAGTTTCCAAGAAATAATCAAATTGAGGACAGAAATTAAAAAATAGAAACAAAGAGAACAATAGAAAGGATCAATGAAACAAAGAGCTGGTTCTTTGAGAAAATCAACAAGATAGACAATGCCTTATTCAAACCAACCAAAAGGCAGAGAGAGAATATTCAAGTTAACAAAATCAGAAACAAAAAGGGAAACATAACAACAGGCACTAAGGAAATCCAGAGAATCTTCAGGTCATACGTCAAAACCCACACCCCACAAAATTGGAAAAATTAAAAGAAATGGACAATTTTATAGGTAGGTACTGGATACCAAAATAAAATGAAGACCAGATAAACAATTTTAAATAGTCCTAACTTCTGAAGAATTAGAAGCAGTCATTAAAAGTCTCCCAACCAAAGCAAGGCCAGGACCAGATGGCTTCAGCTCAGAATTCTACCAGAATTTCAAAAAAGAGCTAATACCAATACTCCTCATATAATATAATATGTAATATAATTATATAATATAATTAAATCATTCTTCCTTCCTTGTCCTCCCTCTAGATCCACCATATTCCTCTTCACTCTCCTTCAAATTCATGGCCTCTTTTTTTCATTAATTGTTACTGCATATGTATGTGCTGTTCAGTCCATGCAGTGCTATTTATTGTGTGTTTTCAGGGCTAACCATTTTTTTCTTTCCTGGGGAAGAATGCTTCTCCTACCCTCAGTTCTCCTTAGTTGTCTATAGTTCTTTTTCTAGGTTTAAGGACTCATGCACTTTTCCCTGTAATTTTATATGCTCATTGGTATCATCCTTGTTTAGCTCATTTTGGGCCTCATTTTGTTAAAATTTTGTGGTTGCCGTGGAATCAGGGAGTTTTCTGTGAGAATATAACTTGTAGTAATATCAGAAGTCTCATCTTTTCTCATGTCTTCTATTGGTATGAAAAAGAACAGGTTAAAAATTGACACTGTATCTGTAGTTCTTCAACCTGCATCTCTCAATTATTTTTATACTATGTGTTGATCTTCAAGTACTACATCTATGAGCACAATTTCACAAAATAACAAAATCATTCTATTTGTTGTTCACATCTTCCACAGTTTCCTTGTGTTGAACTTTTCTATGTAAGCCAATTGCATATGCAACAATATATTATACTCAAATCCTTTATATTTATTATATTTTGCAATCTGATTCCACCCTACACAAAGTGAGCTGATCAATATATTTGCTAGAAAAAAATCTTTGTACTTTGAGCCAAAAGGATCTGATGCACTGAATACCAATTCTTTTTAAAAAACAGATTCATTTTAAAGAGTTTCTACTCTATCATCATACTGATATGGATCATGTCTTCAAAGAAGGACCACAAGCAATACCTTTTAATGTTATGAGAGTCAAAGCAAATGATCAAAGAACATAATAAAAGGTTTTGGAAGACTATGAAAACTCCATTATGTACAAATATTAGATGAATAATTAAGAATACATTATATCACTTTTTTACTTATTTCTATATATTTCTTAAGAACGGGTGTTAACATAGTTTGTTAGATATCAAACAGATATTGTCAATGATTTTAATAATTTACTGTGTGTCAAATTTCAAAGTTAGGAAAATACCATAGTGACATAGTGACTCCTCATCAAATAGAAAAATTTGCCAATAATTTCTTCTGCATCTCTTAATAGCTGACTCTTGGGGAAAACAATATTTATAGAAGGCATTGTTCTTATAGAAAACTAATAATGATGTAGATATTGAACATTATTCCCAGTTGTATTAATTGGTTGTCTTCCTGTTGATGAGTACATGTGTGCTTTTAGTTTTAATGGTGAGTGGTGAATAAGAAAAGATTAACTCTGTGTTTCTCATCCCTTGAAGATGCTGAGGACAAACTCTATGCCTGCTTGGGTAGGTGGACCAATTTTCTCTTATCTTCTAGCGTCAATTTGTTACCACTGTCAATTTGTTCTTTGTTTTTGTTCATTATAATATACTTTTGCCCTTTTAAAATTTAAATTAGAAACAAGCTTGCTTTACATGTCAATTCCAGTTCCCTCTCCTTCCCCTCCTCCCCTGCCCTCCACAAACCCCTTATCCCATCCCCTTACTGCTCCCCAGGGAGGGTGAGGCCTTTCATTGGGGATCATCAAAGCTGACATGTGTGTGTGTATGATAGGATGTGAATTCAGCTCCTCATGGTTTAGTGGGAAGCACTACAGTCCTTGAACACTCTATCCAGCCCTACCTAGATCTAATCTAGTTCTTAATAAGCCATGGTAACTATGTTTCGATACAGACCTTTAGAAGTTAATTTATATCAAATAATTGCATGCTTACTATGCACACCCTTTTCTTCCTTCTTTAGCCCCTTGAAACCACTATTTTATACTCTGCCTCTGAGGTTCATTGTTTCAAATTACTCAACTATGTAGAAATTATACAACATTTGATCCTTTATGTCAGAATGTCCTTAAGATTCATCCACATTGCCACAAATACAGCAATGTGTTATTTATTAACACAATATCAATAATGATTAAATAATAACAATATATGTCTGTATGTGTGAATACATGTGCACACACATATGCATGTGCTTGTATGTATATATCATATATATATATATATATGAATAATACAGATATAACAAGTTTCACTATTAGTTCATCTGTTCCTAGACACTTCAGTAGATAATGTATTGTATAAATAATGCAACAAAGAACATGAAAATGAGCATCCCATGATATCTGGATTTCATTTAATATGTATCTCAAATGATTGTATAGTATTCTTAGATTAGTTTTATTTTTAAATTTTTGTATCATCAAGATCTTTTTACCATCATGCTTATGTTTATGATAAGCTTCATCTTCATGAAGCTTTTTTTAAAACAAATTTTGCTTCTTTGTAATTAAATAAATGCTTTTAAAAGTGAAAAAAGATCATTTTATATACTCTACAACTGAGTTTTGTCAACAACAATATATAAGAGTTCTGTTTTCCCCAACCTAAGTCAAGATACTTTATATTTTTTTAGATTTATCTCACATTTTACAATTTTAACATGAACCTAGTGTTGAAAATGGGGAATTACTACAAGATGTCTCCAATTCAGAATCCCCAAGAACTTGGACCCAATTAAAGTACAGAACAGGAAAGTTCCCAATGCAGACATGATTTTATCAGTGTATATATGCCACACCAAGATGAAATTCTTGCCAACATTGACCACAGCAGAAATCACAGGGTTTTTTTTTCCAACTTTTTTAATTTGAATTAGAAACAGGATTGTTTTTCATGATAATCCCATTTCCCTTCTCCCACCCTTCCTCCCCTACCTGCTCCCCCAACTAAAACCTTACCTGTCACATATCTTTTCTGCTCCCCCTGGATGGTGAGGCCTTCCATAAGGTGTCATCAGAGTCTTTCATTTCAGAAATCTATCAGACCTCCTGTAGAAGCCCAGTATTTATCCCTAGCATAGGTATGGACTTTGGGAGCCCAGTCCATATAGAAGAATAATCCCTGAGCCAAGAAATCACAGTTTTGTAGTGTAGCACAGTTGCAGATTCAAGAAGCATTTAGAGGGAGCATTATCATATTGAGAAGACCTAGTTGATGAGATGATTCCTGCAGTGTAAGTACATCCCAAAGTGATTGTTGTACTGTCATTTTTCATAACAAATATTCATTTAAAATGTTTTTCAGCATTAGCAGCATATTTTTATCATTAGTGATTTTCAAACAATATTACATCTACATTTGTAATTGTTCTGTTTTCCAAAAGCATGATTGATATAAGTTTACTTTTCCAAATAACATTTGAGACTTCTGGAAACTTTAAGTAGGTTTATATGTTCACATAATACAAGCTGTTTATGTTACTTGACAAGTTATAACACTCTCTGCTGAAAAAACATGCTGCTGGCAGGCCGCTTATTTTACTCTAAAGTTATCTTTTTTGTAGTCTACTTTCTACATACAATACAGTAAAAAGCAGGTAAAAAGTGGGAAAGAGATGAGAATGCTGGGGGATTGAATAATAATAATTCACTGCAAATTCACCACTTCAATATAAATTATCTGAAAATGTCATTTTATTCGAGGAAAGAAGGAAACAAATTAGAGGCATGGAAATTAGCTTTCATTTATAGTGTTCAGAATAGCATAGAAAATCCCACCATTCAGAACTGAAAGTAACTTAATATAGTAAAATAAGTGACACCCCCCACGCATACATCATTGCTCACAAATACACTCTGATGGACAAGTCAAAAATCAAGGAAAGTTATAATGTTAATAACGTGTCTTTAGCACCTGGATTCTCAATTGATTTGATGAACCATTTTAATCACATTATGTAGTAAACTTGGTTTGATTCTTTAATTTCATACACAGTTGACAGTTTATTTATGCCTGGGAATTTTGTGTTTATTATTAAATTTATTTATATTTAAATTTATTTAATAAATATTATTATTTATTAAATTCTATAAGTTAATAGAATATCATTTCGGAATTGTGGTGGCCATGTAAAGGGGCTGTAGCTCTGTCTATGATATTAATTGAAGAAAACTATTTCTGATTCCATTCATAAAGAGAAGAATAAAACTTGAAAAAATGTAAAGAGAATATGTGTTTCTGATATTTTTAAACAACATACTCATATGGAAAACTATAATTGTGGTCTTTCAGATGCACCAAGCTTTTGAGCCATTACTCTACATTTAGAAAGGTTCCCTGATTAGAAACAATGTACAAATACATGAAATATTTATTTAAGATTTTATTTGGATACAATGCTAAGATTTCAAATTGAATATTTTTCTCTTTACTGAACTGCAAATATTAAGTCATTGTTTCTATTTCAGGAATACTTAAGCTCTGTCTCTCTGAAACCACTGGAGCACAGTGTACTAAATGGAAGAATCAAACCAAACTGTGGTGTCTGAGGTTATTTGTCAAAGATTTTGTACATCAAGGGAGCTACAGATCTTCCTCCTGATGCCATTTTCTGCCCTCTACCTGATGACTGTGATAGGCAACTTCTTTGTCGTGATATTAATCATCATTCATCATCATCTCCATTCTCCAATGTACTTTCTGTTAGCCAATCTGTTCTTTATTGACTTTTGTCTTTCATCAGTTACTACCCCAAAACTGACCACTTACCTCCTGAAAGATAATAAAACAATTTCCTTTGAGGGCTGCATGAGCCAGGTTCTCTGTATGCATTTATTTGAAGGATGTAAGATGGTACTTCTTGTAACAATGGCCTATGATGGCTATGTGGCCATCTGCAGGCCACTTCACTACTCCAGCATCATGGACAGACAGAAATGCATCTGGCTCATTTTGATATCATAGATCATTGGATTTGTCCATGCCATGAGTCAGCTGATCCTGATTTTGGAGCTACCTTTCTGTGGACCTAGAGTGATAGACAGCTTTTTCTGCGATATTCCTTTGATGAAATTGGCCTGCATGAATACTGATACTCTGGGAATTGTTTCATTCTCTTGCTGATATCTTACACTTACATTCTATCAACTGTCCAGCATCACTCTAAAGATGGCTCATCAAAGGCACTCTCTACCTGTACATCCCATATCATAGTGGTTGTGCTGTTCTTTGGGCCCTGCATTTTCATCTACTTATGGCCAGTCAGCATCACTTGGGTAGACAAGTTTCTCGCTGTGTTTTACACAGTCATCACACCCCTCCTGAATCCAGCAAACTATACACTGAGAAATATATTTAAAATGCCATAAAAAAGCTGAGAAACCACATGTAAATTTGGAGATAATTTTTAAACTCATCTTCTAGTCATAAAATTCATTGTGTTCATACTCTTTTAGCTCTATTTTACCACAAAATTGCATATATGGAACATTTCTGCATGCCATTAGCTGCATGAATTTATAGTTATGAAAAAGCTATTATGAATGTACATTCAAAAGTCTAATACTTAGATTTTGCCACTTAGAATAATGGCTGCATCACATACTTAGTTGTGTCTGAAGACTAGAATGATTATAATGTTCTAAAAATTATAATTACAATTTACTAATTATCACACCTAGTCAAACTATGCAAGACACTTTCACTAGATTATTGTTCACAATGTTCCCATTGAATTATTTATGAAAATTATCATTTAAAAATATATTGCTATATTCTAATCATCATTCGAATTTCACTCCAGGAGATACTGAATGTATTTTTTAGTTCTACATCTTCATAGAGATCAAAATGACTTACAAATCAAATCATAATGCCAGTTGCCTCATAGTGACATAATTTCTGTCATTTTTCCAATTTGTACCTATTGAAATGAAATCATATTTTACTTTTTTCAATCCATAACTGAAAGGGCAGTATTCCCAGTATTTGAATACACTTCCCTCAATACACATTATATAGATGACCTTGATTTTAGTTTATGTTATGAAAGTAGGACACTGTGGTGAAAATATGTTTTTGAAAATATATATGATGTAAATATGTATATACACATATGTACATATATATGCATACACTGTTCATGTTAGCTATCATTTGATAATTTATGCTATTTGCTGGATAAAACTATATGTATATACATTTACAAAAGTTTGATATCTATTGTATTCCTAAAAAAAGATGTAATTCATAATTTCTTGAATATCCTGTTAGTATTTCATGAAGTATGATTGCAATCAAAATGCATGTGTCTTCTAACAAGTTAAAGATATTCTTATAACATATATAACATAAACTAATAAATACATATAAATACATGTATTGTGTTTTCCTAAAATCAGATTAAATACTAGCAAGGCTCATGTCTGTCCACATACCTTGAGCATATGGAGATATATAGGGAAGTTTCAGTATACTTTTCCTAAAATACTATCTCAGCTGTATTTATATATTTAACTATTTGAATTTTTAAAGTCACCATTTTTTTCTTTTGTGAAATTTGTTCTTTGACAATATCTACAATGAGCTGTTTACATCTGACTAATGTCCCTGACCACTAATTTTCTTCCCACTTTGATGTGGGGGACCGAATAATTCTGTTATGGAATATTTTGGGACCGAATAATTCTGTTATGGAATATTTGGGTCTCTAGCTCCAGTAAACATGGAGCACCAGAAAGCTCCTGCCTCACCATTGTATTGTTAATGCCAGTAGGGCTACTATTGTTTACCATGGCCTCAGGGTAATATGCCTCCTAATTTGCATCTCTATGCTCCTAAGCATCTGAATATGCCCTCACCTGGGAAGGGAGAGCAGAGGTGTGTGAGTAACTTGTGAGGACAGAAGGTTAGGAGTGAGGGGTGAGTGACCAGAGGAGATAGGAGAACAAAGAGAGATGGCTCCCTCATGGTCATGGCAGGATGGTTAAGAAACACCGGAAAAGATGGCTAATAAAGAAATGACTCTAGTTCTACAACATGGAACTGAGAGCTCTCTGAAGATGACAAGATGCCTGTGTTTGGTCCTTATCGTCACTGGGCTGCTAGGAACTTCCAGGTCCACACACCCCCACTCAGGTAGAACCTCATGGCTGTAGTGAGTTAAAGCTGAGACATGCCAGGCCACAACACTCTGATTAGCCACTTCCCCAGACACATGAACACTAGTACCTCTCTGCATTTATGTTTCTGTTTTTTACTTTATGGCAGACATGCATTGCTCAGAGCCATCTGTGTGTTCATCAGTTTGGAACTGTCCATGGAGAATTGTGAGCTTATTGGTAGGCCACAACTGAAGAACATGTCTGGTCCTGTTTTATGTCTAAAAGTGGTATAACTGGGCTTCTAGACATCAACAAGCTAAATAACACTATTTTATAATGGGGTGCAGATCTAAACAGAGAATTCTCAACAGATGAAGCCAAAAGAGCTGAGAAACACTTAAAGAAATGTTCAACACACTTATCCATCATGGAAATGCAAATCAAAACAAATTTGAAATTCTATCTTATACCTATGATCAAGAACTCAAGTGACAACTCATACTGGCCAGGATGTGGCACTAGGGAAACACTCTTCCTCTCATGATGGGAGTGCAAACTTGTATAGCAACTTTGGAAATCAATATGGAAATTTCTCTTAAAATTGGGAATAGATCTACCTCAACCTGATTTTAGAGAGGATTAAAAACAAAGTCTGCCTTGAGTCCATAAGAGAATTACTTTTAAACTGCATTCAGACTGTGAAAGACATACAGGGGTTCTTGAGGTTCTAATGAATGCATTTGAATTATGATATGGCTACAATCTATAGAAGCCAGGGAGTAGGATGCAGTTGTTTAATAAGAATGGTTCCCATATGCTAATGATTTAAATGGCTGTTCTGCAGTTGGTTGAATTGTTTGAGAAGTATTAGATGTAGCTTTTTTTGTAAAAGGTGTGTCACTTGTGGGTGGGTTTGAACTTTCAAAAGCCTTACCATCTCTAGTTATCTCTGTCTCTCTGTGTCTCTGTCTCTGTCTCTCAAAAGGCATTGTTGGATCTGGTTTCAAGGCCAAACTGTTTCTTTCATTTATCGTTTCTGGCTTTTTGACTCTATTTTCAGGGCCAAGGCATATTTCTTAAAATAGTTCTAGTTCTACGGACAAAGTGTGTGTCTCTGGTCAGAGTCAAGGTAGGTTTCCTTAGTTCTGGGTTCAAGGTCAAAATGTTTCTTTCACTGGCTACGGTTTCAGATCCAGGGTATGTTTCTTTCAAGGTTAGGGAGCTAGATTTTGTGCTCAGGGATTGGTTTATTTCCTGCCTAGGAATTGTTGGTTCCATGTTCACTTGGTCAGGGGCCTGGCTCTGGTTTCAAAGGCAAACTGTGCTTTTTTTCACTGGCCTTTTTTTTTTAACCTTTTGGCTCTGGTTTTGAGGTCAGTGCATATTTCTTTCACTGGCTGTGGTTCAAGGGCCAAACTGCTTCTTTTATTTTGGTTTCAGAGTGAGGGTATGATTCTTAGGTTCTGGGTTCAGGACTAAAATGTTTCTTCCATTGGCTTAGTTTTCAGACCAGAGTGTGTTTAGTTCACTGCTTCTGGGTTCAGGGTTAGGTTGCTAGATTTCATTCTCAGGACTGGTTGGTTTCCTGCTCAGAGATTGGTTGAGTTCATGTTCAGTTGGTCAGGGGCAGAGTTGGCTCTGGTTTCAGGGACAAACTGTGTTTCTTTAGCTAGTACTTTTTACCTTTTGGGCTCTAGTTTTGGGACCAGGGCATTTTTCGTTCAAGAGCCAAAATGTGCTTCTTTGGTTCTGGTTTCAGAGTCAGGGTATGTTTCTTAGGTTCTGAGTTTGGGGCTAAATTGTTTCTTTCTCTAGTTTGGGTTTCAGGGCCAGGGTGGGTTTCTTTGGCTCACCCTTTTACCCTACACTTTTCATATTTGTTTAAATTATCTTGTTACATATAATTTTCCTCTTTTGCCTTAATTTTGGCAGGTAGATGTATAATTTGACAATTAATCATTAAAACATTGGTATTATCTTTTAAATTGCATCCCATGATTTAGATTCATGTCTGCTTGACAAAAGAATAATGATACATAGCTATAAAGGTCTTTCTTTACTTTTTGTTTCTAATATTTCACTTGTAATCAGAAGCTGGCAATTTAAGAATTCCATTCAAGAAAACTTGAATAAATAATGTCTCATTGTTATATTTTCTTTAATATTATTAATCTACAAATCAATTAGAAAATTTAGTAATTCATATGCTATATTAATTTCATTTGATCAATGTGGTAATAAACTTCAAATTTGCATGTTGTTTTATCAGAATTTTATACAATATGTATGCTTCAAATTTCAAAAAGTTTATAAACACACCCAAGATTAAGTAGCAAAGTCAAACTAACAACCTTTATCTATAGATAGACACAACTATAAGCATCAAATAAAATGAATTAAGTATGAAGATGAAGGGACCAGCTTCCCTTTTGGCAGCCATAATGGCCGAACATGTGCTCTATGACCTTGTGTTAGTCACTAGAAGGTCAGATGCCTGCCTCGTGACAAGGAACCAATCAGAAGTTAGCTGGTGGCACTATGCTTTACGACCCTGGGTGTGCTTTACGGACAAGCACATAGCAATGATGCACAAAGCATAGCAACCACCCTGGGAGGGCCTATGGGCCATAACAACCAGTTGACCAATCAACACAGGGCAAGCCCTTCAAGCCTGGAAGCACACCAATTGTGAGCTTGTTCGTACCCCTAGACACTCCCCTTATGCTGTCCTATAAGATCTCTTGGGAGGCCCTAGGAGCTGTCTTTTCTAGCCATCCGCCATGGCGGGTGGGTGAAAGACCCGAGCTAACATGGGGTTAGCTCGTTAAATTACAATAAAGCCTCATGCAGTTTGCAGCAAGCTCTCGAATCTGCCTGGTAATTGGGGTGACTGCAGTCCTGGCCTGGGACCCCAGATACCTGAGTTTTCCGGGGGGTCTAACATTTGGGGGCTGGTCCGGGATTTGTGACCACCCCTCACCTGAGTGGATTCGATCTTGGAGGTAAGATGATTCGAGCTCGAAACTTATATGTTCAATGTTATATGTTTGCTTGTTTTTGTTGGTTTGGTGCTACTTGAATTTGCTGTTTTGTTAATCTGAGCCTGCTCAGGACTCGTGACTTGTATTTGTATAATTCGGACCTTAGCAGGAAATAGACTTATTTCGAGACCCTGAAGTCCTGCCCTGGACGAAAGTCCGAGGTTTGTTTGAATTGAACCATAGGGAAAGCAGACATGCCCAGAAATAGATGTATTTCTGGAACCCTTGGTTCTGCGCTGGATGAAAGTCCAAGGGTTGTTTATAATTTTGGTTTGGGGCACCATTTCTTTGCCACGCGGTTTGTCCTGTCTAATGTCTGTCCTGTCTAATGTCTGTTAAGCCTGGAGGATTGGAATGGGCTGGGTGACTGAACAGTTGAGCAACAGGTTTGTTATCTGTTATCTGATCTGTTGCAGCCCACGCCCTAACCGCCTGCTTGTGTGTCATTTTACTATTTCGGTTAATTTTATGGATGTGTAGGTCCATATGTTGGGGGTCCTGGCAACATCTGTGAGTAGGCCTACAAGAATTGTTTAGGGCGGAGGTTCGGGTGGCAGCCTTCCTAAATCTATAGGGGAGACTTGGTTTCGAACCAAGTTGATCTCCATGGGGCTAGCCATCTGAAATTCTGAATAGGACCCTAGTCTATGTTAAACATCTCTTTCTGTCCCTACTGCCCACGCACATGGCATGCATGGGTTTGGGGTCTTTTCTTGATGATCTGAGCACGTGGCGCTTGGCGGGAGCCACCTCAACTGTGATCGGCAGATGCGCCCGGAGGACAGACTGCTGCTCTGAGGACACCCAGGAGGTACAAACGGAGGCCAAGGACTTGGATCCTCCTCAGTTAGCGGTAATTGTAGGCGCTGGGTTCTGCCGCCCGTCTTCCTTATTTATTGCCTTATAAGCGGCTCGGGCGGATTGGGTTGGCATCTGTTCTTTCCTGTCTATTCTGTATCATCATTGGTTTTCAATTCAGGATCCACCATGCTACCCCGTTTCTATCCCCACCTGCGGGTCTGTGAGGCATGCCGAGTGGGGCTGTTTCTGCCCCAGCTGCCGTCCTGCCTGCTGCGGGAGTTTCCTGCTCTGAGGGAAGATGGCTGCAAGGCCGCCATCGGCCTGGCTGCCCGGCCTTCTCTGTGCTCCATACACATGGTATGCAGGGGAGCCTCGGGGGCCTTTTTCCCACCCCTGCATTGGCCGAGGGTCTGGGTTTACCAGCAGCACCCCCACCCCAGGTCTCTCTGCCTTGAGCACATGGAGCTAGGACATAAGAACTTATCTGGCCTGATCCGGACTTCTAAAAAAAGAAATGGCCTTAAAGTTATTAAGAACTGTAAAAGGGACTTTGATAAAAAATTTTTATGTTGACTGAGAAATGAGGAAAAATGTAGGAGACTTAAATAATAAAGAGGATAAGGAAAAAAGAAAATTTGTCTAAGAAAGTCTAAGAAAATCAGAGGAATGAACTATAAAAAGGTTATAGAGAGTTAAAGCAAGTCATAGAAGGTCAGAGAAAAGATTGTTAAAAGAAAAAAATGTAAACTGTAAACTGTTATGTTTTCTCATGGCTACATTAGTAAATTTTAAAATGATAATATAAATTAAAATTTTAACCATCTTAAGCTAATTCTGTTTTAAAAGTCCTGTTTATTTCTCAAGTAATTTATGTATACTTGTTTTAAAATGTTCTATTTCCTGGTATAACCTAAGTTCTGTTACAAGCATGTTAAGCAAATGGTACAAGTTATGGCCATTTTGTAGCCAGCCACATGGCAAACTGGTCACATGACTGACTGGTAGCCATTTTGCTGAAGTTGAAAAAAGGATACTTGAACCGCCATCTTGACTAAAGGTGACCACATGGAAATTAGAGGTACCATCTTAGAAACAAGGTTTTCAGTTAAGATTTAAAATGTTAATGCTTCTATATATTACAGAAAAACATTAAGGGAATTTAAATTTCTTTTTAAAACCAGTTTTTTTAATGTTTATTTTTTTTAATGTTTGTACTTAAAGAGCTTCAATTTAGAATTATTTTTAAGCAAAGCCTGACAATGTATAATTCTTGTTTTATAAAGGCTGCTAATCTATTATAAGATGTTACAGTTTATGTTTTCAGAAGTTAAGTTTAGAGCATTGGTGGCACACGCCTTTAATCCCAGCACTCGGGAGGCAGAGGCAGATGGATCTTTATGAGTTCAAGGCCTGCCTGGTCCAGCAGATCGAATTCCAGGACAGGGTTCAAAGCCACAGAAAAACCCTGTCTCATTTGAGCAAGCAGCTAAAATATGTACATGTAGCTACTGCAGTTTAAAGTTCAGCTGTGCTAAGTTTCAAATAATTTACTAAGTTAAAAACAGTTACAGTCAGACTAAAAATTAATTACAGAAATAAGACCTTACCTAACCACCTGTATGCTTCTTATGTGCTTAAGGCAAGTAACTAAAACAGACAAACAGACCTTTAATGCTTCAGAGATCTTCAGAATAGGGCATTTAAATTGTTATCGTTAAAGTTTATAATGTCAGACTGCCAGATCCTGACCCAAAGTCTCCAAAGAAGATTATGAGGCACCTCAGTTCCTGCACCTGGACCAGTGAGCAAGATGCTCAGATGTGATACCTGCTGCCTTCCAGAACCTCCTGTCTGCATTGAATAGCAGATGCTAACTGATTTGCTATTGAATGAAATGGCCTCAGTGGGGAATGTCCCCTAGTTTGCATCTCTACAGAACTAAGCATTTGAATAGGCCTGCACCTGGGCAGAGGTGTGAGATGTGTAAGTAACAAGTGAGGATAGAGAGTTAGGAGCAACTAGCAGAGAGGAGTCAACAGAAGGATAGAAATGGCCTCCTCGTGCTCATAGAAGCATGGTTAAGAAACAACTAAGAAGATGATAAATAAAAAGAGACTCTAGTTTTATAGCATGGAACTGAGAGCTCTCTAAAGATGACAAGATGCCTGTGTTTGTTATCACTGTTGTGTTGCTAGGAGTTTCCAAGCCCACATTACCCCACTCACGCCAAACCTTAAGGCTGTAGTGAAAGGCCAAGATAAAGAAGACCCCCTCAGCAGACAAAATAAGGCCTAGGATATAGGGTGGCTAGCTGGTTCAGCAACTCTGTTCCAGGAAAAGGCTAGCCATAAAAAGTTAGATTAGAATCTTACAAACAATCTTAAGGAATAGGGAGTTTCCCCTTGTGATTTCTCTGGGGACCCTTCACTGGTATTCTTGGTATTTTGGTTTGGGGTTTCTTCCCTCACTGGTATTTTGGTAATTTGGTAATTTGGGTTGTGGTTTCTTCCTTTAAAAACCCCTATTCCCAGCCATTCGGGGTCGAAACTCCTCTACCCTTGTGTGGGATATGAGTCTCGGCCCAAGCGCGCTGGCTCCTGTCAATAAACCTCGTGCGATTGCAGCAAGAACAGTCTCTCATGAGTTCTTGGGCATCGTGTCATCCCGAGACTTGAGTGAGGATCTTCCCTTTCGGGGGGGCGGGGGGGGAGGGGAGGGAGGCCTTACAGTAGTGGTTTGGAGCTGAGACTGGCCAGTCATCGACAGTAAATAAAAATAAAATTAAAAATAAGTATTTCATAGAATACCTAGAATTATAATGATTTTTCTCTACTGATGTCTGTAGAAAGCAAAAATATACTTTAAAGAAGAAAAGGTGATGGTAGTTTTACCAATGAGAATTCTAAGTAAGTGAACTATTTAGAATGTGCAGAGAAATCAAGGGTCTGAATTTTTTGTTTGCTTGCAGCTACTGTTTTTGTTTTGTTTGTTCTTGTTTTGATTTTTTTGGTTTTCCAAGACAAGGTTTCTCTATCTAATACTCCTCACTATCCTAGAAGTCACTCTGTAGACCAGGATGGCCTCCAACTCACAGAGATCCACCTCCCTCTGTCTCCCTAGGGCTGGAATCTAAATTGTATATCACCATCACCTGGCTTATATTTTCCATCATGCAATTTTTTTTTCTTATCAATGTTTCTCTTACGCTAACTCTTCCCAAAGCTTCTTCAACTTCTTCATCAAACCAACTCCAACTTTTTTCTTTATCTCTCCACTCAGAAAACAAACAGGTAAATAAAAAACAAAGAAATATGAACAAAAGATAAAGAAAAGAAAAAGTAACATGCAAAGAAATTAAAATACAAAATCGGAAACAGTCATTTTCAAGTAGAAGACCAATAAGACAAAAAAAAAAAAAAAAAAAACCAAACAAACAAAGCAATATGAGACAAGAAGTCTACAAAATACCATTGACTTCATTTTTTATTGTCCATCTACTACTAGATATTGGGTCCACAGTTAAGCGAAGCTAATATACCCCATGAGACGCCTTGGATAAAACTAATTTTTTCTTTGCAAACAGACTTATATTGGAGATAGATTCTTGGTTAGGGATATGAACTCCTATCCACTTCTGCCTCTCAGATCTTGAGCATGTGAAGGCTCTGTGCATGCTGCCACAGTTTCTGTGAGTTAACAGTGTATCAGTTATGTTGTGTCTAGAAGACAATTTCCTTGCTGCTATCCACCTGTCTAGTTCTTAAAATCTTTCTGCTTCCTCTTCTACATAGCATCCTAAGCCCTGAGGGGAGGAGCTTGATGAAGACCTCTGAATTATACCTGAGTGTTCCAAAGCCTCTCACTTTCTATAAATTTTCCAGTTGTGTATCTCTGTGATTGTTTCTACTTCAAGAAGTCTCAGGAGCCATGAGAGATATAGCAGGTGTTAACTAGTTTATAACAGGTCTACCCACCAAAAGCATGATTGCTGATGGGGTAGTCAAATTTGGCAAAGCCATGGGATCACTGCTGGGAAAACCAGTTTTTCCTGACTTGTTGTTCTCATGAGTCACTTTATTCTTCCCTTAGAACTTTTTTCCATAAGAATAGCTCTGGGTGTTTCCCATTGCTCATGTGTTTATTCTATGAAATTATTCTATCTGCTGGGCATATATATCTGTGGATGATCAAGAAGATGACCTTTTGTTTAGCTATATAATTTTGATATGTAGCATCTATACTGAGACATGCCTCATAACTGGATATATTTGTCCCACAAGGACTGTGAACTCTTAACAGACTGCCTTGTTTTCTTGTTCAGGCTAACTGTACACAATTAGCTCACTTTTATCTCAGATCATTTTGCCAGTCTACTAACAATAGATCTGTGTCTTAAAGTTGTCATTGGATACTGTTCCCTCCCTGTCTGGTCACAGTTTTTTTCCTATGGCCTTGGGCCCTTGTGTTGCCATGGTATAGCCTCAACTTCTTATTGCTTGATCCAAGAATGTGCTTTTGACCAATGAGAAATTTTTCCTTATCATTTTAAGGCTCCTGAAGGAGGAGAGGTTTTAGAATAGAAGAAGAAGAAGCTGGAAGAAGAAACATAGAGAAGTCAGAAGTAGGACAGAGTTATTAGAGTAGAAACATAACAATAAAAGACACATGAAATAAAAAGCATGACCCACAAACTGTATGAGAAGTTAGTACAGAAATCTTTCACGCTTTCCATTGCTCCTGAGAAGCATTTCAGTTTTGGAACCCTGGGTAGGGGCTGGATCAGGTCTCTTGGCCCTTACAAAGAAGCTTCTCTGACAATGGCTGAGCAAGTCACTGACCTGTAGGTATAGCATAATGAGACAGCCTTTCTTGTAACCAATATCCCAGAATTGTCTTAAGTTCATGATCCTCAGGTGTTACTGCCTCCAAAGTGGTACCACAAAATTATTTAGTTTTAAAAACAGAAATACCAGCAACAAAAAGGAAACAACATAAAAAGAAGTCATTATATTAGTAGTTTAGAGGGAGCAGAATTATGTACTATTAGTTGATGGATCTCTTTGGAAAATCCAAAGCATATATTTAAGGGGCTGCCATTTGAGAACACTGTTTGATAATTAGGAGAATGGACTGCAATATTCTTTATATATGGATATAAGTCCTAACTCTGATGCTTCATCTTTCTAAAATTTAGTGTCCCCATGTATAAAATGGATGTAAAAGTATAGCAATGGGAATTTTGTGAAGCTTATGTAAGATAAATGTGCCAAATATAATGCATTTTGCAGAAATAAAAATAGTTTTAATAGAAGTTATGTGTTATTAGCATTATGTATCATATTTACTTCCATAAGAGTACTATACCTTTGTAGGAAACAACATATTAATAAATAATTATGTATCTGTATTATTGAGGCATTATTTAAATATTGGGAATGACCTAAATATATGTATTGGACCTCCACACTAACTTGTGCAAACAAATCAAAACATACACAGGTAAACTGGAAGAAATGTTCAGTTTGTCAAGAACATTAATATCAAATATAACAGAAATTCTTGTAACCTGAGTAGCAGAACTCAGAGGAGAGAAAACATGGGTGAAATAAATGCATCTTTGAGTATCAAAGCAAACAAAACAATACATAAAACATCTGCTTCTGTAATGGCAAGAAAATTAGCCCATTTTATTCATTCAATTCAAAGTTTTCTCCCTTTACTGATTCAACAATTTACTATAAGAGGGTCATTTTGTAAGCCAGGAAGGCTTTTACAACTATGAGTCTTCTGCCACACAATTGTGCATCCTCTGACTGAGGGCATGAGCCACTTCATCCTGCTGTTTCCCATCTCTTCTTGTATAATTTCCTGATCACCACACTTCACTCACCTATTGTTATTCAATCCAGGTATCTCTACTTTCATATTTTTAGCCATGAACAAAGTATTAGGATCAATGTGAATACACCTTACCATCATTTATCAACAGGTGCTTTGAATCCATTCCTCTGATCAAGTCAAGGACCAAATAAATGAATGCTTTTTGAGATTGTATCGCTGGTACACTTTAATTCTAAGTTGTTACTTTTTTTTCTCGTGACCATCTTTTCTTTGTTCTTTTTAAAAAGAAGAATATAATGCCGATGTTGAACATAGAAGACATTAAGCTAAGTGAATAAAGTCAGACACCCACACGCCCCCACTACATACACAATGATATGTGTTCTCAATTATCTGCAGACTTTTAAAAAGTTAAATAAACAGAAAGGGGTAGAATTGTGACCATCAGTAAAAGATTGGGTGAAGAAATAGGAGAAGATCAGATTTCATAAATTTTTATTTATATATGTCTAATAATTCTAAAGAATAATTATATAGATTGAAAAATATACTTAATAAAGTATTATATGATGAAAAGTTAAAAAAGAATTTTAGATGTTTTAAATGCACACATAGTGACTGTGTGAAATACTAATATGCATTTTCACTATGTGTGTGTATAATGGAGTTCACCATAGTTAAACTCAATAAAATGGATTTAAGACTAAAGACAAACTGTGCAAATTATAATAAAATTGTTTCCCTTTATCGTAGGTGTGCTATGGATTCATCTTGCTGACAAAAGATTGTCAGCAAGAAACAATCATTCTGTTGTCATTTCCAGGTGTTAAGATGATGTCTAAATGTATATGTGAACTGTAAAACTACAAGATTATTTCTCTTTTAAAAAAACTGATTAGACCTGGCCTCTCAGTGGTGGTACATCTCAGAGATAAGAAACGCCAAAAACATATGCGACTTCAAATTTTACTTTAAAAAATCACAGCCTTCACGTTGTCCAATAAAGAATGAGGTATGTACATTCAAAAGGTAGTCAAAATTTATAAAACACAGAACAACAAAATGAGGAAGTACATTTTGCTATCCTGGGACAGAAATGGGACTTTTCAAAAACCTTCTATCCAGAAAACAGAATAATAACTAAATAGCAACTAGAGTTCTTATACTACCCTTACAAATAAATTTAAAATATGAAACTTATTGAGTAGGTTTCATAAATAAATACCAAATGGAAACTTTTAGAGTTTTGTATTCTGCTTAGTTTTTAAAAAGTAATTACCACAATAACTACTAGTAAGTTTGATGCTGTTCTTGCTAAACAAACTCAGCAAAAATCCCTAAAATAAAAGGTATAAAAAGGACAACACATGGCTCTGATTTTGAGTAACTTTTCCTCAGTGTTGGAACTTCTAAAGGATTAAATGTATTTTTTCTGTCAAGGTACATACAGGCCTTTTTGACTATTCATTTTTTATCTCATTACTCAGTTGATAAGTGGAGATATTTAGAAGAGCTGAAGGATAGAACTCAAAAATCACTTCATGAACAACTTGGAATTGTCATGTTGCTGTGTGATCGCTTTCCTTTTAAAATGAACAATAAATAAAATAAAAACAAGAATTATTACATTTATTTACATGTGTGTGTGCATGTGCCATGTATGTGGGCATATTTATATTGTACACTCACAAGTGTAACAGCACATGTGTGGAGGTTAGAGCACAGCACAAAGGAGTTTTCTCTCTCCTTTCCACCAACAGAGGCTGACTCACAACATCTGCCTGGCAAAAAGTGATCTTACCTGCTATGGCTGCTCACTTGCCCATGTGAATCATCTTATAACATGTATGTTATAAGAACACTTACAAGATACTAATGTAAAAATTACAAAATACATATAAGATGAAAGGAAATATTTTCTTTACTATTGAGATCTTGCATTCGTTTTAAGAGCAGTCGTAGGCTAGGGATCCTCGAGGAATATGAAGGGAAAACTCTTTCAACTACTGGGTCCTATTTATGGGAAATTTTCCAAGACAGATACAGCTGTTGTGAGTATATATAAACCACACTGAGGTGAAATACTCTCAGAAACACTGGACACAGCAGAGACTACAATGTAATAGCTTCAGATTTAAGGGAGAATTCGAGGAAACATCATTCAAAAGGAGGACCTGTTTTACAAGGTGATTCTTGTAGAGTGAGTATTTCATAAAATGATAGTTGCATCATTTTTTAATCTCAACTACTCATTTAAGGTTTGTTTGTTTTAGTAGTACACATTTTCTTTTACCTCTTTGATGATTTTACAGGGAGTCTTGCATTTGTAATTATTGTGCTTGACAAAAACATACTGTACAAATTTTTCCTTCCAACAAATCATTAAGACTTCTGATTCTTAAAGCAGTTTTACATGCTCATTCTAATGATTTTTTTACTATACCCTTACAAGTTCTCAGTCTTTCAACTTGGAGAAGTATGATGTTCACCACTATACTTACTCTAATATTATCTAATTATCTTTGTATTATTGGATGCTTCATTATCTCAAGATATAGACAATACAGTAAGAAAGTAGTTAATAGAGACCAGAGGAAGAGGAGAGCAAATGGGTTTAGAA
This sequence comes from Cricetulus griseus, assembly GCF_003668045.3. Lineage (NCBI taxonomy): Eukaryota > Metazoa > Chordata > Mammalia > Rodentia > Cricetidae > Cricetulus > Cricetulus griseus. The sequence goes on along the minus strand of NC_048599.1, from coordinate 66,733,502 downwards.
TAATCAGAGTTCATTGACAATTCACAAAATCAATAAAAGGTATGTGAAAATGCCACTGATATTCAAGATGAAGTGCATTAAATTTTGAACACAGTGAAATTACACTAGCTTTGATATAAACATTGTATTTGTATTTCATCATCAGGAACAAAGTTACAAATGTCATTATTTTTCATAGACTACTCAAAATCAAGGTCCCAATCAGTAACCTTCTAGATTGTAAATGATATTGGAGGCTTTGGAGAAAGGCAGAAATGTTTGCACTTTAGCTTTGCTACTTTATTGAACTTACTAGCACAGAAAAATCAGTAAGCATTATTTTCAATAAAACAATGTATTTAAAGTACTTAAAACAGTTAAAACGTGTTAATAAGGCTCTGTTCCCAGAAGCAGGATTTTGAAAAGAATTTGGAATAAAAACAGTGGAAATGAAACAAATTGAAAATAAAAGTACTTAACACAGAAATTACACAATATTAGCAATAACTTTATTTTCTCATCTTCCAAATTCAAACATAAAAATGTAATGATAAAGTACAGAAATTAAGATGAGGAATAAATAAAGGAAGAAAGTCAAGGAAGGAAGAAAAGATTGAGAGACAAGAAAATAAGCTTTCATGATTAAATTATTCAAACTATTAAATAAAATCTCACTTTTTAGAGAAGAATGCCAGTAAACATAGGACAGTAAGCAATATCTTCAGGCCTGGGAATATACAAAAGTTATGGGAAGAACTTCAATGAATTAGTAAAAAATAAAGGAAAGACATAATTCTAACCATGTGTCTTTAGCATTTAGGTTCTAAATTTACTCAGTGAACAGATTTTCTCATACTTTGTAGTAGATATGGTTCAATTCTGTCTGTTCATACACAGTCAACAATAGATTTGTGTCTAGAAAGTTTGTGTTTAAGTTTGTGTTTATCTACAGGACAATAGATTCTCATTCTGTGATTATGGTGGTCAAATAAAGAGACTATGTCTCAGATATTCATTAAGGAAAATTACCTCTCATTACATTTTAAAAAGGTAAACTTAAGGCCTAAAATGTAAGTAGAATATTTGTTACTAATATTTTTAAAGAATATACTCATTTTGATATTATACATATTGTCTTCCAGATGTATACAGCTGTTGACCCATCAGCATTCTACATTAAGGAACCTTCCTTGCTGAGACACAATATATAAACACATGAAAGACATATTTTAAATTTGAGCTTAATGAGGTGCCAAGATTTCAATTTGCTGTATTTATGCTTACTTGACAATTTTTAAAAACTGTCTTTGCTATACCAAGAGTTCTTGGTACAGCTCCCTTTGTTTAAGCCACTAGTAAAGTTTACTAAATGGAAGATGTTAACCAGACTGTGGTGTCTGAGTTTATTTTCCAGGGACTTTGTACCTCAAAGGAGCTACAGATCTTCCTCCTGCTGCCATTTTCCACCCTCTACCTGATGACTGTTATCGGCAACCTCGTTGTTGTGGTATTAATCATTGTTGATCATCATCTCCATTCTCCCATGTACTTTCTTTTAGCTAATCTCTCATTTGTTGATTTCTGCCTTTCTTCAGTAAATACACCAAAACTGACCACAGACCTCCTAAAAGATAATAAAACAATTTCCTTTGGGGGCTGCATGAGCCAGATCCTTGGTATACATTTCTTCGGAGGGTGTGAGATGGTACTTCTTGTAACAATGGCCTATGACCGATATGTGGCCATCTGCAGGCCACTCCACTATACCAGCATCATGGACAGACAGAAGTGCATCTGGCTCGTTTTGATATCATGGATCATTGGATTTGTCCATGCCATGAGTCAGCTGCTCTTGATTTTGGAGCTACCTTTTTGTGGACCTAGAGTGATAGACAGCTTTTTCTGTGATATTCCTTTGGTGATGAAATTAGCCTGCATGAATACTGATACTCTGGGAATTGTGATAAAGGCTGACAGTGGTGTTTTAGCAACAACTTGTTTCATTCTCTTGCTGATATCTTACACTTACATTCTATTAACTGTCCAGCATCACTCTAAAGATGGCTCATCAAAGGCACTCTCTACCTGTACATCCCACATCATAGTGGTTGTGCTATTCTTTGGTCCCATCATTTTTATCTATCTATGGCCAGTCAGCATTACTTGGGTGGACAAGTTTCTTGCTGTGTTTTATACAGTCATCACACCTCTCCTCAATCCAGCCATCTATACACTGAGAAATAAAGATATTAAGAATGCCATATTGAAGCTGATAAATCACATGTAAAATTGGAGATAATTTTTAGGGTTCTTATATACTAGTATATATTATGAAATCACAAATTACACAAAACTTTAGCCACACTTCATCCTAGAAATTGAATCTTATAATTTCATTTCTGCAAGCTATTTGTTAATATTAATGTATGACTATGAAATTAACTATTATGAAAATATATTCCAAAGTTTAACACTTATATTCTTACCACTTAGAAAGAGTAGTACTGTCAGCATAATAAACCTTTCTGTGTCTGAAGATTAGAAGATGATAAAAATGATGATTATATGGTAATCACAAAAACTTACTCAATATTACCAGTGTCCCCAGCACTGTAAAAGCACTAGAATATTATTAGTCACCAGACTATTATTAACTGTATATTATTTGAAATCTTATAAATATTACATTTTAAAATATATATAGCATTATGTTCCAATTCCAATTCTAATATCATTACAGAAGATATTGAAGAAACTCACAAAATTTGCATCTTCTTTGAAATCAAATGAATTACAAGTAAGTCATAACATTCCTTGCCACATCTTTATATAGTCTCTGTCAGTTAACTCTTAACTATTCATATAAATTAAGAACATCCCTTTATTTTATTTCTCAACTGAAAGAACAAAGTATTTATAGTATGTGAATGTACTTCTATTAATTTATTAATTTATTAGCTTGGTCATTATTTTACTTAATATGAAGAAAAACTTAACTGCCAATACTACTTAGGTAAATATATGCTCTTGAAAATAATATCTATGTATGTATATGTATATTATATTTATACATATATATATATATATAAATTTTATCTGCAATTTGATAATGTACTTCATTTGTGGGCTCAAACTTTATGTATATATCTTTATAATATTTGAAGACTAGTTTAGAGTCAGATATAAAAGTCATAATTTCTTTAATACCATTTTGTAATATTTATAAAGTAATGGTTACAATCAATCTATACACATATTCAAATAAATTAAATAGGTTGCTACAAATTATGTAACAAAACATGTGAGTACTTCAATTGTGTTTTCCAGAAATCAGATGATTACAGGTAATCATGGCTCATGCCTCATCATGTACATTATTGGGTACACATGTGGTGGATGTTTTGGAATGTTATTCAGAAAATTTTTACTCAAATGTGCTGATAGATTTAACTCTCAACAATCTTAAGTCACCATATTTCTTTTGTTAAATATGTTCTTTGACAGTATCTGCAAAAGCTGATGGCGTCTGATTGCTGTACTTGAACTCTTAGCTCCCTCCTACTCATATTGCTCTGCCCCCACACACACAATTTCATTTTATTTATTGACCCATTAAGTTTAACTACAGACATCTATGTGCTCATTGGTTTGTAATTATGCCTGGTGAATGGTGAGCTCATCAGTGAGTCACAACCAGAGAAAACGTCTGCCCTTGCCCCAAGACCATCATCAGGAGCTCACAGTTCAGCAAGGAGGTTTACGAATCCATAGCCTCTCAACCATCAGACTGGGGTCCATGAACTCCCCTTTGTTCACGTCAGCTGTTTCTGTGGGTTTCACCAGCCTGGTCGAGACTCCATTGCTCATCACTCGTCCCTCTCTGCCAGCATGGGACTGATACAGACCCATTGAACGTGGGTGTCAGTGAGGAGGCCTCAACAATCTATAGGGCTTCAGGTAGTAGACCAGTATTTATCCCTGGCACACAAATGGACTTTGGGAGCCCACTCCACATGTAGGGATGCTCTCTCAATGTGCACACATTGGGGAGGGCCTAGACCCTGCCTGGGATGATATGACAGACTTTTAAGATCCCCCATGGAGAGCCCCACCCTCCCTGGGGATCAGAGAGTGGATGGGGTGAGGGCTTGTGGTGGGTTGGTTGGGGCAGGGGAGGAGGGGAGGGAGAGGGAGCTGGGATTGGCATGTCAAAGCAAGCTTGTGACTAATTTAAAAAGTAAAATAATAATAATAATCATAATAATCATAATCATAATCATAAAAGAATCCATAGCCTACTCCTTGATCTACAATTGACTACTGACTATTTTCTGCATGGGTCCCATAATAGGCAGCCTTGGAATCATGAAAACATTGGTGTCATGACAATAAAATGGCATTTCACAGCTCTTCTCACATTTTCAGAGCTCTTACATTCTTTCTGCCTCCTCTTTATGGATCAAATCACCAGTATTTTGTAATTGATTTTAATCCTACACACCACATGTTCTCCCCGGCCCACAGACATACAATAACTACAAAAATGCCTTGAGGATTTCTTGCTAAACTATATAGTTAGATTGTAAAATAAGCACTTATTACTAATGTGATTTCCAACAATACAATTTTTATTAAATTTTAGCAATTCAATGAAATTTCTTCTAATTATTTTGTCTGTAAAGAAGAAGTATAGTGGAAGGTTGTGGTATGTTTCCCTGGGTAAAGGAGCTTGAGGCCAAGACAGAGGACCTGAGTTCAATTCCCAAAACCCACACAGTAGAAAAATAAAACTTCTATTAGATGATTTTTGTAGGTGGTTAAAATTAAGAGGTTGTAGGGGGTCTGAGAAATAATTCAGACTTTTAGACTGTTAAGACTGTGAAAGACTATGGGGAACTGAAGTTGGGCAGTGTGGCTTTTGCATTATGATATTGCCAGAGCCTATATAAAACAGGAATAACTATTAGAATATGGTGGTTTGAATGAAAATGTCTGCAATAATCTCATATATTTCAATGTTTGTTCTATACTTAGTAGAACTATTTGAAATGGATAGGATTTTATGACCTGATTGAAAGTGGTGTGTCACTAGGGATGCTTTAAGCACTCAGAAGTACATGTCATTACTAATTAACTCTCGTCCCTTACTCTCTGCCTCTGTCTCATATTTATAGATGAGATGTGAGCTCTCAGGCATTGTTCCAGTGCATTCCTGCCTATCTACTGCCATACTTCCTGTCATAATAACAATGAACTCTCATCCTCTGGAACTGTAAGCCCCCAAAACGATTGCTTTCTTTTACACTTTGCCTTGGTCATTGGTGTTTTGTTATGGCCATAGTAGAGTAACTAAGAAAATTAGAATTGGAAGTGGTTGTGTTTTATCTGAGTATAGATATGGTAACATATCAGTTACATAGGCATATATTAAATGTTCATATTTGGTGAGCAAAACTGCTAGATCTATATCAGATGGGAGAAAAAAATCACCTTCTATATGACATAAATTGTATCTTGTGTTATGCAATACCTGTTTCCAAATGCAAGAAGATAGGCAAACTATCAAAAAGTCAAAATGAGATTATCTGATTATTAAAATGTTTTGAAAGACTGTGTAAAACTACTTAAGTACAAAATATAAATGAATAGTTAAGAGTACATCAGAATAGTTATTTTTAATTTTAGTTAAATATGTATTAGCAATTTTTTGCTTTCTTAAGTTTTCATTGATACAAATCAGGTATTATTAATAATTTTAATAAGTCAAAAATTAAATGATCATCAAATCTCAAAGTTAAGAAAATATTAGCCTAGTCACATAGTTACTGCTCATAAAATAGAACTATCTGAAATGGATGGGATGTTGTGACCTGATTGGAGGTGGTGTGTCACTAGGGATGCATTAAGCACTCAGAAGTGCATGTCATTACTAATTAACTCTCATCCCTCACTCTCTGCCTCTGTCTCATACTTATGGAGGAGATGTGAGCTCTCAGGCACTGCTCCCATGCATTCCTGCCTATCTACTGCCATACTTCCTGTCATAATAACAATGGACTCTCATCCTCTGGATTATAAGCCCCCAAAATGATTGCTTCCTTTTACACTTTGCCTTGGTCATTGGTGTTTTGTCATGACCATAGAAGAGTAACTAAGAAAATTAGAGTACAATTGGAAGAAGTTGTGTTTTATCTGAGCATACTATATATCAGCTGTATAGCCCTACTTTAAATGTTCCATACTTGGTGAGCAAAACTTCTAGATCTAAATTGGAAGGAAGGAAAATTGACCTTGTATGGATCATAAATTTTATCTTGTGCTATGAAATACCTGTTTCCAAATGCAAGAAGGTAGGCAGGTAAATGTTTGGAAGACTGTGTAAAACCACTTAAGTGCACAATATAAATGAATAGTTAAGAGTGTATCATAGTAGTTGTTTTGAATTTTAGCTAAATATGTATTAGAATTTCTTTTTCTTTCTTAAGTTTTTTATTGATACCAATCAGGTATTAACAATGATTTTAATAAGTCAAAAATTCAATGAAAATCAAATCCCAAAGTTAAGAAAATATTATCATAATCACATAGCGCTCATAAAATATAATAGTCAATTTGCCAATATTTCTATTTTGGATATGCTAATCTTTGGCTCTTGAGAAAAACAATATTCATGGAAGCTTTAGTTTCTATATAATACTAAAAATTAAATAGATATTGAATGCTATTCCCAGTCATATTAATTTGTTGTATTCCTGCACATACACACAAGAACCACTTGAACCTGTATTCCCTTAGTCTTAATGGTGAGTGAGGAATTGCAGAAAGAATTAAACTCCCTGTGTTTCTCATTCCCCAAAAACACTGAGAGTTTTTGGGAATCTCTGCCTGCCCAGGTGGGAAGAGCACCATTCTTTGGTCTTCTGGCATACTACCTTCACTTTGTTCTGTATTTTTGTTCTTTATAATCTACTTTTTTGTCTTTATGTTTCTTACCTATAGTGGTTGTACAAGTTTACATTCTCACTAGCAATAGATGAGTATTCCACTAACTCCATGTCCTCTTCAACAAGAGCTTGGATTTGTTTTATTGATTTTAGCTACCTAACTACTGTAAGATGAAATCTCAAAGTAGTTTTTATTTGCATTTCCCTGGTAACTAATGATATTGTACTTCTCTTAAGAGCTTCTCAGCCATTTGTGTTTTATTTTGCGGAAGCTCTCTGTTTATATCTGTGTCCCCCTCCCAACTTTCTTGTGTTTCTTTTCTTGATGTCCAGTTTTACTTAATTCTCTAGATATTTTGCAAATTAATCATCTACCTGATGTGTAGTTGGTAAAAATATTTTCCCACCTGTAGCTTGCTGGTTTGTCCAAATGATAGTCTCCTTAGCCATACAGAAGATATTCCAGTTTCATAAAATCCCATTTACTAATAGTTGTTCTTACTGCCTGATTTATTGGTGTTCTATTCAAAGTCTTTTCCTGTTTCAATGAGTTCAAGGCTATTCCTCACTTTCTTTTTTGTCAGGTTCAGTGTATCTGGTCTTTTGTAGAGTTATTTGACCAATATGAAATTAGGTTTTGTGTGGGTTGATAGATGTTGATCTATCTGCATTCTTCCCCATACAACTATTCAGTTTGCCAGGTTTCCTCAGTATGTATTTCTTACTTCTTTATCAAAAATCAAGTGTTCACAGGTGTCTAGGTCTTCAATTTGATTCTATTGAACAACATGTCTTTTTATGTTGTCTTATGTGTTATAGCTCTGTAATAAATTTTGAGGTAACAGATATTAAAACCACCAGCAGCATAGGAGATCATTCCACTTTCTGATATTTTCTTCAATATCTTAAATTGTAATCATACAAGTCTTTCACTTGCTTGGATAGAATTAGCCTGTAATTTTTTTGAAGCTATTGTGAAAGGTATTGGTTTCATGATTTCTTTCTCAGGCCATTTGTCAATTGTATATAGGAAGGCTACATGATTTGTCTTGTTTTTGTGTCAGTTTTGTATTAATTTTGTATCCTGATTCTTTGGTGAATGTGTTTACCAGACATAGCAGTTTTCCAGTGGAGTTTTAGATTCACCCACTTGTATCATCCTAACTTCTTCAATCAAGGATATTTTGACTTTATCCCTTCCTATTTAATTTGTTTGACCTCTTTTGGTCATCTTATTGTTCTATCTAAGACTTCAAGAACTATATTGAATAGGTATGTAGAGATGGACAACTTTGTCTTGTTCCTAAATTTACTGGAAATGCTTTGTGTTTCTTTACATTTAGGTTGATTAAGGGGTATGGGCTTGCTGTAAATCACTTTAATTATGTTGCAGTATGTCCCCTGTATGGCTTTTTGATCAGGACATTTATCAAGAAGGGCTGTTGGATGTTTTTAAAGCACTCTTTCTGCAACTAATGAGATCATGTGGTTCATATCTTCCAGGTTGTATATATGATAAGTTATATTTATTTATTTACATGATTTTAATCATCCATGTATAACTGGGATAAACACTAGTTTATCATGGTACATCACTTTTTTGATGTATCTTAGATTCAGTTTATGTAACATAAATAAAGACCCAGAAATGGATATTGGAGTTCAACCTGAAGATCAGGGAAGCAAAGCGGCTGGCCACTAGTTCCAACCTCTACTCAAACTAAAAGAGCTGATCCATGCACAAGATCTTCACCAAGTCTCAACCTGCTGCCTCTCCTCAGTGTGGCTGGAGAATGAATGCCTCCTACTAGCTACTTGCTACTGTCTTTTATACCCCTCTAGGGTATAAAAGGTGTGAGCTATAATTCTCTTTTAGACTGATTCATTCTGGTATAGATCTGGGTGGTGTTGGACTAGGGGATCCTTCTACCTCTTTGTCCTGAGTCCTCAGGTTAAAGGATTGTATCACCACCTTCTAGCTTCTGGCTGCTGGGAATAAGGTGTGTATCACTACTCCCTGATCTCTATACCTTGAGGCTGACTTTGCTTTTCTGAATCATCAGTCAAGTCTTAATAAATCATAAATAATATACTACAAGTTTTCCAGTATTTTATTAAGAGTTTTTGTATCTATGTTCATAAGGTCAGGAATTCTTTCTTCATTGGGTCTTTAGATGGTTTAGGTATTAGGGTAACTGTGGCCTCAAAAAAAAAGAAGAATTAGCAATGTTCCCCTTGTTTCTATTTTGTGGAATATTGAGGAGTGTTGGTGTTAATACTTCTATTAACCAGACTTCAGGTTACCCAGACTTCAGGTTACCCAGTAGTACGCATGGGCTTTGTGAGAGTGGAATTTTCAGCTTTTCCCTCTACATCTGAGAGTGAGACTATGGAATAGGGACTTCTACTACTCCTTATGCCTGCTCCACAACCCATTTCCTTTTCCTTTGATTTCATACTATCCTCATCATTTGCCCCCCAGATTTTCATCATTTGTCCCCCAGCTTTCCTATTCTTCCTTCTTTAATTTTATGACTTGTATCTGCCAAAATGTAGTGTTTTGCTGGTGTTATTTAGATCTGCAAACAGAAATCAACATTACGATTCAATTCTAAAGCAAGATTCAGTATTCTTCCAGATAAAATTAGTATTCTTAAATGTTAAAATGAATATAAGGAGCTAGAAGATGTTTTCAATGAATCCATGGCTCAAACCATAGGTAGTTAAAGGAGCAAATTATGAGCTGATAGCAAAGCAACAGAAGACCGAAGTGTGCCTCACAGAAATGGCTGATGATCCAGAAAGAGAATTTTACATTAGAGTAGGACATCTGAACTGGGTTTCAAAAGCTTAACAGGAGTACACCAAACTCAACAGGTGCATGGAGCCAAGGAAGCTAACCCCAAAGCATTGTACTTTGACATGAAGGGGACTCAAACAGCCTGAGAAACCAGATGTTCTCTCTGACCATCAGTGTCTTCTTTGTCAAAAAAGACTCTTATTGGCAAGTATCTTTCCCTGTGCCCTATGTTCAACAGATGGGATGAAAAGAATTCAGAAGAACATAAAAAACATAGCATTCCCTCTTCCTCTTTAAGACTCTTCCATCTGGTCAAATGCATGTATGATATTCAGTCTTCATGAAACCTGGAAATGTGTGGTGATATTTTGTTTGTGCTTTAACAAATAAAGCTTGCCTGAAGATTAGAGAGCAAAGTACTACTTAGCCATGAAGGCCAGGCAGTGGTGGCCCACACCTTTAATCCCAGCACTTGAGAGAGAAAGGCAGATAGATATCTACAGGTTCAATGTTACTCTGGGCTACACAAGATTGAATGAGTCTAAAAGAAAAACAGAGCTCACACCTTTGATCACAATACCTGGGATAACACACCTTTAATCTCAACACTGGGGAGGCAGAGAAAAGAGTAACATGACTGTGTGGAGAGGGGAAAATAACAGGAGAGAAGACAGGAGTTCACAGCATTCAGTCTGAGGATTTGTAGGGATAGGGTAACCCCTTTGGTCTGAGTCTTGGTAGAGGTAAAAATTCTCTCTAGTGGATGGCTCCTTTACTTCTCTGACCATTCAGCAATTACTCCAATAAGTGGACTCTGTTTTTCTTTATTCATGCTACAGGCAAGATAATGTATACAGTCTTCTGCATGACTTCAGGTATTCTTTACTGAAAGTTACCAGAGTCACATAATATTCAATTAAATGAATTAAATGAATGTGTTCTAAAGAAAAGAAAAGAAGACAGGCAGACAGACAGAAAAAGAAAGGAAGAAAGAAAGACAGAGGTGTGCTGAGAAATCCAGGGGAACTAAGTCAATAAGCAGCTCCCTTCCATGGCCTCTGCCACTCCTCCTTCTAGGATCCTGTCCTGTTTTGAGTTCCTGTCCTGACTTCCTTCAGTGATGAACAGTGATGCTGAAGTGTTAGCCTAATAAGCCTTTCCCTCCACAACTTTCTCTGTAGCCATGGTATTTGTCACTGCATAGAAATCCTAACACAGACATCACCTAAATAAGAGGATTAATAGGGGAAGAACCAAGAGAAACGTTATGATATATTTGAGAGTCAAAAAAAAAAAAAAACAAATAAAACACAGCAAAACACAAAACATCTGGATCAGAAATAACAAGGAGAGTATTCCATTTGAATCCAACTATGTATAAAAGCTATGTTAAATTTTTCCATCTTCTTTGCTTTATTTTAATTATTTACTTATAAATGTACCATTTTGTAGTCAGGAAGGGCTTGAATTTATGATTCTCCTGCCTCAGCATCTTGCTTGGTACAAGTAAATCCTTAGCCACCTTACCTATTTACGTGTCATCTTCTGCGAACTTTTTACTCTCTTTAAGAAGAATAAAATGTCATTAGAGAATATCAAGGACTTTATACATGAAGAAAACATGATGAACAAGCACACATACAGAAAAACACATCCACAAATACACAAACATAAACACACACAAACACACAGACCCACACACGTTAACACACACAAACACAAACACATATAAGGAGACACACACAACCACAAGTTTCAGGATATTTGATCAAATTGTGAACCCCCAGTTTGCCTCAATTACTGGAAAATCCTGTTTCTAATTGTGGATTGGTTAAGCCCTAGCACCTGTTTTTAATCCAAGAACATTTGACTTGAATATTGTAAACAGGATCAAATAAAGTCAACCATAGTCAAGAGACAGAGAAAGCAAACAGTTGACAACAAAAAAAAAATAGAGAGTAAGAGGGAGTTATGAGGACAGATAGAGAGATGTACAGGAAGTATAAGGGAGGGACTTTTAGTTTGGGGAGTTATGCTTGAGACATTAAAGAGAAAGCTCTCTTTCTGGGATATCAGCTGTTGGGAGCCAAATCTCAGGGCTATTGCAAGTGAGGTCATGGAATTAGAGAGGTTAAGGTTGACAGTTATACTAAGCTGGCTCTGCAATGCAGGAGGGTAAGGAGATGTGGATCTCAGGAGGGACTCCTATCATGAGACTTTGGTTCCTGAAAAAAAATCCCTGTCCAAATCGCCACTCTTGGCATTTCCACTTTTGCTTTTTGCATGAGCCAGAAATGTTTTCAGTAGTTTCTTTTCTCCTTTTTCTGAAAGGAATGGTGATATAATCCTAATATAATGCCTAGGAATAGAGTATACATAGGGGCTGTAAGTGAGACCTGGCAAAGAATTGAGCTGTTAGCTAACACCTCTGGATCTGTAGTTACGCTCAGAGGCCTTTCTGAAAGCTGTCTGAAAGCTGTCCTGTCTTCTCATTCTTATCACTTAGCCATTCATTGACCAAGTGCTTCTTTGTTTTGGGGTACTTTATGGGACATTTATTAAGTGCTGGAATTTCCACTTCAGTAATTATTTCTGATGCTGCAGTTCTAGTGCTTCAAGTACAGTGTTTTCAATATCGTTATGTTGTGACGTAACTTCAATGTCAGGAGAAGATGGCTGTATGTCTGAACCCATGCTGATGGTCTTGTGTCTCCCACACTGCTGTCCAATATCCCGATCAACCCATTCTACACGCCCTCCTGAAAATTTCCTCGATGACACCGACTCAACAATTGGCTTGGCTGGCTTGCCTCATATGGGAAAATAACCCCCTGTTACTCCTTTTTGCTTCCTTCTACCCATTCCTACTACTTTCCCATGGTTAACCACCCTCCTCCCTTCCCTCCTTGAACCCCTGATAGGGCTCCTCTTATTATTTTCCTTCGGCCCTTGGGCCTTTAATTGACTTGTGGCCTTTGCCAAGCAACAAGTGGACTCTGCCACTAAGCCTGTCCTGGTCCAATACTAACCCACTTCCCCACGGCCAGCTTCAGAGGTGCAGACCTGGATGGTACTGCAAGGGGACCTTGTCTTCTGAGGAATATGCTTGCACGAAATGGGGTCGATGTCCTAAAGCTTCTCCACCCCCACAAAAGGTATCCAGACAGTCCTGCCTTTCAGATGGCTCCAAGAAGCTGTCCCTGAGGTCAGAGAAAAATGTCCTTTACAAAATCTATCAAATAGATTCTCCAATTGGGAGCCAGGCCTCTATCCCCCTCTGCTGAAAAATTTGGCTACTTCTTTTTATACAAGGAAGGGGGAATATGTTGGGAGCCAAATGTCAGGGCTGGGCATGAGATCCTAGACCATGCTTGGCAGGCCACATGGTTAACCTTTACATAGCAGCTCCTTAGAACCTCAGCTCAAGAAAAGAAACAACCTGACCCAGTCCTCCACCCACAGGCTCAGTCATGTAGGCAACCCTTCCTGGACCTCTTACTCATGAACTCTTTACCCTGCCAAACATCCTCTTTGTGGCTTCCTCATATCCTGCCTATACCAACACCTGGTGCACAAACAAACCATTCTGCCTCTCTCCATATCCTGACTATATAAGCTAGCCTGAGAAAAGTAAAGTTTGCCACTTGATCAGAATCCTGTCTTGTGGTCGTTCTTTCTGCATATATTGTCCCCATTCCCTATCCCAGACTCTCTTGCCCAGGTTGATGTCCTGCAGGTCGGGACAATCAGCCATATGCTTTCTGTGCCTCATGGACCTAGTGGATTTTCACACCAGAATCTGCTTGCAGAGACTTTATTGGTAAAAAAAATTGATTGGGATTTAAATAAAAACAACATTTAATGCTCCAAGACATGGCACAATGATATAGACAGAGAAATTATTTGAGCTGCAGACAAACTGAAAAGAAGTCAGATTTGGTAAGATACTAGGATGTCCTCATGATAAGAATGGGAAATATCATAATACATGCAATTAGGTACTTTGGGAGATTTGAAAATAGAAACAGATGAAGAAAAGATAAATGACTTCACTGATATTGACATAATACTAATTATAATTACTATCAGTCTGGGAATGTATATTTTATCCTAAAGAGCAATAGTGGCTTTTTGTGCCAAATATGAAAAGTGAATTGAAAATATTCAAAACTTCGAAAGACTTCTAAATGAAAAAAACGAAAAAAATGAAAGACCTGTATAGTAACAACTTTGAGTCATTAAAGAAAGAAATTAAAGAATATACCAGAAAATGGAAAGATCTCCCATGCTCTTGGATAGGTAGACTCAACATAGTAAAAATGGCAATCTTGCCAAAAGCAATCTACAGATTCAATACAATCCCCCTCAAAATCCCAACACAATTCTTCACAGATCTTAAAAGAACAATACTCAACTTTATATGGAGAAACGAAAGACCCAGGATAGCCAAACAACCCTGTACAATAAAGGAACTTCTGGAGGCGTCACCCTCCCTGACTTCAAGACCTATTACAGAGCTATAGTCCTGAAAACAGATTGGTATTGGCACAAAAATAGACAGGTAGACCAATGAAATTGAGTTGAAAACCCTGATATTAACCCATACACATAAAAACACTTGAATTTTGACAAAGAAACTATATTTATAAGATGGAATAAAGAAAGCATCTTCAACAAATGGTGCTGGCACAACTGGATTCGGACTTGCAGACGATTGCAGGTAGATCCATATCTATCACCATGCACAAAACTTATGTCCAAATGGATCAAAGACCTCCACATAAATCCCACCACACAGAGCCATCTAGAAGAGAAAACAGGAGAGACCCTTAAAGGAATTGGTACAGGAGACAGCTTCCTAAACATAACACCAGTAGCACAGACACTGAGATCTACAATTAATAAATGGGACCTCCTGAAACTGTGTAAGGCAAAGGACACAGTCAGTAAGACAAAATGACAGCCTAAAGAATGGGAAAAGATCTTTACCAACCCCACATCTGACAGAGGGTTGATACCCAAAATAGAAAATGACCTCAAGTAGCTAGCCACCAAAACACCAAACAATGAAAGTGTGTTTTCAACACTTTCAACAAGTGGAGTGCAGAACTAAATAGAGAATTCTCAACAGAGGAATATAAAATGGCTGAAAGATGGTTAAGAAAGTGTTCAGAATCCTTAGCCATCAGGGAAATGCAACTCAAAACAACTCTGAGATACCATATTATACCTGCCAAAATGGCTAAAATCAAAACCAATGACAGTCTATGCTGGAGAGGATTTGGAAAAAAAAAAAGAACACTCCTCCATTGCTGATGGGAGTCCAAACTTTCCAAAGTAAGACCACATTGGAAATTAGTATGGCAGTTTCTCAGGAGAATGGGAATCAGTCTACCTCAAGATCTAGCAATTCCTCTCTTGGGCATATACCCAAAGAATTCACATTCATACAATAAGGACATATGTTCAACTATGTTCATAGCAGCATTATTTGTAATAGCCAGAACTTGGAAGCAACCTAGATGCCCATCAACTGAAAAATGGATAGAGAAAATGTGGTACATTTACATATTGGAGTACTACCCAGTGGAAAAAAGCAATGGAATTTTGAAATTCACAAGCAAATGGATGGAACTAGAAGAAACCATTGTGAGTCAGGTAACCCAGTCCCAAAAAGATAAACATGTATGTTCTTACTCATATATGAATTTTAGACATAGAGCAAAGGATTACCAGCATACAATCTTCATCATCAAAGGAACTAGGAAACAAGGACTCTAAGAGAAGAATGTATGGACCCCAGAGAAGGGAAAGCAGCAGGATCTCTTGAGCTAATTGGGATCATGAGGGTAGGGAAGAGGGAGCTGGAAGAATGAGAGAGGAGAAAAGGAGGGGAGAGGAGGAATTGGAGGAGCAGGAAAGTTGAGTTGGGGGAAGAATAGGGGAGAGCAGGATGAGAGATACCATAACAGAGGGAGCCATTATAGGTTCGACAAGAGATCTGGCACTAGGGAGATTTCCAGATATCTACAAGGATGATACCAACTAACAATCTAGGCAATGGTGGAGAGGCTACCCTAAATGCCCTTCCCCTATAATGAGACTGATGACTGCCTTATATGCCATCTTAGAGCCCTCATCCAGAGGTTGATGGAAGCAGAGGCAGACACCCACAGCTAAACACTGACATGAACTCTGGAACCCAGTTGCAGAGAGGGAAGAGTAAAGAGCAAAGAGGTTGGGACCAGGCTGGTGAAACCCACAGAAAAAACTGACATGAACAAGGGGGAGCACAGGGACCCCAGACTGATGTCTGGTAGCCCAGATCAGTACTGATCCAGACCCCTGAACATGGATGCTAATGAGGAGGCTTCAGTACTCTATGGGGCCCCTGGTAGTGGATCAGTATTTATCCCTGGCATAAGAAGGGACTTTGGGAGCCCATCCCACATGAAGGGATGCTCTCTCAGCCTGGATACATATGGGAGGGCCTAGGCCCTGCCCAGAGTTTGGGGAACCCCCATGGAGGGCCTTACCCTGGGGAGCAGGGAGGGATGGGCTGGGGGTGGGGGTGGTGTCGAGAGGATGGAGAGGGAGAAGGGATTGACATGTGAAGCAGGCTTGTTTCTAATTTGAACAAATAAAAATATTTTTGGGGAAAAAAAGAAAACAAAACATTTAGAGACAAATTAATTTAGACAAGAGCCTACCACAATACATAATGATGAACCTGAAAAGTAATATACCAGAGTTAGAAAAGCAATCTTAGTTTATTCAGTTACCATATATGGACTACCAAAAGATGATAGATTATCAAGAAGTAAATCATATAGAAATATCAAATTTGACAAGGTTTAAGAAGGTGGTTGTATCATATAATATATACTTACCCTATGTGAAGCAAATGTTGAATTCATAGGCAACTCAAAACAGAAATATCCCCCCAAGACTGGTAAGATTTGGCAATAGTAATATTGGAAGCTAGTTCTCAGTTACAATGGAAATATAGTGTAAAAAGAAGCTAAGGCCAAACTCCAATAATTACAGGTATTAATATTTCCCAAGACCAGTTCTAGGTGAAGGACAATACTCTGGGTTACAAAGGTAGATTGAATTTGATGATCACACCATGGAGCAATGTCACTTAGCAGCTTTAAATGTAGGGACAAGTTGAAGAATCAGGTAAGAAATCTGAGACATTTATTAAAAATATATAAGGCTCCAAGGAAACCTTCACTGATATTTGATAAATAATTGACTTAAGCTGTAAATAGAATAGTATCAGATTCAGAAGTTAGATGAATACTAACCAAATCTTTGGCTTTTTAAATGATAATTTAAAATCAAAAGGTTGATTAAGCCTTTAAAGGTAACATCAGCACTAATAGATGAATACACTTGATATTGAATCACATATTTACAAAGCTTGTCTGAAAGAAAAAGTATTCTAAAAGTTTTAAGAAAAAAACTGGAAGTCAGATGTTTATTGTGTCAATCAAATTCATTTGAAAAGAGATAGTATGCAAAGCAGTCCTAGAAACAATGTTTGGTTTTTAGACATAATTCAAACAAAAGGCCCCAGCCTTCTGGAGTATGCAGAAAGAATGGCAAAGCCTAGTTCTGGACTAAGGAATGCAGATCAACACGGGACAGACAAAGTAACACTCTGCTGTCCATAAATATGAAAAGGAGTCTCCTGCAGCCCCAATACCAAATTCCATTCAATCATTCTCTCTCACCATTGGAAAAACTCACTCACATAGCAATTAAAAGATTTAATGCCTGTTATTAAAAATAACACTGTTCTGGATACAATCAAGGACAGGACATCATTAGTAGATAGAACAAAAAAATTAAGGAGAGACCAAAACACAAGTATTTTTGCAAACTGCTATAAATGAGCAGACACCAAAGCTAAAAATATCTATAAATGACCTTAAAATTAAAGGTTTAGGAACAGCTTCCACCATTAGAACCTTGGCCCTGTACACACCTGGAGAGATGAGCACCTTGCCTTGGAGGCCCTTGACAAGGGCACATAGCCCTTCCAACCAACAAATCCCCAAAGACCTGTTAGCAGCCCAAACCATCCAGCAGCTGCTGCCATCAGAACCCTGGCCCTGGAACCACTGAGAGAGGTAGGTACTTGGCTTTCTCCTGCCCCCTTCCAGAACCATGGAAGCCCTTGACCAGGGTACATAGTCCCCTCCTGACCACCAATCCCCAGAGACCTGGGGGCAGGCCCGAAACCACTGGGAGAGCTGCAGTCACATTAGCCTTGGCCCAACAGAAGAGGTCCCACCTGTACCCACTGGAAGAAGACATGGGAAGATAACAGTATAAGAACACACTCAACAACTTAAAGAATAATATGACACCACCAGAGTCTAGGGGCTCTATACCAGCAAGATCTGAACATCCCAACACAGATGAAACAGAAGAGAAGGACCTTAAAAACAACTTTATGAAGAAGATAGTGATCTTTAGAGGAAATGAGAAAAGCCCTTAAAGAAATGGATGAAAAGACAAAAAATGGAAGAAATGGAGGAGAAGACAAGTGAAAATGCAAGAAATCAATAAATCTCTAAAAGAAAGCAAGGAAGGTAAGAGAAAGCAATCAAATAGGTGAAGGAAACAATTCAAACAGTTCAACACTTGAAAACAGAAATAGAGGCAATAAAAAAAAACACAAACTGAGGAAAGGCTGGAAACATAAAATCTTATTAAACAATCAGGAACTATAGATGTGAGCATAACCAATGGAATACAAGGAATGGAGGAGAGGATCTAAGGTATTGAAGATATGCTACAGGAAATAGACTCATCGGCCAAAGAAAATCTTTTTTTTTTTTTTTGGAAATTTTTTCAGATTTTTTTATTTGAATTACAAACAGGATTGTTTTACATGTCATTCCCAGTTCCCTCTCCCTCCCGTTCTCCCCTATCACCCCTCCCAACTAAAACCCGACCTATCACATATCCTTTCTGCTCCCCCTGGGTGGTGAGGCCTTCCCTAGGGTGTCATCAGAGTCCATCGTATCCTTTGGGATAGGGCCTACGCCCACCCCAGTGTCTTGGCTCAGGGAGTATTCCTCTATGTGGAATAGGCTCCCGAAGTCCACACCTATGCTAGGGATAAGTACTGAACTACTACTGGAGGTCCCGTAAATTTGAGGTTTCCTCACTGAAACCCATTTTCCTGGGCTCTGGATCAATCCCATTCTGGTATCCCAGCTATCAGTCTGGGGACCAAGTGTTTCCCAATGTTCAGGTCAGCTGTTTCTGTGGGTTTCACCAGCCTGGTCTGGACCCCTTTGCTCTTCACTCATCCTTCTCTGCATCTGGGTTCCAGTTCAGTTCAGTGATTAGTTGTGGGGGTCTGCTTCTACTTCCACCAGCTGCTGGATGAGGGCTATGGGGTGGCATATAAGTCAGTCATCAATCTCATTATCCAGCGAGGGCATTGAAAGTAGCCTTTTCTTTGTTGCTTAGATTGTTAGCTGGTGTCATCTTTGTAGATCTTAAGTTCAACAAATCCATAACACAAAATATCCATGAAATATGGGATAGCATGAAAAGAACAAACCTAAAAATAATAGGTATAAAAGAAGGCAAAGAAGCACAGCTAAAAGGCACAGCAAACATATTCAACAAAATTATAGAAGAAAAATTTCCCAACCTAAAGAAGGACATAGCTTTGAAAGTACAAGAATGCCAAATAGACTGAAACAAAAAAGAAAAAAAATACTCCCCTTGCCACATAATAATCAAAACACTAAACATACAGAATAAAGAATATGAACAGCAGCAAAGGAAAAAGGCCAAGAAACATATAAAAACAGACCTATCAGAATTATACCTAACTTCCCATGGAAACTCTGAAATCCAGAAGGCCCTGGATAGATGTTCTACAAACGCTAAGAGACCACATATGCCAGCCTAAACTAACCTGCCCAGCAAAGCTTTCACACACTATAGATGAAGAAACAAGATATTCCATGACAAAACAAGAGTTAAGCAATACATATCTTCAAATCCAGCCCTACAGAAAATGCTGGAAGGAAAACTCCAACTCAAGGAACTTAGCTACACTCACAAAGACAATAGATAATCTCACATTACAAAAAGCAAAAAAAAAAAAAAAAAAAAGGAGAAACAAACACACATTACCAACAACAAATCCAAAACTAACAAGAATCAACAATCAATGGTCAAAAATATCCCTTAATATCAATGACTTTAATTCACATTATAAAAAGACACAGTCTAACAGGATGGATATGAAGACAGAATCCATCCTTCTGCTGCATATTGTTTCTGTAGAAACAATCCCCCACTTTAAAGATAGATGTTACCTCAGAGTAAAGGGTAGGGAAAAGATTTTTTTCTAAAATAATGAACCTAAGAAACAATCAGGTATAGCTATCCTAATATCTAAAAAATTAGACTCAAAAGATGCACATTCATATAATAAGGACATCTGTTCAGCTATGTTCATAGCAGGATTATTTGTAACAACCAGAACCTGGAAGCAACCTAGATGCCCCTTAACCGAAGAATGGATGGAGAAAATGTAGTACAATTACACAATGGAGTAGTACTCAGCAGAAAAAGACAAGGGAATCTTGAAATTCTCAGGCAAATGGATAGAAGAAACCATCCAGACTGAGGTAACCCAGTCACAAAAAGAAAAACATGGTATGTACTCACTCATATATGGATATTAGACATAGACCAAAAGATTATACAATCCATACCAGCAGAGAAACTAGGAAACAAGGAGGACCCTAAGAGAGATATACATGGTTTCCTGAACAAAGACAAAGTGACAAGATCTAAGCAAATTAGGAGCATGGGGGGTTGGGAGAGAGAGTTAAGAGAAAGAGAAGGGGAGAAGAGGAAGGGAGAGGATGACATGAGGGAACAAGAAGATTAAGTTGGGGAAGAATAGAGTCAAGCAAGAAAAGAGATACAATAATACTAGGAGTCATTATAGGTTTAAAGAGAAATCAGGCACTAGGGAAATGTCCATAGATCTACACGGATGACTCCAACTAAGAATTTAAACAATAGCAGAGAGGCTACCTTAAATGCCCTTCCTCTATAGAGAGATTGAAGACTAACTTATATGCCATCCTAGGCCTTCAGCCAGTAGTTGATGGAAGCAGAAGCAGACATCCACAGCTAAACACGAGCTGAAGTCTAGAATCCAGTTGCAGAGAGAGAAGAGTGATGAACAAAGGGGCCAAGACCAGGCTGGTGAAACCCACAGAAACAGTTGACCTGAACAAGGGAGAGAGCCCATGGACCTTAGACTGATAGCTTGGAAACCAACATGGAACCGACCTAGATCCCATGAATGATGATGTCAGTTAGGAGGCCTGGGTAATCTATATGGCCTCTAGTAGTGGATCACTATTAATCCATAATATACCAATGGACTTTTGGAGCACATTCCACATAGAGAGATAATCTCTTGGCCTAGATACATGGAGGAGGGCCTAGGCCCTGCTCCAAATTATATGACAGGCACTGAAGACCCCCTATGGAAGGCCTCAACCTCCCTAGGGAACAGAAAGTGGATGGGACATGGGTCACTGAGAGGCAAGGGAGGAGGAGAGGGAGAGGAAACTGGGATTGACATACAAAACATGATTGTTTCTAATTTAAATTTAAAAAGAAAAAATAGACTGCACGCTAAAATTAATCAAAAGAAATGAAGAAGGTCATGTTATATTTGTCACAGGAAAAATCCATCAAGATGAAGTCTCAATTCTGGACATCTATGCACCAAATACCCCCATTAGTAAAATAAACATTACTAAAACTCAAATCACACATAAAACCCCATACCCTTACAGTGGGAGAATTCAACACCCCAGTCTTACCATAGGAAAGGACTACCAGACATAAGTTTAACAGAGAATTAAAGGAAGTAACAGAAGTTATGACACAATTGGTTTTAAAAGACATCTATAGAACTTCCAAACATACTTAAAAGAATGAACCTTCTTCTCAGCACCACATAGTACCTCCTCTAAAATCAACCACATACCCGACAGCAAAGCAAACCTCAACAGATTAAAATAATTGGAATAACCCCCTATATCTTATGAAACCACCATGCTTTGGAGTTAAAATTCAACACAAACTGCAGAAATCCTGCAAGCTCATGGAAACTGCACAATGCTCATTTGCATCACTCCTGGATCAAAGAAGAAATAAAGAAAGAAATTAAAACCTTCCTAGAATTCAAGGAAAATAAAGGCACAACAACCCAAACTTATAGGACAATTTGAAAGCAGTCCTAAGAGGAAAGTTCATAACACTAAGATCCCTTGTAAAGAAACTGGAGAGTAGTCACACTAGAGACTTAATATCACACCTGAAAGCTCTAGAACAAAATGAAGCAAACTCACCCAGGAGGAGTAGACACCAGGAAATAATCAAATTGGGGGCTGAAATCAATAAAGTAGAAACAAAGAAAACATACAGCAAATCAATAAAACAAAGAGTTGGTTCTTTGAGAAAATCAACAAGGTAGACAAATCTTTATCCATACTAAGAACAGACTCTCAGGAAATCCAGATAATCATCAGGTCGTACTTTAAAAACCTGTACTCCACCAAATTTGAAAATGTAAAGGAAATGGACAATTTTCTGTATAGGCAACACTTACCAAAATTAAATCAAGAACAGATAAGCAATATAAATAGGTCAATATCCCCAAGGAAATAGAGCCAGTCATCAAAAGTCTCCCAACAAAAAAGGCCCAGGGCTAGATTGTTTCAGTTCAGAATTTGACCAGAAATTCAAAGAAGAGCTAATACCAATATTCCCCAAATTGTTTCACACATAAGAAGCAGAAGGATCATTGCCAAACTCTTTTTTGAAGACTACAGTTACTTTGGTTCCAAAACCACACAAAGATACTACCAAGAAAGAGAACTACAGAGTAATATCCCTCATGAATATTAATGCAAAAAAATCAGTAAAATACTGGCAAATGGAATAAAAAAAACACATCAGCAAAATCATCCACCATGATAGGCTTAATCCCCCCAGAGATATAGGAATGGGAGAAAATACAAAAAAAAAACTGTCAATGTAATTCAACATATAAACAAACTGAAAAAGAAAAACCACATAATCATCTCACTAGACACTGAATAAGATAAGCCTTCGACAAAATCCAACACTGCTTCATGATAAAGAAATATCACAGATAATAGGAACATACCTAAACATATTAAAGGCAATATACAGCAAGCCAACAGCCAAAATCAAACTAAATGGAGAGAAACTCAAATGTATTACTCTAAAATCAGAAACAAGACTAGGCTGTCCACTATACTGTACTTGAATTCTAGGAAGAGCAGTAAAACAACAAAAGGAGATCAAGGGGATACAAATTGGAAAGGAAGAAGTCAAAATTTCACTATTTGCAGATGATATGATAATTTACATAAGTGACTTGAAAAATTCTAAAAAGGAACTCCTACAGCTGATAAACACCATCAGTAAAGTGGCAGGATACAAAATAAACTCAAAATATCAGTAATACTCCTATACTAGACATCAAATGGACTGAGAAAGAAATCAGAGAAACATCACGGTCACAATAACCACAAGCAACATAAAATAAACCTTGAGGTAACTCTAACCAAACAAGTGAAAGAACTCTATGACAAGAAGTTTAAGTCTTTAAAGAAAGAAAGAAGAAAGATCTCCCATGCTCTTGGATAAGTAACAAAACATAGTAAAAATGGCAATCTTACCAAATAAATCAAGAGATTCAATGTAATCCCCATCAAAATCCCAGCACAATTCTTCATAGACCTTGGAAGAATAATACTCAACTTTACATAGAAAAACAAAATAGTCAAATAAAGAGAACATTGGTAGAAATGTGATTGTAATTATAAGACTGAAGGAAGAAATTGCAGAATGGAACAGAGATTATTGATTTTCAGTGATCTGTGGTTAATAATCCTAATGAATTAATATATGAATGAAAACCAGTCTTGATAGCAAAAGGTCCATGGCATGCCTCCTAACATGCTCTGCCTGTCTTTGTCAACTGAGCTGAATAGGGCTGTGCTCTAAGTTTGTCTATTTTTGAGCAAGAAGCTTTAAGCAAAGTATATCATGAGAAACAACTGTCAGCTAACTTTGTTCTTAAAATGCTACATTAACATGAAGTAACATTAGATACATTAATGTGAGTACAAAGGGATTTCTCAAAGAGCAGCAGTATTTATATGAGAAGACCACTGCAAAGGGAATTCATGGTTCACAGTGAACTATGGGCATATTCAGTGAATTGAGGACAGGATAAATTGTTGTGGTTTGGTTTGGTTTGGTTTGGTGATGTTTTTGTTTTGTTTTGTTCAGGATCTTAAGTAGCCCATGATGGCCTCAAACTCAACATGTAGCGAGATGATCTTAAAATTCTTATCCTTCTACTTCTGCTTGTCAAGAGCTAGGATACTGGTTGTATCTTCACATCCTATCTAGTTCCTTAGTGCTGGTGACTAAACTCAAGACTTCATGCATGCTATGACAATCACTCTACAAACCAAGGTATCTACAGTATAAAGAAAAATTTTAGAAGACAAGACCAAAGAAGACACATCAGTTATTATGGAAACAATAATTCTGACCAAAGAAGTTAACTGCAGGATAACCTTTGACTGAGGTTTAACTAATAGTTTCTTGGCAGGTGTCCCTGAAGAATTATTTTATATAAATGCTCTGGTGGCTTCTCTGTGGGTCATGGTCTTGATAGAGTCTTTCTTGCTGGTTTCTATTAGTTACTAGTGTATAAGAACTCTTCCTTCAAAATTGCCTTGGTTCATTCCCTTTGTAGTGTTCAGGTGGGCAGAAGCCTCTTTGCTTTGACACTCACAACTTTCACGTTCCTTTTGTAAAGAAGAGTAGGGGCACCTTCTGCTGCTCATCAGACATAGTACATGGGCAGTACCAACCACTTCACATAAAAATAAAGATCCCAGTCCAAATGGATACCTCTACAAGGCACTCCTACTCCTAAGGCTTGGGGAATATACAAATGAGGGCCTAGAAATATTGTAAGAGCCAGAGGTTCAGGTACTTTTTTATGAGACTGTATCTCATAATAATATCAACAGCTACATCTTTAAAGTCTATACACAATGTTTGTCCAAAGATAAGCTAATCAAAGACTATAATAAGAGGGCAAAGGGAATGAAAAAAGCCTATGAGACCTCAACCCTACACACAAACACACAAAAACACACCCCACACACACACACACAAAAACCCTGAAGGCAACTGAATAATTCTGGGAGTGACTAAAAGTTGAGAAAACATACATATAAGCAGCACAATGTAGAATGACAAGATTATATTTGTGATTATAAAAATATAGAAATGCATATGTATGTATATTTATGAATGTAATGACAATTACTGAATACGATTATGGAATTGAAGGAAAACATGGAGGGTTATATGTAAGAATTTGGAGTTTACTATAATATAAAAAATATAATAGAGTATAGGTAGTAAATGTACTTTGGAAAATAACTATAATAACAGATTTATTGTATAAAAGATTAGGAAGATTATTGGGGTCTATAATTATTTTGTTTATAAAACTACTTTTCATATATAATGTCTCCACTGGCATTTCCAGATGAGGAGATAATTGTCTAAATGGATGCATGAGGTGTAAACTACAGGAAAGTATTCTCTATTTTTCAAATAATTATTACATTTATTCATGTGGGTGCATGTGTCATGAATGTAGGCATGTCTATGTATGTCCTTGCACATATATAACAGTACATCTGTGGAGATAAGAAGACAGCTAAGTGAGCGGACTCTATCCATCCACCATGTGGATCCCAAATATTAACTCAGGTCATCAGACTTGGCAACAAGTGACTTCAACTGCTATGGCATCTCACTTTCCCATGTGATTCATCTTTTTAACTTGCAAGTTGCCATAACACATAAAAATGTTAAAATTTTAAAATATTTATAAAATTAAAGGAATGTTTTTTATTATTGAGCTCTCATTTCAATTCAAGAGAAGCTGGAGGCTAAGAATCCCCAAGGACTATGAAAGTAAAAGACTTTCCAACTACACAGTCCTATTTAACTTGCAGAATGGGAAACTTTCCAAGGCAGATATGACTTTGTCAGAATATATAAGCCACAGTGAGGTGAAACATTGAAGCAAAAACATCATCCAAAAGGCAAGATCTGTTTTATAAGGTGATTCTTGTAGTGTGAGTACATCACAAACTGTTTATTGTACTCTCATTTTTCATCTCAACTATTCAGTTAAGGTTTATCTGTTGTTGTTTTAGTAGCACTTAAAAAAAAATCCTTCATGAGTTTACAGTGAGTCTTGCATTTGCATTTCTTAGTTGTTGTGCTTGATAAAAAAATTGTTGTTTTGCATTCTAACTAATCCTTTTTAACACTGGAAACATAAAGCAGTTTTATAAGCTCACATCTAATGATCTCTTAGGGAAATATTCAAAATTTCAAGTCTTTCAACATGGCAAAAAAATTATTCTCAAAGACCACTAAACATACTGTTACCTGATTTTTTGATACTCTATTTTTCAAGAGTCAGACAATGAATTAGATAAGTAGTTAGGAGAAGTTGGAGGCAGTTGATAGTGATATAGATTAAAATAATCTGAATTCACCAATATAAAAAATTGCAAAAATGGCATTGATATCCAAAAGCCTAAGTAAGCTCTATTTTGAACACAATGAAACTAATTTTATGTAAACCTGACTGTTTTTACTACTTAAATTTGTCATTTTTACTTACTTGTATTTGTATTAAATGGGAAATCACCTTATTCTACAAATGTCATTAATTTTTCTTGGACTCGTCAAAATGGAGATTACTATCATTTATTTGATAACCTGCAAGTGATATTAGGGATTTAGAGTCAGAGAGATCTCATTTTGTACTGCATACACTTTTACTGATTTATAGAGCTGATTGACACATGAAATCAATAGACATTATTATTATTACTAATATGTTTTATGTACTTAAGGAAATCACAAAAGAGCCTCTAATTTGTTTACATTTTAATCTTCCAATTTCAAACCTAAAAATAGTAAGAAAAAGAACCAGTATTAAGATTAAGAAAAAAATCTCATGAGAAATAAAGGGAGTCAAGGAAGAAAGAAAAAATGAAACAGAAAGGTATAGAAGTAGAGAAAGCAGCTTTCATGAATAACTGATTCAAATTATTATATGAAATTGCAACTTTTAGATTTGAAAGTCTGTAAGCATCCCTCAGGACTAGTGATCCGTAATTGTTCAGAGACACACTCTGATGAATGAGTCCAATGTTCAAGAAAATCATAATGCTAAAAACATGACATGAACACATAGATTTTCAATTTATTTGATGAACCACTTTTATCATATATTTTAATGAATTGATTCAATTCTGTCCACTC
Organism: Cricetulus griseus; assembly: GCF_003668045.3. Lineage (NCBI taxonomy): Eukaryota > Metazoa > Chordata > Mammalia > Rodentia > Cricetidae > Cricetulus > Cricetulus griseus. The sequence goes on along the minus strand of NC_048599.1, from coordinate 66,706,301 downwards.
GCACATAGTAAAAATTGACTTGTAACTGTGGATTTTACGTTCATGTTTAAATATTGTCAATGGGTTTCATTTTAGTACAAGGACAGTCAAGTGGAGGCTGTAAGAGTATCACAGATATTATTGAAGAATATTACCTCTGAATCCATGACAAAGAGGTAGATTTAAGGCTTTAAAAATACAAACAGAATATTTTGTACAGATATTTTTTTAAACTATATACTCATTTACATACATACACAGATTATATTTCAGATGTGTAAAGATTTTCCTATATTTAGAAAAATTTCCTGGTTAGGGAGAATACACACACACACACACACACACACACACACACACACACACACACACACACACACACAGTTATTTTCAATTAGACTGGATACAATACCACAATATAATTTGAATATTCTTCTTCTTACTTGACAGAAAACATTAAGCTATTATTTCTATTTCAAGAATTCTTAGGCTCTGCCTCAACCCATTGGAGCACAGTGAACTAAATGGAAGAAGCAAACCAGTCTGTGGTGTCCGAGTTTATTTTTCAGGGGCTTTGTACATCAAGGGAGCTACAGATCTTCCTCTTACTGCCATTTTCCACCCTCTACCTGATGACTGTGGTAGGAAACCTGTTTGTCACGGTATTAATCATCACTGATCATCACCTCCATTCTCCCATGTACTTTCTGTTAGCCAATCTCTCTTTTATTGACTTTTGCTTTTCATCAGTTACTACCCCCAAAATGATCATAGATCTTGTAAAAGATAATAAAACCATTTCCTTTGGGGGCTGCATGAGCCAGGTCCTCTGTGTGCATTTCTTTGGAGGGGGTGAGATGGTACTTCTTGTAACAATGGCCTATGACCGCTATGTGGCCATCTGCAGGCCACTCCACTACACCAGCATCATGGACAGACAGAAGTGCATCTGGCTCGTTTTGATATCATGGATCATTGGCTTTGTTCATGCCATGAGTCAGCTGATCCTGATTTTGGAGCTACCTTTCTGTGGACCTAGAGTGATAGACAGCTTTTTCTGTGATATTCCTTTGGTGATGAAATTGGCCTGCACGAATACTGATACTCTGGGAATTGTGATAAATGCTGACAGTGGAGTTTTAGCAACAACTTGTTTCATTCTCTTGCTGATATCTTACACTTACATTCTATTAACTGTTCAGTTTCATTCTAAAGATGGCTCATCAAAGGCACTCTCTACCTGTACATCCCATATCATAGTGGTTCTGCTATTCTTTGGGCCTGTCATTTTCATCTATCTATGGCCAGTCAGCATCACCTGGGTAGACAAGTTTCTTGCTGTATTTTATTCAGTCATCACACCTCTCCTCAATCCAGCCATCTATACATTGAGAAATAAAGATATTAAGAATGCCATAAAGTCACTGATAAGTCATAAGTGAGTTCTGGAATAATTTTAAGACATCTTTTGTTATTGGCAAATTCATTATGTACACACCATTTTATCAATATGGAATTGAATTGTATAATAATTTTGGGGGGAATTTATAATGGTAATTAATATATGGTTATTAAAATAGTCATGAGAAAAACATATTCAAAATCATTACACTAATAGTCTTACCATTTAAAATAAGCAATAGCTCTGCATAATATACTTACATATAGTGAGGTTTAGATGATAATAATATTGCAAAAATTATGATTACACATTATCTATGTCCTCAAAATTGTGCAAGTCACTTTATCTAGATTGTTATTCATGAAATCCTCTTTGAATTTATCAATTTTACCATCTTAAAAATATGGCAGTCTTAATTCTGTCATTGTAATAGAAGATATTGAATTTATTTGTGAAGCCTGCATCCACTTAGAAATGAAAACGCTGAACAAATCAAATCATAATATTAGTTGCCTCATATTAATATCATCTCTGTCATTTTTCAAGTCTTAATTCTTCATATGCATTCAGGATTTTCCTGCCAAGGCCATTTAGGTAAACATTGCATGCTCTTGATAATATGGTATTCATAATAATTTAAATTGTATACCAATTGTGAGTAATTTGCTGGATAAACTATGTGTGTACATGTTTACAATAGCTTGAGGTCTAGTTCATTTATAAACAGATATGAAAGTAATAACTCCTTGAATATCATGTCAGTATTTCATGAACTAATTGTTAAAACAATTGATTATATATATATATATATATATAATATATTATATATATATATATTCTAAAAAGTTAGAAAGGTTGTTATAAGATAAATTTTCTAGCAAAACCATGTAAACACATGCATCATGCTTTCCTAAAATCGTGTGATTATAGGTAAGTATGGTTCAAATTTGGCCACATACTTTGATATGTAAAAGTATGTAGGTTCTAGAATCTTTTTTGAAGAAATTGTCTCCAGTTTGTATATAGAGTTAACTCTCAACAATTTTGTCACCCTATTTATTTAATAAATATGTTCTTTGACAATGTCTGCAACAAGCTGATTACGTTTAATATGGTCCCTGTCATCTCATTTCCCTCCCACTTTTATTACCCCTTCCCCAGTCACTAAACCACACAAGTGCCTTTCAACATTTAAGTATTTCTGTTTTGCTTTGTGATCCATTGCAATGACCCATAGCCATCTGTGTGTCCCTTGATTACAACTATTCCTGGAGCACTATGCCCTCATTAGTGGATCTCAACTGAAGAAAATTCCTGGCACTGCCCCAGAACAAACTCCTGTACCTTATCAGATCACCATGTTAGATTAGAGTTAGAATTCAATAACAATGCAAATTCCAGAAAGCCAACAAACTCATAGAAACTGAATAATGCTCAACTGAATAAGCCCTGAGTCAATGAAGAAATAAAGAAAGAAATTAAAAACATCCTATGATTCAATGAAAATGAATGTGCAACATACCAAAAATTATGGGACATTATGACAATAGTGTCAAGAGGAAAGTTCATAGCACTAAATGCCTATGTAAAGTAGTTGGAGAAATCTCACACTAGCAAATTACATAGAACACATGAAAGCTCTACAGCAAAAAGAAGCAAACTACTACTCCAAACTACTGCTCCAAGAGGAGTAGTTTCCAAGAAATAATCAAATCAAGGGCAGATATAAAAAAAAAATACAAGAGAACAACACCAAGGATCAAATAAACAGTTCTTTGAGAAAATCAACATGATAGCCAATCCCTTATGCAAACTAAATAAAAGGCAGAGAGAAAATTTTCAAGTTAACAAAAATAAGAAACAAAAAGGGAAACATAGCAACAGACACTGAGCAAATCAAGAGCACCACCAAGTCATATGTAAAAAATCTTTATCCAACAAAATTGGAAAAATTGAAAGAAATGGACAGTTTTCTAGATAGGTAACATGTACCTAAATTAAATGAAAACCAGATAAACAATTTAAATAGACCTATAAATCCTAAGGAAATAGAAGCAGTCATTAAAAGTCTCCCAAACAAAAAAAGCCCAGGACCAGATGGCATCAGCTCAAAATTCTACCAGAATTTCAAAGAAGAGCTAATACCAATACTCATATAAAATATGTAATATAATTATTACATATAATATAATTAAATCATTCTTCCTTCCTTGTCCTCCTTCTAAATCCTCCCATATTCTTCTTCACTCTCCTTCAAATTCATGGCCTCCTTTCAATAATTGCATCTGGATGAGCTTTTCAGTGCATAGAGTGTTATTCGAATGTGTGTTTTCAGGGCTAACCAGTTGTTCTTCCCTGGGGGAGAATGCCTCTCCTACCCTCAGTTCTCCTTAGTTGTCTATAGTTCTTTTTCTAGATTTGAGGACTCATGGACTTTTCCCTATACTTTTACATATTCATTGGTATCATTCTTGTTTAGCTCATTTTGGGCAACCATTTTTTACAAAACTTTGTGGGTGCCATGGGATCAGGGAGTTTTCAGTGATAATGTATCTTACAGTAATATCAGAAGTCTCATCTTTTCTTGTGTCTTGTATTGCTATGAAAAACTACAGGTTAAAAATTGATATTGAGTCTGTAGTTCTTCAATCTGCATCCCTCAATTATTTTTCAATTATGTGTTTAAGCTTATCTTCAGGTAGCACATTTATGACTACAATTTCACAAAATAACAAAATTATTATATTTCTTGTTCACATTTTCTGCAATTTCTTAGTCTTGAACTTTACTTTTCTAAATCAGCCAGTTGCATACACAACAATATATTATACTCAAATCCTTTATATTTCTTATATTTTGTAATATGATTTCAACCCTGCACAAAGTGATCTGATCAATATATTTACCAGAAAAAAAAGCTTTGTAATTTGAGCCAAAAGGATCCAATGCATTGAGTACCAGTGCTTTTTCAGAAAACAGATTCATTTTTTTATTGGAATTAGAAAAAAGATTGTTTTACATGTTAATCCCAGCTCCCTCTCCCTTCCCTCCTCCCCTTCCTATCCCCATTCTATTTCTGCTCCCCAGGGAGAGTGAGGCCTTCCATAGGGTGTCTTCAGAGTCTGTCATAACCTTTGGGATAGGGCCTAGACCCACCCCCATGTGTCTAGTCTCAGTAGTATCCCTCCATGTGGGCTCCAAAAGTCCATTCCTATGCTAGTGATAAGTACTGATCTACCACAAGAGGCCCCATAGATTTCCCAGGTCTCCTCACTGATACCACATTCATGGGGTCCAGGTCGGTCCCATGCTGCTTTCCCAGCTATCAGTCTGGGACCAAGAGCCCCCCCCCCACCTTGTTCAGGTCAGCTGTTGCTGTGGGTTTCACCAGCCTGGTTTTACCCCTTTGCTTATCACTCCACCTTCTCTGCAACTGGATTTCAGTTAAATTCAGTGTTTAGCTGTGGATATCTGCTTCTATTTCCACCAGCTGCTGGATGAAGGCTATAGGATGGCATATAAGTTAGTCAATAATCTCATTATCAGGGGAGGGCATTAAGGTACCCTCTCCTCTGTTGCTTAGATTGTAAGTTGGTGTCATCTTGTTGATCGCCAGATATTTTTAGTGCCTGATTTCTCATTAAACCTATAATGGCTCCCTCTATTATGGTATCCCTTATCTTGCTCTCCTCTATTCTTCCTCCAACTCAACCTTCTTGCTCCCCAATGTCCTCCTCACCCCTCCTCTTCTCCCCTTCTCATTCTCCTAAATCCCTCTCCCCTCCCCCCATGCTCCCAATTTGTTCAGGAGATATTGTCCCTTTCCCCTTCTCTGGGGGACCATGTATGTCTCTCTTACAGTCTTCCTTGTTTCCTAGCTTCTCTGATGGTGGATTGTAGGCTGGTAATCCTTTGCTGTTTGTCTAAAATCCATATATGAGTGAGTGCATACCATATTTGTCTTTTTGTGACTTGGTTACCTCGCTCAGAATGGCTTCTTCTAGTTGCATCCATTTGCCATTTTAAAGTGTTTCTATTCTATCATCATACTGATATGGATCATGTCTTCAAAAAAGGACCACAAGCAATAACTTTTACTGTTATGGTAGTCAAAGCAAATTATCAAAGAGGCCAAGAATCGTTTCTGAAGACTATAAACCTCACTTATGTATAAATATTAGATAAACAATTAAGAGTACATTAAATCACTTTTTCTACTTATTTCTTAAAAATGGGTGTTAACATAGTTTGATAGATATCATACTGGTATTGTCAAAGATTTTAATAATTTATTGTATGTCAGATCTAAGAGTTAAGAAAATATCAAGCCACATTGTGACTCCTCATCAAATAGAACAGTCAATTTGCCAATAATTTCTTCTGCATTTGTTAATAGCTGACTCTTGGGGAATACAATATTTATAGAAGGCATCGTTCCTATAGAAAACTAATAATGATGTAGTTATTGAATATTATTCCCAGATGCTTCAATTGGTTGTATTCATGTTGATAAGTACATGTGTGCCTTTAGTTATGATGGTGAGTGGTAAGTTAGAAAAGAGTAACTCTGCCTGTGTTTCTCATTCCTTGAAGATGCTGAGGGCAAAATCTGTTCCTGCTTGGGTAGGTGGAGCACTTTGTCTAATCTTTCAGTGTCATGTTGTACCACTCTAAACTTGTTCTTTGTTTTTATTCATCAATCCACTTTGTTGTATCTTTCTGTTTCAACCTGGGTTACCTCTCTCAAGTTCAGCTGAACCAGAGTTGAGAGGAATTCTTCAAAGCAGTAATATTTTTAAGCAATATCTTTAGTTTTTGACTCTTCTTTCTTATCTCTAAAGATATAATAAAGTCATAAAAGTGAAAAACCAATATCTGTATCTTGGTTATCTCATAGCAATTCAATTATTCTTTCCAATCTAAAAAACAATACAATAATTTTTATATATTGCCACATTTTATGATAGATAAATTTTATTTAGTACTTATGCTATAATATTGTACTGTTAGATATTGGTAATTCCGTGTGTGTGTGTGTGTGTGTGTGTGTGTGTGTGTGTGTGTGTGTGTGAGTGTGAGAGAGAGAGAGAGAAAGAGAGAGAAAGACAGAGAGAGAGAGAGAGAGAGAGAGAGAGAGAGAGAGAGAGAGTCCTTTTCTATCCATTAACTTAGATACATGTTCATTCATATTGGGAAGAGTAAACTGAAGTAATTATTTAATTCCAGTAGGCATCAAGGTAACTTAGTGAGTAAAGATACTTTTCACAAATTATGTTTATGGGGTTGTATATGATTTGAAATGTGTTTTGGAAAGTAACTAATTTGCCATTTCTTTATTTTTTTTATAAAATCATCATTACTTAAAGTTTGTGACACATTCTAAACCATTGCATTATAGTATTCTCTTTTATGCCTACCAGTAATTTATTTCTGCAAATTGCATTCTATCCGTGTTGTGTTAGTCCATCATATATACCAACTACTTTTCAGGAATTTTGCCGTTATACCATGAATTAGTCCTTTGGGATTTGATAGTTTCATAGGTCTGAACTTGCTTTATTTTATCACTATAGTTTGTGTTTTGATTTTTATATAGAGTTTCAAATATATAAGAAAAATATTTTAATGCAATGTGTAAACTATGCTTTTTATGACACTTATCTGTATGAAGAGACTATTACTGACTTCTTATATTTGCTTACATTCTGTTGCACATAATATTCATTCTTTATCTTAATTTTTGAGGCAACTGTGTAGTTTGGCAATTGAATACTGAAATTTTGGTCTTGTCTTTGAAATAACATTCTCTGAATTAAATTCTTGTCTATTTTGCAGCATACTGTTTATCTATAGCTCTAACAGTCTTTCTTTACTTTTTAGTTTTAATATTTCACTAATAACAAAAGTTGAAATTTTTAAAATTCCATTCAAATAATTTTGAGTAAATTATTTCTAAATGCTTCCTTTCATTGTTATTGTAAATCTATAAATCAGTTTGAAAAATTAGTAACTCTGCATTATGTTCATTTCTTATAATCATTATGGAAAAATCCTCTGAAATATTATGAAGCTTGACCTAAGTTTTATACAAAGTTTTATATATGGAAGAACTTCAAAAAATTTCTTTAAAAAACACCCAATAATTAAGTTGGAAAATGCCATTGACAGCTTGCTTTTTAGACAGATAGCTCGTCAGATATCCTGTACAATGACATAAGCACAAGGAAATAAGGAGACAGCAGTATCATTCCTTAAACAAGATAAAGAAACGTGAGATATAGAAGCAAAAATTGGCAATGGAAATCTCGAGGAAGGAATTTATTTAAGAATTATTTGGAAGTAAGTATAGGAAAGGCATAGCAACTAGTTCAGAATAAAATTCAAGGTGTGATGTAAAGGAAAGGTTGTTTTATCTAAAACTAACACACTGTTCATATTCTGATGAAATAACATTTCTGTTAATGACAAATGAGAAGGCACATAACTGATGTCAGAAAACCAATGGTAGAAATTAAAGGCAAAAAGACCATGACAAAGAGAATGAAATCCTGCAATAATGCCAAGGAAACTATGATTAATGTGATTATTACATAGTTTATTCAGAGTAATAGTTATTTTCTCTAAAACACTCCAAAGGAAAGTATCATAGTAGATGAATAAAATTGAGGACATCCTTACAAAGGAAAAGTTTGAGAGAACAGACCAATTAGTGCAAAGAATTCCAGGGTCTCACCTTTTGGTTTGTTTACTTGCTTTGGACTTTGACACAAGATTTTCTGTATTCATGGTTGCCTATAACTCACTATCTATCCCTAAACGATCTTCATGTTTCATCCTCTGCTGTTGCCTACCACCAAGTATTACCACACCCAGCATCTAGATTTAAAATAAAACCCAAATGAAGCAAAAATAATAATATAAAAAGAAGTCACTATGTCAGTAAGCTTAAGGAAAAAAAAAACAGAATACAGTTTAGTCAATTAACTATATATGAGAACATTCCAGAATACAATTAAAGGGTCTGCCCTTGAAGAGCACAGAGAGATAATTTGGAGCATGGATTACCATATCTTTTAGTTGTGGATGCAAGTGTGAACTATGGCACTTCACCCCACTAAAAGTTGGTGCCTCTTGTATAAAATGAATCTAATAAAACGGAATTTGGAATTGTGAGAAGTTTAAGTGAGATAATGTATGAAGCATACAAGAATATGCTTTTTCAGAATAATTGTTTAATACAAATTATGCATAAACATCACCATTAATTATCATGTTACTTCCATGTACACATTGTATTATTGTAGGAAACAATGTGTGAATAAATCACCTCAAGTCTATATTATTCTGAGTAATTATTTAAATGTTGTGAATGACCTCATTCTGTGTATCTGTTCTCCATAGTAACTTATGCAAACAAAAATAAAACATATGGCAGGCACAACAAGCAAAATGCTTAGTTAGTCAAGAAAATATTGATGCTCACAACAATGTATGAAATTCAGTTAGGAATAATTTACAATTCGTTGCCAAACATTAATGTGAAAATATCAAAACATTGTCACCTGAGAGGGAAGACTCATAGGAAAAGAGACATGGGAAACATAAAGACAATGTTGGGAGTCAAAGGAAAACAAAAAAATACCAGGTTCTGAAAAAAATTAAAGTAGTCAATTTTCATCCATTTAATATGTTAGCAACTTTCTTGTATTTAATAATTTTCCATAATTAAAGAAGGCCAGGTTTACCCCAGGAGCCTACGATTCTCCTACTATAGCATCATGTACACTGAAACTAAAGAAATAAGCTGCACTACATTGCTAGTTTTCATCTTTTTGTATGTGATCTTTCAATCTCTTTATGTGTGACTTCCTGATAGTTATATTTCCCTTCCTGAATGTTATTAATCTGTTTCTAACTCTGATGAATACAGTTAAAAGAACAAAGAATTATAATCAATGGGGAGACACATTACTACCACTGATGACAACTTAATCATTTTCTATCAACAGGTGTCTTGAAATCCTCTCCTCTGTTCCAGTCAATGGATCAAATAAACAACACTGTGGTTTTTGAGTTTGTATTGCTGGGACTCTCCAGTTCCTGGAAAACTACAATTTTTCTTATATATGTTTTTTCTTTGCTCTATTTAAGCATCATCTTGGGAAATATTTTCATTGTCTTTTTGGTAATTACTGATACCCATTTGCAGTCTCCTATGTACTTTTTTCTGGCCAATCTGTCCCTTATTGATGTTGGACTGTCCTCTACCACCATTCCCAAGATGATCTCAGACCTTCTGAAAGAACGCAAAGTCATTTCTTTCCACAGTTGCATGACTCAGATGTGTTCCATCCACATTATAGGAGGAGTGGAGATGGTGCTGCTCATAGCCATGGCATTTGACAGGTACACAGCTATCTGTAAGCCTCTACGCTACTTAAGCATCATGAGCCCCAAAACATGCATTTCATTTGTAATTGCTGGCTGGGTCACTGGTGTGATCCATGCCCTGTCCCAGTTCTCTTTTGTTATAAACCTACCTTTTTGTGGTCCTAACAAAGTAGACAGCTTTTACTGTGACTTTCCTCGGATCATACAACTCGCATGCGCTGACAGAGACAAGTTTGAATTTGTTGTTGCTACCAACAGTGGCTTCATGAGCATGGGGACATTCTTCCTGCTTCTCCTTTCCTATGTCTTCATTTTGGTCACAGTGTGGAAAAGGTCTTCAGGGAACTTATCGAAGGCATTTGTCACTCTGTCAGCACACATCACTGTGGTGGTTCTTTTTTTCACTCCATGCATGTTTCTCTATGTGTGGCCTTTCCCTACATCATCAACTGACAAATACCTGTTTATTGTTGACTTTGCTGTCACCCCTGCCCTGAATCCTGTCATCTATACATTAAGAAACAAAGATATGAAAGAAGCCATAAAAAAGCTGAACAAGTAGAGATGTTATGTCAGAATTTTCTGACCAAATCACTCATTAGAGTTTGTTTATGAATACAGAAATCTGTATTTTCCTGTTTATTGGACATCTTCAATTAACATATACCCATGGCAGACTCAGCACTTAACTCTACCTCACTGAACAAATATATGTTACTTTTGCAGACTTACTAACAGAATTTACAACTGTAAGAGACAGGAATCTATAACAATGTAAGACATTATAAAATGTAGTGGTATTATTTAGGAATAATACTTTATACTCTAGATCGTAGTAATTTTGACATAAATAACATAATAACATTAATTATTTATTTTGGCAAATGTCACATTCAATGGTTAGATATACAGACACAGTGGCTCTATTTAGTTTCTTAGCTCAAGCCCCTCCAAAGAAACCTTAAGACACAATCTGATTACACATAGTTTATTTGGAAACTGATTTTTAGAGGCATCAATAAGAGAATGCAGATGAGAATAAAGAAGTGAAAATTGTTGCGGTAATACGTATAACTGGGTTTCAGGAACACAGAAGTAAAGAAAATGGAATACTACTTACTATTAATGGTTAAACAATGAGATTGCACAATTATTTTCAAACAAGATGACCAAATGATTCAGCAACTATATTATATGATGTGAGTGAGTGTGTGTGTGTGTGTGTGTGTGTGTGTGTGTGTGTGTGTGTGTGTGTGTGTAATCAAGTAGGTATAGGCATCTATTGATATCTACATAGATATCAACACATGCATGTTAATGAATTTCTGTTCACAATATCCAAGAAACAGATACAACCCAAATATTCATCAATTAATGAATGGGTATATAAAATGAAATGTCATAAAAGTAATGACAACCTATCATTTGTATTAAGGTATCTAAAAACATGAGACCATGTGTAGAATAAACAAGCCACTGAAGAACAAGTTTCACATATGATTATACTCATATGTAAAACATTTTAAAGTTGATCTCAAAGAAATTTGAGGGCAAAATGGTGGTTACTAGAGGCTGAGGTAAATAATTGTGGAAGGATGAGATCGCAAGTTGTATTTGAACAGAATAATATTCCACTTTGCTGTTTTACATTGGAGCTCTACACAAAGGGGTATGTACTTTCCATTTCAAAATATATTTATTTTATATATTATATTTATTTAATATAATTACATATATATAATTACATATAAATATAATATAATTACATATAAATGTTACTGGTCAGAAATCAAAATAAATATTTAAAAAATTTCTCCATGTTCATACCTCATGTGATTCAAACAGTTCAATATACTGCTGTTCTAATTTTCCCATTTATGTGTGAAAACATAGAATGCATTTCACTGTAGTGTCCTTTGGAAATTTGATTTGTTATTATTTTCCCTGTTATTAAACATATATTCTTTCCTCACATATTAAAGTATGAATGCAATTTCCCCTCCTTTTACTCCTCCCAGTTCCTCCCCACTTCCTCACCCATATACATCCACTGTTTTTTGGTCTTCCCAGAGGAAAAAAAAAAGCTTCTAAGAGATAGTACATTACAAAATAAATGATAAGATAAAAACCATTATCAAAATTGGCCAAGCCAAGCCAATAGAAATATAAAAGAGCCCCCTTAGCAGGAACAAGAATGAAAGACCAACTCATTCAGGACTCCCATGAAAGCGCTAATCTGAAAGCTATCATGCATATGCAAAGGATGTGGAGCAGACCTGTGATTGTCGCTTCAGTCTCTGTGAGTTCATATGAGCTGTGCTCAGCAGATTTAGCAGGCCTTGTTCTCCTGGTGTCTTGCATACCATTTGACTTCCTTACTCTTGCCTCCTCTTCTGTTTGGTTCTGGGAACACTGAGGGGTGGGTATTTGATAGAGATGTCACCTTTAGAGCTGGTATGTTCCAATGCATAAAGTCTGGCAGTTGTCTTTGTACTGGTTTCCATGTGCACAGGAGGAAGCACCCCTGATGATGGCTGAATAAGGCAGCAATCTGAGTATAGTAGAGTATCATTAGGAGTCATTTTATTGTTACTTTCCACAGAACTAGGTTTCTAAACTGCCCCTCAAATGCCCTTCAAATTTAGATGTCTCTCCTCTCATTCCCTCCCTCAATAGCGGCTCACCTACCCTTACCACCTGATCCCCAGCTCTCATTACTTTCTGGAGTCCAAATTCTTTTCTTTTCTCCATTTTTTATTTAAATTGGAAACAAGACTGTTTTACATGTCAATCCCAGTTCCCTCTCCCTCCACTACTCCCCTGACAGCCCCCAATAAACCCCGACCTATCCCATACTATTTCTGCTCCCCAGGGAGAGTGGGGTCTTCCATGAAGGGTGTCTTCAGAGTCTGCCATATCCTCTGGGATAGGGCCTAGGCCCTCCCCCATGTGTCTAGGCTGAGGGAGTATCCCTCTATGTGAAATGGGCTCCCAAAGTCCATTCTTATGCTATGAATAAGTATTGATCCACTACAAGAGACCCCATAAATTTCCAAGGCCTCCTCACTGACACCCACATTCATGGGGTCTGGATTAGTTCCATGCTGGTTTCCCAGTGATCAGTCTGAGGGCCAAGAGCTCCTCCTTGTTCAGGACAGCTTTTGCTGTGGGTTTCACCAGCCTGGTTTTGACCCCTTTGCTCATCACTCCTCCTTCTCTGCAACTGGATTAAGTTCAATTCAGTGTTTAGCTGTGGGTATCTGCTTCTACTTCCATCAGCTGCCCGATGAAGGCTCTAGGATGGCATATAAGTTAGTCATCAATCTCATTGTTAAGGGAGGGCATCTCCACTTAGATGGTTAGATAGTGTCTTCCTTGTAGATCTCTGGACATTTCCCTAGTGCCTGATTTCTCTTTAAATCTATACTGGCTCCCTCTCTGATGGTATCTCTTATTTTTCTGTCCTCTATTCTTCCTCCTACACAACCTTCCTGCTACCTTATGACTTCCTCATCCCTCCTCTTCTCCCCTTCTCATTCTCCTAGCTCCCTCTCCCCTCCCCCCCATGTTCCCAATTTGCTCATGAGATCTTGTTCCTTTCCCCTTTTCCCGGTGACCATGTATGTCTCTCTTAGAGTCCTCTTTGTTGCCTAACTTCTCTAATGGTATGGATTGTAGGCTGGTAATCCTTTGCTCTATGTGTAAAATTCATATATGAGTGAGTACATAACATGTTTTTTCTTTTTGTGACTGGGTTACCTTGCTCAAAATGTTTTCTTCTCGTTTATCCATATACAATGGAGTACTACTCAGCAGTTAAAAAAAAATAGAATCCTGAAGTCCAAATTCTATTCTATGTCTTTTTCTAAGCAAGATCTCTATGTTCTCCTAGTCCCTTCCTCTATGTCTAATCCTCTCTGAGTCTATGGAGTATAGCTTCGTTATCATTTATTTAGTGACTAATATCCAGATAAAGCAATATATACTGTATTCATCTTTCTGGGTCTAGACTACCTCACTCACAATGATTTTTTCTACTTACATCCATTTGCCTACAATTTGCATGTTGTCATTTTACATGTATAAATGCTCCACATTTTTTATCCATTCTTCTGTTGGAGACACATAAGTTGTTTCTAGTTTCTGGCTTGGATGAATAGAGCACAAATGAACATGGCTAAGTAAGTGTCATTATGGTAGGTTGAAGCATCCTTTGGGTATATACCCAAGAGTGACTGTAAAGGCTCAGGAATTATGCTGGCCTGACCAGTGTCATCAGGCAGAATGCATTCAGGTAGTACCCTGGTCAGCCCAGGGATCCATGGCTGCTAAGTCACTAAGTAAGTAGACAGCATGCAGGAGCAAAAGACTCTTTAAAAGAAAATCCCTCCCACTTCGGCTCTCTTTCCTGATGTTCCTCTAAAGGGGTAGACAGGACTTTTTCTGCCTCCCTTCTCTCTCTTCTTCTTCTTTCCCTTTCTCTGTCTGTCCTCCCTCTTTCTCTTCTTCCCCTCCCCCTCTCTTCCCTTTCTAATAAAACTTCTCACTTAAGCTCAGTCTTCCTGGTATGTTTGTCCCTCACCCACCATGGAATCTACCAAGGTCCCCAACGTGCTTTATTCCCAACAGTTATATAGCTGGATCTTGACATAGATCAATTACTATCTTTCTGAACAACCACCACACTGATTTCTATAGTGGCTGTACAAGTTTGCACACTCACCAGCAATAAAGGAATGTTCCTCTTATTCAATGTCCTAGCCAGCATGAGAAGCCACTTGTGCTTTTAATCTTAGCCATTCTGACAGGCAGAAGATGGAATCTCAAGGTAGATTTGCATTTCCATAATAGCTAAGGATGTTGAACATTCCCTTAAGTGTTTCTCAGCCATTTGAGATTCCTCTATCTAGATTCTCTTTTTAGATCTGTATCCCATTTATAATTATATTATTTGGGGGTATTTTGATATTTAGTTTTATTTCTTAATATATTTTGGATATTAGTCCTCTATCAGATGTAGATTTGGTACAAACCTCTTCCTTTCTGTAGGCTGCTGCTTTCTTCAAATTATGGTGTCCTTTGGATTACAGAAGCTTTTCAGTTTATGTCTGGATGCATAGGAATGGCTCCGTTCCATCTTGTCTTAAGGGAGAGAGTCAAAGCCCATTATTGCTCCTTCAAGGTTAAATTCATAATTTATTTGGTCTAAGGGGTGGCTATTGTGTACAAACTTTGACAACACGATATTTGGTTTAGGATGTGGTTACTTTATGTTTTGGCTGTTGAGAAGGTAATTAGGCTTGGTTATTTCTTGTATCTTGGTAAGGAAGTCTTTTGCCTTACCCCTCTTTTGATTGGGGTAGTAAAAACTGTGAATAACAAACTTGAGGCAAATCCCAGTATTTGCTGGATGCCCTCCCAACTCTATCTGTTGGCTTTTGTCCAATTCTTTCTTCAAACCACACTCCCCCTCTCAGATATAGACTGGACAAGTTACCTGGACCCAAAAGATGTCCTTAAATATGGGGCATCATGTTTCCTGATGTCCCGTTTATTGATTGTTGATCTTAGTGCCTGGGCCATTAGTGTTTTGTTCATGAAGTTGTCTCCTGAGCCAATGAGTTCAGGATATTCCCCACTTTCTCTTCTGTGAGATTCAGTGAACCTGGGTTTATGTTGCTGTCTTCGATCAATTTGGTGTTTAGTTTTTGCACAGTGATAGGCAGGGATCTGTTTGCATTCTTCTACATGCAGACATCCAGTTTGACCAGCACCATTTGTTGAAGATCCTATCTTTATTCGAGTGTGTATTTTTGGCTTCTTTCAGCAAAATCCAGTTATCAATAGGTATATGGATTTATGTCTGTGTCTTCTATCCAGTTGCATTGATCAGGTGTCTGTTTTTATGCCAATACCATGCTGAGTTTATTACAATGGGTTTGTAGTACAACTTGAAGTCAGAAACAGTGAGACCTGCAAAAATTCTTTCATTGTTCAGGATTGTTTTAGCTATCTTCATATATATATATATATATATATATATATATATATATATATATATTCTATTTAAACTAGAAATAATATATTTCACATGTCAATCCCAGTTCCCTCTCCCTTCCATCCTCCCATGTCCCCCATCCAATCCCACATGCAATCCCCAGGATGGGTGAGGCCTTCCATGAGGGATTATCAAAATCTGTCAAGTTATTTGGGGCAGGGACTAGGCACTCCCCCATGTATCTAAGCTAAGAGAGTATTCCTCATTGGGAAAAGGGCTGCTGAAGTCCATCCATGCACAAGAGATACTTCCAATACAAGAGGCCTCATAGATAGCCCAGTGCCCAGGCTGAGACCCACATTCAGGGGCATGGTTTAGTCCCATGTTAGTTCCCCAGGTGTCAGACTGGGGTCTATGAGTTCCCACTTGATCAGGTCAGCTGTTTCTGTGGGTTTTCCCAGTGTGGCCTTGACCCCTTGTTCATCACTCCTTCCTCTCTGAAACTGGATTTCAGGAGTTTGTCTCAGCTCTTAGCTGTGGTTCTGTGCTTCTGCTTCCATAAGCTGCTAGATCAAGGCTCTAGGATAGCATTTAAGGTAGTCATCATTATCATTATAGGGGAAGGGCATTTAAGGTAGCCTCTACACTATTGCTTAGATTTCTAGTTGGGCTCATCCTTGTGAATATCTGTACAATTCCCTAGTGCCAGATTTCTCGTTAGTGACTCCCTCTATGGATGTGTCTCTTTTCTTGCTCTCCTCTATTCATCTCCCCACTTACTCTTCCTGATCCCTCATGTTATCCTCCCCTCTCCTCTTCTCTCCTCCTCTTTCTCCTCCCTTCCTCCCCTCTCCCATGCTCCCAATTTTTTCAGGATCTCTTGTCCCTTTCCCCTTCTAAAGTCATCTGAAAGAGGTGGCCAAGCCTGAACACCTCCTTCCAATCCCAACCATAAACAATAGAAAGCTATCCCTAACTAGGTATATCCATTATCCTAAGTGACAACAATGGGGAAAGGGGACATAGCATCCTCCGAGTTACTTTCTGCTGAAATGGGACGATGATAGTCATGTGGGGTCCTGTAGGAAGAATATATTAGTGTAGTAAAAAGTCTTGAATGGATTGTATCCAGTCTATGTTAGATGGGATTTGCTTGATTAAAGATCTTGCTTGAAATCCATGACTTGATTGAAGTCAGTACCTGAAGCTTTGGCTGGAGTGTGAGTTGAAATGGAGCAAGTTGGATCCAGTGCAGTAGAGGAGGTGTGGCCCATTTTTTTTCCAGCGTGTCCAGGGATTGCTGTCAGGCAGGTCTTTATTGGCTGTGTGGGACTCAAACATAAACAGTTAGCAGAAAAATGTCTGTAAATAGGTGGTGAGGTTATCCTTATCCCTATTCCTGAGTCCTCTGGCTAGTAATACTATTTGTACCAGCAAGCTAACTGCCATTATGGCATATGGGCCAGTAATTGGCACATTAACATCCTCCTCAAACAGTGAATTTATGTAATAAGCAAAAATATTACCAATTTTAGCAAATGATAAATATTTCACCATAATTTTACCTGATTTTTACTCTAGATGTAGTAAATATCTTTGATCAGTGGGTGGCACAGGTGTTTAGTGAGTCTGCAGCATTTGGCAGTAGTCGGTCAGCAGTGGAGAGATGTCATAAAATCCGCTGAGCTTATCTTAGAGAGTACATGGCCTTGTGACTGCAACCATTAAAACAGATGTGGCTTTCCCGCAGCATCGGCCAGGGGAAGCCTCTGCTGAAATCCGAGGCCTACCTCGACTCGAGGCAGCTAGAAACTGTCTCCAAGCTGGGTGGATGGTTCTGAGCAGCTCAGCTGCAGCGGGTCAGCTGCTAGCCGGGAATGCCTGTGGAGAGAGGGCACTTTCCAGGCCTAGGCCGTGGGCCCGAAGGAACCCACAGCCTGTCCCAAATGGGGTGTAGGTTTCCAATATACCACTTCTGACACCAGATATAGTGGGAAATTACCAATACAGAGTCAGGTAGAGATATAAGGGTATTTAATAGGGAAAAGCCTTACTTACAGAGCGACCTAGCCAACCGGCGTGGCAGCAGTCTGTATGCAAGCCCAAAAGAGAAACCGAAAGCAAAAACACAGTCACCCTACATCCCCTGACTACGCCCTCACAAGCTTGGGAGGACGTGGTCAGGCACACCTGTAGCCAGCCCCTAAGTAGGCATGGCTACAGCTTCCCCTACACCCTTCACTAAGGCATAATGTATGTCTCTCTTATGATCCTCCTTGTTTCCTAGCTTCTTTGGAGGTGTGGATTGTAGACTGGTATTCCTTTGCTCTATGTCTAAAATCCATATATAAGTAAGTACATACCGTGTTTGTCTTTTGTTGCTGAGTTATCTCACTCAGGATGGTTTATCCTAGTTCAGTCCATTTACCTGACAATTTCAAGAGTCCATTGTTTTTTTCTGCTGAGTAGTACTCCATTGTGTAAAAAGACCCATACTCACAAGGAAAGGAAGAGACCACACCTGTACCCACTGGAAGAAGGGATGGGAAGATGAAAGTATAAGAACACATTCAACAACAGAAAGACTAATATGACACAACCAGAGTCTAGGGATTCTACACCAGCAAGGCCTGAACATCCCAATGCAGATGAAGCAGAAGAGAATGACTTTAAAAACAACTTTATGAATATGACAGAGTCCCTCAAAGAAGAAACAAAAATATCCCTTAAAGAAATGGAAGAAAAACAAATAAAAATTGGAAGAAATTGAGGAAAAGAGAAAACAAAATAATGCAAGACATCAACAAATCTCTTAAAGAAATCAAGGAGAACCAAGAAATAATCAAACAGATGAAGGAAACAATTCAAACAGTTCAAGACCTGAAAACTGAAATAGAAACAATAAAGAAAACACAAACTGAGGGAATGATGGAAAAAGAAAATCTGGATAAATGATAATGAACTACAGATGCAAGCATAACCAACAGAATACAAGAGATTGAAGAGAGAATCTCAGGTGTTGAAGATACACTATAGGAAATAGATTCATCAAAGAAAATGTTGAGTCCAAAAAATCTTTAACACAAAATATCCAGGAAATATGGGACACCATGAAAAGACAAAAACTAAGAATAATAAGTATAGAAGAAGGTGAAGAAACCCAGCTCAAAGACACAGAAAACATATTCAACAAAACTATAGAAGACTTTCCCAACCTAAAGAAGGTCATTACTATGAAAATACAAGAAGCTTACAGAACACCAAATAGACTGAACCAAAAAGAGTACCCTTGCCACATAATAATCAAAACAAACAAACAAACAAAAAAACACACAGAATAGAAAAAGAATATTAAGAGCAGCAAAGGAAAAGTGACAAGTAACATATAAAGACAGACCTATCAGAATTACATCTGACTTCTCAATGGAAACTCTGACAGTCAGAAGGTCCTGGATAGATGTTCTACAAACACTAAGGGAACGTGGATACCAGCTGAGATTACTATACCAGCAAACATGTAAATCACTATAAATGGAGATAACAAGATATTCCATCACTATATATATATATATATATATATATATATATATATATATATAAATCCAGCCCTACAGAAAGTACTAGAAAGAAAACTCCAACACAGGGAAGTAAACTACACTCACAAAAACATAGGCAACACTCTGGGAATACCTCCCTGGGGTCTACAGGCAAGTCAACTCAGCCTCTGAGGACCAAGCTATCAGGACTCTGCTGAGATCACTGGGCAATTCCAGCCCCCACACAGTGCAGAGTGCAGAGGTGAGCTGCTTTGGCCCCTGACTTGAGCCCAACTTCTGCCTGCCAAATCTGTGAACTCTTGCCCTAGGGTCTACAGGCAGGTTGATTCGGCCCATGAGGACCAAGCAACCCAGAGTCTGCTGACATCTCTGCAGTAGTCCTGCTCTCACCCACCTGGAGAGCAGTACCTCAGACCAGCCTGCAACCACATTGAGATCTACCAGAGTATGAGAGCCAATTACAACCACTGGAAGAGAACCTTGGACCCATACACACCAGGAAAGGAAGAGATACACACCTGCACCCACTAGAAGAAGAGATGGGAAGACAACAATATAAGAAGACTTCCAACAACATGAAAACCAATATGATACCACCAGAGTCTAGGGGCTCTACACCAGAAAGACCTGAACATCCTAATACAGATGAAGCAGAAGAGAGCAAACTTAAATACAACTTCATGCAGATGATAAACACCCTAAGAGAGGAAATAGGAAATACTTCAAGGAAATGGAAGAAAAGAAAAGCCAAAAGATGCAAGAAAGCAAAGAAAGCCAAGGAAACACAATTAAACAACTGAAGGAAACAGATCAGGACCTGAAAACTGAAATAGAGACAATAAAGAAGACACAATCTGAGGGAATTCTGGAAGTGGAAAAGCTGAGTAAACAATCAGGAACCATAGATGCAAGCATAACTAACAGAATAAAAGAGATGAAAAAAAGAATCCCAGATACTGAAGATAAACTAGAGGAAATAAATTCATCAAACAAAGAAAGTCTTAAGTCCAACAAGTCCTTAACACAAAATATCCAGGAAATATGGGACACCCTGAAAAGACCAAATGTAAGGATAATAGGCATAGATGAAGGTGAAAAAAACCCAACTCAAAGGTGCCAAAAACATATTCAACAATCGTAGAAAAAAACTTTCCCAACCCAAAGAAAGACATGCCAATGAAAGTAAAAATGGCCTACAGAACACCAAATAGAGTAGACCACAATAGAAAGACTGCTCATCAAATAATAATTAAAACAACAAATGTACAAAATAAAGAAAGAATATTAAGAGCAGCAAAGGAAAAAAGGCGAAGTAACATATTATGGCAAACTTATCAGAATTACACTGGACTTCTCCATGACAATTCTGAAAGCCAGAAGGACCTGGATAGATATTCTACCAACTCTAAGAGAACACAGATGCCAGTCCAGACTACTATACACAGCAAAGATTTTAATCACTATAAATGGAGAAAACAAATGGAGTTTTCCATGACAAAACCAGATTTAAACAATAAGTAACCACTAATCCAGCCCTACAGAAAGTACTGAAAGGAAAACTCCAACCTAAGGAAATTAACTACACTCACAAAAACATAGGCAATAGATAATCACACTTTATGAAAATCCCCCCAAAAAGCAGGGAAAATCTACATATAATACCACTACCAAAAACAAATAAAAAACAAACAAGTATAAGCACTCAATGGTCCTTAATTTCCCTCAATATCAATGGTCTTAACTCGCCTATAAAAAGACTCAGGCTAACAGAGTGGATATGAAGACAGAATCCATCCTTCTGCTTTGTACAAGAAACACAACTTGAATTCAAAGACAGAAATTACCTCAGAGTAAAGGGTTGGGATAAGATATTCTAATCAAATGGACCCAAGAAACCAGCCAGGGTAGCTATCCTAGTATTTCACAAATTAGACTTCAAACTAAAATCAATAAAAAGAGATGAAGAAGGTCATTTCATATTTATCACATGAAAAATCCATCAGGAAGAAATCTCAATTCTAAACATCTATGCCCCAAATAAAAAAAAGGTACCACATTCGTAAAAGAAATATTATTAAAACTCAAATCACAAATAAGACCTCACACAGTTATAGGGGGAGACTTCACCACCCCACTCTCTCACCACTGGACAGGACCACCAGACAAAAATTTAATAAAGAGACAAAGGAACTAACATAAGTTATGACCCAATTGGGATTAACAGACATCTATAGAACTTTCCATCCAAACACAAAAGAATATACCTTCTTTTCAGCATCTCATGGATCCTTCTCTAAAATCAACCACATACTTGGAAACATAGCAAATCTCATCAGGTATAAAAAATATGGAATGGCCCCTGTCTGTGTCTTCTCAGATCACCATGCCTTAAAGTTAAAATTCAAAAACAACACAAACTGCAGAAAACTTACCAACTCATGCAAATTGAACAAAACTCAGTTGTACCATTCCTGGGTCAATGAAGAAATAAAGAAAGAAATTAAAGACTTTCTAGAATTCAATGAGAATAAAGACACAAAATACCCAAACTTATGGGACACTTTGAAAGCAGTACTAAGAGGAAAGTTCATGGCTCTAAGTGCTCACATGAATAAACTAGAAAATAGTCATACAAGAGAGTTGACATCACTGGTGAAAGCTCTAGAACATTGGAAGCAAATTCACTCCTGTGTAGAAGCCAGGAAATAATCAAACTGAGGGCAGAAATCAATAAAGTCGAAACAAAGAAAACAATTCAAAAATCAATGTAATAAAGAGTTGGTTCTTCGGGAAAATCAACAAGATAGACAAACCTTTATCCAAACTAACCAAAAGGCAGAGAGAAAACATGCAACTTAATAAAATCAGAAATGAAAAGGGGGACATCACAATGGACACCGAGGAAATCCAGAGAAACTTTGGTCATACTTTGAAAACCTATACTCCACAATATTCGAAAATGTAAAGGTAATGGACAAATTTCTGGACAGATATCAGTTACCAAAATTGAATCAAGGACAGATAAGCAACTTAAACAGACCTCTCCCAACCAAAAAATGCCCAGGGCCAGATGGATTCAGTGCAGAATTCTACTAAAAATTCAAAGAAGAGCTAATACCAATACTCCTCAAATTGTTCTATACAATAGAAGCAGAATGTTCATTGCCAAATTCTTTTTACAAGGCTAAAAATACCTTGGTACCCAAGCCACACAAAGACACAACTAAGAAAGAGAACTACAGAACAATATCCCTCATGAATATTGATGCAAAAATACTCAAAAACTACTGGCAAACCAAATCCAAGAACATATCAAAAAAATCATCCACCATGATGAAGTAGTCTTCATCCCCGGGATGCAGGGTTGGTTCAACATTTGAAAATCTATCAATGTAATCCACCATATAAACAAACTGAAGAAGAAAAACCACACGATCATCTCACCAGATGCTGAAAAAGCCTTTGACAAAATCCAACACCCCTTCATGATAAAGGTCCTGGAGAGATCAGGAATAACAGGAACATAACTGAACATAATAAAAACAATATAAAGTAAGTCAACAGCCAACATCAAAATAAATAGAGAGAAACTCAAAGCTATTCCTCTAAAATCAGGAACAAGACAAGGCTGTCCACTCTCTCCATATCTCTTCAATATTGTCCTTGAAGTTCTAGCTAGAGCAATAAGACAAAAAAAATTTTAAAAAAAAAGGAGATTGGGGGATACAAATTGGAAAGAAAGAAGTCAGGCTTTCACTGTATGCAAATGGTATGATAACCTACATGAGTGACCCAAAAACTCTACCAGTGAACTTCTACAGCTGATAACTACCTTCAGCAAAGTGGCAGGATATAAGATTAACTCAAAAATGAGCCTTACTATATATGGATGACAAATGTGCTGAGAAAGAAATCAGAGAATCACCTTTTACAATTGCCACAAACAACATAAAATACCTTGGGGTACTGCTAACCAAAAAAAAAGAAAAAAAAAAGAAAGAAAGGAAAGACCTGTATCATAAGAATTTTGAGTCTTTAAAGAAAGAAATTAAAGAAGATACCTAAAAATGGGAGGATCTCCCATGTTCTTGGATAGGGAGGATCAACATAGTAAAAATGGCAATCTTGCCAAAAGAAATCAACAGATTCAATGCAATCCCCATCAATATCCCAGCAGAATTCTTCACAGACCTTGAAAAAACAATGCTCTAATTTATATGAAAAAAGACCCAGGATAGCCAAAAAACCTGTACAATAACAGAACTTCTGGAGACATCACCATTCCTGATTTCAAGCTCTATTTTAGAGCTATAGTTTTGAAAACAGCTTGGTATTGGCACAAAAATAGAGAGGTAGATTAACAGAATCGAGTTGAAAACCCTGATATTTACCTGCACACCTATGAACCCTGATTTTTTACAAAGAAGCAAGCTATACAATGGAATAAAGAAAGCATCTTCAACAAATGGTGCAGGCATAACTGGAGGCTGGCATGTAGAAGACTGCAGATAGATCTATGTCTATAGCCATGCAGAAAACTTAAGTCAAATGGATCAAAGACCTCCACATAACCCCAGCCACACTGAACATAGAAGAAAAAGTAGTAAATACCCTTGAATGGATTGGTACAGGAGACTGCTTCCTGAACTCAACACCAGTAACACAGACACTGTGATTTACAATTAATAAATGGGACCTCCTGAAATTGAGAAGCTTCTGTAAGGCAAAAGACACAATCAACAAGACAAAAAGGCAGCACACTGATTGGGAAAAGATATTCACCAACCCCACATGTGACAGAGGACTGATCTCCAAAATTTACAAAGAACTCAAGAAGCTAGTCTTCAAACACCAAATAATCCAATTAAAAAGTGGGGTACAGAACTAAATAGACAATTCTCAATAGAGGAATCTAAAATGGCTGATAGACATATAAGAAATTGTTCAACATCCTTAGCCATCAGGGAAATGCAAATCAAAACAACTCTGAGATACCAACTCACACCTGCCAAAATGGCTAAAATCAAAAACACCAATGACAGTTTATGCTGGAGAGGATGCAGAGAAAGAGGAACACTCCTCCACTGCTGGTGGGAGTGCCAACTGGTACAGCCACTTTGGAAATCTGTATGGCAATTCCTCAGGAAAATGGGAATCAGTCTACCACAAGATCCAGCAATTCCACTCTTAGGCATATACCCAAAAGAAGCACATTCATACAACAAGGACATCTGTTCAATGTTCATCGCAGCATTATCTGTAGCAGCCAGAACCTGGAAGCAGCCTAGATGTCCCTCAACCGAAGAATGGATAGAGAAAATGTGGTACATTTACACAATGTAGTACTACTCAGCTGGAAAAAAATGGAATCTTGAAATTTCCAGAAAAATGGATAGAAAAAACCATCCAGACTGAGGTAATCCTGTCACAAAATGACAAACATGGTATGTACTCACTCATATATGCATTTTAAACATGGACTAAAGGATTACCAGCCTACAATCCACACTGCCAGAGAAGTTAATACACAAGGAAGACACTAAGAGAGACATACATGGTCCCCTGGAGAATGGGGACAAGATCTCCTGAGAAAATTGGGAGCACTGGGTGTGGGGGCAGGGCGAAGGGAGAGGGAACTAGGAGAATGAGAAGGGGAGAAGAGGAGGGGTGAGGAAGACATGATGGGGCAGGAAGGTTGAGTTGAGGGAAGAACAGAAGAGAGCAAGATAAGAGATAATATAATAGAGGGAGACATTATAGGTTTAAAGAGAAATCAGGCACTAGGGAAATGTCTGGAGAGCTACAAAGATGACACCAAATAACAATATAAGCAACAGAGGAGAGGCTACCATAAATGTCCTCTCCTGATAATGAGATTGATGACTACTTCATATGACATTGTATAGCCTTCATCCAACAGCTGGTGGAAGTAAAAGCAGACACCCACAGCTAAACCTTGAATTGAACTGGAATCCAGTTGCAGACAAGGAGGACTGATGAGCAAAGTGGTCCACATGAGGCTGGTGACACCCACAGAAACAGCTGACCTGAACAAGGGAGAGTTCTTGTTCTCCAGACTGATACCTAGGAAAATAGCATGGGACTGATCTAGACCCCCTGAATGTGGGTGTCAGTGAGGAGACCTTGGAAATCTATGGGACCTCTTGTAGTGAATCAGTACTTATCCTTAACATAGGAATGGTATTTTGGGACCCATCCCACACAGAGGGATACTCACTGAGCCTAGACTCAAGGGGATTGGCCTAGGTCCTATCCCAAAGAATAAGACAGACTTATGGAAGGCTTCATCCTTCCTTGGAAGCAGAAAGGGTATAGGATAGATAGGGTGTTAGTTGGGGAGGCAGGGGAGGAGAGGATGGAAAGGGACCTGGGATTGACATGTAAAATAATTTTCTTTCTAATTAAAATAAACATAAAAAAGCAATAAAATAAAATAGTATCTTTGAATGGGAAAAAATAAATAATATTCAAACATTAAAAAACATAGGCAATACATAATCCCACATTACCAAAAGCCCCTTCCCCCAAAAAGGGAAATCCCCACACAATTTCACCACCACAAACAAATCCAAAACAAACAAGTATCCATAATCAGTGGTTATTAGTATCCCTCAATATCAATAGTCTTAACTTACCTGTAAAAAAGACTTAGGCTAACAGAATGGATCTGAAGACAAAATTCATCCTTCTGCTGCATACAAGAAACACACCTCAACTTCAAAGATAGATGCTACCTCATAGTAAATGGTTAGGAAAAGCTTTTTTAATCAAATGGACCTAAGAAGCAAGCTGGTGTAGCTATCCCAATATGTAACACTTTAGACTCCAAACTAAAATTAATCAAAAGAGATAAAGAAGGTTATTTCATATTTATCACAGGAAAAATCTATTAAGATGAAGTCTCATTCTGGACATCTAAGCCCTTACTACAAAGGCACCCACACTTATAAAAGAAACATTACTAAAACTCAAATCACACTTAAAACCTTATAATGGAAGATTTCAACAGCCCACTCTCACCATTGCAAGGGACCACCAGACAGAAACTTAACAAAGAAAGAAAGGAACTAACAGAAGTTATGATCCAATTTGGTTTAATAGACATCTATAGAACATTCCATCCAAACACAATATATACCCTCTTTTCAGGACCACATGGAACCTTCTCTGAAATCAGCCACATACTTGGCAAAAAAGCAAACCTCACCAGATAAAAACGCATTGGAATAACCTCCTGTATCTTATCAGACCAGCATGCTTTAAAGTTAGAATTCAACAACACAATTTGAAGAAATACTACAAACTCATGGGCATTGAACAATGCTCAATTGTATCACTCCTGGGTCAAGGAAGAAATAAAGAAAGAATACAGGTTTTCAAAGTATGACCTGATGATTCTTTGGATTTCCTAGGTGTCTGTTGTCATGCCCCCCTTTTCATTTCTGGTTTTGTTAATTTGCATGCTCTCTCTCTCTGCCTTTTGGTTAGTTAGAATAAAGCTTTGTCTATCTTGTTGATTTTCTTGAAGAACCAACTCTTTGTTTCATTGATTCTTTGTATTGTTTTCGGCACTCAATTTGATTATTTCCTGGCATCTATGCCTCCTGGGTAAGTTTGCTTCTCTAGAGCTTTCAGTTGTGCTGTTAATTCTCTAGTGTGACTATTCTCCAGTTTATTCATGTGGGCACTTGGTGCTATGAACTTTCCTCTTAGCACTGCTTTCAAAGTGTCCCATAAATTTGGTTTTGTTGTGTTTTCATTCTTGAATGCTAGGAAGTCTTTAATTCCTTTTTTATTTCTTCCTTGACCCAAGAATGGTGCAATTGCAACTGTACTCCACAAAATTTGATAATTTAAAGAAAATGGACAATTTTATGGATAGATATCATTTACCAAAATTAAATCAAGAATAGATAAGCAATTTAAATAGACCTATAGCCCCTAATGAAATAGAAGCAGTCCACAAAAATCTCCCCCACCCCCCCCCACACACACAAAGACTAGGGACAGATAGTTACAGAGCAGAATTCTACAAGAAATTCAAAGAAGAGCTAATACCAATACTCTTCAAAGCGTTCCACACAATAGAAGCAGAAGGATCATTGCTA
The DNA here is from genome assembly GCF_003668045.3 of Cricetulus griseus. Taxonomy (NCBI): domain Eukaryota; kingdom Metazoa; phylum Chordata; class Mammalia; order Rodentia; family Cricetidae; genus Cricetulus; species Cricetulus griseus. The sequence continues at coordinate 66,678,848 of NC_048599.1, read as the reverse complement.
AACTCTTTTTATGAGGCTACAATTACCTTGGTACCCAAGCCACACAAAGACACAACTAAGAAAGAGAGCTACAGACCAATCTCCCTCATGACAGCTGACCTGACCTAGTGAGATCACAGGGAATCCAGTAGTAAATCTGGTTAACCAACATTAGACCAAAACAAGCCCTCTGAATGTGGGTGACAATTAGGATGCCTGGGAAGTCTATCGGACCTGTAACAGTGGAACCACTATTTATCCCTACTGCACAAATAGACTTTGGGAGCCCATTTCCTGTGGAGAGATATTATTGTTTCTAAATAAAAAAAATGTTTAAAAAAAGAAATAAAGAAAAAATAAAAACTTCTTAGAATTCAATGAAAACAAATGCACAACACACGCAAACTTATGGGACACTTTAGAAGCATTGCTACGAGGACAGTTCATTGCACTAAGTGCCTACATAAAGAAACTGGAGAATAGTCATGCTAGAAACTTAACAGCACACCTGAAAGCTCTAGAACAAAAAGAGGCAAACTCACCCAGGAGGAGTAGATGTCAGGGAATAATCAAATTGAGGGCTGGAAGGGTTTGGTCTGCCTCCTGGTCTCTCTGGGGATTCAGTGGCAGGTCCAGGAATATTTTATAAATAATTTGTAAATTAAAGTCTTCATAAATTTTATTATTGTTAAGGTTAAAAACTAATTAATTAAGATAGAATAAAATAAACAGGGAGAACAACCTATTCTCTACCAAATTGCAAAAAAAAAAAATTTAAAAGAATTGGATCTAAAAAAAACTGATAATTTTTATCAGTACATACAACTTGTCAAATTTAAATCAAGATCAGATAATACATTTTAAAAAGACCTATAACCCCTAGTGACATAAAAGTAGTAATTAAGTCTCCCAACCAAAATAAGCCTAGACCCAGATTGTTTTAGCACAGAACCCTACTAGAATTTCAGAGAAAGGAAAACCCCAATGATCTTCAAATTATTTCACACAATATAAACAGAAGGAACATTGCCCAATTTTTTTTTTGTTAAGTCACAGTTACCATCATACCCAAACCACATAAAGACTGAACAAAGAAAAATAATTTAGGACCAATTTCCCTTATGAACATAGATGCAAAACTACTCAAAAAGATACTTGCAAATTGAACTCAAGAACATCATCCAACATGATCAAGTAGGCATCATCCTAGAGAAGCTTAGATGACTCAACATATACAAATTAAAACATAAATTATTATAAATAACTATAAAATATGACAAAATAAAACACTGGAATTGTTTTGTTTTGTACATCAGAGGAATTGGAGAGAGGATAGGGAAGAGAGGACATTATGTAATTATATTTAATTCAGAAAAAATAAATGGAGAAAAAACAATAGTAAAATTGATAGAATAAAATGAGAGGATATTATGTTTTAAAGGAAAGAAAAGACAAACAATTGGTCATCTCTTTTTCTGGCTCTTAGAAACTTGGAGAGTGGCAGCTACATCTAAAGTGAAGAGGTCATGTGAACTTGTAGACATTTGTTTTTTCCTTAGTTTAGTACTGAGTCTAGTACCAATGTCTATCACAGCTGTGTTCACTTAAATAGCTTAGCAGGGACTACTGGTGGCCACATTTAACTCTGTATTCTGTAAGCTAGAAATGTTCTATTATCTTTTCAAAATCTCCCAGATTGAACCTTTGGAAGGGCTGATGTTCTAGCTGGGAAGTGTCTCCTAAATTCATTTCAAATGTGATAAACAAACAGTACTGAAATCTGTTTCTCATAGGCTTTGTCCTCAACCTTTCCTGTTATTCAAATACTAAACACTGTGTTGGAAAATGCACTTCAAAATTCTCTTGCTCTGTATCAGGAAGATGAAAAAAGAAAAATTACATCAGATAACAGATTTAACTAAATTTCCCATAGGCATTTCTCATTTTATAAGTCAAAAGGGAAGTTTCCTTCTCAAACTTGTTGTTTTCATTATTTCATGTTACTATAAATGCATGGTCCCAAATCTAGGAATAATGAATTTCTTCCTCCCTATGTCATTCATTAGTAGTCAAATTATCAAGTTCTAAGTAGCTTTAAATGTGGCTTTAACCCTACACTAAAAATTACAGGCAACCAAGTAAAGCTGGGACAACACAACAATTGATTGGTTGTCCAATGCCAAATGATCAATCCTGAAACATACATCCATGTAATATTACATTAATAGGTTATATGTAGGAAAATATATGCATGTAAATATATTTAGGAATGCAATGAAAATTAATGAAACAGTTCACCATGAATTTGAGGGAGAGCAGGATGATTTGGACAAAGGAAGAGAAAGGGAAAATACTGTAATTAAATTACAATTCCAAAAATAAACAACAAAAAAATGTCCCCTTATTGTCATCTGCAATGTTGCCATAACAGTATAAGGCTTCACAAGTTAGTTTGGAGTAGAACAGAATTACCAATATGCTTCAATAAGAGAGTTTTTATTTTGAATCTAATATAATATTCTTCTTAAGAACCATAGTATAATTGTCAAATAACAGATATTAAAATACCAATTCCTTTTTAAAATATTTTGGGCCATCTAAGGCTTGTCTTTCTATCTATTTTCTTTCATTCAGAGTATGATACCATCTCTTGGCAATTCTAAAATTGTTTGTTTTCATTTTTTTCCTGAAAACTTCAGCTTCTTGGGTCTAAGGATTTGTACTAGCTAACCAGTCTGTCTTAGTGAGTGTTCTATTCCTAAGAAGAGACACAATGACCATGGCAGCTCTTATGAAGGAAAGCATTTAACTGGTGCTTGCTTGCAGTTCCATAGATCTATTCCATTCTCATCATGGAAGGTAGTATGGTGGCATGCAGGTAGACATAGTACTGGAAAAGTAGCTGAGAATTCTACATCTGGATCCATAAGCAGTAGGAAGAAAGAGAGTCTGGGCTCAGAATGGGCTTTTGAAATCTGAGTCCTCCTCCATTTGCACGCTTTTTTCAATTAGACCATACGTTCTAATCCTCCTCAAGTAATGCCATTCTATGACGATTAAGCATTCAGATATATAAGCCTATGGGATTCATTTGTAATCAAGCAAACATTTTAGACTCCTGGCCCTCTTAGGTTTATAGCCATATAATGCAAAATGCATTCTGTCCAACTTGAAAAGTCGCCATAGTCTGCCATAGTCTCAACAATGTTTTAAATTCCAAAGTTCAAAGTCTCTTGTGAGACTCGTGGCATTATTTTAACTATAACCACAAAAAAATAAAAATCAAATGTAGATAGCATCCTTCAACATCCATTGACACAAAATATACATTGTCACTCCAAGGGGAAAGAAAGGCAGAATAATTAGGAAATATTTGACCAAAGCAAACCAAAAACTAGTAGACCAAACTCCAAACTCTCCATCTCCATGTCTGATGTCAAAGCACTTGTGTTAGTTTGAATAACAATGCCCCAAGAGACTCTTATATTTGAATAATTGGTCATCAGGGGAGTGACACTGTTTGAAAGAATTAGGTGTGGCCTTGTTGGAGGAAGTGTGTCAGTGGGAAAGAGCTTTGAGGTTTTAAAGGCCATGTCAAGTCCCAAGCAAGACCCCACTCTTCCTGCTGCCTCTGGATCTGTAGATAGAACTTAGTTACTTCTCTAGCATTATGTCTGCCAGTGTGTCACCATACTCTCCACCATTGTAAGAATAGATTAAATCTCTGAAACTGTAAGCAAGCCCCAACTAATTCTTTCTAAGCACTGCCAAGGTCATGGTGTCTTTACACAGCAATACAACACAGACCAAGACATCACTTTTTAGATTTCCACCTCCTTTCAGCTTTATTAACTCCAACACACTTATCTCTCTTGAGATGGTTCCATACCCAGACCAAAGCTTTCCATGGCAACTATCCCACAATTCTGTAATCTCCAACAACCTTGGAGTTTTCAACACACTCCAGGTCTCATCTTCACAGTTTCATGCAATGGCCTCTCTGGTTCTCCATGAAAGAATACCCCAAACATATGATACACCTGACCTCAGTGGCTTTCCTTAGCTATGGAGAGAAATCTCAGAACTCCTTTCTTTTATTCCTGACTCTACAATCAGAACCACTTGACCAAAATTGCCAGATTCTACTGCTTGCTAAGACTGGAAATTAGCCCCCTCATTCAAAAACATTTTCATCAGTGTTCTGTTTTTGATGGTTTCCTTCATTGCTTAAGCTTTCTTTAATACCTTTTCACAAGTTTTAAGCTTATATGACTGGGGTCTTGCCCTAAGGTCACCAATCCCTTTATTCCATTTAGTATCAAGCTTTTTTTAAAAAAAAATTTTATCTCCTTCAGAACTGGACATAGCTCCATTACATTTCCAGGAGCTCCTTTGCTCCTTCAACTGTACATTTTGTATTTTATTTGCTTAGCTTGCTGCTGATTATTTGCTTAGCTTATGTTGATCATTATAGATCAGCATAAGAGTGACCACAAATAACCAAATGACAGAGTCACTATTAGGCTTTCTTGAAATCTCCTTTGCCATTGCCATTAATCCAAAACTATTCAATTTAGCCTTAGGCAAAGAACATGGATACTTTCTGCCCTTCTCCAAAATATCTACTCAGGCAAAACTGAATATTCTCTAGGCCACTTATTAATATTTTTTCCTTCTGAAAATTCTTGAGCTGCTCCCCCCACCACACACACACACAGTACAAATCACTTCGCCAATATTGGTTATGTTCCTACTAGGATGGTCCATTAATCCTTGCTTAAAGTGTCCAAATGCTTTTCTAGTCCAAAGTCCCAAAGTCTTCCTTATTTCTCCAACAAATAGCATGGTCAGACCTGTCACAGCAATATGCCAATTCTTGCTACCAGTTTTTGTCTTAGTGAGTGTTCAGTTGCTGTGGAGACACCATGACCATGGCAACTCCTATTATGGAAAGAGTTTAATTGGGACTCGCTTAAATTTCAGAGGTTAAGTACATTTTTCATTGTAGGGTCCATGTTAGCAAGCATACCAACTGCTGGAGAAGTGGCTGATTGCTCTACATGTAGCAGGATTTTTCTTCCCGTAGCAGGAAGACCGAACCACTGAACCTGACTTTGAGGTTTGAAATCCCACCCCCTGTTACATATTTCTTCCAACAATGACAGACATTCTAATCATTCCCAAGTAGTGCCACTCCTTGATGACTAAGTGTAACAAGAGATCTAGCTACGCACCTGTGGAACACAGGAGGGGAGGATTTAATTGGCTCTGGGAGGCCTGTGGTCTTTTCTTGCTGGAGGCTGGCCTGGTCATGGAGGACAGCCTGGAAGGATCCTTGGAGCTGGAACCTGGGGCAGCTACCTGCCTGTCATGTAAGTGTTTTCTCTCCTAATAAACCTTTTAACCTGTACTGGGTCTAGCAAATCTTGACTCCCATGCACGACAACTAAGCATTCAAATATATGAGGCTAATAAAGGACATTATTATTCAAAAACCACAGGGTGCAATGAAATTATTTGCCCGTCAGGAATTTTTTTAAAACATTGCTTCATTCTTCACGTCATTAGATCATTTGTTCTTTTGTCTTTTAAGAGATGAATTTCTGGAGTCTTAGTTAGAGGGATTTCTTCTATTTAGTAATATTTAACGTTCTAAATTTGCTACCCAATCTGCTACATCCTGATTCTCAGGCAGCAGGAAGTGAATTGTCATACTGGGTATGGCTTGAGAATACAACCTCAAATTCTGCCTTCACAGTGACACACTTCCTCAAGAATGGCCAGACCTACTGCAACAAGGCCACTCCCTATGGGCCATGCATTCACACATGAGTCTATTGCAGCCATACTGTATTCAAACCATCACCAAAAGTTTTCATGTGCTCATTCTATCATGCCTAAAGAACTACAATTATATGTGTGTGCATATATACATGAGACTGTTCATTTTTAATTTTTGAAATGTCTCCAGTTTTAATCTCATATGAATATTACATATTATTTTCCCAAAATTAATTTTGGAACAATTAGCATTCCTCATTTTTCTACTGACCTATTTTTTTCTTTTTCTGAACAAGAGAAAATGACATACACATCTAACAAACACATTCTTAAACAAGCACAATTTTAAACAAAGGTGAAACATAACCACCATTCTTTGAATGGAACATCAGTAAGATCAGATTCTGACTGTACATCCAAGACAAACACAAGCTTCTCTGAGAAGATCCACTGAGATTGCCCTCATAACTTTATTTATATACTGTTGAATGATGATCTTCTACAATAACTAGATTCTTCATTTAGACAATTCAAAAAAACTACCTATATTTTCTAAAATTTCAAAAAAAAGACCTAATGACTTACAAATTGTTCTTATAATCAATCAACTCAAATAATAAAAGTATTGACTTTCAAATAGAAGTTCATCCTCTGGTTTTGCAGTGCATTTAAGCTTTGACAGGGAAAAAACTTTTCAAAATGAAATAACAAGGACTTACATATTCTTCCTTACCAACAAAAAAGGAAATGTGTTTTCAGATAAAGAGTTTTAGATAATTTTCAATTTGATATACGAATCCAGGGTACAGGTACAGCTATCCACTTTCAAAATATTTTTACTCCTTTGAAGGAAATCCATGCAATAATATTATCACTCAAAAAGGAAGTTATTTTATAATAGCTAATACATTACCTCAGAATCTTCTTACTTTCCCTCTTGGATAACAAGGCAAGTCTTTTGATAGTTCTCTCCTGGGGAAACCAGTTCCTCAAAATCCAGTTCCCAAGATAAACTATTAATGAGCTGGGTATTGGCCACCTCCACAGCATCAGTGGGTCACTCTCCTGAGCAACTAATTATCTTCTTTGCCAATATAAAAAATATTGTCTTCAGGAGCATTGCTTATAGAGTTAAGGATAAGCTACTTGAATTTTCCTTCTCAAAAAGTGCACTATTGTTACTTGGCAAAAGGTAAGGTATATACTACATTAAAAACCTTCCCATCCTAGTTGTTTTTATCTCTAAATTCCCATCAGCAAAGTAATTATATTAGATATGTCACCTATCAAAAGTATTTTGTCATTTTATTTCACATTATTGTTTCTTGTTTTGAGATTTAACTTAATTGTATTGCATTATACAATTAGTTCCATGCTCACAAACTTTTGATAGTTTTCAATTTGTTTCTTTGGTGTGAAGATTTTTCAAGAAACATGTTTTTCTGTTTTTCATAGCCTTCAAATAATTGTAAAATTTATGTTCAACTGTGCTAATCAAGTATCTTGTCTCAGCTATTTTTTGCATGTCTAAAGATCAGATTGTATTTTAAAACAGAGGAGAATAATCTCAAACTTTGACTTTCACTGTTCTAGCACAGTTCCATCATTCTTCAACATTTGAATGCTGTAGGCAATCCATAAACTGAAGGACTATGCTCAGACTTAAAAATATTCTGGCACATGGCAAGGGTTTCTGCAAAAAGCAGTATATATGAGTTCTTTGTCATTACAATGGTTCAAGTACTAGCCAGGATACTTGGAGAAATTTTTTTAAAAAAAGAAAATTTGGGAGAACCCATCAAGGGGGTATGGTAGGAAGAGAGCTATTCCTTTAGGAAAGAAGACATATAGTTTTATAACAAGCTGAATATGAGTTCAAAGACTAAGAGGGTCATTTTATTAGGTTAAAGTGATCTTAAAATATGTTATTCTGAGATTCTGTAACTATTTCTAATTAGCATTTATAGAATATTATTGAAGAAGACCAGTACACTCGAGGTTAGGACCTCTGGCTCTGATATGCAGTTCTCCATGTTTTACTGTGCATACACTATTAACTACACTAGGCTATATCATATGGAATCAAGTGGTTAGATGTGTTCTCTCACAGTCCTTTCCTACTTTCATGTAAAGCCATGATTCTATTAATATACTTTCCTTAGCAAGTGCCTGCATTTCTTGTTTGAAGAGGTACCTATTCCTAGGACTCCAATGACTAACAAATTTTAAGTGACCACAACCAAGACACCATCAAACACATCAGGGACTTGAGTCCTGAAAAACTCCTAAGAATTTTTCGCCGTCATCGACACTTTTAAAGGGAGAGAAATAAAGCGCTGGTTTTTTTTTTGTTTTTTGTTTTTTTTTTTTGCTCTTGTTTTTATTTTCATCTTTTGGTATAAAACTGGAAGGTTGTTTTGTTGCATTCTTAGTATTTTTGTAAAACAAGTTCTTGTCCATCTTGATTCAACAATAATACATAACAATAATCTAAGGTGTTTTTAAAAGAGTGAGACCTCATTCATTTATTTAAATATTCACATTTTATAATTAGCCAATACCTAAAAAACAGCAAGTATAAGAGTATTCATTCAATTTCCCTATACTTTGGGAGGAACTATAATTTTGCTTCTAATATGAACAGTTTTATATCTATTTTCACAAATACATTTTTGAAACACTTTGCTGACAATTTCCCACATGTTCCAGGCATAGTTTTATATAAGTGTTACGTTGTTGGACAAAGAGAAACATTTTCTTGGACTTCTAAGCCTTAGCTACCCTCATGAAGGACTATAAATATCTGAATCAAGATAAACAAAACTCTTCCTGAAAGATAAAGGCTTATTTTGATCAATGACTTCTGAGTTTTTTGAAAGATGACTTATCTATAACGTAGCTGAACCACCTCCCAAAACAACCATCAAACATCCACTTTATCCCTTAATATTTTTACTGTCATGTCCATTCATGCACATTCTTAATCTCTTCCCTCCTCATGATGCCAGTAGTTATTTACTCCGCAGATACTCCATTGCTCTCCATCTTTCCAGTAAACATATAGAGTAACAGTTCATGAAAATACAAGGGACCCACTCAGTGGGGAGCACATTATTCATAATGAACTGTTTGGAAACATAATGGGCAACATAAAGTTGTACAATGTGTATCTTGATCATCACTTCATTCTCCTGTTTCTGCATCAGGATTCTCTCCTTTTTCCACTGTCACTGCTTTTCTCTACCTTCCCAACCCATTTTAATTCCTCCTTTGTATGTCTCCTCTTCTGCCTGTTCCTCAAAACATTTTATTGACTCTGACAGAATCACATTCTTTATGTAGCAAGCAGCTCTAAATATTTTGAATGTAGACACCACATTTTACAAAAAGTAACTATCATCAGTAAAATACAAACTATAAATGAAAAGTTCATATAGTTTAGAGGCTTGGTCTTCAAAAAATATCTCTCACCTACTATCTATGAAAATACCATTTCAACCATATTAAATCCATAGTACTATGATTTCTAAATCTATCAATGTAATTGAGACATCAAATCTTAATTGGTTTGTGGTTTCTTTTATAAGCTGAAATATGGTATATGTTTTATCCTACTTTAAAAATATTTAAAAACTTTAAATATTTCACAAAAAGTACTTCAAATAATTCTTTGGTGTTTTTTTCCCAATGATATAGATGCCACCAACAACAGTCTTCTCAGCCCAGTAAAGCCCAAGAAGCCTTCCAAGTATGATTTGATTAATGCTTTACTACTTCTCAGGTTCAATGCCTCTCCACAAATACTTGCCCTTCTGTCCTGGAAGACTGGGTGAGCTAAATATGGACAAGTCCAGGGACAAGAGTATGAATGTACCAATATGGCAAGAAATATTTTTAAAATGTGTATAGTATATTACCAAAACACTTGAATGATTATTAATAGAATTTTTATATAGCATAATGAAGGAAATAATGGAGAAATTGAGAGTTAACCAAAATTGTTGTAAATTATAGAAATGGGAAGGGTACACAAATGATTACTCTCTTGATTCTTACCAAAGTATTATCTCTTCTTGTTCCATTGCATCTTAATGCTTCTGTTTATTTGGCCATTCATTGTATCTTTCTTCTTTTAATTATTTCTTTCATCATTTGTTGAACAAATAGACATTTAAATTGGATAGGGGAAAGCCTCAACCCTGCACAAAGAATTACAGTAACTAAGGAATGCTGAGAGGGAGAAATAGCCTTCCCCAAGGAATAGCGCACTAATTCAATAGCCATTACCAAATGTTCATCGCTAAAAACACACATACATGTCCTATTATGCAGACTGAGCACAGTGTACCTTTCTTGTTATCACACACCACAACACTACTCTTGCTCACACTGAGCCTAATTATTAAGAGCACCGGAGCATCCATTTTTCCTATAGTTATTTCATTATTACCAGAATTCATTGGGAATGGCCAACCCTGGTCAAAACAAAGCAGAAACAAGCTTTGTTACTGCCTGAGTGGAATGCCCTAGGGAGTTTCCATCTTAGGATAATCTTATACAAAGCCCAAGAAATTTGAACAAAGCCCTTCACTGATTTCTCTGCACCTACTCCCTAAATAATGTCATTTATTACATGAAAATCTGAAATAAAACTATTAGTATTCTATATTTCATCAGCTTTGATTCAATCCTGATTTTCAAAAATCTTTATGCACCTGTAATTGCTTTAAATGACTATACCATTTGATGTTTGAAAGGAAAACATATATGAATACAGAATTGCATTGAAAGATGCCATCAAATGCAACAATAGAATTATAAGCTCATAAAAATGAAAATTATCATTATCACTGGATATTATGGACTATGCAATTTACTTAGCCTCAATTATTTAAAAGAATTCATAATGCTATAGTAAGTTCTATCATGAATTTTTATTTATTAGTATAGACAACCATGTATATTCAATATACCTAAATTTAATGGCTCTTTTTAAATTACCTTAAAGCCTTATCATGGTCAATAAAGTGTGATGAGTATTTGTGAATGAAGATTATATCTATAGAAGTAGAATTCCAGAAGGAGAAGCATTTCTGTAAAAGGTATGGAGACAACATTCTTGATATATTATTTCAAATTTACCTTAAGAGTTTAAAATGTATCTTCCCTTTTTGATGTATAAATAAAAATGATCCACTGAGATTTTGTTTCATGATTTGTGTTGACCAGGGGGGACCACTTTGAATGAATCAGTAGTAAGAATTAAATTTTGCTAATTGTAATTATAATTTTCTAACAACAAGAAAGTAATATTTTATCATATTTCATTGATTTATGAGAGAGATACACAGTTATGTTTCTCAGTTCTCTCATCATAGTTCACTTCACCTGTCTGGTTTTAAGCATCATTCTGTATAGTTTAATCATTTTAAACTATTACAAAGCTATCAACTTTATTCTCTCTAGAACATTGAATATCTTTTTTTGATTTTTTTCTTTTTTATTAATTTTATTCATTTATTTTATATACCAACCACAGTTTGCCTCTTCCCTCTCCTCGTGTTCCCTGCCCCGACCTCCTTCCTACCCCCACATCTGCTTCTCCTCCCTCTCCATTCAGAAAGGGGCAGGCTTGCCATGAAAGTCAACATGGCATGGCACATCAAGTTAAGTCAGGACCAAGCTCCTTCCTATAAGAGGATATTAGTGGTAAAGTAAAGGCTATAATCTACAATACCAATGACTTTTTTATTTCACCTGAATTTCTTGAATTTGTTATACATTTTATTTAAGTTCATAAACTGTCTCCTAAGTGTATGTTTTATCATTTAGTATAAATTAATGTAATATATCATTTTGAAAGAAGCTCTTTCCAACATCCTTAAATCTCTTGTGCCATGGTTTCCTAATATTTTGTAAACAGTCTATACCAACTAAAAACTACTTGTTCTTAATATAAACTCTTTGCTAAAAGTGTCCTACTGTTGAGCTACATCTCTGGTACAATGATAGATTTAAAATTACTAACATTTAATCTTACTTTTGATGCCTCTAAATTTAATTCACCTTATCTTTCAGGATTCTTCCTTGTCTCCCCTACTTTATCATCCAATGGGGCAAGTGAATACTTCTATTGTACCTGAATTTGTTTTGCTAGGACTTGCACAATCATTTGGAATGCAGACTTTCTTTTGCTTCTTCTTCTCCTTATTTTATGTGGGTATTATTTTTGGAAACCTTTTTATTGTGTTCACAGTGACTTTTGATTCTCAATTACACTTCCCCATGTATATTCTACTGGCCAACTTATCACTCATCGACTTGGGCCTTTCGTCTACAACAGTTCCTAGGATGATATCTGATCTTTTTACCGGTTGTAAAGTCATTTCATTTCACAGCTGCATGGTACAAATGTTCTTCATCCATGTGATGGGTGGAGTGGAGATGGTGCTGCTCATAGCCATGGCATATGACAGGTACACAGCCATTTGTAAGCCTCTTCACTATCTGATGATTATGAACCCTAGAAAGTGTATGATTTTGGTAATAGCTGCTTGGGTCATAGGCATGATTCATGCTGTGTCTCAGTTTATTTTTGTCATAAATTTACCCTTCTGTGGTCCCTATAATGTTGGAAGCTTTTATTGTGATTTTCCAAGGGTCATTAAACTTGCATGCATGGACACGTATAAACTAGAATTTGTGGTCACTGCCAACAGTGGTTTCATATCTATGTGTACCTTCTTTTTCTTGATTGTGTCATATATTTTTATCCTGGTCACTGTGAGGCAACATTCTTCAACTGATTTATCCAAAGCATTCTTCACCTTATCAGCTCACATCACCGTAGTGGTTTTGTTTTTTACACCATGCATGTTTCTGTATGTGTGGCCTTTCCCAACTAAGTCACTGGATAATTTCTTTGCTATTGTTGACTTTGTTGTTACTCCTGTCTTAAATCCTGCTATCTATACTTTAAGGAATAAAGATATGAAGTTGGCCATCAGAAGACTAAGTAGAAAGGTTTTAAATTCTATGGAAATTACATAGTAAATTTTATTAATAAAAGCACAAAATAATGCCATGCACTATCAAAACATCCATGACTATGAAATCTTAAGGATGAAAACATTTTTATTATTTTTTTAGAAATTTTATTATATTTTTTAGAAATTCAGGGAGTGTACCTATCAAAGAATTTCATTTCAAATGGAGTTACAATATGTTCTGCAAATTACAAAATAAAAGTATTAGACATGTTTTTATATATAATTAACTAAATTTTTATTGTTATATGTTTTTGTATTGTATTATATTTAAGTGTTTGATTGTATTTAAGTTATTGTAATCAGAAATTATTCTACAAGCTTTCATATTATTTTGTTTATATAAATGTACATACTGTGTGCAGTAAAACTTTATCAGCTTTTTATGCATATAAGAACACTAGTTATTAATATATATTTCTTATGGAAATTATGTGGATCCAATGGATAAAATGTAGGTTTATGTAAACCAACTTCTATGGAAAATGAAAAGAAAATATTCTGAAATGTACTTTAAGATAGAGAGGTAGGAAAGTCAACACTGTTGAAGTTTATGTTCTCTGTCTTGCCTGGTTTTCAACTATAATGTTTTAGAGATAGAATATACTACATTGACTCATGCAGTACTTGCATATATGCCTCTATTTAATTGTATAGCTTTGTTTTCCTAGTAGTCTTCCTCAAAGAATTTCATGATCAATATAAAAAGAAATGTACAATTGAAAGTATTTCAAGAGACTTATTTTCTAATGTAATACCATCAAGATCTCAAAACTTTACATAATGTGCCAGCTCCTGAGCTACTATGCTCATGAAGAAGAATCTGCTTGGATCCTTCAGACAAAACCTGGAATGACTGGTGAGCAAAAGAAAAATTTGAGACAAGTCAGAAAATTAATTGTTTATCTCAGCTCATTTTAATGTCTTCATGGTAATTAAAAACAAAAAATAAATTGATAGGAACTGAGATATTTAATATTTAGTCAAGAAAGTTTTTGATATATTTTCCACATACCACCAATGCCTTAAACTATGCCTTCTTTATAAAATTGAAATATTGCTATTCACTGCCTGTTAATCTGTCTAGATTTTAATTTTGTAATATTACTTTGTTTTACCATGTTTTATGTTTGTTGTTTTTGTTTTTGCAATCACACTTAGATTGAATGAGATGTGAAATTATACTGTGATCCAAGAAATAGTGATAATGACCTTAATTCAGGAAGCATTCTTGTTTCCTCCAATGGCCAAGGGAAAACCTGTGACGCTATAAGAGTCAGTCTCCCCAGTCAACCTCAGGCTGTTGCTGGATCCTTCATGGGCTTCTGGTTAATTCATGAACGGCTGATCATTAGCACAGCAGTTTGCTCAAAAGGACAATTCACTCACATGAAAGCCAATCTCCCACAAACCTTAATGATTTGAAAGTATGTATGAGAGGGACTCTGTACTAGTCTTTCTCTTAAAATTGATTTTGACTCTTCTACTTGTGAAAAAGGTAAGTATAATGAAATCTGTCAGTGGAAGCCACTACAGCACAGAATTTTATTGGTAGTCAGATGCATCTATCAGTAGAAACATTCAGTTATGCAGGACTCAGTCAGGATCCTTTTTCTTCAGGAAAACAAAGAGAAAATTCTATAGGACTGACTGCCTTACATACTTGAGTTAACATGAGAAACATGGGAAAGAACAACCCTCAATGCTCTAGTGGCAATAATTATTGGTTCCTATACCTAATTTCACTAAGTTAACATGTTCTTTCCTCTCTGTGCTGTGGTTCTATACAGTTCTTCTCTCCCAAAAGCCTAGGATTTTCTGTCCCCACATATTTAGTTATTATAATTGTTATAAATAAGAATAATAATATTTTAGTAACTGAAGGGAAATCTTGTTATAGATGGTTTTTCACCTAGAAGCTGCAAACCATATTGCTACAACTGTGAAAATTCTGAGAACTGTTGATTGGGTTATACCATTTCAAAAACATAAAAATGAAAACCCCCCAAAATTTTCTTAGCACATCCAGGATCAAGCAGTGAATCTGCTTAAACTCAAAGCTCCAATTCTTTAGAAAAAATCAAGGTAAAAATATTTATGAAAAGTACATTTTAATGATTGAATTTAAAGTGAAAGTGCTGAAAGAATTTCTGTTTAATAACACTTGACACTGATTGTTATAATAAAAGTTGTGTAAGATGCAGGAGAACTCCTTCAGTGAATAATAGAATCATTACATTCTTCCAAAACTTTTGAGTCTTTTTTGAATCTTAAACGAACTTTGAGGAGGTTGTGCTGGTAAAAGGACCCTAAATGAATATGGCATTTTATTATTCTCCTCGTAGCAAAATAATTCTGAAGATGTGATTCATAGTGAACCACTGGATTCATTTTTCCTGAAATACAGCTTGTGAGATGGTAAAATTATTTCTTGTGTTCCAAGAAATAGTGATAATCATCCTTAATTCAGGAAGCGTTCATGTTTCCTCCAATGGCCAAGGGAAAACCTGTGACACTATAATAGTCAGTCTCCCCAGTCAACCTCAGGCTGTTGCTGGATCCTTCATGGGCTTCTGGTTACTTCATAGATGGCTTATTCTTCATATCAGAACCCTTGAACTATCTTCATCCATTGCATATTTCTCACGAAGAAATGACTTGGAATTTTTCATTTTCTGTCAGTGAAACGAAGTATATCAACATTTTGAAACAAATAACACTCAAAACAACTTTAATTTGCATAGTATGATTTCAAAGAAAGGCTTTAATGAAGTAGCCACACAATAATGTACATCACAATAGGAATCCTATCCTTGAGTACTGTCAGTGCTGGTATGATTATATTTTTATTGGGCTAAGAAGACACAAAATAAAGAAGTTTCATGAATTATTTTATGATGAGCTCTGTCCTTATGTTTGGAAAAATAAAACTAGTAAGCTTGCATGGGACTTTGCAGACAGTAATTTAATGTTTAACTGGCAGTGGTAAGGAAAGAAATTTGGAAATAAAGAGATAAATGTAAATTTTAAGCACAATCTGTTGTTACATAATAAATCTCCATAATAAACAGCAGCACTCTCCCATGAAATTTGGCAAATATTACTCTCTATGCCTTTTATATCTTTCAGAAGACAGTATTCATCAATGTCCATCACTGTATTTTGCATTATACATGTCTATTATATCACCTATTCTATTACTTATCAAGTCTGTCTACTAGTCAGGAAATTGTTCCTTTGTTTGTTTGTTCGTTTTTGTTTTTTGTTTTTTGTGAGACAGGATTTCTCTGTGTTGTCCTGGGTGTCCTGGAACTCAGTACACCAGGTTGAACTTGAACTCAGAGATGCACCTGTTTTTGCCTCTAGTGTTCTAGGATAAAGGCATGTGCCACCACTGACCCTTAGAATACTTTATTTGCTACTTCATTAACTATAAAACTACGTCAAACAATGTTTATTTTCTCTCCTAGAAACACAATTAAAATGTTTCCTTTAAGCCACGT
This sequence comes from Cricetulus griseus, assembly GCF_003668045.3. Classification (NCBI taxonomy): domain Eukaryota; kingdom Metazoa; phylum Chordata; class Mammalia; order Rodentia; family Cricetidae; genus Cricetulus; species Cricetulus griseus. The sequence goes on along the minus strand of NC_048599.1, from coordinate 66,662,539 downwards.
AAAATGTCATTGTTCAGTCCCTAACTTGCTACCAAGGAAATTGTGAGGTTGTCACAACAATGCCTCTACATAGTCAGGCAATGTCCACTTTCCAGTGCTTCCATCTATACAGTCATATTCGTAAAGGTAATTGGAATGCTGAATACTGTCCCCTTGTGTTCAATATAATTAGTACCAAAGTTAAACAGGTTACATTATTCCTGCGTACTCAGAATAAAAATACTTAAGCATTTGAAAATATTTTTAGTTCATATAATGAGGTGTGTTTAAATCATTCAATGCACTACTGCAGAATCTCTAGCTTATGAACTCACTTTTCAAGCACTAGAGCGGGCAATGTGATGGGCCCTCATCAATGTTTCGATTTTCCTTCTCATACAACCACAACTTGTAGTTATTATCTACTGTTAGGCTTCAACCTGTTTCTGAGTTTTACTTCCACTCTCTCCCTCTTGAAATCATATTAAGGCCAGAGTCAACAAATTAAACTCTTTATTTACAATGTTCCATATTCATGACAAAAATAATCACATTTACTAATTCCAGAATCTATTTCTAAACTAAGTTTCAATTAAACTTGTTCACATTGTTTCTCACAAAAACTTTAATGAAGTTTCTCAAGGTTACTTTGGAATTCCCCAATAAGAATCTTTCATCCTCCCAATTTTAAATCATACGTTTTACCTTATTTTTGTCCTATCTATTTTTAAACAATTATTTCTCTTTGGAAAATTTCTTTTTCTCCTAAGAAAAAAGATAGATGGAATGACTCATCAATGTCAATCTTTGTTTTTTATGTTATAAATGTCTACCGTGTCACATAATCTTTATAAATCATAAATTTTTACTTATTTTTGACCTATTTTCCAACTTTTGTTTCATTTTGGTAATTTTTTTCCTCCTAAGTACTGTAACATCAAGTAATGTAAGGAATGTTCTATATATCATAGTGTTTTGACTTTCTGAGGAAAGGGAATTGAGTTTAGGATGAGAGTGCAGAGAGAGCAAAACAGATGCTACCATTGCATGAGGATGGAATCCAGAACCATGGAGATGCTGGAGCCTTGCCTATCAAAAGAACCAAGCAAGCAAGGATTACTGCAGTAAAAATTTGAGTTATGATTTTTAGTTTGTTGGCCTTGTGAAATAGACCATAACAAGTCCTTAATGGGTGAGCTGAAGGTAGAATTTATATATAACAACTCTGAATTTTTTTTTCATTGTCTTCTCCAAGGCAAATACAGAGACTCTCATCGGGAAGGAATCATCAAGAGAAACAAACCACTCTGTGGTAACTGAATTTGTTTTAATAGGACTCTCTGATTCTCCAGAACTTCAGATCTTTCTGTTTGTACTCTTTTTTGTTTTCTATGTAGGAATTGTGTTTGGCAACCTTCTTATTGTCATAACCGTGACTGCTGATTCCCACCTCCACTCTCCTATGTACTTCCTGTTGGCCAACCTCTCCTTCATAGATCTGTCTCTGTCCTCTGTCACAGCTCCCAAGATGATTACTGACTTTTTCAGCAAACGCAAAGTCATTTCTGTTAAGGGCTGCTTTACACAGATATTTCTCCTTCACTTCTTTGGGGGAAGTGAGATGGTGACCCTCATAGCCATGGGCTTTGACAGATACGTAGCAATTTGTAAGCCTCTACGCTACTCTACAATTATGCGTGGCAATGTATGTATTGGCATTGTGGTTGCTGCATGGGGAGTCGGCTTCCTACACTCAGTGAGCCAATTGGCCTTTGCAGTGAACTTACCCTTTTGTGGTCCCAATAAAGTTGACAGCTTTTATTGTGACCTTCCTAGAGTAATCAAACTTGCCTGTGCAGACACATATAGGTTAGACATCATGGTCATTGCCAACAGTGGCATACTCACTTTGTGTTCTTTTGTTCTCCTAATTATTTCCTACACTGTCATTCTAATGACCATCCAGCGCCGTCCTTCTGATAGATCATATAAGGCTCTGTCCACACTGACTGCTCACATCACAGTAGTTCTTTTGTTTTTTGGACCCTGTATCTTCATTTATGCCTGGCCCTTTACCACCAAGTCATTAGATAAATTCCTTGCTGTGTTTTATTCTGTGGTCACTCCTCTCTTGAACCCCATTATATACACATTGAGGAACACAGAGATGAAAACTGCAATGAGACGTCTGAGACAATGGAATTGAAACTTTTGAATAAAGCCTTAGATATTCTATAGTCATGAGACTGAGATAATGAAAGAATAAATCTATTAAACTATTCAGAAAACCTTATGGTAATTTTAATATTCCATTTTTAACCCAGCAATTGATTAAGAAGGCTTTACTCTTGCCTCCATTTATTCTATGTGATAATACCTTATATTTTATATTGTTTCCAAATTAATAACACTAACTGCAAATGCCATCTCATTAATTTTCAGAACAATTAAAGATATTGTATGCTATTATTTCTGTACAATTAAGACTCTCTGGGTATTTTTGAGTTTGAGACAACAAAAGATATAAACTGGAATATTTTACATTCAAGGAAATGTTATTTGGCTCATTTCCATAAAAGCACAATTAAAGAATTATGATTCACATTATTAAAACAATGTGTACAGTCAGAAGAGATTATATGCCAACTACAGAGATTCATAAATGATATTCCCACCTGCTAACCATCTATGATTTAGTTTCTAGTACTATAGTGAGATTATTTATTAGTTTATTATCAGGTGAGATAAAATACTGAATTTGCCAACATTATTTGCCTTTAAGGTGCTTGAAACCCTGTGGCATGCAACAATTGGTTGCAAGACAGTAAATAGAATTAAGAGTGTCCAAGCCTCTTACCATGTTGATACTAAATATATCACTTACATACATACATCTTCCATTTCCCATTAGCAGAACTTGAAAGTTAAAAGATGCTGAATTCAATTCAACTTAACCTTACTAAACATAATTATGTATATTTAATTAACTTTGTAAGATTAGGTTCCCACATTAATAAAAGGGAGGTCATGATATGTCTTGCATATGGTTATTATGAGAAGTAATGAAATAGCAGAGACACATAAGACAATACAAATGTGTGATGTATTCACCATTCAGAGAATGTTAGATAATGTTATAATAGGAATGCTAATCGTCTATGTTTATGTAGTCAAGAGTCTTCACCCTTTATTATTTCAGAACTGGCTTCAGGGACATGATATATTTCAATCTTTGTAGATATTCATGTGGGGCATTATTAGATACAATTGGAATGTGTTCATTTATGTGTTAATGTGTATATCTGTGTGTTTGTTCTAATGTGTACATGCTCTGATATCATATTTAGCAATTCTAAAATTCAGAACAGAAATTAAGGAGACTATGCATTTTTAAAAGTAGCAGTGACTCTGCCAACTTTTAATCTTCCCCATGATGGTCATGGAGCAGGCTAACGTTGAACATCACATACTCTGAGTAACAAGTAACTTAGCTGAACCAATTATGATCTGAATGAGTTAACAGAATTGGAAATTCAGATACTAAAAGGGTTAAAATTGTGCCTATCCAAGTGAAAAAATAGTATGAAATATCCACAAGGATATTAAAACATAGGACAAGATTTGTTTATTATATGACAGCATTTCCAATCAATGGTAAAATAAAGGAGCTATTAATAAAGTGCAGAAATCACTGTGTGATATAGAAAAGGACATATTGGATCAATTCATCATCACATGATAATTTATAAATGATGAGATGAGAATCTGTTTAAAAACTGAACAATTTAAAGCATGTGTTAATATCTTCATAATTCATAAATTTAGTAAAGAATATATATAATTAATTTGAGTTATATTAAAGTATTTAAAAAGAAAAAAGTAAAAATGTGAATAATACTACAATATTAATAATTTCAATATTTAAATAACAATGGTTATTACATGTAAGTAGCTTTCATGAACTCGGCAACCTAATAGAAAATTAACAAGTTTTAGACATACAGTTTATACTTAAGATGAAAACCATACTTACAATAAATATTTTCAAACTTTTCTTCGCTAAAATATATGCAAGATAAAACTGAATTTAAAAATCATCTCTTTACTATAAAGTACTTGACATTAATTTTTAATAGTAGAACCAGAGAGAGAGAGAGAGAAGCTGTAGAAAAGGAAAAATCATCCATAGCCACAAACAACTTTTCATGTCACACTTAAAGGACCTAAATAATTTCTGTTATTATAAAGCAAAAAAAAAAACACAGAAAAAATGAATAATCTGCCAGTAAAAGAAATGGACATATGAGGATCAGTGATATGCTCCAATAATAACAATGAGTGTAAAAGTTTAAGCATAAGTACATAAAAATTATCAAAAAATCATTAAATAAAAATGGGATATTTTTCTCTGGGAATGAACCTAGTAAGCAAACATTAGTAGATAGGAGTTTTGCCATAAAATTTACAAGAAATAGTTAAACCTAAAAGTTGAAAACCAAGACCCATGATTCATATAATGTGGAGAAAATGAATGATAAATTAAATATTAATTGATTAATAAACATTATCTCCCTAATGACATTCTATAGGAAAAATATGCAAGAAAGAAATGTGCAATAAACCACTACATAGATTGAATAAAATATAATCAAACATGAACTACTTAATTGGACAAATTGTTTGGAATATTCATCAAATTACAGGAATGAAAAAGCAGATGTGAAGACTTGGTATATATTGAAAGCCTGAAAAGACATTCAATAATTCAACAATGAGTTTTGTCAATAGCTTGATTTGATCAAACCAATTTTCATTGATGATTTCGAGACAACCAATAAAATTTGAGTAACAAGCAAGTATGCATTTATGCTAAATATAGATAGCAAGAGATAGCAGAAGATAAATGATAGAGAGTATAGTGGGGGGAGTTGAACATAACAGGGAGGATAAGAGGGGGAAAGGGGAATTCAATAACCAAGATTACACAGAAAAGAAATGTTCATTGAGATGAGACTAGCATGTACAATTTTCTCTCATGGAGAAATACTTAATTGAATCTAAGACTGAAAATCCAGACACAGAGAAGTTCCTAAAAGACAAAACTTGACATCAGGCAAACAGGCCACAACCCAGAGATTGCTAGAACAAGGACATGAAGAAAAGTCTTCCAATTCAAACTTCTCACTGTCTACTGAGCCTTCTTGAAGGGATAGTATCATGAGAAGAAACCCAGAGACCAAGTTCCCATCTCAAAGGAAATTTATTTATTTTTCCTAAAATGAAAAAAGGCATAGAAAAGCAGACAAAAAAACAGGAGATAGAGGATGTGGGAGAAGGAGGAAATGAACAAGGGAGATGAGGAAGAGATATTTGTCTTGAGGGACAAGGGAAGGCTTCTGGATAGAAAGGAGACAAACATGGCCTATAGGATAATGGCAGTTTATAAAGGAAAAAGGAGAAACCTCCTGCTAGAATGACATGTTTAATTTTAATTGAGTATGTTAATTAGGGCAGCCAAAGGGAGCTTCTAATTGCTGAACTTCAATACTTTGATAGATGGGTCTTGGTCATTAGTCTCAATAAGAGGAAGTGATCAAATAAGGTCATAGACCAATGTGGTGAGCTTAGGAATGTAATCTAGTGGTTTTAAGAAAAGCAGCAGGAACTAGAGAGAAGCACAAGCCCTACCAGAGCCATGTTTGGCATGCTGGGGCCAGTTTGAGTCCCTTCACTTAAAAACAATTTTGGAATGTTTAAGAGATGTCTGCAGCTTTGCTGACCAACAGAACTGTACATGTACTTACAAATAAGATGGTACCCACAAAGATAAACATATGAGTTTGTTCAACAAATGTCAAGCTAAACTTTATTAAGGACATAAAAGAACAGTTTAATGCCCTTCCTATATACCAAGAGCATTTGTGTATAGATTTAAGATGAAGGATTCAGTATTTTCATGGTGGGTCAGTAAAATGTCACATTCTATTTAAAATGTTAAATTATTTCTATATATGGAAATTCGTACAAATTTTATTTCCTTATTTTAAATGTATTTCATATAGTTAGTCTCATTATTTGAAGTAACTAGTTTATTTTTCTAGATATTAGGGATTTCATTTGGAACCAAGGTATTTGCTTATGAATCTTTTCATAGCGTTTTTCATCTCCTTGTTTCTCAGTGTATAAATGGCTGGATTTAGGAGAGGTGTAAAAACAGAGTAAAATACAGCAAGAAATTTATCCAGCCAGATAATATTAAGTGGCCACACATAAATGAAGATGCAGGGCACAAAAAATATCATCACCACTGTGATGTGGGCACTACAAGTGGACAGAGCCTTAGATGCACCAGATTTGGAACTCTGGTGGACACTGATTAGGATGTATGTATAGGAAATGAGCAACAGAATGAAGCAAGTTACAGCCACAACTCCACAGTCAGCATTCATTAGAATGTCCAAATCATGAGAATCCATGCAAGCTAGCTTAATCACCAATGGCATGTCACAAAAAAAGCTGTCTATTTCCTTGGGACCACAAAAAGGCAGCTCCACAATCACTACCAGGTGACTCATTGCATGCACAAAGCCAGTAGTCCAAGAAATGGACACCAACGCAGTGCATCTTTTCAGGTTCATAATGGTGAAGTAGTGGAGTGGTTTGCAGATGGCCACATAGCGATCATAAGCCATTACAACCAACAACACCATCTCACTTGCAGCAATGCAATGAGCAAAGAAGACCTGGGATATGCAGCCTACAAAGGAAATGGTCTTGTTTTCCCTTGGAAAGTCTGTTATCATCTTAGGAGTGGTGACTGAAGAAAGCCACATATCAATAAAAGACAGGTTGGCCAGCAAGAAATACATGGGAGATTGTAGATGCCGGTCAGTAGTAATTAAGACAATGATGACAATGTTTCCAGACACAATGAGAAGATAAAGTATTGAAAACATCACAAAGAGAAAGACCTGAATAGTCTGTGAGTGTGCAAGTCCATAAAGTATAAATTCTGACACTGCAGATTGATTGCCTCCATCCATTTTGCTCAGTGTGTCTCCAGAAGTAACCTACAAGGAAAGAAAGCTTATCAACAAGTCATATGAGGAAATCTTCTCCCTGTATAAATTTGACATTCACTTTGAAACTCATCTGAATGCAAATAAATAAATGTAAGGAGAAACGTAACCCAAATATGAGTGATACTGCTGCCCAAATTGAGCCAATGAGTCAGGAGCAACTTGCCATGAAGAGAAGCATCATATGTGACTGTTATCCACATGCTCTATCAGGAAATATATAATGGAAAGGACACATTCAACATGCAAATTGCCTTTCTGGGTCATAAGAACCACTTAACCCTTCTCATCTCTTCCTCAGGATCTATCAGTATTTTCAAAGATGTAATGAAATAAACTAATCTGTTAAAGCATCTCTGTATTTCTTACATCTAGTAGCAATTCTCCTAGAAAATCTAATGTTGGCTTATAAATAATTAATATAAAAAATTAATGTGAAGAAACAAACTGAATAAACTTATTATGAGAATAAAAGCAAATTAATGATTTTCATCTAATTTTTAATGTTTTGTGTGTGTTTTGATTGCCCTTGTATAAAAGTGCTAAATTTTGTACTAGTCTCTGTATTTGCTTTTCTGTATTTATAAATGTAGGTACAATTATGCAATATAAGCGATACCATGTAATATATAATCTTGACTGAAGAGTAGTAGCTTCTAATAGTTTGCATTTCTAGCAGACTGATTATTTCTATGTTGTATTATTTGTTTTGTTGTTTATTAGTTTTGTTTTTTGTTTTTATGTATATTTTACTATTTAAATGTTTTACTTGAAGAAAAATTCCATCATTTTGTCCTTTCCCTTTTCTTCCTCAAATCACTATCAAATACCATCCTCACATACTATTCACATGGTACCCCTCAAATGGCTAGTATCTTAAACCTAAGGTTTAAAGACTGACCACTGCACATCTAACAAGGAATTAGGAGGCTCATCCCTGGAAGAGGCTAATTTTTCTTCTATCAGACAATAGATTGCAGAATATTTTCATCTTATTTCCACAATATTTACTTAACTTGCTTCATTTTTATTCCCATCTCTATTCTGAATGTTATCTACTATGAACTTTTTGGATTAAAAGTATTTGATCTTATTAAACTAAATGGAATTATTTGTTCAATGTTAGCAGGATACTACTCTTATGGATTATAAGCTAAAGAATGATGATTTTCTGATGTGGACCTGAGCATACATGGAATATAGATTTAGAGAAAACATTAATTGGACTCGACAGAAGACAGAAGTAAAAGTAACTACTCATATAAACAAAGTGGGTATTGGTAAAAAGAGAACACTAGATATGAGTAAAGTATTAACTTACAAAAGATTATCAGACTGATGACTTATAAAATTCACATTTTCTTTTGGCTCCTGTTTTCTTCCAATCTGATGTATGCTTATGAAATTATTCTTGTTTTGTAGAGATAATCTTCCCTTCAGCTGGACCTAATTTCACTTCTAGAAATTGCCCCATGGGTGAAATTTGCCTATTTGTGTTCTGTCCGAAAAAGAACCTTGGAAATAATTATCTTAGCAATTCCTTAGGGATTTCTCTATTAAGGGTAATTATTAAGTATTGCATATTTGTGGAAATAGAAAGAGAGACAACTAAGGCCTGCTGTGTGTCATCCCAGCATTGATAAATTTGAACAACTTTTCAAAATTACTTACTTCAGTGATAAGGACTAAAGAGAAGCTTTCTGCTGCCTCATCTCTTTCTGAATGTATTTAATCAAAACATTAATTCTTTTGTAGTTGTGAAACTGTCTGTGGTAAAATGTGTGTTATGACCTGAACAAAAAAAAAAAGAAACAAAAAACTATACTGTGAACATAATTCACTAATGTGTGGCAAATTCATGTCAAATTTTGGTCATATGAATAAAGATATTGAGGGAGCTCTGTAACTGTATGTGATATTAGCAGGTATGAGTTGAATGCAATGACTATTACCTCTATGAAATATAAGCCATTCTTATATTGATTTTAGAAAATTAAGGAGATTACCTCTGTATACAATTTCACTTGTGATGGAGTTACAATAAATTCAGTTGGTCACCCATTAAACTTCCTACATATGTGATTTTAAAGTCAACATTGCTAAATGTAATTATCAGTAATTACTATACAAAATTACATGTTATTTTGGATATAAAATTTTCCATATATATGTCGAATGTAATTTTATCAGCATGTTTTGCAGGTGAGACAACACTAAATATTAAGAGATACATCTTGTGGAATCTATGTAGATGCAATGAATAAAATACTGTTTTATATAAAGCAATAAATATGTAAATAAGAGAAAATAATGTTGTGTACTTTAAGACAGAAAAGTAGAAAAAGCAAGACTATTAAAACTTGTATGTGCTCTTTCTAGCTGGCTTTGCAACGAACAATGTATATTATCATTTTGGACATTGACTGTAGTACTTTAAATCATATAATACTTTTGTACATCCATCTTTTATGTACACAATTTTGTTGCCTAGGTAGTCTTCATCAAAAATTTTCATGATTTGCAAAAAGACATGTAGAATTTAAAATTTTCTGAAGACTTATTTTCTTAAGTTAGATAAAAATAGAATCCTTACTTGTTTATTTCAACTCACTTTAATGTCTTTTTGATACTTAAAGCTGCAAAATAAAAGAAACTGATAACCCCTGAGACTTTTAATATTAGTAAAGGAATTTTTATATGTCCCCCACATACTGGACATTGAAAGGGGTAAACTAAACTTTCTAGAAATGAATGTACCATACTCTCACTCAATCCCTGCTTTAGCAGCCATGACAGGCTACAGAAAAGACATGTAGGCCTCTTACACAAGGAAACACCAGATCCCCTGGCCTCCTAGAGCCTAGAGCCAAAACTGAACACAAAAAACTCCAGACCCACCCCTATCCTCCTAGATACTTCGTTCCTGGGAACTGTTAGGCCACAAAAGAAACTCCAGGGGAAATAAAAACTTCCCCTATAGTCTTCAGGATATAATTCTGAAAACTATTGGTAACTTTGTACAACAGGCCACCTGCAAGTAACAAGACAAAGCCATAGAAACCACAGAATGTTCCCTCTCAGCACTGACCAATGAAAATAACTGATACACAGGTATTTCATACCAACATATGACTTTGAGAAATACTCCTAATTGTTCCCAAATGTCAACCAATCAGAAACCAACCTACTGATGTAATCCTGTAACTTTTGTCATTAAAACCTAGCAGTAGACAGAGAACTTTGCTCCCTTGGAGGCTGCTGTGTCAGGTAGCCGGACAGGGTCCCTGCCATGGTTAGATGAACAATTAAAACCTTGCTTTTATAGTTTGGTGGGTCTGCCTTCCTGGTGGTCTCTGGGGATCTTTGTGATTTGGGTACAACAGACATCAATGTCTTAAGCTATTTTCTTCTTATCAAATCTAAAATATTACCATTCAATGTCTGATTAATATGTCTAGATTTTAATTTCTGATTGGTATTTTATTAATTTTGCTTTTTGGCAGTCACACTTAGATTGGGTTAGCTTGTAATATTATCTAATAATCCAAGTAATTGTGGCAATGTCAATGTCACTTAACTCGGGAAGAGACCATGTTCCCTCCAGTGGCCAAGGGACTCTCTAACACTATAAGAGTTACTCTCCCCAGTCAAGCTCAGATGTTTGTGGATCCTCTAAGGACTTCTGGTTACTACATGATGCTTATCATTAGCCAATCAGTTTGCTCAGCAGGACAATTCACACAAAATCCAATCTCCCAGATATGTTAATACTTCAAAAGAATATACAAGATGGTCTCTGCACTATTTCTCTTAAAATTACATCTGTGTCTTCTAGTTTAGAAAGAGGTAAGTGGAATGACAAAATTGAAATTAATCAGTACAAGCAATTACAGGTTAGAGTTCTATTGGTATTTAAATTCTTCTCTCAGTTAAAATTCATTGTTCAGAATTCAACTAAGCTTTTTACTCCAGAAAACAAATGGAAAATCCTGAAGAGTTGCCTTAAATAATTACAATAATTAGCATGAGTTAATATGAAAAGAATAACTCTTCTTGATCTCTATGCAGACGCTTAGAGCTGTCTTTCCTAGCCATCCGCCATGATGAATGGATGGAAGGCCCGAGCTAACATGGGGTTAGCTCATTAAACAACTATAATAAAGCCTCATGCAGTTTGCATCAAAAAAAGTGTTCTAGTAGTAATAAGTATTGCCTTCTAAAACTAATTTTACTTAGTTAACACATTGCTTTTTCCAATTTAGTAGTTTTATACAATTCTTTATTCCCTCAAAATCTAGCTCTCTCTCTCTCTCTCTCTCTCTCTCTCTCTCTCTCTCTCTCTCTCATCTATCTATGTCTGTGTGTGTGTGTGTGTGTGTGTGTGTGTGTGTGTGTGTGTGTGCATACTTATGAAATCTGAGTGAAATGTAAGTTGGATATTTCTTTCACAAAGGAGTTGCAAAATATATTGTTAGAACTATAGAAACTCTGAGTATTGTTGATTTGGTTGTACCACTTTGACAATAGAAAAACAAAGGCCCAGAATTTTTTCTTAATACATCTAGGATCAAGCAGTGCATCTGTGCTTAAACTCAAAGCCTTGATTCCTACCACATAAGTAGAAAGATGTTTTAAAGACAGAGGCAAGGTAAAAGTTGTTTATGAAAAGCACAACCTTTTAATAATCAAATTCAAAGTTAATGTGATGGAAGTATTTTCTCTTTAATTACACTTGGCCCTTGGTTATTATAGTATAAACAGCATATAAGATGCAGGAAAACCCCTTCACTGAATGCAAATTTAATAATAAAATCATTACATCCTTCTAAGAAGAATTACATCCTTCAAGAGTCTTTTTAAGAGTCCCAAATAATTTGTGGAAGTTGGGCTGGTAAAAGGTCCCAAGAGGAACATGCCATTTTATCATTTTTCTTTTAGTAACATAAATTCTAAAGATGTGATCAATAATGAGCCACAAATTCCTTTTTGTTTAAAAATACCATTCCTAAAATCTTATTTTCTACAACAGACTTGGGCTTTCTGCACATGAGACAAAATGTATTGTAGAAAATAAGAATTTAATAATGGCATTTTTTCAGCAAAAAGAATCTTGAATCATATTTATGCATGGGAATTTTCTCATGGAGATATGATCCGGAAGTTTTCATTCTTCATCAGTGAAACATCTTGAAACAAATGAACACTCAAAATAAATTTAATTTGCCTACTATAACTCTAAAGATAGGCTTTAACAAACTAGTTACACCAGAAGGTATCTCACAACAGGATACCAGTATTTGAGTATTCTCAGTGTGGGCATGATTACATTTTACTGGGTAAAGAATAATTTTTTGATTTTTATCTAATTTTATGATTAGAATTGTCCTTACATTTGGAAAAAATAGAGTAACTAAGTTTTACAGGACTTTGTAAATAATAATTTGACTACTACCTGGGCAGGGGAAAATGATGATCTGGAATAATACAGAGATAACCATAACTACTAAGCACAATGGATTGTGATGAAATAAATCTCCAAACAAATAACAACATTCTGTAAATGAATTTAAGAAATATAAATCATTGTCCTCATATCTTGCATAAGACATTAACCATCATATACATCTGTCTTTTTTGTTATACATGTCTGCTGTGTCACATTATCTTTTTAATCATATTTTTACTTATTTTTGTCTTTCTATTTCCCCCTTCTATTTCATTTTGACAAATTTCTTTTTTCATAAGCAATTTAACATAAAAATGTAAGAAATGTTCTATACACCATAGTGTTTTGCCTTTCAGAGGAAAATGAAGTCAGTTTAGGATGACAGTACAGACAGAAACAGCAGCCCAGAGAGTAGCATTGTGTGAGGATGGAATCTAGAACTATGGAGACACAGGAACCTTGGTAACCTAAAGAACAAGACAAGCAAGAATGTACAGTAGTAAAACTTATGAGTTCTGGTTTTTAGTTTAGGGTTTTTGTGCAATAGATCTCAAGTTCTTAATGAGTGAGCCAAGGGAAGGCATTTCATATAGGTTACCTTAAATGCTCTTCCCCAACAGTGAGATTGATGACTACCTTATATGCCATCCTAGAGCCTTCATCCAGTAGCTGATGGAAGCAGAAGCAGACACCCACAGCTACACACTGAGCTGAACTCTAGAATCCAGTTCCAGAGAAGGAGGAGTGATGAGCAAAGTGTTCAAGACCAGGCTGGAGAAACCCACAGAAACAGCTGACATGAACAAGGGGTTGCTCATGGACCCCAAACTGATATGTGGGAAACCAGCATAGGACTTTCAGACACCCTGAACAAGGAGATCAGTTTGGGGGTCTGGACCATTTATGGAGCCACTGGTAGTGGATCAGTATTTACCCCTTGTACACAAATGGGTAAATTAATAGCCCTCTCCACATATAGGGATACTCTCTCAGCCTAGACACACTGGGGAGGGGCTAGGCCCAGCACCAAATTATTTGACAGACTTTGAAGATCCCCCCATGGAAGACCTCACCCTCCCTGGGGAGCAGAAAGGGGTTTGGATTGGGAGTTGAGTCAGTGGAGGGTGCAGGGGACTAGGGGAGGGAGAGTGAACTGCGATTGACATGAGAAAAAACATTTGATTCTAATTTTTAAAAAAAGTGCTCAACATACTTAGCCATCAAGAAAATGAAACACAAACAACTCTGAGATACCATCTTACCCTGGCCAGAATTGCTAAAACAAAAATACCAATGACGGTCAATTCTGGAGAGGATGTGAAAAAAGAGGAACACTCCTCCATTGCTGGTAGGAGTGCAAACTTGTATAACCACTTTGGAAATCAGTTTGGCAGTTTCTCAGGAATATGGGGGTCAATCTACCTCAAAATCCAGCAATTAGTCTCTTGGGCATATACCCAAAGAATATACACTCATACAATAAGGACATATTTTCAACTATGTTCATAGCAGATTTGTTTGTAATAGCCAGAACTGGAAGCAACCTAGATGCCCCTCAACTGAAGAATGGATAGAGAAAATGTGGTACATTTACACAATGGAGTACTCCTTGGGGGGGGGGAACAAGAGAACCTTTGAATTTGCAGGCAAATGGATGGAACTGAGTGAGGTAACCCAGTCACAAAAAGACAAACATTGTGTGTACTCACTCATATATGGTTTTTAGACGTAGAGCAAAGGATTACCAGCCTACAATCCACACTGCCAGAGGAGCTAAGAAATAAAGAGGACCCCAAGGGAATATTGCATTGTCCCTTGAAGTAGGGGAAGGATACAAGAACCCCTGAGCAAATTGGGATCATGGGGAGGAGAGAGGAAGGGCATGGAAAGAGGAGAAGGGGAGAACAAGAGGACTGAGATGAGGGAAGAATTTAAGTGGGCAAGATAGGAGATTACATTGATAGAGAGAGACAGTACAGATTTGAAGAGAGGTCTGACACTGGGGAAATGTTAGGGGATCCACAGGGATGACCCCAACTAATAATCTAGTCAGTGGTGGTGTGGCTGCCTTTGATGCCCTTCCCCTATAATGAGATTGATGACTACCTTGGTTATCATTCCTAGAGCCTTCATCAGTAGCTGATCAAAGTAGAAATAGGCACCACAGCTAAACACTGAGCCATACTCCTGGAATCCAGTTGTGGAGAGGGAGGAGGGATGAGCAAAGGATCCAAGACCATGCTAGAGAAACCTGCAAAAGCAGTTGACCTGACCTAGTGAGAGCATGGAGACCCTAGTCTTAAACCTCGGGAACCAGCATTGGACAGAACCAGGCCCTCTGAATGTAGATGCCAGCTAGGAGGCCAAGACAGTCTATGGGACCTCTAACAGTGGAGCCAGTCTTTATCCCTAGAGTACAAATGGACTTTAGGAGCCCATTTCCTATGGAGGGATGCTATTGCAGCCCAGTTACAGAAATGAGGGCCTAGGCCCTCCTCCATATGATATGAAAGATTTGATGGTCCCCGGTGGAGGACCTCACTATCCCTGGGGAGGATGTGGAGGGGGTAGGTTGGGGAGGGGGTTCGTGGAGAGCATGGGAGGATAGGAGGGCAAGGGAATTGGGGGTGGATATGTAAATATGAGTGCCCCTAAAATAAAATAAAATTAATATTTAATGTTATATTAGACTATCTAAAAAGAAGATAACTAAAAAGTTAATGATACTCCACATTAATAATTTTAATATTTTAAAGAACAGTAGTTATTATGTATAAGTTAATTAGCTTTCATGACCCTAGCAACCTAACAGAAAGTTAGAAGTTTACACTTATAGTTTATACAAAAGAGGAAAACCATTATTTACATATTTACAATATTCACAATAAATATTTTCAAACTTTTTCATGCTAAAATTTATGCAACCTAAAATTGCCTTTAAATGTTATCCTGAACTATAATGTACTTGATGTCAATAATTAATAGTAGAACAAGAAATCGAAGCTGTAGAGAATCAAAGTTCCAAACAACTTTTCATGCCAATTTAGGTGCCTAAATAATTTCTCTTATGATAAAGTAAAAAAAGAAAAGAAAAGAAAAGAAATAGACCAGTAACAAGAAATGGACTTACAAATATCAGTGATACACTCTAATGATAACAATGAGTATAAATGTTTAAGTATAAATATATAAATGCATACAAAAAGTGATCATTAAAACAGAAATGGGTTATTTTTCATTGGAAATGAACCTACTAAACAAAAATTAGTGGGTAAGAGTTTTGCCATAAAAATTACAAGAAATAGATAACCAGAAAACTTGAGATCATAGATCATAATTCACATTATGTGGGGCAAATGAAGTATAAATTAAGTAATAATGAGCTTAATTAATAAAGATTACCTGCTAGTGATGATCTGTAGGAAAAGATTCAAGAGAGAAATGTTCAAAAACAAATACATAGATGCAATAAAATAAAATCAAGCATGGAATTCTTAGTAAAGAAAATTGTTTGGAAAATTCATCAAATTCATCTCGGGAGTGCCGAGTCCAAACCCCAAGAGCTCCGGGATGGAACGAACATATGGAAGCTGCTCCAATGCCTCTAAAGGTTTACACTGTGTTTAAAAATACATGTAGGCTTGTGAGAAAATAGAGTAGCCGGTTGTGGTGGCGCACGTCGGTGGGATTTGTTGAAGGAAGCAGAGGCAGGCAGATTTCCATAGAAAAACCCTGTCACAGGAAAAAAGAAACAAAAGAAAGTAAAAATAAAGTAATAAAAAAGCCACATAAAGATGGAAAATACACAGAGAATCTGGATACTATATACCATATTGTTGTCTTTAAATTGTTTGATTGCCAAGGAAAGACTTACTGCTATTAAAATACATTTGATTATAAATGCTGACTAAATTAATCTAACTTATACATTTTAAAGATGCTTTGACTTCAAAATTTAAGTCTAAGGACAGGCTACTTGAAAAAAAAGTTTTTACTTATGTTTCCACAGAAAATCAAAAGCTGTTGATTCCTTCCAGACTAATATGGTTTGATCAAGCAAGACCCCCTGAAGCTGAGATGATACAGCCTTTCAGACTATGAAAACAAGGACTTGGTCAGATTTCTATGTTTTATCATGATTCCCTGGTATGAACACCGCCCCTAATCAGCAGGAAGCAGTTTATAAGGAACGACGCCCAAATTCCCAAATATTGTTTAAAATGTTTGTTTTCATTTAAATGGGGTTGGTTATAAATGATAATGAGCATAGTCAATCTCTTTTTAAAGAAAAAAAGGAATAGGATATAGGAATGAATACTTTGCATTGGTATGGATTTTCATTTATTTATACAACTTTAAGGTCAATTTTGTGATATGTACATGTCTTCTCTCATTTAGGTATTGTGTTTATACAGATCTTTTAAAATGATATGCATACTTACATACAGGTTATATAATCACCTATGATAGTCAGAACTTATAATTAGGTTAGTTATGTCTTCTAGATATACAGAGATATATTTGAGATGGATAGGTATTCTTCAAAACTTTCAAAGACCTACAGAAATACAGCATTTAAATGGTTTAGGGTTTTTCTTGGCAGTGAGACACAACTACTCCTGGCACACCAATTACATCAGAAAGGAGGATGGACATCGAAGAAACTCATTATGGAGTTTGCTTTCAACATGGCAAGATTAGCCATTTGGGCAAGAAACTGCTCTTGCCTGGACTGTTTGTTGCTGTATAAACTGGACATGCAGGACCCACAAGAAAATGACTGCTGAACTTACAAAACAAGACAGTACTGAAGGGTTCCTGTTGAAATGGAGAAGTGTGCCAGACACACTGTGGCCTATAGGCTGAAGATGGATGCCCCAAAGTTACAGAGGAACTTGGGTGACTGTCCAGGTATCGAGATGTCTCTGTCAATTCTAGAGATTATATATTATCCTTTTGTGGTCTTTGATAGAGTTGAAGACAGATAGTTATGGTTATAGTTTTCTTCAGTTATTATAAAAGATAAGTTGTCCTTCTTTTTATTTAGACAGAAAAGAGGAGATGATGGGGGAAGTACTTCTGTGTATGTTTATCTTATGTAATTGCTGAATAAAGTTCTGTTTGGCCAATGATGCAGCAAGTTAGACTGGACTAGGAGTCAAAGTGGATTCTGGAAAATGTAGTAGAGAAGTGGTGATCCAGGAAGGAAGTGACATAGCAAGGAGACTCATATTTAAGCAAGGAGAAACAGGAAGTGTCCCTTTTCTCCCTCCGCTCTTCCTCCAGCGGCACAATGTGATCCATCAGCAAGGAGGGACGCCAATGGAAGGCATCTGATAAGATAAATCTTATAAAATATATAGATTTATGATAATTAAACTGAGCTAATAGATGAGAAATCCTAGTCATTGGCCAAGCAGCATTTGTACCTAATATGTCTCTGTATTATTTTGTCCATCCACGTGGCTGTAAAACTCGGGCGGCTTTTCGCAGCAAGATTTATCTAACACATGTCTATGATTGGTTTACCTCATTCAGTATGTTTTCTTTCAATTCAATTCATTTGCCTGTGAATTTCAAGATTTCAATTTTTTTCTGCTGAGTAATACTCCATTGTATAAATGTACCACAATTTCTCCATCCATTCTTCCACTGAGTGACATCTAGGTTGCTTCCAGGTTCTGGCTATTACAAACAATGCTGCTATGAACATAGTTGAACATATGTCCTTGTTGTATGAATAAGCATTCTTTGGGTATATGTGCAAGAATGGAATTTATGGATCTTGACATAGACTGATTCCTATTTTCCTGAGAAACCTCCATATTGATTTCTACAAGTGGTCACGCGAGTTTGCGCTACCACCAGCAATGGAGGAGTGTTTCTCTTTCTCCACATCCTCTCCAGCATAGACTGTCATTGGTGTTTTTGATTTTAGCCATTCTGGCCAGTGTAAGATGATATCTCAGAGTTGTTTTGAGTTGCATTTCCCTGATGGCTAAGGATGTTGAGTACCCTGGACGTGGGTGTCAGCTAGGAGCACTGGGCAGTCTGTGGGACCTCTGGCAGTGAAACAAGGATGTAACCCTAGTGTATGAAGGGACCTAGGGAGCCTGTTTCCCATGAAGGGATATTCTCTTAGCCTAGATACACAAGAGAGGGTCTAGGCTTTGCCCCAAATGACTAGACAGATTTTGATTTACCCTCATGGAAGGATTCACCCTTTCTGGGTAGTGGATGGGGGATGGGATAGGGGATTGCTGGGGGCCATGGGAGGATGGGAGGGTGAGGGAACTGGTATTTATATGTAAAATAAGATTGCCTCTGATTTAAATAGAATTTATAAAAAATATATGGGATAAAAAGACTGGATCATTGTGGTGTACTCAGTATGGCCTTGAACTAACAGGGATCCCTCTACCTCTTAATTCTGAGTGCTGGGATGAAAGGTGTGTACCATCACTGCCTAGCTCTATGGCTGCTAGGATTAAACATGTGTATCACCACTGCCTGATCTCCATAGCTTGAGGCTGATTTGCTTTCTAAATCCTCAGGCAAACTTTAATAAATTATAAATAATATATCACCACAGGAAAGTATAATTTATTGGCAACTTCATCTCTATCCTCTAAGATGACAAATACATAGGTATACAACTTTCCATATTTTGTTATGATCTTTAATGTTATTAACATCAGTGATATATCCCTATCTAATTATTTTATTTTGTTCTATTTCACTAATCAGAGTAATTGACATCTTATCAAGTTCATTCAAAATTAAATCAAAACACTGCAAAGATTCACCTTTTTATTGACCCAATAGTAATCATTAATTTTATGTGTAGATATTATTAACACTTATATTGAGCTATATGCCAAATATAGTTGTGTCTGTGAATTTTTTCATAGATGATATTAACATTTATGTCAGTAGGTTTTGATGAAATAAATTATCATCTATAGTTCAAGGATTTTCTTCAGTCTCCTGTATTAAGAAAAAACAGGTAAAATTCTGCTTCTAAATATCCTTGGAACTCATCAGCTCCAAATATCAACTACGTCAGTGATTCCCTGGGTACCCAACCAACTTAACCTGTCAAATATATCATTAACAACCTTCATATATGTCTTTTTGGAGCAAATTCTTCAAAATAAACACATATCCCCACACAATTATTTCTTCCCTTGGGAATCCCTAATACATGATTCACCTATTGTATTAGTCTATTTTCTATTTGGCTGATTTCTGATCTTATGTATCAGAATTTATTTCTTTTGCTTATTTGAATTTTCATTACTTTTAGCTCATTTTTACTCCTTTATTGAAATTTAGTTAGCAAACTCAATGCTAAACAAGAACAATTCAATATATATTCTCTGAGAAGAATCTCCATAATGAAGACAATGAACATCTCTGTGAATTGTTTTTAAGTTACCCTTCAGTGCATGTAGTAGGAACACTTCAATCCTCCCATGTAGACAATTTTGAAATGTTTTCTTCTGAACTTTAGATGTTTTGTTTTTAGCTATACCTTGGTCAAACACTTTAACAACAAAGATTGACTGGTCAAGAAGTAGGTGGGGAAGGCTGGAAGACTTGCAAAGCTGTATATGTAATTTTTAACACAGTAGATAGATGTTAATTTAAGGATAATAATAAGAGTGGCACCGTGAAGATGATATGTTTAGTGATGGTGGAGAAAAGATTCCTATAACTAAAGCTGAATGTGTAACAATAAAATGTAAATCTTATCAGCTGTTGAGAAAGTAAGGAGAAAATTTTGATTTGGTTTGCTCTGTGTTTCAACTCAGGCAGAAGCTACTTCATGGAAAGAATTAATTCAATAGGCTAACCACTGAGGTCATTTGATGTCATCAAGTCCCAGCAGATCTTCCCCAGGTTTCCTTGCTCCATAATCTTCTCTTTCTTCCCTCTTTACATCTTTGGGTTTTCTTTTGTTTGTTTTTTTCCTTTCTTTCTTTCTTTTTTTTTCTTTTTTTATTTTTTTGGTTTTTTGAGACAGGGTTTTTCTGAATTGCTTTGGAGGTTGTTCTGGAACTAGCTCTTGCAGACCAGGCTGGTCTTAAACTCACAGAGATCTGCCTGCCTCTGCCTTCTGAGTGTTGGGATTAAAGGCGTGTGCCAACACTGCCCAGCCCTTTTTTAAATCCTTCTTATCTTTCTTACTTTATATTGTGAAAATCTTTAAGCACATAAAATATTGAAACTACTGTATAAGAAAGTCCTGCTATGACATATGCCAGGCACTTGGCTGCCATGGGACAACATGTGCTAAACCACTGACCAGACTCATCTGACAGCTTCTCAGAAACCTCTTCTAGCATTTGCCGGTGTGGACCTTAATTGGAATGTAACAAACATGAACACTAATCACAGGTTGAGGATTGGTTTCTATACATTTTATTTTCTTATTTTACTCATGTCTCCAACAGGTATCATAATATTAACTATTTCCTTTGGTAGCTTTGAAGGTCAAAATTTTGTTCTTAAGAAAATGCCACTTGAGATGTACGGGTGCACAACATTAACTTAAAAACTTGTAGTGCCAAGCAGGAAACTTTCAAGGAATAATTTGGTAAACTTAATCACCACAGACTAGTATAAGAGCAGAGGAAAATCACAACAGAAACAGAAAACCAACAGAAGGAACAGCCTTGTAAATTCACAATGCCTCACCCAGAGAAAGACAGTCATGAGGGGTGTAAAATCATTCCCCAAGGAGGGACACTAGGCTCACATTTTAAATGTATGTGAATTCTTATATATTTGTTTGTATGTATGTATGTATGTATGTACATATGTATTTTATTTAAATTAAAACAATCTTATTTTACATAACAATCCCAGTTCCCTCTCCCTCATGGCCTCCCCTTTACCCCACTAACACCCCTTTGCACCCTCCATCCACTCCCCAGGGAAGGTGAGGCCTCCCATGGGGGAATCATCAAAGTCTGGCACATCATTTGGGGCAGGGACTGTTGGGAAAACCCACAGAAAAAGCTGACCTGAGCAAGTGGGGGCTCACAGACCCCAGTCTGACAGCTAGAGAACAAACATAGTACCAAACCAGGCCCCCTGAACATGGGTGTCAGTTGGGGACTTGGGCAGTATATGGGGCCTCTGACAGTGAAACCAGTATTTATGCCTAGTGCATGAATGGACTTTGGTAGCCCATTCCCAATGGAGAGATACTCTCTCAGCCTAGATACCTGGGGGAGAGCCTAGACCCTGATCCAAATGATGCAACAATTTTGGAATGTTTAATACCATTAACTATTTTGAAAATGGGGTATCTTTTTTTTCCCCTAGAAATTATTTTTTATTAGTTCAAATTAGAAACAAGCCTGCTTCACAAGTCAATCCCTTTCCTTCCTCTCCCCCCCACCTCCCATCAGCCCCCCACCCCATCCCCTCGTTTGCCCCCAGAGAGGATAAGGCCCTCCATGGGGGATCCCCAAAGTCTGTCATATCATCCTGGGCAGGGCCTATGCCCTCCCCCACGTGTCCAGGCTGAGAGAGCATCCCTCCACATGGAATGGGCTCCCAAAGTCCTTTCTTACACCAGGGATAAATTCTGATCTACTACCAGAGGTCCCATAGAGTGCCTATGCCTCCTCATTGACATCCATGTTCAAGGGTCTGGATCAGTCCCATGCTGGCCTCCCAAACATCAGTCTGGGTTCCATGACCTGCCCTTGTTCAGGTCAGCTGTTTCTGTGGGTTTCACCAGCCAGGTCTTGACCTCTTTGCTATTCACTCCTCCCTATCTGCAACTGAGTTCCAGAGTTCAGTTCAGTGTTTAGCTGAGGGTGTCTGCCTCTGCTTCCATCAGCCACTGGTTAAAGGCTCTAGGATGGCATATAAGGTAGTCAACAGTCTCATTACAGGGGAAGGGCATTTAGGGTAGTTTCTCCACTATTGCTTAGATTGTCAGTTAGTGTCATCCTTGTAGATCTCTGGAAATCTCCCTAGTGCCAGATCTCTCCTTGAACCTATAATGGCTCCCTCTGTTATTGTATCTCTCATCCTGCTCCCCTCTATTTTTCCCCCGACTCAAACTTCCTCCCCCATTTCCTCCTGTCCCCACCTCTTCTCCCCCTCTCATTCTCCCAGGAGATCCTGTCCCCTTTCCCTTCTCCCAGGTCCATGCAAAGTGTGACTTTTTCCATAAGAAACTCTGCCAGGCTATAGCTCAGATGGCAAGGATGGTAAGAGACCTGGCTCTGCAGTTCTGTATGCTTCACCCAAGTCACACTAATGTATGAGCCATGCCCTCACACATGACCTAAGAAGACACCTGGCTATGTCATTTCAAAGTACCTGCCCCAAGGCCTTAATTGCCAAGTCACTAGACAATTGCAAATCTTGACAGAAACCTATATGTTCTGTTGTTTCATTCATCTCAACCCATAAATCTCAGGAGAACACCAGGACAATGTCCTTGATTTGGAGACCAGACAAATGGGCTAAAACCTTATTTTTAAAAATTTATCAACTACCAAACTCAAAAAGATAACATCAAACCACAAAACTGTAAACAATATTACATTACATACTCTCAAGAAATCACCAATCACATCACAATATCCCCAAGAAGAATGATTTGGAAGAAAAGATAGTCAAAGGTTTCCTGACCAACAGCAGAAACAATAAAAAAAATGCTTACTGGTTCATTGCTCCTGATCTCAAGAGACATTACAAAGCCATAGTTATCAAAACAGTGTGGTATTGACATACTTGAGTACCTACAGATAAATGAATAAAATACAGTAGCAGAAATCCTTTACTTAAGTCCAAAGAGTGCATGATTTTCATCAAAGATGCCAAAACTACATACTAGAGGAAAGACATAATCCTTAAGAAATATTGGGAAAAGTTTGATGCCTACCTGCAGAAGAATGAAAATTAAACTTTATCTCTCATTCAGAAAAAAATCAACTACAAATGAATACAAACCATTATTGTAATATCTGAAATTTTAAACTGATCATATGGCTGGGGAATTTTAACCAACTGTACAATAGTCTCTCCTGTCAAAAAAGCATTCAGAATATAGATTGTTAGTACATCAGAGTAATGTCATTATTACAGCAGTGGACATATCCTGCCAGGTTGGTGTGTATTTTCCCATGAGGGGTGTAGAGCTGGCTAAGATCACTGAATTCCTTTATTGCCCAATGATCTTACCACCTTTTAGAACCATGCAAGCTATACAATAGGAAGAGTTCTCAAGTCATTTTGAGACTGAGAACTTGGTATCCTGGAACCAAAGTGTGTTATACATTCATCAACAGGGTCTATCCACATATTTATGGTGAGAAAACAAGCAAAAATTTAATAGTTTAGATTGTTTAAGAGACATTTGCAGCCTTGCAGACCAAAAGAACTGTATATGAACTAACAAATGTGTTTGTTAAAGGTCCAATGTGAGTTGACCACTGAATTAAGTACAATAGTTTTTAATAATTAATCAGTCAATTTATGGACACAGTTCACATGGAGATTACATTGTAGGATATTATACATAAACAATAGATAATAATTTAAAGAACAAATTTTAGTCGCAGATTGAGATAATTTAGCAATATCATTTCAAACTTTATTTTTATGTTTTACTATTGTACTTTATGCATCTGATTTAAAATAAAAACACAAAGTATACTCCATTCCTGTTTTAGGAAGTAATAACTTCTACTTCTCTTCTTAATTTATTCTGCCTACTGCATTAGTGTTTTGCTAGAAAGCTGGGATAAAGCAAGAGGTTTGACTTTGGTCATTGACAAAGAATTTGAACAATTTGGGTCATGTGATGGTACACAGAATTATACTAAGGTAAAATTTAATAAGATGTTAACCAGAAAATAAACATATGAGTTTTCTCAATAGATGTAAAGCTAAAATTTATTAAAGACTTGGAAGAATATTTTAAAGACATTTCTGTACACATGGGGCATTTGTACAGAGCTTTAAGATGAAGAATTCACATTAGATGGTTAGGCATTAAATGTCATATTCTCCTTAAAATATTAAATTATATCCATATAGAGAAATTGAGACACAGTTTTGTTTACTGATTTTAAATCTATTTCATACAGTCAGACTCCTTATTTAAAGTAATTAGTTTACATTTGTGAGTATTAGGGATTTTCTTTGAAAAGGTAGTTGCTTAGGAATCTTCTCATAGCATTTTTAATCTCTTTGTTTCTCAGTGTATAAATTGCTGGGTTTAGGAGAGGTGTAAAAACAGAGTAAAATACAGCAAGAAATTTATCCAACCAGATAATATTGAGTGGCCATACATAAATGAAAAGGCAAGGCACAAAAAATATCATCACCACTGTGATGTGAGCAGTGCATGTGGACAGAGCCTTAGATGCACCAGATTTGGAACTCTGGAGAACGTTGGTAAGAATATATGTGTAGGAAATGAGTAACAGAATAAAGCAGATTACAGCCACAACCCCACAGTTAGCATTCATTAAAATATCCAAATCATGGGAATCTAAGCAAGCTAGCTTAATTACCAAAGGCATGTCACAAAAAAAGCTGTCTATTTCCTTGGGACCACAAAAAGGCAGCTCCACAATCTCTACCAGGTGACTTGTGGCATGTATAAGGCCAGTAGTCCAAGAAATGAACACCAGCCCAGTGCATCTTTTCAGGTTCATAATGGTGAAGTAGTGGAGTGGTTTGCAGATGGCCACATAGCGGTCATAAGCCATTACCACCAACAACACCATCTCTACTCCAGCAATACAATGGGCAAAAAAAATCTGGGACATGCAGCCTTCAAAGGAAATGGTCTTGTTTTCCCTTGGAAAGTCTGAAATCATCTTAGGAGTAGTAACAGAGGAAAGCCACATATCAACAAAGGACAGGTTGGCCAACAAGAAGTACATGGGAGAATGGAGATGGTGGTCAGTGGTAATTAAGAGCATGATGACAATATTTCCTGACACAATGAAGAAATAAAGTATCAAAAAGATCACAAAGAGTAAGACCTGAAGTTTCTGTGACTGTGAAAGTCCCCAAAGTATAAATTCTGACACCACAGACTGATTGCCTCCATCCATTTTACCCAGTGTGTCATCAGAAATGGCCTGCAAAGAAAAAAAGATTATCAACAAGTCATATGAGGAAGTCTATTTCACGTGAAAATTTGATATTCACTTTGAAACTTATCTGTGTAGAAATGCGTGCATTTACAAAAGAAATTGAAGGCAATATGTTGATACTGTTGCTCAACTGAAAGCTATTGAGTTAATGAGCCAAGAGCAACAACTCAAAAAGAGAAACATGGGTTAGACCTGTATTCCATGTGCTCTATCAGGAAATTCCTCTACAGGAGATCTGTGAGGAAGCAGACAGCAATGTGAAAACCAAAAATGTGTGTGGTTTAATAATTTTAAAGTGTCTGAAATTTTTACTAGCAGTCATGACATGCCATAATGAAAAAGATGGTTAGATTTGGAAACTGATGGGAGAATTGCATTAAATATCAATGCAAATGGTCTGATAGGATACTACCATATTTGACACCATGCCTAATGATATCTTTGGACATCAGCAGAATTGTTTCTATATCATCGATAAATTTAAATTTTAGCTTAAATTTATAAAGTAAATAATGGGAAAATCTCAGTGAGGAATCACGCAGAACCATATAAGATATACACAGATACCAGATTGAAATATATAAACCAGGTTCATAGCTACTCATTAAAAAGTGTATAATACAGAATTTATTTACTCAGCTAAACTGCTTAACAAAATACCACTTTAAATACATATACAAATGGAATTTGAAAGAACACAGCAAAGCATATTCAGACCTAAGCTCTTGAACTCACAATAGGTTCAGCATTAGCAATAGAAAATGTTTATCTGAAAAGCAAATTGCTTTTCAGGAACATAATAACCACTCACCTTTCTCTTCTCTTGTGCAGGTTCTATCAATATTTTCAAAGACCAAATTAAATTCAATAATCTGTTAAAGTATCTCTATATTCTTGCATCTATCTTAGTAGCAATTCTCCTAGAAAATCAAATGTTTGTTTATACAAAATAAATACAAATATTATTGAACAGAAAGACACTAAATAAACTTCTTATGAGTTTAGAAGCAAACTAATATTTTTCTTCTATTTTCTTAGTTTTTTCTGCATTGATTGCCCTTTTATCAAAGTGCTAAACTTTGTGTTAGTCTCATTATTTGCATTTCTCTAAGTGGTAATTTCTAATAACTTTCTCTGCTAGCAGATTGAGTGTTTTCATGTTGTGTTCATTATTTTGCTTTCTTTGGTTTTGTTTTTCTTGTATGCATATTTTACTATTGAAATGTGTTTTAATTGAAATAGAATTCCATCATTTTAGTCCTCCCCTTTTCTTTCTCACACAGCTCGAAAATATCATCCTTACATAGTGTTCCCATGCTACCCCTCAAGTGGCTTGCCTCTTGTTTCTTGACTTTTATTGCTACATATGTAGGTATGTGTATGTGTGTGCACAAATGCACATAAATTAAATTTGTGAAATCCATTTTTGTTGTTGCATAAGGATTCAAGACTGACCACTGTACATTTTACAATGAATTAGGAGGCTGATCCCTGAGAGAGAATGATTTTTCTTCTATCAGACAATAGTTGGCAGAATATTTTTCTACTTATTTCTACAATAGTCACTTAACTTACTTCATTTTTACTCCCATCTCGATTCTGAATGCTATCTTATCTTTGGTGCACTCTAGATGCAAATATTTGATCTTATTAAGTTAAATGGAATATTTGTACAATGTTAGCAGAATGTTACTCTTGTGGATTATCAGATAAAGAATTAGGTTTTTCTGTAGTGGACCTGAGCATACATGGAATAGGAGATTTGGAGACAACACATTAATTGAATTCTAAAGATGACAGAAGTAAAAGTAACTATTCAACTAAAATAAAATGGTATTGGTTAAAAAAAAATAACTAGAAATATTTAAAGAAATGGCTTACAGAAGAAAGTCAGACTGATTGCTTAGCAACTCACATTTTCTTTTGGCTTCTATTTTCTTCCAATCTGGTATGTGCTTATGAAGTTACTCCTGTTGTGTAGAGACAATCTTCCCCTCAGCTAGACTTAATTTCACCTCCTGTAATTGTCCCATGGGTGAAATTCACCTTTGTGTTTTCTGACCAAAATAAGAACCTTATCTTAGAAATCCCTTAGGGATTTTTGTTAAAAGTGATATCAAATATTGAATATTTGTGGGAAAAGCAAGAGAGACAAGGAAAGACTGCCCTAAGTCAGCCTGGCATTGGTAAATTAAGACAACTTTTCAAAATTATTCATTTCAATGATAAGGACTAAAAAGAAGCCTTGTGCTATCTCATGTCTTACTGAATGTATATAATCATTAACTTTTTTGTGCTTGTGAGACTATCCATGATAAGTTGTGAGATATGACCAGAGCAAAAAAAAAAGAAAAGAAAGAAAGAAAGAAAGAAAGAAAGAAAGAAAGAAAGAAAAGAAACAACAAAGCTATACTGTGAACATAATTCCCTAATGTGTCAAATCGAGGTCACATGACGTATGCAGTTCTATGTATTCTGTAACTGTTTGCACATTAGCAGGTATGAACTGGATAAAGTGACTATTATCTCTGTAGAAATCAAACATTTCTTTTATTGATTTTAGAAAACTATGAAGTATGTCTATACAATTTCACTTGTGATGGAGTTATAATAAATTCTCAAAGTAAACTTGCTACATATGCTTTTCTTTAAAGCAGCATACCTAAATTGCAACTATTATCAGTCCCTGCACAAACCTCCATGTTATTTTGGTTGTTATCTTGGATCCATTCTATCAAGGGTTCTGTCCTTGCCTTTAAAGGCCCACTTATCCTTTTGCATTGACAATAAGCATTTTCAATAGCTAGAGATTCAATTATTATTTGTCTACCTTCTGATTTTTGTGTCATTCTATTTACTGCTGACTTCAATCTTTTATAGGAAATCCACGAAAAATTCCTTTGGGCCCTGTATAACTTTAGTAAATGACTCAATTTTCTTTCTTACTTCTCTAATTCTGTCCCAAGATTTCAAAGCTTCTGTGTGTCATAAAGTCAGGGCATGGTCATCATACAGAGATTGCCTTTCTAAACAAAATAATTCTCTTCTCCAAGAAGTTGATCTTAGAAGATTTCCATACCTCTAGCTCTACTCCGTGTTTAATTGCCATAGCCTCTTTTTTGAACCCAGTACTCCATTGTAATTGTTGGTCAGGCTTTAAAATAGTTTTAATCAAGTCTCTCCAGTCTCTAGAAATAATTATACTGCAAGTTTCCCACAAGTTTAACATCTGCTTCACAAAAGGTGAATGCATGCCATATGAGACTACTGCTTCTTTGAATCTCTTTAAATCTAACATTTCCACAGGAGTACATTTAGCTGTTACAGAGACTCTATCATTTGTCAATTCCAGTAAGGTTACTGGATATATTAAGGTTGGTTGTTTGGAAACACTAGGCTATAGTGGGAAATTACCAATATGGAGTCAGGTAGAAATACAAGGGTATTTAATAGGGAAACGCCTTACTTACAGAGCAACCTAGCCAGCCAGCGTGGCAGTAGTCTGTCCAGCAAGTACAAAAGTGAAACTGAAAGAGAAATGCAGTCCCCTAAAAGTCTCACTCTATGTCACCCTAACCACGCCCTCTCAAGCGTGGTCAGGCACACCTGTAGCCAGCCCCTAAGTAGGCGTGGCTACAGCTTCCCCTACAATTCCCCTTTAGTCTAAAAGAGGATTAAAACTTAGCAGTGTAAAGTATCCAAAATTAACAATCATAAAGGTAAAATATAAGAAGATACCACAATCTGCTTATGTCACATCGTAACTATTTTAACTAAATCCTAAAGTCATCTGAAAGAGGTGTCCAAGCCTGAACACCTCCTTCCAATCCCAACCATAAACAATAAGAAGCTATTCCTAACTAGGTATATACACTATCCTAAATAACAACAATGGGGAAAGGGGATGCAGCATTCTTCAAGTTACTTCCTGCTGAAATGGGATGATGACATCCTTGTGGGGTCGTGTAGGAAGAAAATGTTAGTATAGTGAAAGTCTGAATGGATTGTATCCAGTCCATCTTAGATGGGATTCGCTTGATTGAAGATCTTGATTGAAATTCTCGCCTTGATTGAATTCAGTACCTGAAACTCTGGCCTGAGTGTCAGTTGAAACGGAGCAAGTTGGATCCAGTGCAGTTGAGGAGGTGTGGCCCATTTTCTCTCCAGGGTGTCCAAGGATTGCTGTCAGGCAGGTCTTCATTGGCTGTGTGGGACTCAAATGTAAACAGTTAGCAGAGAAATGTTTGCTTGTGTATGTACACATGCTGGGGAAATGAAACCATGGGAGCATAACATTTATGAGAGGGTGTATACCTTGAAAGAAAGATCCAAGAAAAGACAAAGACAGTCCCCAAATTCTTCTTTTATTCTGTATTACATCAATTGGCTTCTTGATACAATACAGAAACACTAAAGTTTAGTTAAATAACGTGCTTGGATTTTAGAGGAGGAAAGCCAAAGCCACATCTAAATCCAGCATTGGTTTAATTGAATAGGGACTAGGAAATGAAGAGAAATAGATTTCTCTGAGAGACAGCTGTAAAGTTTACCGTATGGCACATTCCTTTTGTTTGATGGTTATAGATACCTTTTCTTCTTAAGTATCTACCCATGCAGTGTCCTTTGACTTCTGGAGATGAGTTTTCATGTGAAGATAAAAGCAAAACACTTCCCTTTCCTTTGGGGAGTTTCTATTTAGTTTATAAGATATACCTTAGTAGAATACCTGTCATTTCTCCTTGTCGAGATGTTTTTCCTTGTCAACTTGAATCTTGATCAACTTTGATGGTATCCAAAGTTTTTCTTCTGTAGAAACCAATGCAAAACACCTACCCCAACATAACACAAGTCTTGGTTTCTATACAGAGGTTAGTACATCCTTGAAGTATACTGGCTGATTCAGTTCAGCAGTTTTCTCCATAGTCCAGTGTCTTTCTGCAGCTGTTTGTCCTTTTTCATTGGCCTTAAGAAAGTTTAGTGTTAATAAAGCATTATGCAACCTATGTTTTGGGGGTTTAGTCTTCCAAGTATGTTTGTTGAGCATCTCCTTAAGTGTTCTATTAGATCTCTCAACCACTGCTTGTACTGTAGGATTGTGTGGTATACCGGTAACATGCTTTATGTTATAATATTTGAAAAATTGTTCCAATTTTGTAGAGACATATGCTGGAGCATTTTATTTGTGCAGGTATACCCATAACTGCCATCACCTCTAGCAGGTGTGTAATGACAGAATCGGCTTTTTCAGAGTTAAGAGCAGTAGCTCATTGGAACCCTGAGAATTTGTCTATAGAATGATGCATGCACATATTTCAAATTTCCAAACTCTGCAAAGTGAAAGACATCCATCTGCCAAACCTCATTTCTCCGAATGACCTTAGGATTACAACCTGCTGGCAATGGAGTTTGATTTTAAAAGGAACAAGTAGGACAGTTTTTCACTATCTCCTTGGCTTGTTGCCAAGTGAGGGAGAAGTCCTTTTTCAAACCTTTGCTATTTACGTGATGCTTCTTATGAAATTCTGAGGCTTCTAGTACACTTCCAATTAATAAACAATCAATCTCATCATTGCCTTGTACTAGTGGGCCTGGCAGACCCATATGGGATCTGATATGTGTAATGAATATAGGAATACTTCTGTTTCTGACAGTTTCTTGTAATTGTAAAAACAGAGAAGTTAATTCTGTATCATCAGGAATGAATTCTGCAGTCCCAATGTGTAACATGACTCTCTCTGCATATTGAGAATTGGTAACTATAAGAGGTTCTGTAAAATCCTTAAGTACCACGAGAATTGCATATAATTCTGCCTTCTGTACAGATGTATATGCACTTTGAACTACTTTACTTACCTCACCTGCTTTGTAGCCTGCCTTACTTGATTTGTTGGCATCAGTGTAGAATGTAAGAACTCCAGAAATGGGATATTGTCTTACAATACATGGAAGAATCCAGACTGTCTTTTTTATGAATTTAATTCTGTCAGTTTTGGGATAATTGTTGCTAATTGTTCACAAAAAGTCAGTAAGAGCTATTTGCCAATATTCATTATCTTTCCACAAGGAAGAAATTTCTTCATTAGTTAAAGGTACTATAATTTCTGCTGGATCTTTTCCAGTCAGTTGACGAAGTCTTAATTTTCCCTTTAAATTCAAATCAGAAATCTTTTCTATATATGTCTTTAACTTTTTATTCTGTTTATGTGGCAGAAATATCCATTCCAATATAGTGTCTTCCATCTGCATCAGAATCCCAGAAGGGTATTCTCTGGATGGCAAGATAACCAGAATACAGTCTAAATTAAGGTTTATCCGATCTACATGTGCATCCAATATTCTGTTTTCTACCCATTGTAACTCTTTTTTCAGCCTCAGCAGATAATATTCTCGGACTGTTTAGGTCCTTATCACCTTTAGGGGCCATTTTAAATGCTTTAAGTCATGTCTTTCTACACCAATAATCGTCTGTAATTAAGAAATTTCCCCTAATAATTTCTGAAGAGAATTAAGAGTTTGATAATGATCTCTCCTAATTTATACCTTTTGAGGTCTGAATCTTTGTAAGTCTATCTTGTAACCTAAATAGTTAATAGAATTTCCTCTTTGTATTTTTTCTGGGGCAATCTGTAATCCCCAATGAGGCAGAATGTCCTTCACCATTTCAAACATACATTCCAAAGTTTCTTTATTGGAATCTGATATAAGAATGTCATCCATGTAATGATAAACAAGAGATTGTGAAAATTTCTTACGAATTATTTCCAAAGGTTGCTGTACAAAGTGCTGACACAAGGTAGGACTATTTAGCATTCCTTGTGGCAAAACTCTCCACTGATATCTCCTAAATGGCTGTGAATTATTAAGAGTTGGTACAGTAAATGCAAATTTTTCTCTATCATTTTCCTGTAATGGTATTGTGAAAAAACAGTCTTTTAGATCAATGACTATGATAGGCCATCCTTTAGGTATTAAGGAAGATAATAGCATTCCAGGTTGCAGAGAGCCCATTGGTTGAATTACCTTATTTATGGCTCTCAGGTCTGTCAGCATTCTCCACTTACCTGACTACTTTTTGATAACAAATACAGGAGAATTCCAAGGACTGGTAGATTCCTCTATATGTCCATTGTCTAGCTGTTCCTGTACTAACTTTTCTAAAGCCTCTAGCTTCTCAGACGTCATAGGCCACTGTCCTACCCAAACTGGTTCATCTGTAAGCCACTTCAATGGCAGAGCCTTTGGCTCCTCTGAAGGTCCATCAATTATATCTAGCTTCTGTACAGCATGGATGGTTGTTGGTAAATGTTTTCCATAGTGTCTTACCAGATCTTTTCTACTATCTAAAGATTGTACATAATTTGTATCTGACACTGGAGGAATATTAATCTGAGTATTCCATTGCTGTAAGACATCATGACCCCAGAGATTTATAGCTATATCTGCCACATATGGTTTCATTATCCCTTTCTGTCCTTCAGGTCCAATGCAGACCACTGAGTTAATACTCTGTCGAACTCTAGATAGAGTTCCAATCCTAAAAATTGTACATTTGCCTCTCTAAGAGGTCATTTCTGAGGCCAAGATTTTTGGGTAATAATAGTTACATTCTCCCCAGTGTCTACTAAGCCAGAAATAATTTTATTATTAATTTTCACTTTCAACTGAAGCCTTTTTATCATTAATAGAAGCTTGCCAAAATATGTGTTTCTCATTTTGTCCATTCACATTTGATTCTTCATCACTATTCAAACTACCATCTAGAGCACTATCATTTTTCACAATAGGCGAAGAACTATTGGTCCTGTGAGAGATTGTCTCCCACTGCTACTGGGAATGACCCAACCTTTCTCGATGTGGGGGCCTTCTTGAGTCCCCCCTCAGGGTTTCCCGACCTTAACAGGTTTCCTTGTATGTCCCTGGTCGATCTACATTCATTGGTCCAGTGTCTGCCCTTACCACATCTTCTACACAATCCAGAAGGCAGTGGCCTTCCATATGAGGCCTTGTTAGAATTTATTTGTCTATAATTTCTCTTAGTATGTCCCATTTTACCACAGTTTAAACATCTAGGTTCCTGGTGCCTTTGTGGTCTCCAGGGGAAGGCTCTTCCTACCCAAGGTTCTGGCTCATAATAGTAGTAACCTCACCTCTAGAACTTTTAATTCCCTGTTGCCTTTTTAAACCTTTTGAAATGGCTTCTCCTACCCAAGCTCCAGTATCTTGCACATTATAGTCAATGTAGGCTGCATACAAAACCCATCTAGCGGAGCCGATCTGATCTTTAAAGGCAAAAGTATTCTTTTGCATATTGGGTTTGCATTTTCATAAGCTATTGTATATATAATTGATTATCTTGTTTCTGGATCTGAGACCTGTAATTCTACTGCCCTAGTTAACCTTTGTAAGAAATCTTGGAACTGTTCTGTAGGTCCCTATTCTATTCTGCTATAAGCTTCTAAGCGTTCTCCCAGCTCACAAACCTTATCCCAGG
The DNA here is from genome assembly GCF_003668045.3 of Cricetulus griseus. Taxonomy (NCBI): domain Eukaryota; kingdom Metazoa; phylum Chordata; class Mammalia; order Rodentia; family Cricetidae; genus Cricetulus; species Cricetulus griseus. Next base: position 66,628,405 of record NC_048599.1, on the reverse strand, counting down.
CATTTAATGCTGCTTTCCTGCATAGAGACAGTATATCATCATCATATTCAGCCTGAACCTGTGCGTCAACATAAATACTCTGACCAAGAAGCTTTTCTAGAGGGTCTTCCAAACCTTCCTTTATGCCCTGATGCTCAAGGATCTTTGCCTCTTCCCTTACTAATGCCTTCCACTGGATTTGGCATGAATTCTCAAGAACAGCTGCTACCAATCGTTCCCAATCTGTGAGTGTCACTCTGTTAAAGGTTGCCCATGAATGTAATAGCTGTTTTACGTATGGGCTATGGAGACCATATGAGACAACTGATTCTTTAATATTCTTAAGATCCTTCAGCTGTATATGTTGCCATTCATAAGCCATCCGCCCATGAGGGTGTTTCTTAGAAGCTGGCTTTTCTACCATGGTAGCTGGGTACACTAATGGTGTACGAGTAACAACCTTAGAAGAATAGTCACGATACCTGGCTGGAGTGGGTGCCTGGAATTGGAGTGATTCTGCTTTTGAGGCATCCCAATGATCTTTAAGCCTAGTAATGATATCCTTTTGAAAAGTTTCAATCTCCTTAATCATAAAAGACTCCAAGCATGTTAGTGAATATGTAAATTGCTCTAACTGCTTATTTACATGTTTTTCTAGGTCTTTAATACGATCATCCTTAGGCAGCATTTGGATGGCATGGAAACTGCCTTCTAGGTATTGGAGTCTAGATTCGAGGTCATGATTTGCTGATTTTGAGTCCTCAGCAATTGACCTATGGACCTATGTAATCTTTTAGCCCTGTACTATAAATTATCTTCCAAACATTCATATCTAGACTCAAATTTGTGATCTGCTACCTTGATGCTTCAATAATTGATTGAATGGCATTGTCCAATTCTTCAACCCTATCCTGGGTATCTTGCACCTTTGCATCTAATTTCTGGGTAATATTGTCTATCTGAGTTTCTAGCTGGTCACAGATATTCTTTAGCTCACCATGGTCTTCTGACAGCCTAGCCTCTAAGAACTCGGACATGGCATAAATATGCTGCATCTCATCTTGGGTAACAGACAGCTCTGTCTTTATCGTATTGGACACAGAGGCAAGCTTATCATACAATTTATTTCTGTTCCACTTGCTGCACAATTGTGGTCTGACCTAATCTGTTCTCCAAAACCTCATTGCATATAGCTGTTATTTCCTGTAAGTAGGTGGTTAGGTTATCCTTATCCCTGTTCCTGAGTCCTCTGGCTAGTAATACTATTTGTACCAGCAGGCTAACTGCCATTACGGCACATAGGCCAGTAATTGGCAGATTAGCATCCTCCTCAAACATTGAATTCACGTAATAAGCAAAAATAACACCAATTTTAGCAAATGATAAATATTCTGCCATAATTTTACCTGATTTCTACTCCAGATGTAGTAACTATCTTTGACCAGTGGGTGGCACAGGTGTTCAGTTAGTCCGCGGCATTTAGCAGTGGTGTGTGGCAGCTGTGGAGAGAGGTCACAAAAGCAGCTGCGCTTATCTTAGAGAGTATACGGCCTTGCAGGGCAACCACTAAATGAGGCGCAGTTTTAAGGCCACTGCACGGAACCTGCTGAAAGCCGAGACCTACTCGGTTCAAGGGCTGGAGGCCTCCCGGTGCGGGTAGGCCGCAGTCCGACCTGGTCCAGAGAGCACAGTGGTAAAACCAGAGATCTGTGTGAGTCTCCAAGCTGGGAGCAGCTCAGTAGCATGGGTTGGCTGGGAGCTGGGAACACCTTTGAAGAGAGGGACCTTTCCCTGCCAAGGCCGCAGGCCCAGTGGGTTCCACAGACTATCCCAAATGGGGTGTAGGTTTCCAATATCCCGCTCCTGACAACCAGATATAGTGGGAAATTACCAATACAGAGTCAGGTACAAATATAAGGGTATTTAATAGGGAAAAGCCTTACTTACAGAGCAACCTAGCCAGCGGCTCGGTAGCAGTCTGTCCAGCAAGTACAAATGTGAAACTGAAAGAGCAACGAAGTCCCCTGAAAGTCTCACTCTATGTCACCCTAACCACGCCCTCTCAAGCGTGGTCAGGCACACCTGTAGCCAGCCCCTAAGTAGGCGTGGCTACAGCTTCCCCTACACTAGGCTGTTCCTCTCTAACCTTATAAAGAAATGCTGAAATTGATTCTCCATTAAACTCCTCTGTCTGGGTCTGCTTAGCTCAATGATCTGTTCTATTAAGTTTTTTTAAACTTGTATCTTAGCACTAATATTCACCAATATTCACCAACTTTATTAATGATGAATCAAAAATGATAAAAACTGATGTTTATAATTGATAGTATGTAACTCCCATGTAGATTAGTTATCCCCTTTTAATTGTTTCATTTTTAAATCACCCTGTGTATTATCACACAGAGACCTAAGTTGTTCCTTTGTAATAGTATTTTTCAATGTATAATGTGGGGAGGGGGAACTCTATCTTTTAACTAATTCCTTCCTTTAAGAATTTCCAGTTATCTTCCCAAGTATGCCTACAATGACAGTGAACTTTGAGGCATGGTACCTCTGTGGCCATGTAGGTGGGAGCTAAGAGTAGCAGCCAGAGGAAAGAGACTGTAAGGAAAGCCTGCAACCCATAGCATGGGGGCGAGACAAAATGAAAGAGAGAGACAAGGCTGTCTGGAAAACTGCACACAGGATTGTGTGGAAAAAACAAGTGTGGTGGGAGCAGCCTGAAGCCAGAAAAATCTGGTCTAAGGCAGATAATTCCTGTGGCATTTGGAGCCTAGATGATTCTGCAGTTGGGGGCAGCTTGAGACTGTTTTAGAGGTTACAACAGGAAAATCCAAACTCACTCAGAGGCTTTGAGAAAAAAGAAAAGAAAACTTAGCTGGCTGGACAGTGACTCCAGCAGGAGCCCCACTCTGGCTTATGCTGGTGGCTGCAAAGCCACAGTCTAGTGTTTTTTTTGTTTTTTGGTTTTTTTTTCATGAATTCATCCCCCAGAGGTTGGGCACCAGAGGTAGCATGAATAATAAAAACCCAGAGACAGATATTGGAGCTAAATCTGAAGATCAAAGAAGCAAAGCAGCCAACCACTAGAGAGTTCTCACCTTTATCAATGCTCAGACCAGAGGGGTAATCCTCTGAACCTCAGACTGCTCCCAACAGCACTGCTCCTCAGACTCACTGAGCTCCTCTCTCCTCCCACCTTATATTCCTCTCTAGTGCTGGGATTAAAGGTGTGGGATCCCAAGTGCAGAGATCACCTTTGTGTGAGCTCAATTTCTTGTTTGGATCAATTTGTTTAGCTCAGAGTGGCCTTGAACTCAAAGAGATCTGTCTGCCTCCATCTCCTGAGTACTGAGATTAAAGTTGTCTACCACCACAGTCTGGCCTCTATGCCTAACTAGTGTGACTGCTGGGATTAATGGTGTATACCATAGCTGCCTGTCATCTGTGGCTGTGATTAGGTTTGCAAGCTTTATTTGTTAGATCATAAACAAAATATCACCAAAATATTCCATTGTTAATTTGTGAACTAATAACTTTTGTTTCTTTTCTACTTAATTTATTCTACCCACTAGACAGGTGATAAAGCAAGAGTGATTTTGTCATTTGCCAGTTGAACAATTTTGGGAAAGTATACTAGACTGTTAAAATTTAATAATATGATATACTCAGAGATAAACATACACATTTTCTCAGTAAGTGTTAAACTTAACTTTACTAGAGACATAGAAGAATAGTTTAATGGCATTATTGTATACAAAAGGCATTTGTGTATAGATTTAAAAAAATATTACTCAAGTCACTTCACATCTTATAATATATATATATATATATATATATAATATATATATATATATATATGGAAATTGAGACAAAATTTTATTTCCTGATTGAAATGTGTTTCATATAATTAGTCCATCATTTGAAGTAATTAGTTTACCTTTATAGATATTAAGGATTTCTTTTGGAACTAAGATAGTTACTTAGGAATCTTTTCATAGCGTTTTTCATCTCTTTGTTTCTCAGTGTATAAATTGCTGGGTTTAGAAAAGGTGTAAAAACAGAGTAAAACACAGCAAAAAATTTATCCAACCAGGTAATGTTGAGTGGCCATACATAAATGAAAAGGCAAGGCCCAAAAAAGATCAACACCACTGTGATGTGGGCACTGCATGTGGACAGAGCCTTAGACGCACCAGATTTGGAACTCTGGAGAACACTGATTAGGATGAATGTGTAGGAAATGAGCAACAGAATAAAACAGGTTACAGCCACCACCCCACAGTCAGCATTTGTTAGGATATCCAAATCATGGGAATCTAAGCAAGCTAGCTTGATGAGCAATGGCACGTCACAAAAAAAGCTGTCTATTTCCTTGGGACCACAAAAGGGCAACTCCACAATCACTACCAGGTGACTCATGCCATGCACAAAGCCAGTAGTCCAAGAAATCAACACCAACCAAGTGCATCTTTTCAGGTTCATAATGGTGAAGTAGTGAAGTGGTTTGCAGATGGCCACATAGCGGTCATAAGCCATTACAACCAACAACACCATCTCTCCTGCAGCAATACAATGGACAAAGAAGACCTGGGACATGCAGAATGCAAAGGAAATGGTCTTTTTTTCTATGAGAAAGTCTGATATCATCTTAGGAGTAGTGTTTGAGGAAAGACATATATCAACAAAGGACAGGTTGGCCAACAGGAAGTACATGGGAGAATGGAGATGCCGGTCCGTGGTAATTAAGAGCATGATGACAATATTTCCTGACACGATGAGAAGATAAAGCATCAAAAACATCACAAAGAGTAAGACCTGAAGGTTCTTTGAGTTGGTAAGTCCCCAAAGTATAAATTCTGTCACCACAGACTGATTGCCTTCATCCATTTTTCCCAGTGTGTTGTTAGAAATGGCCTGCAAAGAAAGAAAGATCATCAACCAGCCATATGAGGAAGTCTGTTTCATGTGTTGAATTTAACATTCACTTTGAAACTTACCTGTGTAGAAATGCATGCATTTAAATATGAAATTGAAGGCAAATATGATGACACTGTTGCCCAACTGAAAGCTAATGAGCTAATAAGCCAAGAGCACAACTCAAGGAGAGAAGCATGGGTTAGGTCTGTATTACTTGTGCTCTGTTAGGAAATTCCTCTGCAGCATAGCTGTGAGGAAGCAAGACAGTAATGGAAAAACCAAAAATGTGTGTGGTTTATTAATTTTAAATTTTCTAAATTTTTCACTAGCAATTACAACATATTATAATGAAAAGGAGGATTAAATTTGGAAAGTGTTGGGGAGTTGCATTAAATATCAGTGCAAATTGTCTGACAGGATACTACCATTTTTGGCATCATGCATAATGATTTCATTTGACATCAGCAGAATTGATTCTGTGACATTAGTAAATTAAAATTTTAGCTTAAATCTATGAAGTAAAATATTGCAAAACCTCACTGAGGGAACATGCAGAACAGAACACCATATAAGATATATGCAGATACTAGATTGAAGTATACAAACCAGGTTCACAGGTAATCATTAACAAATATATGTTACATAATTCATTTACTCAACTAAACTAATTAGCAAAGTAACACTGCAAATACCTGTAGGGATAGATTTCCAAAGAGCACAGCAAAGCATATTCAGACCTGAAGTCTTAAAGTCTCAACTTACTCAGTCCTAGTGGTGGAAAATATTGATCTTAAATTATATAAATGAATCTTAAGAACCCTGAGATTTTGAAATAGTGTCGTTTTCTGAAATAAATAATATATCATCTGTCATCATTCTATAGTCACCATATTTTCTCATTATATCACTTATCTACTGATCACCTTTGTTTTAAAGAGCAGAATGTATTACATAAACAAAGTTGTCCTTTGACTCTCAGCCTTGGGTTAGTGTAACATTATACCTCCAGGGGCCATCAATTATCAACTTCAAAGCACAAGCGGGGTGCTTGTACTCAAGCCATATGGTAGATAATCATTGCCCAGCTTCTCCTCCCTTCAGTAAGTCTCTTGACGCTTTTCAAATTTTGGGTCTTATTGTTTTTTATCCTAGAGCTTGTAAACAATAAAATAATATATGAAATAATCATAATTGTTTTAATTCCTATTTTCTGAGGACTTAGAAGTGTGGAGAAAGGATGAAAAACAAGAATGTCTGAAAACATCAGGTAACACATTCAATTATTATAGGAGCATGGTGACAGATAAGTAAACACACATGCCTTACAGAGATTTACCGAGTATCCCAGGAAGATACACTGTTCACACAGCATAAGCCTTGAGTACCTTGGGGTTTTTATTATTCCATATCTCAAAAAGTTTCAAGCAAACATGAACTTTTTAGTTTTTTCTGGATTATCTCTTTTAATTTCTAAGATTATAATATAGTTACATTTCTACCTTTATTTTCTTTCTCCAATTTCTCACATGTACTGATCCTCCCTGTTTTCTTTCAAAATCGTGAGGAGAAGAAAGGCCCTCTAAATTAACTAAACAAATCTCAGATGAACTCAGAGAGACTGAAGCACCAAGCATGGTCCCTAGGTGGGTCCACATCAGGTCCTCTGCATATGTGCTGTGCCTTTTGGTTTAGTGCTTTATGAGATTCTGATGTGTATATGAGAGGGTCTCTGATTCTTAAGCCTTCACTGGGGATCCTTGATTTTTCTGTTGGCTTGACTTGTCCAGTATTGATATGATGGTTTTTATAATATTTTATTTTATGATGTTTTTCTTATCTCCTAGAAGCCAGTTCTTTCCTAGTGAGAGCCCTAAAGGGTGTGGATCCAGATAATAGAGAAGATGCAAAGGAAGTGTGAGAAATAGAGAAAGGTGAAACTGTATTCAGAGTATAATACATGAGAAGAGAATCCATGTTTAGTATAAGGGGGAAAGAAAAGAAATTCATTCCTTTTTTCATTGTTTATATTAACAAACTCTTCTGTCTGTGTAATGTTACTTGCAAATACGTTTTCAGGGCTGACCATTTGGTATTGGATGACCAAGTGGTGTGTTCTTCCCTGGGATATCCTTCTTCACCCACTCCCAGGATTCCTTAGTTGGCTGGGTTCTTTTCCTTATTTTTTGTCTCTTTGTTTGTTTGGAGGTTTGTTTGTTTTGTTTTGTTTGCTTTCTCTATCCACTGCATTGTGCCTATTGGTGTTGCATTTGTTGAGCCCAATTTTGACAATCATAATAGAACTGTGACACTAATAAAAGGAATTATTAAGGGGGAGCATTCATTTATTTCAGACTATCTTTGGGACTGCTACTGCTGCAAAGTACAACCAAGTCTCAAGTGATGCCTTTAAATTGTGCCCTCTAGTAATATAGAGGTAGGACACTACTGCGTCAGACCTCTGTGAATGTAAAGTATCTTACAGCTACCTTCTGATACATAGGAGTGACCTGCTTTAGTAGACATGCTCAGATGATGATGCTCAGGCTGCTTCATTTCAAGGAGATGACTTAGAAGCTAGGAAAAATGATGCCAGATATTACAAAAGCTTAATAAATGTTACATATGAAATTAAATAATGAATTATGAATATATAGAATAATATGCACACAGGAATTACTAAACCTCTCTAGTATCCAGAGTAGAGTGATACATGAATTGTTTCCTAAAATCATATTTTCTAGTGTATCTTGGAACAATACTGTTTGTATAGTTATGGCCAAAGATTTTATTATCTATCTGAACATTTTGTGGAAGGTATTCATGTTCATATATGAATACATTTATGGATATACTTTTCCATATGGGTGTACCTATGAATGTATTTCTATATTTGTACATACATATCTTGTACATACACACACATATTTACATATACTTAAACACACACATATATATATATACATATACATATATATATATGTGCATGTTCTCATCATTATATAAAATCACCTTTCTTTAAAATAATTGCTACTTATTTTTAGTTTTCATATACTTATTCCATATCTATGGAGTATGCATATGCAAAAGCCCATTCAACATGAAAATTGTTTTAAGGAACAAAACAACCACTTATCCTTCTGTTCACTTGTCCAGGATATATCTTCAAAGACCTAATGAAATATCCTAATCTATTAAAGTATCTCTGTAATTCTTGCATCTAATGTAGTAGCAAATCTCCTAGAAAATCTAATGTTGGTTTATACATAATAAATACAAAAAATTAATGAACAGAAATGAACTGAATAACCTTTTTATGAGTCTAGAAGCAAATTCATCATTTTCTTCCATTTTTCAATTTTTTCTATATTGATTGCCCTTCTACCAAAGTGCTAAACTCTGTAATAGTCTCAGTATTTACCTAACTATAAGTATTTATTGTTGTAATCATAATTACACAATGTAAGAGATACCATGTGGTAGACACTCATGACTAAACAGATGTATTTTAGTTGTTTAAAATAGCTTGCTTTGCTAGAAGATTGAGTATTTTTATGTTCTATTATTTGTTTTGTTTTTATTGGTTTTGTGTTTGTTGCTTATATGTATGTTTTCCTATTGAAATATGTTTTTAGTTGAAGTAGAATTCTGCCTGTTCTTTCTTTCCCCCTCAAACCACTCCCAAATATCATACTCACATAGTGTTCCCATGCTACCCCTCAAGTGTATTGCTTCATTTTTCTTGATTCTTATCTGGGTATATGTATGTATGTGTATGCATAAATGTATAATTTCAATTTGTTGAATCCATTTTTGTTGTTGCATAAGGATTCAGGACTGACCACTGTATATTTAACAATAAATTAGGAGGCTTATCCCTGGGAGAGACTGATTTTTCTTCTATCAGACAAAAGATGGAAGAATATTTTCACCTTATTTCCACAATATTCACTTAACTTACTTCATTTTTTGCTCCCATCTCTATTCTGAATGCTATCTTATCTGTGGTACACACTAGATATAAATATTTGATCTTATTAAGTAAAATGGAATATTTATACAATGTTAGCAGGATTCTATTCTTGTGGTTTATCAGATAAAGAATGATGATTTTCTGATGTGGACCTACAAATACATGGAATAGAATAATTAGAGAAAACTCATTAATTGGACTCTAATGAAGACAGAAGTAAAAGAAACTACTCATCTAAAACAAAATGGGTATTGGTAAAAAGAGATAACTAGATATAAGTAAAGTATTAACTTACAGAAGATTATCAGAGTGATGACTTATCAAACTCACATTTTCTTTTTGCTCCTATTTTCTTCCAATGTGATGCATGTTTATGAAGTTATTCCTTTTCTGTAGAGATAATCTTCCTTTCAGCTGGACCTATATTCACTTCCTGAAATTGCCCCATGGGTAAAATTTGCCTGTTTGTGTTCTGACCAAAATTAGGAACTGGAAATAATTATCTCAGCATCCGTTAGGAATTTCTCTATTAAGAGTGATATTGAGCATTGCATATTTGTGGAAATAGAAAAAGAGACAAGAAAAACCCTCTGTTAGTCAGCCTAGCATTGATGTTAGACAACTTCTCACATTAACTTTACCAATAAGAATGAAGAGAAGATTGCTGCTGCCTCATCCCTTACTGAATAAATATAGTCAAAGTAGGTAATATATTTGTACTTAAGATAACATATGCTGAAAATTTGAGATACAAATTGAACTGAAAAAGAAACAAAGCAAACAAAACTGTATACTGTAAGCAAAATTCTGCAAAGGATATATGCAAAGGCATATCTGGGTCAAATCTTAGTCTCATGACCAATGAAGTTCAGTGTACTATGTATGTCATATTAACAGGTATAAATTGGGTACAATGACTATGACCTCTACAGAATACAAATATTTCTTTTATTGATTTTAGGAAATTAGACGGTATACCTCTTGACAATTTCACTTGAGATGCAGTTGGCATAAATTCAGTTGATCACCAAGTAAACTTGCTGTTTATTTTTAATCAGCATAACAAAATGATAATTATCAGTGATTCCTGTGCAAACTTCCCTGTCATTTTGGTTGTAAAAATGTATGTATATGTCTCCCAGCCCCACTCAGGGCACAGGTGAGCTGCTTCAGTCCCTGCCTTGGGCCGAACTTCTGCCTACCCACTCTGGGAATTCCTATCCTGGGGTATACAGGCAGGTCGAAGAGGCCTCTGAGGACCAAGAAATACAGAATTTACTGACATCTCTGTGCTAGTCCCACTCCCAACTACCTGGAGAGCAAGTACCTCAGACCAGCCTGCACAACCCTTGAGACCCATCAGAGTATGGGAACCCCTTGCACCCACCGGAAGAAAAATGTGGACCATCATGCACCAGGAAAGGAAGAGACGCCACCTGCACCCACTGAAAGAAGAGATGGGAACACAAAAATATAAGAACACATCCAGCAATAGAAAAACCAATATGACACCAACAGCGTCTAGGGACTCTATGCCAGCAAGACCTGAACATCCCAACACAGATGAAGCAGAAGAGAGAAACCATAAAAACAACTTCATACAGATTATAGAGACCATAAGACAGGAAATGAGAAAGTTGTTCAGAGACATGGAAGAAAAGACAAACCAAAAGATGCAAGAAATCAAAGAAAGCCAAGGAAATACAATTAAACAGCTAAAGGAAACAGTTCAAGACCTGAAAACTGAAATAGAGACAACAAAGAAAATACAAACTGAGGGAATGCTGGAAGTGGGAAAGCTGAGTAAACAATCAGGGACCACAGATACAAGCATAACCTACAAAATACAAGAGATGGAAGACAGAATCTCAGATGCTGAAGATAAACTAGAGGAAATAAATTCATCAAGCAAAGAAAATCTTAAGTCCAACAAATCCTTAACACAAAATATCCAGGAAATATGGGACACTGTGAAAAAACCAAACTTAACGATAATAGGTATAGAAGAAGGTGAAGAAACCCAACTCAAAGGTGTAGAAAACATATTCAACAAAATCATAGATGAAAACTTTCCCAATCTAAAGAAAGACCTGCCAGTGACAGTAGATGAAGCCTACAGAACACCAAATAGAGTGGACCACAAAAAAGTACACTCGACACATAATAAATAAATCACCAAACATACAGAATAATGAAAGAATATTAAGAGCAGCAGAGGAAACAGGCCAAGTAATATATGGAGGCAAACCTATGATAATTATACTGGACTTCTCCATGGAAACTCTAAAAGATAGAAGGTCCTAGATAGATATTCTACCAACTCAAAGAGAACATGGTTGCCAGCCCAGACTACTATACCCAGCAAAGCTTTCAATCACTATAAATGGAGAAAACAAGATTTTTTCTTGTTTTTCACAATAAAACCAGATTTAAACAATATGTAACCACTAATCCAGCCCAACAGAAAATACTGGAAGGAAAACTCCGATGTAAAGAAAATAACTACACTCATAAACACATAGGCAATAGATAATACCACTCAATCAAAAGCCAAAATAAAAGCAGGGTAAATCCCCATACAATACCAACAACAACAACAAATCAAAAACAAACAAGATTAAGCACTCAATGGTCCTTAATTACCCTCAATATTAATAGTCTTAACTCGCCTATGAAAAGACGCAGGCTAACAGATTGGATATAAATACAAATCCATCCTTCTGCTGTATACAAGAAACACACCTCAACTTCAAAGACAGACATTACCTCAGAGTAAAGGGTTGGAATAAGATATTCCAATCAAATGGACCCAAGAAACAAGTTGGTGTAACTATCCTATTATCTAACAAATTAAAATTAAAATTAAAATCAATCAAAAGAGATGAAGAATGTCATTTCATATTCATCACAGGAAAAATCGACCAGGAAGAAACCTTAATTCTAAACATCTATGCCCCAAATACAAGGCACCAAAATTCATAAAAGAAACATTATTAAAACTCAAATCAAAAATAAGACCTCACACAGTTAGAGTAGGATACTTCCCCACCCCACTCTTACCACTGGACAGGACCACCAGACAGAAACTTAACAAAGAGACAAAGGAACTAACAGAAGTTATGACCCAATTGGGATTAACAGATATCTATAGAACATTCCATCCAAACACAAAAGAATATACCTTCTTTTCAGCACCACATGGAACCTTCTCTAAAATCAACCACATACTTGGCAACATAGCAAAACTCGTCAAGTACAAAAAATTGGAATAACCCCCCTGTGTCTTCTCAGACCACCTGCTTTAAAGTTAGAATTCAAGAACAACACAAATTACAGAAAACCTATCAAAACATGGAAATTGAACAATGCACAATTGCACAATTCCTCTATCAACAAAGAAATAAAGAAATTAAGGACTTCCTAAAATTCAATGAAAATGTAGACACAACATACCCAAACATATGGGTTACAATGAAATCAGAACTAAGAGGAAAGTTCATAGCTCTAAGTGCTGACTTGAAGAAACTAGAGAAGAGTCACACCAGAGAGTTGACATGACAACGGAATGCTCTAGAACAAATGGAAGCAAATCACCTAAGAGGAGTAGATGCCAGGAAATAGTCAGAGGGCTGAAGTCAATAAAGTAGAAACAAAGAAAACAATTCAAAGAATCAATGTAACAAAGACTTGGTTCTTCAAGAAAATCAACAAGATCGACCTTTATCCAAACTAACCAAAAGGCAGAGAGAGAACATGCAAATTAACAAAATCAGAAATGAAAACGGTGACATAACAACAGACACTGAGGAAACCCAGAGAATCTTTGGATCATACTTTGAAAACCTGTACTCCAAAATTAGAAAATTTAAAGGAAATGGACAATTTTCTGGACAGATATCACTTAGCAAAATTGAATCAAGAACAGATAAGCAACATAAAGAGACCTATAATCTCTAAGGAAATAGAAGCAGTCATCAAAAGTCTCCCAACCATAAAAAGCCCAGGGCCAGATGGCTTCAGTGCAGACTACTACCAGAAATTCAATGAACAGCTAATACCAATACTCCTTAAATAGTTGCACACAATAGAAGCAGAAGGTTCATTGCCATACTCTGTACATGGCTACAATCACCTTGGTACCCAAGCCACACAAAGACACAACTAAGAAAGTGAACTACAGACATGAACATTGTTGCAAAAATACTCAATAAAATACTGGTAAACCCAATCCAGAACATATCAGAAAAATCATCCACCATGATCAAGCAGGCTTCATCCTCGGGATGCAGGGTTGGTTCAACATTCAAAAATCTATCAATGTAATCCACCATATAAACCAACTGAAGAAGAAAAACCACATGATCATTTCACTAGATGATGAAAAAGCCTTTGACAAAATCCAGCAATCCTTCATGATAAAGGTCCTGGAGAGACCAGGAAGAACAGGAACATACCTGAACAGAATAAAAACACTATACAGTAAAACAACAACCAACATCAAACTAAATGAAGAGAAACTCAATGGTATTCCTCTAAAATCAGGAACAAGACAAGGCTGTCCACTCTCTCCATATCTCTTCAATATTGTCCTTGAAGTTCTAGCTAGAGCAATAAGACAACAAAAGGAAATCATGGGAATAGAAATTAAAAAGGAAGAAGTCAAGCTTTCACTGTTTGCAGAGGATATGATAGCTTAAATAAAAGACCCTAAAAAATCTATTAGGGAGCTCCTCCAGCTGATAATCACACTCAGGAAAGTGGCAGTGTACATGATTAATGCAAAAATATCAGTAGGCCTACTATATACAGATGATAAGAATAATGAGAAAGAAATCAGAGAAACATCACAGTTTACACAAACAACATAAAATATCCTGGGGTAAAACTAACCCGACAAATGCAAGATCTGTATAGCAAGAACTTTGAGTCTTTAAAGAAGGAAATTAAAGAAGATACTAGAGAATGGAAAGATCTCCCATGCTCTTGGATAGGTAGGATTAAAGTGGCAAAAATGGCAATCTTGCCAAAAAGCAATCTTCCGATTCAATGCAATCCCCATAAAAATCCCAGCACAATTGTTCACAAACCATGAAAGAACAATACTCAACTTTATATGGATAATCAAAAGACCCAGGATAGCCAAAACAACCCTGTACAATAAAAGAACTTCTGGAGTCTTCACCATCCCTGACTTCAAGCTCTATTATAGAGCTGTAGACCTGAAAACAGCTTGGTTTTGGCACAAAAATAGGCAGGTAGACCAATGGAATCGAACTGAAAACTCTGATATTAACCCACATACCTACAAAAACCTGATTTTGACAAAGAAGCTAAAGATATACAATAGAATACAGAAAATATCTTCAGGTCCTGCGGCAGACACCTGAGCCTCAGGTGAGTCTGGACGCTGCTCTGCTCCCCAACCTCCCCCATCAACACCTGCTCACTTCTGCCTAACCCCCCCCCACTAGAGTGGACCTGCCCACACCGGGAAGGCCCAACCTGAGTCCAGACATACCCCACCCTTGTCCACCCACTACCATCTGTCATCTGGCTGCAACCAGAGGCTGAGTGCTCTGCCTGCCACCAGAGAGAGGGAGAGACCCCACCTACACTCACTGGAAGAATGGATGGGAAGAAGACAGAGTAAGAACACACTCAAAAACAGAAAAACCAATATGACACCACCAAATCTAGGGACTCTACACCAGCAAGATCTGAGAAGCCCAACACGTAAGATGAAGAAGAGATGGACCTCAAAAATTGTCTTAGGAAGATGATAGAGACCGTTAAAGAGGAAACAAGAAAATCCCTTAAAGAAATAGAAGAAAAAACAAGCAAAAAATTACGTGAAATGGAGGAAAACCAAAAAAATTCAAGAAGTAAACAAATCTCTTAAAGAATCTAAAGAAAGCCAAGAAATAACAATCAAAGTGAAGGAAGCACTAGACACAGTTTAAGACATGGAAGCTGAAATAGACACAGTAAAGAAAACACAGAACGAGGGTATGCTGGAAATAGAAAGACTGGATAAATGATCAGGAAATAAAGATGTGATTATAAACAATAGATTTAAAGAGATGGAAGAGAGAATATCAGTTGTTGAAGACTCGCTAGAGGATATAGAGTTATCAGCTAAAGGAAATCTGAAGTCCAACAAATCCAAATCACAAAATATCCAGGAAATATGGGACACTGTGAAGAGGCTGAACCTAAGAATAATAGGTATAGAAGAAGGTAAAGAAACACTGCTGAAAGCACAAAAAACATATTCAACAAAATCATAGAAGAAAGCTTCCCCAACCTACAGAAGGATATGCCTATGAAAGTACAAGAAGCTTACAGAACACCAGACTGGACCACAAAAAGAAGTCCCCTCAACACGACACATAATAATCAAAACACCAAACCTACAGAATAAAAAGAAAATATTAAGAGCTGCAAAGGAAAAAGGCTAAGTAACATATAAAGGCAGACCTACCAGAATCACACCCAAATTCTCAATGGAAACATGGAAGCCAGAATGTGCTGGATAGATATCCTACAAACTCTAAGGGAGCATGTATGCCATCCCAGAATACTGTACCCAGCAAAACTTTCAATCACCATATATGGAGAAAACAAGACATTCCATGAGAAAACCAGACTTAAACAATACCTATCCACAAATCCAGCACTACAGAAAGTTCTAGAAGAAAAACTCCAACCCAACAAAGATAACTACATTCGAAAAAATATAGGCAATCCAATTCTACCAAACACGAAAAGAAACAGGAGGGCGAAATCCACACACAATGACACCACCAACAATAAATCTAAAACAAACAAGAACAAACAATCACTGGACATTCATATCCCTCAATGTCAATGGTCTTAACCTGCCCATAAAAAGATACAGGCTAACAGAATGGATACAAAGACAGAATCCATCCTTCTGCTGTTTACAAGAAACACACCTCAACTTCAAAGACACATGTTACCTCAGAGTAAAGGGTTGGGAAAAGATTTTCCAATCAAATGGGCCCAGGAAACAAGCTGGTGTCGCAATACTAATATCTAACAAATTAGACTTCAAACTAAAATCAAACAAAAGAGATGAAGAAGGGCATTTAATACTCATCACAGAAAAAGTCCATCAAGATGAAGTCTCAATCCTGAACATCTAGGCTCCAAATACAAAGGCACCCATATTTGTAAAAGAAGCATTACTAAAGCTCAAACCACACATAAAACCACAAACACTTATAGAAGGAGACTTTAACACCCTGCTTTCACCACTAGACAGGACCACTAGACAGAAACTTAACAAAGAAATAACGGATCTAACAGAAGTTATGACCAACTGGTTTTAACAGATATCTATAGAACATTCCATAGAAAAAAACAAAAGAATATACCTTTTTCTCAGCGCCACATGGCACCTTCTCTAAAACTGACCACAAGTTGTCAACAAAGAAAACTCTACAGATACATAAAAATTGAAATAACCTCTTGTATCTTATCATATCACCATGCTTTAAAGGTAGAGTTCAATAGCAATACAAATTGCAGAAAACCTACAAACTCATATAAATTGAGTAACACCCAATTGCAACATTCCTGGGTTGAGGAAGAAATAAAAAAAAATTAAAGACTTCCTATAATTTGATGAAAATGTAGACACAACATACCCAAACTTATGGGACACTCTGAAAGTAATGCCAAAAGGAAAGTTCATAGCACTAAGTGACCACATGAAGAAACTGGAGAAAAGTCACACTAGAAAATTGACAGAAAACAGAAAGCTTCAGAGCAGAAAGAAGCAAACTCACCATGGAGGAGTAGACAACAGGATATAATCAAAATGAGGGATGAAATCAATTAAGTAGAAACTAAGAAAGCATTACAAAGCATCAATGAAACAAAGAGTTGGTTCTTTGAGAAGATCAATAAGATAGACAAACCTCTATCCAAACTAACCAAAAGGCAGAGAGAGAGCATGCTAATTAACAAAATCAGAAACGAAAAGGGGATATATCAACGGACACTGAGGAAATCCAAAGAATCTTCAGGTCATACTTTGAAAACTTGTACTCCACAAAATTAGAAAAACTAAAGGAAATGGACAATTTTCTGGATAGATATCACTTACCAAAATTAAACCAAGAACAGATAAGCAGTTTGAATCAACATATAACCCCTAATGAAATAGAAACAGTCATCAAAAGCCTCCCTACCAAAAAAGGCTCAGGGCCAGATGGCTTCACTGCAGAATTTTACCAGAAATTCAAACAAGAGCTGATACCAGTACTCCTCAAAGTGTTCCACACAATAGAAGCAGCAGAGACATTGCCAAACTCTTTTTATGAGGCTATAATCACTTTGATACCCAAGCCACAAAAAGAAAAAATTAAAAAAGAGAATTACAGACCAATATCCCTCATGAACATTGATGCAAAAATACTCAACAAAATATTGGTGAATCAAATCCAAGAACACATCAGAAAAATCATCCTCTATGATCAAATAGGCTTCATCCCAGGGATGCAAGGATGGTTCCACATATGAAAATCTGTTGATGAAATCCACCATATAAACAAACTGAAAAAGAAAAACCACATGATCATCTCACTAGATGATGAAAAAGCCTTTGACAAAATCCAAGATGCCTTTATGATAAAGATCTTGGAGAGAACAGGAATAACAGGAACATATCTAAACATAATAAAAACAATAAACACCAAAACAACAGCCAACATCAAACTAAATGGAGAGAAACTCAAAGCGATTCCTCTAAAATCAGGAACAAGAAAAGGCTGTCCACTTTCTCCATATCTCTTCCATATTGTACTTGAAGTTCTAGCTAGAGCAATAAGACAAGAAAAGGGGATCAAAGGGATACAAATTGGAAAAAAAACTTTCACTATTTGCAGATGATATGATAGTCTACATAAGTGACCCAAAAAACTCTATCAGGGAACTCCTAAAGCTGATAAACACCCTCAGCAAAACAGCAGGATAAAAAATTAACTAAAAATATCAGTATCCCTACTATATACAGATGATAAATCCAATGAGAAAGAAATAAGAGAAACATCACCCTTCACAATATCCACATGCAACATAAAATATCTTGGGGTAACACTAACCAAAAAACTGAAAGACCTATACAGTAAGAACTTTGAGTCTTCAGAGAAAGAAATTAAAGAAGATACCAGAAAATGGAAAGATCTCCCATGCTCTTATATAGGTACAATCAACCTAGTAAAAATGGCAATCTTGCCAAAAGTAATCTACAGATTCAATGCAAACCAAAATCTCAACACAGTTCTTCACAGACCTTTAAAGAACAATACTCAACTTTATATGGAAAAACAAAAAACCCAGGATAGCCAAAACAACTCTGTACAATAAAGGATCTTCTGGAGGCATCACCATCCCTGACTTCAAACTCTATTATAGAGCCATAGTTCTGAAAACAGCTTGGTATTGGCACAAAAATAGACAGATAGACCAATGGAATTGAATTGAAAACCCTGATATTAACACATACACATCTATGAACAACTTATTTTTGACAAAGATGTTAAATCTATACAATGAAAGAAAGATAGCATCTTCAACTAATGGTGCTGGACCAGTTGGATTCTGACATGTAGAAGATTGCAGATAGATCCTTTTCTGTCACCATGCACAAAACTTAAATGCAAGTGGATCAAAGATCTCAACATATATCCAACTCACACCTGTCAAAATGGCTAAAATCAAAAACAGCAATGACAATCTATGCTGGAGAGGATGTGGATTAAAAGGAACACTCCTCCATTGCTGGTGGGAGTCCAAACTTGTAAGACCACTTTGTAAATCAGTATGGCATTTGCTCAGAAAAATGGTAATTAGTCTACCTCAAGATCCAGCAATTCCTCTCTTGGGCACATACCCAAATAATGCATGTCCGTACAACCAGTACATGTGTTCAACCATGTTCATAGCAGCATTGTTTGTAATAGCCAGAACCTGGAAGCAACCTAGATGTCCCTCACTGAAGAATGAATAGAGAAAATGTGGTACATTTATACAATGGAGTACTAATCAGCAGAAAAAAGCAATGGAATCTTAAAATTCGCAGGCAAATGGACAGAACAAGAAGAAACCATCAAGAGTGAGGTAACCCAGTCACAAAAAAAAACAAACATGGCATGTACTCACTCATATATGAATTTTATACATAGAGCAAAGGATTACCAGCCTATGATCATCTTCAATAAAGAAACTAAGAAACAAGAAGAACTCAAAGGGAAAAATGCATGGACCCCAGGAATGGGAAGGGGCAGGAACTCCTGAGCTAATTGGGAGCATGAGGGTAGGGGAGAGGGAGCTGCCAGAATGAGAGGAGAAAGGAGAGGAGAGGAGGAATTGGAGGGGCAGAAATATTGAGTGGGGGGAATAATAGAGGAGAGCAAAATAGAGAAGAAAAGAATGAGAGCTACCATATTAGAGGGAGTCATTTTAGGTACTTGGAGAGATCTGGCACTAGGGAGATTTCCAAAAACCTACAAAGGATGACATGAACTGACATCTAGGCAATGGTGGAGAGGATAACCTAAATGCCCTTCCCCTATAATGAGACTGATGACTACTTTTTATGCCTTCCTAGAGCCCTCATCCAGTGGCTGATGGAAGCAGAGGCAGACACCCACAGATATACACTAATCTGAACTCTGGAACTTAGTTGCAGAAAGGGAGGTATGAAGATCAAAGGGGTCGGTACCAGGCTGGTGAAACCCACAGAAACAGCTGGCCTGTACAAGGGGGAGCACATGGACCCCAGACTGCTCTCTGGGAGGCCAGCACGGGACTGATCCAGACCCCTGAACATGGATGTCAATTAGGAGGCCTCAGCACTCTAGGGGTCCCCTGGTAGTGGATTAGTATTTTCCCTGGTGTAAGAAGGGACTTTGAGAGCCCATCCCATGTGAAGGGATGCACTCTTGGCCTGGACACATGGGGTAGGGCCTAGGCCCGGCCCTGGATGATGTGGTGGAATTTGGGGAGCCCCACTCAAGGGCCCTACCCTGCCTGGGGAGTGGAGGTTGGATGGGGTGGGGGTAGGTTGGGGGTAGGAAGGAGTTGTGAGGGGAGGGGAAAGAGAGAGAGAGGGAGAAGAGATTGACATGTGAAAAATAGAATAAAAAAGGAAAAAAATTAAAAATTGCAAAAAAAAAGTAAAAAGAAAAGAAAATATCTTCAACAAATGGTGTTGGTATACCTGGATGCTGGCATGTAGAAGACTGCAGATAGATCCATATCTATCACTATGCACAAAACTTAAGTCCAAATGGAATGAAAGTCCTCAACATAAATCCAGACACACTGAACCTCTTAGAAGAGAAAGTGGGATCTACCCTTGAACCAATTGGTACAGGAGACAGCTCCCAGAACATTACACCAGTAGCACAAACACTGAAATAGACAATAAATAAATGGGACCTCCTGAAACTGAGAAGTTTCTGTAAGGCAAAGGACACTGTCAGCAAAACAAAATTGCAGCCCACAAAATGGGAAAAGATATTCACCAACTCCATATATGACAGAGGGCTGATCTCCAAAATTTAAAAAGAACTAAAGAAAGCTAGTATCCAAAACACCCAATAATCCAAATAAATGTGAGGTATATAGAACTAAATAGAGAATTCTCAATAGAGGAATCTAAAATGTCTGAAAGACACATAAGAAAGTATTCAACATCCTTAGCCATCAGGGAAATGCAGATTGAAACAACTCTTAGATTCCATCTTATTCCTGTCAGAATGGCTAAAACCAAAACACCAATGATAATTTATGCTGAATAGGATGAGGAGAAAGGGGAACATTCCTCTACTGCTGGTGGAAGTGTAAACTTGTACAAACACTTTGGAAGTCAGTATGGAGATTCCTCAGGAAAATGGGAATCAGTCTACCACATAATCTAGCAATTCCACTCTTAGGCATATACCGTAAAGAAGCACATTCATACAACAAGGGCATCTGTTCACTTTGTTCATAGCAGCACTATTTGTAATAGCAAGAACCTGGATGCAAACTAGATGCACCTCAACTGAAGAATGGATACAGAAAATGGGGTACTTTTACACAATGGAGTACTACTCAGCAGAAAAAAAAATGGAATCTTGAAATTCCCAGGCAAATGGATGAAACTAGAAGAAATCTTTCTGAGCGAGGTAACCCAGTCACAAAAACACAAACATCATATGCACTCACTCATATATGGATTTTACACATAAAGCAAAGGATTACCAGCCTACAATCCACACCACTGGAGAAGTTAGGCAACAAGGAGGACTCTAAGGGGAAAGGGACAAGATATCCTGAGAAAATTGGGATCATGTGAGAAGAAGGAGGAAGTTAAAAAAAATGAGAAGGGGAGAAAAGGGGGAGTGAGGAGGACAAAAGGAAGCAGGAAGTTTGTGTAGAGGGAAAAATAGAGGAGAACAAAATAAGAGATACCATCAGAGAGGGAGCCAGTATAGTTTTAAAGAGAAATCAGGCATTAGGGAAATGCCCAGAGATCTACAAGGATGACACCCAGTAACAATATAAGCAACAGAGGAGAGGCTACCTTAAATGCCCTCCCCTGATAATGAGATTCATGACTAACTTATATGCCATCCAACAGCTGATGGAAGTAGAAGCAGACACCCACAGTTAAACACCGAACTGAACTGGAGTCCAGTTGCAGAGAAGGAGGAGTGATGAGCAAATGGACAAGACCAGGCTGGTGAAACCCACAGAAACAGCTGGCCTTAACAAGAGGGAGCTCTTGGCCCCCAGACTGATCACTGGGAAATCAGGATGGAACTGATCCAGACCCCATGAATGTGGGTGACAGTGAGGAGACCTTGGAAATCTATGGGGCCTCTTGTAGTAGATCAGTACTTATACCTAGCATAGGATGGGCTTTGGGAGCCCATTTCACATAGAGGGAAATACCCTCAGCCTAGACACATGGGGAAGGGCCGAGGCCCTAGCCCAAAGGATATGAAAGACTCTGAAAGCCCCCTATGAAAGACCTCACTCTCCCTGGGGAGCAGAAATGATATGGGATATGTAGGGTGTTAGTTTTGGTCAGGGGAGGAGGGGAGGAACAGGGAACTGGGACTGGCATGTAAAACAATCTTGTTCCTAATTTAAATTTTAAAAATGGAGAAAAAATAGAATAAAAATTAAAATACACAAAAAATGTATGTACATGTAACTTTATCAGCATCTATTTGCAGTTCAAACAACACTGAATATTAATAGACATCTCTTATGGAAACTGTGTGAATCAAATGAATAAAATATTGTTTTGTATAAATCAATAAAAATGTAAATGGAAGAGAAAATATTCTTGTGTACTTTAAGATAGAAAAGTAGGGAAAGCAACACTATTAAAATTTGTCTGTGTTCTTTCCACATGGGTTGCAAAGCACAATGTATATTGTCATTTTATACATAGACTAGAGTATTTTTCAACATGAAATACTTTTGTATATCCCTCTTTTATAATAGCACAATATTGTTGCCCTGTTAGTATTCGTCAAAAAATTTACACAAAAGACCAGTATAATTTAAAGTATTTCAGAAGTCTTATTATTTTCTGAAATTAGATAGAATTTAGAATCCTTAGTTTTTTTGTTTTTTAATATTTTTTAATTTAAATTAGAAACAATCTTATTTTACATATCAATCCCATTTCCCTCCCTCCTCCTATGCCTCCCACCAACCCCCCATCCCATCCCCCTTCTTCTTCCCAGGGAGGGTGAGGCCTTCCATGGGGGATCATCAAAGTCTGTCACATCATTTGGGGCAGGTCCTAGGCCCTCCACCATTTGTCTAGGCTGAGAGAGTATCCTTCTATGGGGAATGAGCTCCCAAATTCCATTCATACACTAGGAATCAATACTGATACACTACTTGAGGCCGCATAGATTGCCCAGGCCTCCTAACTAACACCACATTCAGGGGGTCTGGGTCGAACCTATGCTGGTTTCCCAGCTGTCAGTATGGTGTCCATGAGCTCCCCCTTTTTCAGGTCAGCTGTTTCTGTGGGTTTCACCAGCCTGGCCTTGACTCCTTTGTTCATCACTCCTCCCGCTCTACAACTGGATTCCAGGAGATCACCTCAGTGCTTAGCTGTGGGTGTCTGCTTCTGCTTCCATCAGTTACTGGATGAAGGCTCTAGGATGGCATATAAGTTAGTCATTAATCTCATTAAACGGGAAGGGCATTTTATGTTACCTCTCTACTATTGCTTAGATTCTTAGCTGTGGTCATCCTTGTAGATCTCTGGACATTTCCCTAGTGTCAGATTTCTCTTTAAACCTATAATGGCTCTCTTACTCTCCTCTATTCTTCCCCCGACTCAATCTTCCTGTTCCCTCATGTCCTCCTCACCCCTCCTCTTCTCCCCTTCACTATCTCCTAACTATCTCTCACCTCCCTCTGTCCTCCCAATTTGCTCAGGAGATCTTGTTCCTTTCCTCTTCTCCAGGGGACCATGTATGTCTCTCTTAGGCTCCTCCTTGTTTCCTAGCTTCACTGGAGATGTGGATTGTAGTCTGGTAATCATTTCTCTAGTTTTTATCTCAGCTCATTTTAATGTATTTATGATAATTTATGCCACAAAATAAAAGAAATTGATAACCACTGAGACTTTAATATTAGTAAGGGAATTTCTTATGTGTCCTCCACATACTGGACATCAATGCCTTAAGCTATTCTCTTATAAAATCTAAAAAATATCATTCATGGCCTGATTAATACATCTATATTTTAGTTTCTGACTGTTACATTATTAACTTTGCTTTTTGGCAATCACACTTAGATTGAGTGAGTTGGCAATATTATCTAATAATCTAAGTAATTGTGGCATATCAATGTCACTTAACTCAGGAATAGACCACACTTCCTTCAGTGGCCCAGGGAAACTGTGACACTATAAGAGTCACTCTCTCCAGTCATCCCTCAAGCTGTTTCTGGATCCTCCAAGGACTTCTGGTTACTAAATAATGCTGATCGTTAGCCAATCAGTTTGCTAAACACGTCAATTCATATAAAATCCAATCTCCCAGAAATGCTAATACTTCAAAACAATGAATGAGACAGTCTCTCTACTATTCTTTCTCTTAAAATTACTGTTGTTTCTTATAGTTATGAAAAAGGTGAGTGAAATGACAAAATTGAATTTTATCAACAAGCAACTACAGGTGAGATTTCTATTGGTGTTTGCATGCTTCTCTCAGTTGAAATTCATTATTCAGAATTTGATTATGCTTTTATATTCAGAAACCAGTGAAAAATCCTAAAGTGTTTCCTTAAATAATTATAATAATTCACATGAGTTAATATTACAAGAATAACCTTGTTAGAAGTGCTCTAATAACAATAATTATTTCCTCCTACAACTAATTTTACTTAAATATATTCTTTGCACTATTTATTTAGTGGTTTTATACAATTCTTCTGTCCCTCAAAGTCTAGCATTTTCTTTTCTCTGTGTGTGTGTGGGGGGGGGGTTGGTTGGGTTTGTTTTTATTATTGTTGTATTTTTATGTAATCACAGTGAAACTTAGCTTTGGACATTTCTTTCACATAGTATTTGCAAAATATATTGCTAGAACTGTACAAATTCTAAGTATTATTGATGTTGAAAACAGATAAATGAAAGCCCAGAAATTTTTCTAAATGCATATAGGATCATGGAATCTGTGCTTAAACCTAAATCCCTGATTCCCATCCTTATGAGTACAAAAATGTTTTCTTTAAAAGAAAAAAGTCAAAGTAAAGGTGTTTGTGAAAACCACATTTTAATGATTAAATTCAAAGTGAATGTGATGAAAATATCTTTTCTTTATTCACACATAGCCCTTGGTTCTTATAAGCATTGTGTAACATGCAGCAGTATCCCTTCAGTAAATGCAAATTTAATAATAAAATTATTACATTCTTCTCAAACTTCTTCAGTTTTTTTAAGAGTCCCAAGTGAACTGGTACAAGGACCTAGATAAAGATTCCATTTAATCATTCTGCTCTTAGCAATATAAATTTTGAAGATTTGATCAAAAGTGAGTTTAAAATTTCTTTTTGCTGAAAAACGCCATTCTTAAATTCTTATTTTCTACTATGGTAGATTTTGGATTTCTGCACATGAGAACCCTTGAGCCATCTTCATACATAGAATATTTTTCATGAAGGCATGACCTAGAATTTTTCCTTCACTATCAGTGAAACCACATGTTTCAACATTTTGAAAAATAAGCACTCAAAATAACTTAAATTTGAATAGAATTATTCTTAAGAAAGGCTTTCATGATCTAGTTACATCATGCTTTATCTCAGAAAAGGAAACCAGTTTTGAGTATTGTTAGTGTTGGAAAGATTTTGTTTTACTGGATAGAGAAGATATGAACAGAAAGAAGTTTCATGAATTATTTTATGATTAGACCTGTCCATATGTTTGGGGAAAGTAGAGTCACTAAGTTTCATAGGACTTTGTAAAC
The DNA here is from genome assembly GCF_003668045.3 of Cricetulus griseus. Classification (NCBI taxonomy): domain Eukaryota; kingdom Metazoa; phylum Chordata; class Mammalia; order Rodentia; family Cricetidae; genus Cricetulus; species Cricetulus griseus. The sequence goes on along the minus strand of NC_048599.1, from coordinate 66,603,016 downwards.
AGTAATTTGATTTATAACTGTTCAGGGTTTTTTTTTTTAAAAGTCCTGTACAATACAGAGATAAACATAATTTCTAAGCACAATTGGTTGTGTGAAATAAATCTCCAAGCAAATAAGAAATATCAGAATTCCCCCATGAAGTTGAAGACATATAACTCCTTATCCCCATATCTCCCATAAGACATAACTCATCGAAACCATCTGTCTTTTATGTTATACAAGTCTGCTGTATCACATAATCTTTTTAAATCATATATTACTTATTTTTGTCCTTTCTACTTTTCATGTTCTGCTTCATTCTGGTAAATTTCTTTTTTGTCCTAAGCAATTTAACATATAAAATGGAAGGAATGTTCTATGTACCACGGTGTGTTGACTTTCAGAGGAAAAGGAAGTAAGTCTAGGATGAGAGTACAGACAGACACAGCAGCACAGAGAGTAGCAGGATGTGAGAATGGAGGCTAGAGCTATGGAGACCTGGGAGTCTTGGTGACCTGAAGAATAAAACAGCCAAGGATTCCGTTTAGTATAAATTATGAATTAAGATTTTTTTAGTTTAGGTGCTTTTGTGCAATAGAACATAACAAGTCTCTAATGAATGAGCCATTACATTACATGGATAGAATTTTCATATAACTACTCTGACTTATGTTCATTGTCTTGTCCAAGGCAAGTGCAGACACTATCTTCTGGAATGAATCAACAAAGCAAGCAAATCACTCTGTGGTGACAGAATTCATCTTTATTGGATTGTCCGATTCTCAAGAACTTCAGATATTTCTGTTTGCATTGTTTTTTGTTTTCTATGTAGGAATTGTGTTTGGCAACCTTCTTATTGTCATAACCGTGACTGCTGATTCCCACCTCCACTCTCCTATGTACTTCCTGTTGGCCAACCTCTCCTTCATAGATCTGTCTCTGTCCTCTGTCACAGCTCCCAAGATGATTGCTGACTTCTTCAACAAACACAAAGTCATCTCTGTTAAGGGTTGCCTTGCACAGATTTTTCTCCTTCACTTCTTTGGTGGTAGTGAGCTGGTGACCCTCATAGCCATGGGCTTTGACAGATACATAGCAATTTGTAAGCCTCTACGCTACTCTACAATTATGCGTGGCAATGTATGTATTGGCATTGTGGTTGCTGCATGGGGAGTCGGCTTCCTACACTCAGTGAGCCAATTGGCCTTTGCAGTGAACTTACCCTTTTGTGGTCCCAATAAGGTTGACAGTTTTTATTGTGACCTTCCTAGAGTAATCAAACTTGCCTGTACAGACACATATAGGTTAGACATCATGGTCGTTGCCAACAGTGGCATACTCACTGTGTGTTCTTTTGTTCTCCTAATCATTTCCTACACTGTCATTCTAATGACCATCCAGCGCCGTCCTTCTGATAGATCATATAAGGCTCTGTCCACACTGACTGCTCACATCACAGTAGTTCTTTTGTTTTTTGGACCCTGTATCTTCATTTATGCCTGGCCATTTCCCACCAAGTCATTAGATAAATTCCTTGCTGTGTTTTATTCTGTGGTCACTCCTCTCTTGAACCCCATTATATATACATTGAGGAACACAGAGATGAAAACTGCAATGAGACGTTTGAGACAATGGAATTTAAACTTTTCAGTAAAGTCTTAGATCTTTCATAGCCATGAGATTGGGATAACAAGAGAAGTTATAAAATTATTTAGCAAACCTTATGTTGACTTCAACATTCCATTTTTACCTAACTTAGTATTTGACAAAGGTTTTCGTGTTGCCTCTGTTTATTCTATTTGATCATAACTTAGAGTTTTATATATGATTTCCAAATTAATAAGGCTAATTCAAAATACCATTTCACTAATTTTTAGAACAATTGATGGTATTATGTTATTTTTGTGCACTATTGAGACTTTCTAGGTGCTTTGGGGCTTAAGACAAGAAAAGATAGAAGCTGTAATATTTTACATTATTGAAAATTTTATTTGGTTCATTTTTCAATAAAAACATACTAAAAGAATTACTACTACCTTACCAAAAATGCATTCAGTCATAAGGATTTCTATGCCCACTACAGAGATTCATGAATAATATTCCTACTTGTTAACCATCTATGATTTGTCTCCTGCTAATTTAACAAACCATCATCTATTAGTTCATTATAAGTTTGTTAGGAAGACCAAACTTTCAATATTGTTTGCCCTCAAGCTATTTGAAAACTTGTGATGCAACAACTGGTTCTACATCAGTAAAAAGATTTAAGAATGTTCCAGGCTTTTACTATGTTGGCACAAATTATATCATATATAATCTCACATATATATATCACTTATACATATATATCACTTATATATATCATATATATATTTCATTTTACATTTTAAAGTTAAAAGTTGCAGGTTCAATTCTACTTAAGACTTACAAAAAATAAGTATTGCTACTTATTTACCTTTTGTAATGCTTTGTTTTCATAATAATAAAACAGAAATCATGATATGTATTATGTATAATTTCATGATAAGTAATGAAATAGTACAGATACACAAGATAATACAAACTTATTACATATTCACCACTCAGTGAATATTTTGTTGTGTTATAATCTCCACACTAATATTGCTCTATGTTAACATAGTCAGGAGTTTTCAAACTTTGGTATTTTACAACATACTTCAAGGACATTACATATTCTTATCTTAGCAGACATTCATTTGGAACAATGTAATAACAATGGAAATGTGTACATTTATGTGCAAATGTGTACATTTGTGGGCTTACTAATGTGTACATGCTCTATCAACCTAGTGAGCAATTCTAAAGATCAAGACAAAAAATAAAGGAAACTATATTTTTTTAAAAAAAATGAATGATTCTGTCAACTCTTTTACCTTTCCCGTGATTGTCATAGAAGCAGGCTAAAGTCTAGCATCACATATTCTGAGGAAAAAGCAACATAGCTGAATGATTTGTAATATGAATGAATGAATGAATGAATGAATGGAAATGAAAGTTAAGATAATAACAGGTTTGAAATTATGCCTACTCGCCTGAAAAATAGTACAAATATTCACAATATTAAATAACATCAAAAGACTTACCTATGATCTAATCAGTGGTAAAATAAAGGAGTTATTTTAAATTGGTGGGATAATGGGATAATATGGAACATGAGTTATTGGATATAGTCATCATTTCAGAGACCAATTTCTTAATTAAATCAATGCATAAATCTGTTTAAAAACTGCAGAGATATTTTTAAATTGAGCTGACATCTTTATAATTCATAAAGTAGTAACAATATACAAAATTAATTTTAATGTTAAATTAATCTACATAAAAAGAAGATGAATGAGAGAATAAATAATATACCAAGATGCTAAAATTATACCTAATTATTACCTCTGGCATAGGAGAAGCATGATCTCAATATGTAATAGTACAGTATAAGATGGAGCCACAGAGACAGAAGATTTGCTAATAATACTTTTGATGAGAACATAAAATGGTGCAACCTAAATGGCTGAAAAATAAAATGTAAATAATCTGTAATGTATTTTACTTCTATCCAAGAGCAATCTTATCTAAGGTACAGAACAATCAGTCATGAGACTAAAAAATTGAAGCATGAAGCATCACATCAAATGACAAATGATGGAATAATACTGAAATTAAGGTAACAATTTTTTGCTTAAGTTGTAACCATGGAATAGTTAAACAACTTCAAAACAATTGAATTATTTCTCTAAATACTACACTGGAGCAATCTACAAGACAAAGATTAGGTGATGTTAATAAAGTGACAAAGGGTCTTTGTAGAATGCTAATTTTATTAAAACAGAGACGTGTGTGATTTTATAAATGTTTAATAAAGCATTTTAGATGAAGAAATTGTTTTCAACATCAAGAATAAGTAGGGTTATAAGCTAGACTTTACTAAACTTATTTTATAATTTGACTTGAGAATTAAAACTATTTTACATAATTAAAATAATGTGATTGATACTAGTGTGATGCTGTCCAAGCAAGCACATCTACCTAAATTCAACTCCATGTGGAAAGGTTGAACCTAATGGAACATGTGTCTATTCCCAGCTCTGGGGATCACCAGCCAGGTAGACTAGGTTAACAGTGAGTAAGAGACACTGTTTAAAAAACAAGCTGGATATCTCCAGATGTGTCCTATGACCCTCACACATACCTATGCACATATTCATACACAGTTCCACACACATCAACCTATGTACATGAGTGCATACACACACACACACACACACACACACACACACACACACACACACACACATATTACTATTACTACTACTACTAATACTACTACTACTAATACTACTACTACAGAATTAAATCAGTTGAAAAATTACAAGGTCCATGTGATAGATGGCTCAAGAGTTAAGGATACTTTTTTGCTATTACAGAAGAACTTCGTATAACAGATATCAGGAAACCCATATCCTGCAACTCCAGCGCCAAGGGATTTGATGACTTTCTACCTTCTGTATGTACCTGTACACCTGAGCACAGTCACATAAACATATACATAATTAAAAAGAAAAACATGAAAACAAAAATCCTACAATGTCTTGGGTAGGAATTATTGGAAAAGGAGAGTGAATCTTGTGGTATTCATGGGGGAAAGGATATGTATGACCATTATATTAAATTGTAAAAGTTAATTTTAAAAGTAAAACATAAGGCATTTTGCAATCTCTAAAAGAGCACATTTAAACAAAAATATATCCTTTAATAACATTTAAGTAATATAATATCAATGAAATTGAACCAACCACTAAACAGAAAACATTCAAAGTAGAACTGTATAGAAGTTGGTAATATTATTTTGAGTTTCTAAAAACATTTATGAATAAGACAAATAAGTAAATATATTAATACTAATAGTAAAAATATTCAGCACTAAAATAATAAAAAAATTCTTTAATTTCAACTATATGTATGAGTATTAGTTAATTGTTTTGTACTAATAAAATATAAGTAGTTCTCAAGGGGTGTAACTAAAACAAATCTGCAAGATAGATCCATAACTGTTGCCATGAACAAAACTTAAGTCCAAATGGATCACAAACATCAACATAAATCCAGCCACATTGAAGCTCTTAAAAGAGTAAGTGGGATGTACCCTCGAACAAATTGGTACATGAGACCACTACCTGAACAAAACATAACACTAGCACAGACACTGAGATTTACAATTAACAAATGGGAACTCAAGGAATTGAGAAGATCCTGCAAGGCAAAGGACACAGTAAATAAGACAAATGGCAGCCCACAGAATGGGAAAAAATATTCACCTACTCCACATCTGACAGAGGGCTGGCTGACCACCAAAATTTACAAAGATCTCAAGAAGCTAGTTCCCAAAACACCAAATAATCCAATTACAAAGTGGGGTACAGAACTGAATAGACAATTCTCAGTAGAGGAGTCTAAAATGTCTGATAGACACTTAAGAAATGCTCGACATTCTTAGCCATCAGGGAAATGCAAATCAATACAACTCTGAGATCCTACCTCACACCTGTCAGAATGGCTAAAATCAAAAACGCCAATGGCAGTCTATGCTGGATAGGATGGTGGAGAAGGGAAAACACTCATCCACTATTGGTGGGAGTGCCAACTTGTACAGCCACTTAGGAAATCAGTATGGAGATTCCTCAGGAAAATGGGAATCAGCCTACCACAAGATCCAGTAATTCCACTGTTAAGCATATACGCAAAAGATGCACATTCATACAACAAGGACATCTGTTCAACTATGTTCACAGCAGCATTTTTTATAATAGCGAGAACCTGAAAGCAACCTAGATGCCCCTCAACTGAAGAATGGATACAGAAATTGGGGTACATTTATACAATGGAGTACTTCTCAGCGGGAAAAAAACAATGGAATCTTGAAATTTGCAGGCAAATGGATGGAACTAGAAGAAACCATCCTGAGTGAGGTAACCAGTCACAAAAAGACAAACTGGGTATGTACTCACTCATAAAGCATAAAGCAAAAGATTACCAGCCTACAATCCACACCTCCAGAGAAGCTAAGAAATAAGGAGGAGCCTAAGAATGATAAACATGGCCCCCCTTAGAAGGGGAAAGGGACAAGTTATCCTGAGCAAATTGGGAGCACAGGGGGAGAGTGGGGGAGTTAGGAGATAGTGAAGGGGAGAAGGGGAGGGGAGTGTGGATATGAGGGAGCAGGAAGATTGAGTTGGAAGAATGGAGGAGAGCAAGAAAAGAGATACCTTAATGTATGGAGCCATTATAGGTTTAAAGAGAAATATGACACTAGAGAATGTCCAGAGACCTACAAGGATAACCACAACTAAGAATCTAAGCAATAGTGGAGAAGCTACCTAAAATGCCCTTCCCCAATAATGAAACTACCTTATATACCATCCTAGAACCTTCATCCAGTAGCTGATGGAAGCAGAAGCAGAGACCCACAGCTAAGCACTGAGGTGAACTCCTGGAATCCAGTTGTAGAGAGGAAACAGTGATAAGCAAAGGTGTCAAGGCCAGGCTGGTGAAACCCACAGAAACAGCTGACCTGAACAAGGGGAAGTTCATGCACCCCAGACTGACATCTAGGAAACCAGCCTAGGACTTATTCAGACCTCCTGAACATGAGTGTCAGTTAGGAGGCATAGGCAATCTATTGGGGCCTCTGGTAGTAGATCAGTCTGTATCCCTAGCAAAAGAATGGACTTTGGGAGCCTATTCCACAACAGCTCCAGCCTTCAAACATGTGCTACCTATCTGTGTCAACTGAGCTGAGTAGGGCTGTGCTATATGTCTGTCTATATTTGAGTATGAATCATTCAGCAAAAGGTATCATGAGAAACAATCACTGTTAGCTAACTTTGTTCTTAAAATGCTGCATTAAAATAAAGTAACATTAGATATATTAATGGAGTACAAAGGGATTTCTCAAAGAGCAGCAGTATTTATATGAGAAGAACAATGCAAAGGGAATTCATGTTTCACAATGAAATGTGAAATGATTGAAGCCAGAATTAAATTGCTGTTGTTGTTTGATTGATTTGATTTGGTGGTTGTTTTCTTTTGTTCAGGATCTTATGTAGACCATGATAGCCTCAAACTCAACATGTAGCTGAAATGACCTTAAAATTCTTATCCTTCTGTCTCTACTTCTCAAAAGCAAGGATAACTCCACATCCAGTCTGGTTGCTTCAGTGCTGGTGATAAACTCAGGACATCTTGCATGCTAGGACAATCACTCTACAAACCAAGGTATCTACAGTATGAAGAAAAGTTTCACAAGACAAGACCAAAGAAGACCCATCAGTTATTATGGAAACAATAACGCTGACCAAAGAGGTTAACTGCCGGATAACCTTGGGGTGGGGTTTAACTGATAGTTACTTGGCAGGTGTTCCTGAAGAAATGCTTTAAATAAAAGGCTGTGGTAGCTTCTCTATGAGTCATGGTCTTGGTAGAGTCTTTCTTGCTGGTTTCTATTAGTCAATCATGTATAAGAACTCTTCTTTAAAATTGCTTTGGTTCATTCCCTTTGTGGTGTTAGGGTTAGGAGAAGCATTTCTGCTTTGATTCTCACAACTTTCATGTTACTTTTATGAAGAAGAGTAGGGGTGCATTCTATTACTCCTCAGTCATGTTACTTGGGCAGTGTCAACCACTTCACATAAAAATAAAGAACGCTGTCTGAATGGATACCTCTACAAAGCACTTCTACTCCTAAGGCTTGGGGAATATTACAAAAGAGGGCCTTGAAATATTGTGAGAGCCAGAGGTTCTGGTACTTTGTTATAAGACTGTGTCTCCTAATAGTATCAAAAGCTACATCTTTAAAGTCTTTCCCCAATGATTGCAAAGATAAAGTAATCATACATGTAAACAGCACTATATAAATGGCAAGATTATATTTGGGATTATAAAAATATAGCAATATATGTGCATGTATATTTATGAATGCAATGACAATTTAAAAAGTTATAGAAGTGAAGGAAAACATACAGGGTTATATGTAAGTGTTTGGAGGTTACTACAATACAAGAAATACAGTATAGGTAGCAAATATACTTTGGAAAATATAATAACTGATTCATTGTATAAAAGATTAGGAGGATAAATGGGGTCTACAATTACTTTGTTTATAAAACTACTTTTATAATTTTTATTTCAATTAGAAATATTATTTTACATGTCAATCCCTGTTCCCTCTCCCTCCTCTCCTCCCCTGCCCCCCAAATAACACCCTACCTAACCCATACCCTTTCTGATCCCAAGGGAAGGTGAGGTCTTCAGAGTCTGTCACATTTGTTGAAATAGAACCAAGGCCCAACCCCTTGTGTCCAGGCTCAGGGAGTATCCCTCCATGTGGGATGAGCTCCCAAAGTTCATTTCTATGTTAGAGATAAGTACTGATCCACTACAAGGGGCCCCATAGATTTCTGAGGTCTCCTCACTGACACCCACATCCAGGGGGTCTGGATTAATCCCATGCTTGTTTCCAGCTCTCAGTCTGGGAAGCAAGAGCTCTCCCTTGTTCAGGTCAGTTGTTTCTGTGGGTTTGCACCAGCCTGGTATGGACCACTTTGCTCATCCATCTTCCTTCTCTGCAACTGGATTCCAGTTAAATTCAAAGTTTACCTGTGGGTGTCTGCTTCTACTTCCATCAGCTGGTAGACGAAGGCTATAGGATGGCATATAAACTAGTCATCAATCTCATTATCAGGGGAGGGCATTTAAGATAGCCTCTCCTATGTTGCTTAGATTGTTAGTTGGTGTCATCTTTATAGCTCTCCAGACATTTCCCTAGTACCTGATTTCTTTTTAAACCTATAACGTCTCCCTCTATTATAGTATGTCTTATATTGCTCTCTTCTGTTCTTTCCACAAGGCAACCTCCCTGGCCCATCATGTCCGCCTTACCCTTCTCTTCTCCCCATCTCATTCTCCTAGTTCCCTCTCCCTTACCCCATGCTCAAAATTTGCTCAGGATATCTTGTCCCTTCCCCCTTCTCCAGGGGATCATGTATGTCTTTCGTAGGGTCCTCCTTGTTTACTAACTTCTCTGGCAGTGTGGATTGTAGGCTGGTAATCCTTTACTCTGTATCTAAAATCCACATATGAGAAAGTACATACCATGATTGTCTTTTTGTGACTGGGTTACCTAACTCAGGATGGTTTCTTCTAGTTCCATACATTTGCCTGCAACTTTCAAGATTCCATTTTTGTCCCACTGAGTAGTACTCCAATGTGTAAGTGTACCACATTTTCTCTATCCATTCGTCAGTTGAGGGGCATCTAGGTGGATTACAGTTCTGGCTATTACAAATAATGCTGCTGTCAACAAAGTTGAACAGATGTCCTTGTTGTATGAATGTGCTTCTTTTGGATATATGCCGAAGAGTGGAATTGTTGGATCTTGTGGTAGACTGATTCCAATTTTCCTGAGGAATCACCATACTGATTTCTAAAATGGCTAACAAGTTGGCACTCCCACCAGAAGTGGAGGAGTGTTCCCCTTTCTCCACAGCCTCTCCAGCATAAACTGTCATTGGTGTTTTTGATTTTAGCCATTCTGACAGGTGTGAGGTAGGATCTCAGAGTTGTATTGATTTGCATTTCCCTGATGGCTAAGGATGTTGAACACTTTCTTTTGTGTCTTTCAGCCATTTTAGATTCCTCTGTTGAGAATTCTCTATTTAGTTCAGTACCCCAATTTTAATTGTATTAAGTGGTGTTTTGGAGTCTATCTTCTTGAGTTCTTTGTAAATTTTGGAGATCAGTCCTCTGTCAGATGTGAGGTTGGTGAATATCTTTTCCCAATCCATGTACTGTGGTTTTGCCTTTTTGACTGTGTCCTTTGCCTTACAAAAGCTTCTCAGTTTCAGGAGGTCCCATTTATTTATTGTTGATCTCAGTGTCTGTGCTATTGGTGTAATGTTCAGGAAGCAGTCTCCTGTACCAATTAATTCAAAGGTATTTCCTACTTTCTGTTCTGATAAGTTCAGTGTGGCTGGATTTATGTTGAGGTCATTGATCTATTTGGACTTAACTTTTGTGCATGGCAATAGACATAGATCTATCTGTAGTCTTCTACATGTCAGCATCCAATTATGCCAGAACCATTTGTTAAAGAGGCTTTCTTTATACCATTGTATAACGTTAGCTTCTTTATCAAAAATCAGGTGTTCATAGGTATGCGGTTTGATATCAGTGTTTTCAACTGGATTCTCTGGGTCTACCTGTCTATTTTTGGGCCAATCCCAAGCTGTTTTCAGGACTATAGCTCTATAATAGAGCTTGAAATCAGGGATGGTGATGGTTCCAGTAGTTCTTTTATTGTACAGGGTTGTTTTGTCTATCCTTGGTCTTTTGTTTTCCCATATAAAGTTGAGAATTGTTTTTTCATGTTCTGTGAAGAATTCTGCTGGGATTTTGATGAGGATAGTGTTGAATCTGTAGATTGCTTTTGGCAAGATTGCCATTTTTACTATGTTGATCCTACCTATCCAAGAACATGGGAGATCCTTCCATTTTCTGGTATCTTCTTTAATTTCTTTCTTTAAAGACTCAAAATTCGTATGATACAGGTTTTCACATTTTGGTATTTTATGTTGTTTGTGGCAATTGTAAAGGTTGTTTTATCTCTGATTTCTTTCTCAGCACATTTATCATCCATATACAGTAGGGCTACTGATTTTTTTTAAGTTAATCTTGTATCCTACACTTTGCTGAACATGTTTGTCAGCTGTAGGATTTCCCTGGTAGGTTTTTTTCAGGTCAATTAGGTAAACTATCATATCTTCTGCAAACAGTGAAAGCTTGACTTCTTCCTTTCCAATTTGTATCCCATTGATCTCCTTTTGCTGTCTTATTGCTCTAGCTAGAACTTCAAGGACAATATTGAAGAGATATGGAGAGAGTGGACACCCTTGTCTTGTTCCTGATTTTAGAGGAATCATGTTGGGTTTCTCTCCATTTAGTTTGATGTTGACTGTGGTTTTACTGTATAGTGTTTTTATTCTGTTCAGGTATGTTCCTGTTATCCCTGATCTCTCCAGGACCTTTACAATGAAGGGGTGTTGGATTTTGTCAAGGACTTTTTCAGCATATCGTAAGATGATCATATGGTTTTTCTTTTGCAGTTGGTTTATATTGTAAACTACATTGATTGATTTTCATATGTTGGGGCAATACTGCATTCCGGGGAGGAAGCCTACTTTACCATGGTGGATTATTTTTCTGATATGTTCTGGGTGGGGTTTGCCAGTATTTTATTGAATATTTTTGCATCAATGTTTATGAGGGATATTGGTCTATAGTTCTCTTTCTTAGTTCTGTCTTTGTGTGCCTTGGGTACCAAGGTGTTTGGCAATGAACCTTCTGCTTCTACTGTGTGGAATTATTGTGTGGTATTAGCTCTTCTTTGAATTTCTGGTATAATTCTGCACTGAAGCCATCTGGTCCTGGGTTTTTTTGGTTGGGAGACTTTTGATGATTGCTTCTATTTCCTTATGTGTTATAGGTCTATTTAAGTTGCTTATCAGTTCCTGATCTAACTTGGGTAAGTGATATCTGTCCAGAAAATTGTTCATCACCTTTAAATTTTCCAATTTTGTGGAATACAGGTTTTCAAAGTATGACCTGAAGATTCTCTGGATTTCCTCTGTCTCCATTGTTATGTCCCTCTTTTCATCTCTGATTATGTGAATTTGCATGTTCCCTCTCTGCCTTTGGTTAGTTTGGATAAAGTTTTGTCTATCTTGTTGATTTTCTCGAAGAACCAACTCTTTGTTGCATTGATTCTTTGAATTGTTTTCTTTGTTTCTACTTTATTGATTTCTGCCCTCAGTTTGATTATTTCCTGGCATCTACTCCTCTGGGCTGAATTTGCTTCCATTTGTTCTATAGCTTTCAGGTGTGATGTCAACTCTCTGGTATGACTATTCCCAGTGTCTTCATGCGAGCACTCAGAGCTATGAACTTTCCTCTTAATACTGCTTTCAAAGTGTCCCATAAGTTTGGGTAAGTTGTGTCTTCATTTTCATTAAATTCTAGGAAGATTTTAATTTCTTTATTTCTATGTTGACCCAGGAGTAGTGCAATTGGGTGTTATTCATTTTCCATGAGTTGGCAGGTTTTCTGCAATTTGTGTTGTTTTTTAATTCTAACTTTAAAGCATGGTGGTCTGATAAGACACAGGGGGTTATTCCATTTTTTTTGGACCTGTTGAGGTGTGCTATGTTGTCCAGTATGTGGCATATTTTAGAGAAGATTCCATGTGATGCTGAAAAGAAGGTATATTCTTTTGTGTTTCAGTGGAATATTCTATAGATGTCTGTTAATCCCAATTGGGTCATAACTTCTGTTAGTTCCTTTTTCTGTTTGCTAAGTTTCTGTCTGGTGGTCCTGTCCAGTGGTGAGAGTGGGGTGTTGAGGTCTCCCACTATAACTCTGTGAGGGCTTATTTGTGATTTGAGTTTTAATAATGTTTCTTTTATGAATTTTTGTGCCTTTGTATTTGGGGCATAGATGTTTAGAATTGAGTCTTCTGCCTGATGGATTTTTCCTGTGATGAATATGAAATGAAATCTCTTTTGATTAATTTTAGTTTGAAGTCTAATTTGTTAGATACTAGGATAGCTACCCCAGCTAGTTTCTTGGATTCATTTGATTGGAATATCTTATCCCAACCCTTTACTTTAAGGTAATGTCTTTATTTGAATTTGAAGTATGTTTCTTGTATGCAGCAGAAGGATGGATTCTGTCTTCATATCTACACTGTTAGCCCATGTCTTTTTATAGGCGCTTTAAGACCATTAATATTGAGGAAAATTAAGGACCATTGAGTGCTTATTCTTATTTGTTTTTGATTTGTTGTTGGTAGTGGTATTGTATGTGGATTTTCCCTGCTTTTTATTTTGCCTTCTTTTCCTTTATTTTTGTACTTTATTTTTTTTATTTGAATTAAAAACAAGATGGTTTTACATGTCAATCCAAGCTACCACTTCCTCCCCTCCTCCCCTACAACCCCTTCCCCAACTAAAACCCTACCTATCACATATCCTTTCTGCTCCCCAGGGAGGGTGAGGTCTTCCATAGCAGGCCATCAGAGTCTATCATATCCTTTGGGATAGGGCCTAGGCCCACCCACGTGTATCATGTGTCTTAGCTCAGGGAGTATCCCTCTATGTGGAATGGGCTCCCAAAGTCCACACCTACGGTAGGGACAAGTACTGAACTACTACAGGAGGTCCCAGAGAATTCCGAGGTCTCCTCACTGAAACCCATATTCCTGAGGTCTGGATCAGTCCCATGCTCATATCCCAGCTATCTATCTGGGGACAAAGAGCTCCCCCTTGTTCAGCTGTTTCTGTTGGTTTCATCAGCCTGGTCTGGACCCCTGTGCACATCATTTGTCCTTCTCTGCAACTGGATTCCAGTTGAGTTCAGTGATTAGTTTGTGGGTGTCTGTTTCTACTTCTACCAGCTGTTGGATGAAGGCTATAGGATGGCATATAAGTCAGTCATCAACCTCATTATCAGGGAAGGCATTTAAGGTAGCCTCTCCTCTGTTGCTTAGATTGTTAGCTGGTCTCATCTTTGTAGATCTCCAGACATTTCCTCAGTGCCTGATTTCTCTGTAAACCTAAAATGTCTCCCTCTATTATGGTATCTCATTTCTTGTTTCCTTCTATTCTTTCCCCAACTTAACTTTCTGCTCCCTCATGTCCTCCTCACCCTACTTCTTCTCCTCTTTTCATTCTCCTAGCTCCCTTACCCCTCCTGCCGTGCTTCCAATTTGATCAGGAGATCTTGTCCCTTTTCCCTTCTCCAGGGGATCATGTATGTTTCTCTTAGGGTCCTCCTTGTTTACTAGCTTCTCTGGCAGTGTGAATTGTAGGCTGGTAATCCTTTATGTCTAAATTCCACATATGAGAAAGTACATTCCATGTTTGTCTTTTTGTGATTGGGTTACCTCGCTCAGAATGGTTTCTTCTAGTTCCATCCATTTTCCTGCAAATATCAAGATTCCATTGTTTTTTTTTTCTGCTGACTAGTACTCCATTGTTTAAATGTACCACATTTTCTCTATCCATTCTTCAGTTTCGAGGCATCTAGGTTGCTTTCAGGTTCTCGCTATTACAAATAATGTTGCTGTCAACATAGTTGAACAGATGTCCTTGTTGTATGAATGTGCTTCTTTTGGATATATGCCTAGGAGTGGAATTGCTGGATCTTGTGGTAGACTCATTCCCATTTTCCTGAGGAATCCCCATACTGATTTCCAAAGTGGCTGTATAAGTTGGCACTCCCACCAGCAGTGGAGGCGTGTTCCCCTTTCTCCACAGCCTCTCCAGCATAAACTATCATTGTTTTTTTTTATTATTTTAGCCAGTCTAACAGAAGTAAGATGGTATCTCAGAGTTGTTTTGATTTGTATTTCCCTGATGGCTAAGGATGTTGAACCCTTTCTTATGTGCCTTTCAGCCATTTTAAATTCCTCTATTGAGAATTGTCTATTTAGTTCTGTTCCCCACTTTTGTTTTGTTTGTGGAGACAGGGTTTCTCTGTGTAGCTTTGGAGCATATCCTTGCACTTGCTCTGGAGACCAGGCTGGCCTTGAACTAACAGAGATCTACCTGCCTCTGCCTCCCAAGTGCTGGGATTAAAGGCATGTGCCACTAACGCCCTGCTGTTCCCCACTTTTTAATTGGATTGTTTGGTGTTTTGGAGACCTGCTTCTTGAATTCTTTGTATATTTTGGAGATCAGCCCTCTGTCAGATATGGGGTTGGTGAATATCTTTTCCCAGTCTGTAGGCTGCTGTGTCCTTAGCCTTACAGAAGATTCTCAGTTTCAGGTATTTTGGCTTTTGATAAAGGGGTATTATCTATTGCCTATGTTTTCGTGAGTGTAGTTAACTTCCTTAGATTGGAGTTTTCCTTCCAGTACTTTCTGTAGGTCTAGATTAGTGATTACATATTGTTTCAATCTGGTTTTGTTATGGAACATCTTGTTTTCTCCATTTATAGTGATTGAAAATTTTGCTGGGTATAGTAGTCTTGGCTGGCAACTGTGTTCTTTTAGAGTTGGCAGTGGTATTGTATGTGGATTTACCCTGATTTTTCTTTTGGGCTTTTCGTAAGTGTTATTATCTATTGCCTGTGTTTTTGTGAGTGTAGTTAACTTCCTTAGGTTGGAGTTTTCCTTACAGTACTTTCTGTAGGGATGGATTAGTGGTTACATATTGTTTAAATCTAGTTTTGTCATGCAATATCTTGTTTTCTCCATTCATAGTGATTGAAAGCTTTGCTGGGTATAGTAGTCTGACCTGACATCTGTGTTCTCTTAGAGGTATTAGAATATCTGGCTTTCAGAGTTTCCATGAAGAAGTCCAGTGTAATTCTGATAGGTTTGCCTTCATATGTTACTTGGACTTTTTCCTTTGCTGCTCTTAATATTCTTTCCTTATTCTGTATGTTTGGTGATTGAATTATTATGTGACGAGGGCACTTTTTTGTGGTCCACTCTATTTGGTGTTCTGTAGGCTTCTTGTACTTTAATTGGCATGTCTTTATGTTGAGAAAGTTTTCTTCTATGACTTTGTTGAATTTGTTTTCTGCACATTTGAGTTGGGTTTCTTTACCTTCTTCTATACCTATTATCCTTAGGTTTTTTTTTTGTCACAGTGTCTCATATTTCCTGGATATTTTGTGTTAAGGATTTGTTGGACTTAAGATTTTCTTTGCTTGATGAATCTTTTTCCACTAGTGTGTCTTCAACTCCTGAGATTCTCTCTTCCATCTCTTGTATTTTGTTGGTTATGCTTGCATCTGTGGTCCCTGATTGTTTATTCAGCTTTTCCACTTCCAGCATTCCCTCAGTTTATGTTTTCTTTATTGTCTCTATTTCAGGTTTCAGGTCTTGAACTGTTTTCTTCAGCTGTTCAATTGTATTTCCTTGGCTTTCTTTGATTCCTTGCATCTTTTGGTTTGTCTTTTCTTCCATGTCTCTGAAGGATTTTCTCATTTCCTTTCCTAGGGTCTCTATCATATGCATGAAGTTGTTTTTATGGTTGCTGTCTTCTGCTTCATCTGTGTTGCGATGTCCAGGTCTTGATGGTGTAGAGTCCCTAGGCTCCGGTGGTGTAATATTGGTTTTCCTGTTGTTGGATGTGTTCTTATATTGTTGTCTTCCTATCTGTTCTTCTAGTGGGTGCAGGTGGTGTCTCTTCCTTTCCTGGTATGTATGGGTCCAAGGTTCTCCTGATGGGTAAAAGAAGGTCCGATACTCTGATAGGTCTCCAGGTGGATGGGAGCAGGACTAGCACAAAGATGTCAGCAGACTCTGGGTTGCTTGGTCCTCAGGGGTTGAGTTGATCTGCCTGCAGACCCCAGGAAGTGAGTTCCCACAGTGGGCAGGTGGAAGTTGAGCCCAAGGCAGGAGCCAAATCAGCTCACCTCTGCCCTGAGTGGGGGTAGGAGTAGCCCAGCAAATTAGCAGACTAAAGATTTTTGGTCCTCAGGGGTTGAGTCGATCTGCCTGCAGATCCCAGAAAGGGACTTCCCAGAGTGGGCATGCAGAAGTTGGGCCCAATGCAGGGGCTGAAGGAGCTCACCTCTGCCCTGAGTGGAGGCAGGAGTCTAAAACTAATTTTCATATATAATGTTTCACAAAAATTTGCCAGAAGAGTTAAAAATGTATGAGATGAAACTTTTATTTAATGAAGTAGAATTATGTGATAAGAAATTGAAAGGAACTTTTAAATGATTTTAGCACACACTTTAATTATTATGTGATGAGGGCACTTTGTTATGGTCCACTCTATTTGGTGTTCTGTAGGCATATAAAGTACTAATTATTAGCATATAAAGTACTAATATGCAATTTTACTATGTGTGTCTATCAAAACATAACAGTGCTCTCCCTAAGAATATATAAGGAAATGATTTTGAAAGTTAAGACAAATTGCACAATCTAAAATAAGGTTTGTGTGTCTCATGTGTTCATAAAGTATCGAAAGAGTGAGAAAGAAAAAAATGTCTCCACTGGCATTTTCAGATGTGGAAATAGTTCTCTAAATAGATGCATGGGCTGTAAACCTACAGGCAAGTTTTGTATATTTTCAAATAATTATTATATTTATTCATGTGGGTGAATGAGTCATGAATGTAGCCATGTCTATATATGTACTTGAACATATACAACAGCACAGCTGTGGAGATCAGAAGACACCTGAATGACTGGGTTCTTATCCCTCAACCCTGTGGATCCCCAAAATTAACTCAGATCCTCAGGCTTGGCAACAAGTGACTTTAACTGCTATGACATCTCACTTTCCAATGTATTTCATCTTTTAACTTGTAAGTTGTCATAACAAAAACAAAATATTAACTCATAATTATAAAATATTTATAAAATTAAATAGACAATTCTCAATAGAGGAATCTAAAATGGCTGAAAGACACATAAGAATGTGTTCAACATCCTTAGCCATCAGGGAAAGACAAATCAAAACAACTCTGAGATACCATCTTACTCTTGTCAGAATGACTAAAATAAAAAACACCAAATGACAGTCTATGCTGGAGAGAATGTGGTAAAAGGGGAAAACTCCTTGCTGGTTGGAGTGCCAACTTGAACAGCCACTTTGGAAATCAGTATGGTAACTCCTCAAGAAAATGGGAATGAGTCTATCACAAGATCCAGCAATTCCACTCCTAGGCATATACCCAAAAGAAGCAATTCATACAACAAGGACATCTGTTCAACGATGTTCATAGCAACACTATCTGTAATAGCCAGAAACTGGAAGCAGCCTAGATGCCCCTCAACTGAAGAATTGGTGGAAAAAATGTGGTACATTTACACAATGGAGTACTACTCAGCAGAAAAAAAAAATAGAATCTTGAAATTTGCAGAAAAATAGATGGAAATCGAAGAAACCATTCTGAGCGAGGGAACCCAATTACAAAAAGACAAACACGATATGTACTCACTCATAAGTGGATTTTAGACATAGAGTAAGGGATTACCATCCTACAATTCACACTGCCAGAGAAACTAGTAAACAAGGAAGACCCTAAAAGAGACAAACTTTGTCCCCTGGAGAAGGGGAAAGGGTCACCATCCCATGAGCAAATTGAGAACATGGGAAGAGGGGGGAGGAAGCTATGAGAGTGAGAAGGGAAGAAAAGGAAGGATGCAGAGGTCATGGGAAAGCAGAAATTTTGAGTCAGGTGTAGATTAGAAGAAAGGACATATGATAGGTAGGGTTTTAGTTGGGGGGTGGTAGAGGAGGAAGGGAGGGAGAAGGGAACTGGGATCATCATGTAATTCAATCTTGTTTGTAATTCAAATATATAAAAATAAACAACTAAAAAATTAAAGGAATAATTTTTCTTTATTACTGAGTTCTCAAATTCAATTCAAGAGAAGTTGGAAGCTAGGGTTCCCCAAGGACTATGAAAGTAAAAGACTTTCCAATTATATGGTCCTAATTAATGTGCAGAATGGAAAACTTTCCAAGACAGACATGACTTTTGTCAGCATATATAAGCCACACTGAGGTGAAACATTTCAGCAACACTGGTCATAGAAGAAACAACAATGTAAGATTGTCAAATTCCAGTGAAATTAGAGGGAACATCAACCAAAAGACAAGATTTGTTTTAAAAGGATATTCTTGTAGTGTGAGTACATAACAAACTGATTGTTGTACTTTCATTTTTATCTCAACTACTCATTTAAAGGTTATTTTGTTGTTGTTGGTGGTGGTGGTGTTGTTTTAGTAGCACATTTAAAAAAATCCTGCTTGCATTTGCATTTCTTAATTGTTGTGCTTAATAAAAATATTGTAGTTTTCCATTCCAACTAATCCTTGAGATATTGGAAACTTAAAGCAGTTTTATATGCTCTCATCTAATGATCTCTTAGGGTGATATTTAAAATTTCAAGTCTCTCACATGGCAAAAATATCATACTCACAGACCACTAAACTTACTCCATTACCTTATTTTTTGATACTCTATTTTTCAAGAGGCAGACAATAAATTAGGTAAGTAGTTACTAAAAATTGGAGGAAGTTGATAGTGATACAAATTAAAATAATCATAATTCACTAAGAATTCACCAATATAAAAATTGTGAAAATGGAATTGATATCTTTTAATGAAATTAATTTTATGTGAACTTGACCATTTTTACAACTTAAATTTGCCATTTTTACTTATTTATATTTGTATTTAAATAGCAAACTTCCTTCTTTTACAAATGTCATTAATTTTCTTGGACTCCTCAAAATGTACATCCCTATCATTTATTTGATAATTAGGAAGTGACTTTGGGGATTTGGAATCAGGGCAACCTTATTTTGTACTACATACACTTTTACTAATTTATAGACCTGATTGACACAGGAAATCAATAGATATTACTATTACTAATGTATAATGTTTCAAGTACTTAACAAGGAAATCTCAAAACATCCTCTAATTTGTTTACATTTTAATCTTCCAATTTCAAACCTAAAAATTGTATGAAAAAGAACCAACATTAAGATTAAAAAGAAATCTCATGAGAAATAAAGGTAAAGAGTCAAGAAAGAAAGAAAAAACAGAAAGGTATAGAGGCAGAGAAAGCAGCTTTCATGAATAAGTGATTCAAACTATTACATGAAATATCACCATTTAGAGTTGAAAGTCTGTAAGCATATGACAATAAGTAACATCCCTCGTGCCTAGTGATCTGTAATTGTTCAGAGATACACTCCAAAGAAAAACATAATGCTAAAAACATGACATGAGCGCATGGATTTTATCATACATTTTAATACAATTGATTCAATTCTGTCCATTCAGAAATAGGCAAAATTATACTTGTGCCTGTGAATTTTATGTTCATGTTTAAATTTGGTCAATGGGTTTTAATTTTAGTACAAAGACAGTCAAGTGGAGGTTGTAAGAGTATCACAAATATTCATTGAAGAATATTACCTCTGAATCCATGACAAAAAGGTAGATTTAAGGCTTTAAAACATAAACCGAATATTTTATTCAGATATTTTTAAACTATATACTCATTTACATACATACACAGATTATATTTCAGATGTAAACTTTTCCTATATTTAGAAAAATTTCCTGCTTAGGGAGAATACACACACACACACACACACACACAGAGAGAGAGAGAGAGAGAGAGAGAGAGAGAGAGAGAGAGAGAGTTATTTTCAATTTGACTGGATACAATACTACAATATAATTTGGATACTTACTTCTTACTTGACTGCAAAGATTAAGCTATTATTTCTATTTCAGGAATTCTTAGACTCTGTCGCTCTCAACCCACTGGAGCACAGTGAACTAAATGGAAGAAGCAAACCAATCTGTGGTATCTGAGTTTATTTTTCAGGGGCTTTGTACATCAAGGGAACTACAGATCTTCCTCCTGCTGCCATTTTCCACCCTCTATCTGATGACTGTTGTAGGAAACCTGTTTGTCACAGCATTAATCATCACTGATCATCGCCTCCATTCTCCCATGTACTTTCTGTTAGCCAATCTCTCCTTTATTGATTTTTGCCTTTCATCAGTTACTACCCCCAAACTGATCATAGATCTTGTAAAAGATAATAAAACCATTTCCTTTGGGGGCTGCATGAGTCAGATCCTCTGTGTGCATTTCTTTGGAGGGGGCGAGATGGTGCTTCTTGTAACAATGGCCTATGACCGCTATGTGGCCATCTGCAGGCCACTCCACTACACCAGCATCATGGACAGACAGAAGTGTATCTGGCTCGTTTTGATATCATGGATCATTGGCTTTGTCCATGCCATGAGTCAGCTGATCCTGATTTTGGAGCTACCTTTCTGTGGACCTAGAGTGATAGACAGCTTTTTCTGTGATATTCCTTTGGTGATGAAGTTGGCCTGCACGAATACTGATACTCTGGGAATTGTGATAAATGCTGACAGCGGTGTTTTAGCAACAACTTGTTTCCTACTCTTGCTGATATCTTACACTTACATTCTATTAACTGTCCAGCATCACTCTAAAGAAGGCTCATCAAAGGCACTCTCTACCTGTACATCCCACATCATAGTGGTTCTGCTATTCTTTGGGCCTGTCATTTTCATGTATCTTTGGCCAGTCAGCATCACTTGGGTAGACAAGTTTCTTGCTGTATTTTATTCAGTCATCACACCCCTCCTAAATCCAGCCATCTATACACTGAGAAATAAAGATATTAGGGATGCCATAAAGAAGCTGATAAATCATATGTGAGTTCTGGAGTAATTTTTAGGTATCATATATTATTGGAAAATTCATTGTGTATATACCATTTTATCCACATGGAAATTGAATTGTATAATAATTTGTTTGGTGAATTTATAATGGTAATTAATATATGGTTATTAACATAGCCATTAGAAAAAACATATTCAAAAGTGTAACATTCATAGTCTTTTTTATCATTTTTATTTGAATTAGAAAGAAGATTGCTTTACATCACAATCCCAGTTCCCTTATCCCTCCCTTCCTCCCTTAACACCCCCCAACTAAAACCCTACCTATCACATACCCTTTCTTCTATTCTTCCCCTGACTCAACGTTTCTACTCCCTCATGACCTCTGTATCCTT
The DNA here is from genome assembly GCF_003668045.3 of Cricetulus griseus. Taxonomy (NCBI): domain Eukaryota; kingdom Metazoa; phylum Chordata; class Mammalia; order Rodentia; family Cricetidae; genus Cricetulus; species Cricetulus griseus. The sequence goes on along the minus strand of NC_048599.1, from coordinate 66,581,365 downwards.
CCTCTTCTTCCCTTCTCATTCTCATAGCTCCCTTCCCTCTCTTCCCGTGCTCTCAATTTGCTCAGGGGATATTGACCCTTTCCCCTTCTCCAGGGGACCATGTATATCTCTCTTAGGGTCTTCCTTGTTTACTAGCATCTCTGGCAGTGTGTATTGTAGGCTGGTAATCCTTTACTCTATATCTAAAATCCACTTATGAGTGAGTAGATATCATTTTTGTCTTTTTGTGATTGGGTTACCTCGCTCAAAATAGTTTCTTCTAGTTCCATCCATTTTCCTGCAAATTTCAAGATTCCATTGTTTTTCCTTCCACTGAGTAGTACTCCATTCTTTGGTTTAGGGGCATCTAGGCTGATTCCAGTTTCTGGCTATTGCAAATAAACACTCATAGTCTTACCATTTAAAATGAGTCATAGCTCTGCATAATATGCTTGTATATATTTAAGAGTGGATGATAATAATATTGCAAATATTATGATCAGATTATTACACGTTATCTGTGTTCTCAAAATTATACAAGTCACTTTATTTACATTGTTATTAACAAAACCATCTTTGCATTTCTTATCAATCTCACCATCTTTATAAGTATGACATTATATGCCAACCTTAATGCTATCTTTATAATTGAAGATATTAGTGAAGACTGCATCCACTTGGATATCAAATTGCTAAACAAATGAAATCATAATGCTAGCTGCCTCATAGTGATATGATCTCTGTCAGTTTTCAAGTCTTAATTCTTCATATGAATTCAGGATTTTCCTATGTTTTTCCTTAATTAGAAGGGCAATTTGCTTATAATATTTTAATATAATTTTTTCAGTTCACAATTATTTGCTTGATCATGATTTTATGTTATATAATGAAAACCATAACTGCCAAGGCTATTTAGGTAAACATTACATGCTCTTGATAATATGGTATGCATAATAATTCATAATATATACCAATTGTGCATCATATCTGGATAAAATTTGTGTGTACATAAAACACAGTAGATTGAGGTCTAGCTTATTTCTAAATAGATATGAAAGTAATAGCTTCTTGAATATCATGCCAGTATTTCATGAATTAATGGCTAAAATCAGCATATATATATATATATTATATATATATATATATATATTCTAATAAGTTAAAGCGGTTGTTATCACATAAACTTTCTAACAAAACCATGCAAACATATGCATCATGCTTTCATAAAATCATGTGATTATAGGTAAGTATGGCTTACAAATGGCCACAGACTTTGATATGTAAAATGTATAGGTTCTGGTATCTTTATCAGAAGAAATTATCTCCAGTTTGTTTATAGAGTTAACTCTCAACAATTTTGTCATGCTACTTATTTAATAAATATACTATTTGACAATATCTGCAATAAACTGATTACATTTGTTACAGTCTCTGACCTCTCATTTCCCTCTCACTCTTATTACCCCCTTTTCCAGTCACAAAAACACACACAAGTACATTTCTACATTTATGTATTTTTGTTTTGCTTTGTGATCCATTGCAATGACCCATTGCCATCTGTGTGTCCTTTGATTACAACTATCCCTGAAGCATTATGACCTCATCAGTGGCTCTCAACTGAAGAAAATTCCTGGCACTGTCCCAGAATCATCAGTAGCTCACAGTTCAGCAAGGAGATGTAGCAGGACATAGGTACCCTCTGATTTTTGATTGACTGTTGACTATTGTCTTGTCTGGCACCCACAGTATGCAGCTTTGGGATCACTGTTAGCTGTGCCATGTCTACAAGATAACATTTCACAGTTATTGCATTCTCCCTGATCCCCTCTTCATTTTTCCCAGAATTGTTTTACAAGCAATTTTAACCTACAGACAGCTTGCTCTCACCTGCACACAGTCATACTATAACAACAACAACAACCAAAACACCTTAAGGACTCCTTTCTACACTATATAATTAAACTATAAATTGACCTGTTTCCTGTGTACTTTCTAATAATGTTTCTTTTAGATTTTAGCAATCAATGAAATTACTTGTATGTAATGTATGTTTCAAGAAGCACAATGGAACCCAGTAAGATAACTTAGCAGTTAAGGAGTTTCCTACCAAACCAGAGAATCCAAATTAAATCCCCCAAACCCACATGGTAGAATAAGAGTTACACTCCCATATGTTTTGATCTAACATCTACTAGTATTCCCACCCATGCACATACAGAAGAATTAAATAAACAAACAAATGTTGCAAAAAGAATAAACACAATTAAATCTTTGAAATACATATTTGATTGTATCCCAATAAAAGCATTATATACATAAACATGGACTGTATCCACAATTGTACTTTGAGGGATATTATGCATATGAAGAAATAAATAAACACTGAATGAGAGAAAAATACCCAGACAATTCAGTCTGCATACTATAAAAGGAACTAAATAAAATTAAACACTGAATGCAAAAAGTAATTCAATAAACATAAGTAGGTAAATGTACTGAATAGACATTTTTCAAAAAGAAATACAGATGGCTAATAAATACATGAAAAAATGAAATTTTAGTTATCAAGCAATGACATTTTTTGAACATTATTACTGTTATTTATGTTTAGGAAAGTATATGTTTGGGGGCCATGTACACAGATATCAGAAGAAGACATCAAGTGCATGAAGTTGAAGACACCAATCACCTAAGACACGGGACCTAGAGACCCTGAACTGGACCTGACTTGAATGCTTAATCCCTACAGATGGGCTTGAATTTCAAAGAGGAACTAAAATCAATACTCCTCATTTTAGATATTTTAATATAATTAAAACACTTTTCCTTTCTTGTCCTCCCTCTATATCCACCCATATTGTACTCTCCTTCAAATTCTTGGCCTCTTTTTTCATTAGGGCGTGGTCAGTTTTGTAGGGTGACTGCGTTTACTCTTTCGCTTTCACTTTGGTACTTGCTGTACAGACTGCTGCCACGGCGGCTGGCTAGGTCGCTCTGTAAGGCTATTCCCTATTTAATACCCTTATATCTCTACCTGACTCTGTATTGGTAATTTCCCACTGTACCCTTTGATCTTCATTCCTCCCTTTTTGCAACTAAGTTCCAGAGTTCAGTTCAGTGTATATCTGTGGATGTTTGCCTCTGCTTCCATCAGCCACTGGATGAGGGCTCTAGGATGGCATAAAGTAGTCATTATTCTCATTATAGGTGAAGGGCACTTAGGTTATCCTTTCTAGCATTGCCTAGATTGTCAGTTCATGTTATCCACTTAGATTTCTGGAAATCTCCCTTGTTCCAGATCTCTCCTCAGACCTATAATGGCTCCCTCTGATATGGTATCTCTCATCCTGCTCTCCTCTATTCTTCCCCAAACTCAACATTTCTGCCCCTCAATTTCCTCTTCTCCCCTCCACTTCTCCTCTTCTCATTTTGGCAGCTTCCTGACCCCTACCCTCATGCTCCCAATTAGCTAATGAGATCCTGCCCCTGCCTATTCTCTGGGGTCCATGTGTTGTTTTGGCTATCCTGGGTTTTTTGTTTTTCCATATAAAGTTGAGTTTTGTTCTTCAATGTCTGTGAAGAACTGTGTTGAGATTTTGATCGGGATTGTGTTGACGCTGTAGATTACCTTTGGCAAGATTGACATTTTTAATATGTGGATTCTGCCTATTTTTTGCTTGTTTTTTCTTCTATTTGTTTAAGGGATTTTCTTGTTTCCTCTTTAAAGGTTCCTATCATCTTCCTAAGATAATTTTTGAGGTCCATCTGTTCTTCATCATCTGTGTTGGACTTTTCAGATCTTGCTGGTGTGGAGTCCCTAGATTCTGGTGGTGTCATATTGGTCTTTCTGTTGTTGGGTGTGTTCTTACTCTGTCTTCTTCCCATCCCTTCTTCCAATGAGTGCAGGTAGGGTCTCTTCCTCTCTCTGGTGGCAGGCAAAGGGCTCAGCCTCTAGAGGCAGCTGGATGGCAGAGGGTGGAGTGTGGACAGGGGTGATGTGTGTCCAGACTCTGGGTGGGCCTTCCTGTCTGGGCAGGTCCACTCTTGTCTGGGGGGGGCGGCGTTTCAGGCAGAAGCAAGCAGCAGTTGATGGGGGAGTTTGGGGAGCAGAGCAGCGCCCAGACTCACCTGAGGCTTGGGTGCCCACCGCAAGACAGAGCTTGTTTCATGTTTTTGTTCCACATAATCTTTTTTGTGTCTTTACGTTTCAACCTAGGTGACCTCTGTCAAGTTCAGTTGAAACTCAGTTGAGTGGAATTCTTCAAAGCAGTAATATTTTTAAAGATTATATGTAGTATTTTGACTCTTCTTTCTTGTCTCTAAAGAATAAGATCATAAAAAAACAATATCTGTATCTTAGCTATCTCATAGCAACTGAATTATTCTTTCAAATCTAAAAGGCAATAGAATAATTTTATATATTACCAATTTGTATGATGGATAAAACATATTTAGTACTTATGCTATAATATTATAGTGCTAGATATTGGTAATTCCATAATAAACACACACACACACACACACACACACACACACACACACACACACACATATATATATATATATATATATATATTGCCCTTTTCTATTCATTAAATTAGATACATGTTTTTTTATTTTAAAAAATTGCTATGAGATATAACAACTCATATTGGGAAGAGTAACTGAAGTAGTTATTTAATTCCAATCACAGGAGGCATCAAGTTAACTTAGTGACCAAAGATGCTTTTCACAAATTGTTTATGCACTTGTGTATGGTTTGAAATGTGTTTTGAAAAGTAACTAATTTCCAGCCATTTCTTTATATTTTTATGAAATTATCATTGCTTAAATTTTGTGACACTTTCTAAACCATTGCATAATATTATTCTCTTTTCTGCCTTACCCCTCATTATTTATATCTTCAAATTGCATGCTGTCCACATTGTGTTAGTCCATCATATGTACCCACTACTTTTCAGGAATTTTGCAGTTATACCATGGATTAATCCTTTGGGAAGTAATAGTTTCATAAGTCTGCACTTGTTTTGTTTTATAACTATAGTTTGAGTTCTGATTTTATACAGTTTCAAATATATAAGAAATATATTTTAATGCAATGTATACTCTATGCTTTCTATGATTTTTCTGTGTAAAGAGACTATTACTGACCTTCTATATTTGCTTAAATTCTCTTGCACATAATATTCATTCTTTACCTTAATTTTTGAGGTAGTTGTGTAGTTTGGCAATTGAATATTGAAGTTTTGGTCTTGCCTTTGAAATAGCATTCCCTGAATTAAATTCTTGTCTATTTTGTAATATAGTGTATCCATAGCTCTAACAAGCTTTCTTTACTTTTTAGTTTTAATATTTCACTACTAACAAAAGTTTATAATAGTTTTGTCATAACCATAAATTCATTCATCTAGTGGCATGCAGAAATGATCCATATATGCAATTTGTGGTAAAACTACAGCTAAAATAGTATGAAGAAGATGAAATGCAAATCAAAACAACTCTGAGAAACTATCTTGCACTTGTCAGAATGGCAAAAATCCAAAACACCAATGACACTTTATGCTGGAGAGGATGTGTAGAAATGGGATCACTCCTCAACTGCTGATGGGAGTTCAAACTCACACAGCCTCTTTGTAAATAAATATGGAGATTCCTCAGGAAAATGGGAATCAGTCCACCACAAAATCCAATCATTGCCCTCTTAGGCATATACCCAAAAGAATCACATTCATACAACAAAGACATCTGTTTTACTATGTTCACAGCAGAATTATTTGCAATAGCCAGAACCTAGAAGCAACCTAGATGCCCCTCAAATGAAGAATGGATACAGAAAATGTGGCACATTTACACAATGGAGTAATACTTAGTGGGGGCAAAAACAATGGAATCTTGAAATTCACAGGCAAATGGATGGAACTAGAAGAAACCATGCTGAGGGACGCAACCCATTCACAAAAAGACAATCATGGTATGTACTCACTCACACATGGATTTTAGACATGGGGCAAAGAATTACCAGCCTACAAGCCACACCACCAGAGAAGCTAAGGAACAAGAAGACCCTAAGAGAGAATGCATGGTCCCCCAGAGAAGGGTAAAGGGACAAGATTTCCTGAGCAAATTGAGAGCATGGGGGGAAGGGAAATGGAGCAAGGAGAATGAGAAGGGGAGAAGAGGAGGGAAGAGGAGGACATGAGGGATCAGGAAGGTTGAATCAGGGGAAGAATAGAGGAAAGAAAGATAAGAGAAACCATGAAAGTGGGAGCCACTATAGGTTTAAAAAGATATCAGGCACAGGGAAATGTCTGGAGACCTACAGGGAAGAAACCAACTAACAATCTTAGCAACTGTGGAGAAGCTACCTTAAATGCCCTCCCCTGATAATGAGATTGATGACTAACTTATATGCCATGCTAGAATGTTCATCCAGCAGCTGATGGAAGTAGAAGCAGACACCTGCAGTTAAACATAGAACTGAACTGGAACCAAGTTGCAGAGAGGGAGTATTGATGAGCAAGTAGTCAAAACCAAGCTCATGAACCCCACAGAAACAACTGACCTGAACAAGGGAGAGCTCTTGGTCCCCAGATTGAAAGCTGGGAAACCAGCATAGGACTCATCCAGACCCCATAAACATGGGTATCAGTGAGCAAGCCTCAGAAATCAATGGGGCCTCTTGTAGTAGATCAGTACCTATCCCTAGCATAGGAATGGAATTTGGGAACCCATTCTATATAGAGTGATACTCTCTCAGCCTAGACAGATAAGGAAGGGCCTAGGCCCTATCCCAAAGATATGACAGACTCTGAAGATTCCCCCATGGAAGGCCTCACCCTCCCTAGGGAGTAGAAAGGGTATGGGACAGGTAGGGTGTTAATGGGGGCAGAGGAGGAGGTAAGGGAGAGGGAATTGGGATTGACATGTAAAACAATCTTGCTTCTAATTTAAATTAAGAAATGGAAAAAAGTTGAAATATTTAAAATTCCATTCAAATAATTTTGAGTAACTTATTTCTAAATGCTTCCTTTATTGTTATTATAAGTCTATAAATCAGTTTGAAAAATTAGTAATTCATGTGTTGTATTCATTTCTTATAATCATTGTGGAAAAATCCTCTGAAATATTATGAAGTTTCACCTAAGTTTCATACAAAGTTTTATATGCTGAAGAACTTCAGTTTCTTAATTAATACAACCAGTAAATAAGTTGGAAAATTCCTTTGAATGCTTGATTTTTAAATAGACAGATCTTCAAACATCCTGTACAATGACTTAAGCACAAGGGAGAAAGGAGACAGCAGTATTATTCCTTAGACAAGATAAAGAAACTTGAATGTGGAAGCATAAATTGACAATGGAAATGTAGAGAAAGGAATTGATTTAAGAATTATTTGGAAGTAAGTAAAGAAAAGTCATAGCAACTAGTTCAGAATAAAATTCTGGTCTGATATCAAGGAAAAGTTGCTTCATATATAACTAATACACTGCTCATATTCTGAGGAAATAAAATTTCTATTAATGGCAAATGAGAAGGCACATAGCTGATAGATGTCAGAAAAGACCATGATAAAGAGAATGAAATTTTGCAATAATGCCAAGGAAACTATTATTAATATAATTTTTACATAGGTTATTCTGAGTTATAGCTATTTTCTCTAAAAACACTCTGAAGAAAGGAAAGTATCATAGTAGAATCAATAAAATAGATGATGGCCTTAACAAGGAGAAGTTGGAGAGAACAGACCAGTTAGTGCAAAGAATTTCAGGGTCTCACTTGTGTATGGGGAAGAATAGAGGAGAACAAAATAAGAGATACCATCAGAAAGGGAGCCATTATAAGTTTAAAGAGAAATCAGACACTAGGGAAATGACACCAACTAACCATCTAAGCAACAGAGGAGAGGCTACTTTAAATGCTCTCTCCTGATAATGAGATTGATGACTAACTTACATGCTATCCAACAGCTGATAGAAGTAGAAGCAGATACCCCACAACTAAACACTAAACTGAACTAGAATCCAGTTGCAGAGAAGGAGGAGTGATGAGCAAAGGGGGTCAAGACCAGGCTGGTGAAACCCACAGAAACAGGTGACCTGAATAAGTGGGAACTCTTGGCCCACAGACTGATCACTGGGAAACCAGCATGGAACTGATCCAGACCCCATGAATGTGGGTGTCTGTGAGGAGGCCTTGGAAATCTATGGAGCTTATTGTAGTAGATCAGTACTTATCCTAGTATAGGAATCTACTTTGGGAGCCCATTTCACATAGAGGAATAGTGTCTCAGCCTAGATACATGGGAGAGGACCTATGCCCTATCCCAAAGGGTATGACAGACTCTGAAGATGCGCCATGGTAGACTTGACTCTCCCTGGGGAGCAGAAATTTTATGGGATAGGTAGGGTGTTAGTGGGAGAAACAGGGAAGGGGAGGGAGTGGGAATAGGGATTGACATGTAAAACAATCTTATTTCTAATTTAAATAAAAAATTAAGGAAAAAAAATTTTAAAAAGATGAAAAAGAGCATTTCATATTTATCACAGGAAAAGTCTATCAAGATTAAGTCTCAGTTCTGAACACTATGCCCCAAATCTGAAGGTACCCACATTCATAAAAGAAACATTACTAAAGCTCAAATCACACATAAAACCTCACACACTTATAGTGGGAGACTTCAAAACCCACTCTCATCACTAGAGAAAAGCACCAGACAGAAACTTAACAAAGAAGCAAAGGAACTAACAGAAGTTATGACCCAATTGGCATTAACAGACATCTATAGAATATTCCATCCAAACACAAAAAAAATATACCTTCTTCTCAGTGCCACATGGAACCTTCTCTAAAATTGACCACATACTTAGCAACATAACAGACCTCAACAGATACAAAAAAAAAAAAAAATGAAATAAATCCCTGTGTCCTTTGGGATCACCATGCTTTAAAGGTAGAATTTAACAGCAACATAAATTGCAGAAACCATAAAGTCATAGAAATTGAACAATGCACAAATGCACAATTCTTGGGTCAAGGAAGAAATTTAAAAAAGAAATTAAAGACTTTCTAGAATTCAACAAGAATGTAGACACAACATACCCAAACATATAGGTCGCTTTGAAAGCAGTGCTAAGAGGAAAGTTCATAGCACTAAGTGCCCACATGAAGAAACTGGAGAATAGTCACACTGAAGAATTAACATCACAACTGAAAGCTCTAGAAAAAAAAGAAGAAGCAAACTCACCCAGGAGGAATAGACTCCAGGAAATAATCAAATTGAGGGCTGAAATGAATAAGGTGGAAACTAGGAAATCAATACAAAGAATGAATGAGACAAAGAGTTAGTTCTTTGAGAAAATCAACAAGATAGACAAATCTTTATCCAAACTAGCCAAAAGGCAGACAAAGAGCATGATAATTAACAAAATCAGAAATGAAATGGGGGACATAAAAATGGTCACTGAGGAAATCCAGATAATCAACAGGTCATACTTTGAAAACCTGTACTCCACAAAATTTGAAAAACTAAAAGAAATGGACAATTTTCTGGATAGACATCACTTACCAAAATTAAATCAAGAACAGACAAGCAATTTAAATAGACTTATAACCCCTAATTAAATACAAGCAGTCATCAAAAGTTTCCCAACCAAAAATAAAGCCTTCGGTCAGATGGTTTCAGTGCAGAATTCTACCAGAAATTCAAAGAGCTATTACCAGTACTTCCCAAATTGTTCCACATTATAGAAGCATAAGGGTCATGGCCAAACTATTTTTATGATGTTACAATTACCTTGGTACCAAACCACACAAAGACACAACTAAGAAAGAGACCAATATCCCTCATGAACTTTGATGCAAAAATACTCAACAAAATACTGGAAAATCAGTTCCAGGAATACATCAAAAAAAAAAAATCCATCATGATCAAGTAGACTTCATCCCAGGAATGCAGGAATGGCTCAACATAGGAAAATCCATCAATGTAATCCCTCCTATAAACCAACTGAAAAGGAAAATCATATTATCAACTCACTGAAAAAGCTGAAAAAGCCTTTAACAAAATCCAACACCCCTTCATGATAAAGGACTTGGAGAGATCAGGAATATAACTAAACATAAGAAAAGCAATATACAGGAAACCAACAGCCAACATCAAACTAAATGGAGAGAAACTCAATGTGAGTCCTCTAAAATAGGGAACAAGACAAGGCTATGCACTCTCTCCATATCTCTTCAGTGTTGTAATTGAAATTCTAGCTTACAGCAATTAGACAACAAGGGAGATCAAAAGGACACAATTGGAAAGAAAGAAGTCAAACTTTCACCATTTGCAGATGATATGATAGTTTATCTAAGTGACCTGAAAAACTCTACCAGGGAACTCCTATAGCTGATAAAAACCTTCAGAAAATTGGCAGGATGCAAATTAACTCAAAAAAGTCAGTAGCCCTACTATATACAGAGAATAAATGGGATGAGAAAGAAATCAGAGAAACATCACCCTTTACAATAGCCACAAACAACATAAAATATCTTGGGGTAATGCTAACCAAACAAGTGAAAGACCTGAGTAGTAAGAACTTTGAGTCTTTAAACAGAAAAATTAAAGATTATACCAGAAAATGGAAAGACCTTCCATGCTCATAGATAGGTAGGATCAACACAGTAAAAATGGCAATCTTGCCAAAAGCAATCTGCAGATTCAATGTAATCCCCATCAAAATCCCAACACAATTCTTCACAGACATTTATAGAACAATACTGAACAAGACAAAAAATGGCAGCCCACAGAATGGGAAATGATATTCACCAACCCCACATCTGACAGAGGGATGATTTCCAAATTATGCAATGAACTCAAGTGACTAGCCACCAAAACACCAAACAATCCTATTAAAAAGTGTGGTGCAGAGCTAATTAGAGAATTCTCAATAGAGGAATCTATTATGGCTGAAAGACACTTAACTTGCTCAACTTCCTTAGCCATCAGGGAAATGCAAATCAAAACAACTCTGAGATACCATCTCACTCCTGTCAGAATGGCTAAAATAAAAAACACCGATGGCAGTCTATGCTGGAGAGGTTGTGGAGAAAGGGGAACACTCCTCCATTGCTGGTGGGAGTGCAAACCTGTTTGACCACTTTGGAAATCAGTAGGGCCATTTCTCGGGCAAATTTAATCAGTCTACATCAAAATCCTACAATTCCTGTCTTGGGCATATACCCAAAGAATGCACATTCATACAACAAGGACATATGTTCAACTATGTTCATAGCAGCATCATTTGTAGTAACCAGAACATGGAGGCGACCTAGATGCCCCTCCACCAAAGAATGGATACAGAAAATGTGGTACATTTACAAAATGGAGTGCTACATGGCATGAAAAACAATGAAATCTTCAAATTCACAGGCAAATGGATGGAACTGGAAGAAAACATCCTGAGTGAGGTATTGCAATCACAAAAAGACAAGCAGGGTATGTACTGAGTCATACATGGATATTAGACATAGAGCAAAGACTAACAGCCTACAGTCCACACCACCAGAGAAACTAGGAAACAAGGATGACCCAAAGAGAAGAATGCAAGGTCCCCCAAAGAAGGGGAAGGGGACAAGAACACCTGAGCAAATTGGGAGCATGGGCTCAGAGAGGAGGGAAGTGGGAAGGGGAAATGGGGAGAAAGGTAGGGGGAGGAAAACAGCAGGACTGAGACAGGGGAGGAATATAGGAAGGCAAGAAAGGAGATGCCTTGATAGAGGGAGCCAGTATAGGTTTGGAGAGAGGTCTGGCACAGGGGAAATGTTAGGGGATCCACAGGAATGACTCCAACTAATTGTCTAGTCAGTGGTGGAGAGACTGCCTTTGATGACCTTCCCCTATAATGAGATTGATGACTACCTTGGTTGCCATTCCTAGAGCCTTCCTTTGGTAGCTGATCGAAGCAGAAACAGATATCCACAGCTAAACATTGAGCCATACTCCTGGAATCCAGTTGTGTTAGAGAGGAGAGATGAGCAAAGGAGGCAAGACTGTGCTAGAGAAACCCACAGAAACAGTTGACCTGACCTAGTGAGAGCAAGGATTCCTAGTCGTAAAGATGGGGAACCAGCATTGGAACTAACTAAGCCCTCTAGATATGGGTGTCAGCTAGGAGGTCTGGGCAGTCTATAGGACCTCTAACAATGGAGCCAGTGTTTATCTGTAGTTCACAAATGGACTTTGGGAGCCCAGTCCATACAGAGGAATACTATTGCAGCCCAGATACAAGAGAGAGGGTCTAGGCCCTCCCCGAAATGATGTGATGGACTTTGATGTTCTCCAGTAGAGGGCCTCACTATCCTTGGGGAATGGGTGCTGGTGGGTTAAGGGGTTGGTGGGGAGCATGGGATGATGGAAGGGTGAGGGAATGGGGGGACTTATATGTAAATAAGAGTGGTTCTAAAATAAAAATAAACTTTAAATTAATTAAGATAAGATAGATAATACAGTATTTTCTCTGAATATGCCAAATATATATAGATTAGATATTGTGAATGTAATTCTTGCATGATAATTGTTTTATTATATACAGTTTACTGTTAAAGTTAAAACCTTTTCATTTTATTTATTCATTCTTTAGGTGGAGGACAACAGGATTTTTTTTTCCAGTTTCTAACTTTTATGGTAAAATTCTTAATGGAATCAAACATTGAAAACATTCAACTTTGACTTGGTTAATTTTATGTGTGGATATTGCTAATCCCCAGTAATGGTATTTTTTGTAAAATACTAGCCTCAGTGTATCTGTGAAGTGTTTCTTAGGTAAAATTAGCATTTATATCAGTAGAATTGTGAGTGAAATAAATTATCATCTGTAGTGCAAAATTTTTATTCTGTAACTTGAATCTATTAAGAGAGAAAAGGTAGCATTCTGTTGCATTCTGCATCAAGATATCCTTAGTATGCATTCGCTCCAAACATCAGCTATGTTAATTTTGCCCTAGTTACTCAACATACTCAACCTGACAAGTGATTGGCATCCTTGACATGAAAAATTGAGACAGTTCTTCAAACACACATACAACACACAATGGAGCATGGGGTGGACAGTGACAGACAGACAGACAAAAAGAGACAAGACGGGGCGGAGGGGGAAAGACTTTCTCTGTCTCTGGAAATCCCTATTATACAGTTCCCTTATTTACTAATCTACTTTTTAATTTTATTTATTTCTACTTACAAAAGTTAGGCTTCATTTGTTTCTTTGAATTGTTACTTCTTCTAGTCAATTGTATTCATTTTTGAAGTACAATTAGAAAATTAAAATTGTGTGTGTTAAAGGTGAAGAGCAATGTTTGGATATATTTATACTCTATGAAATTATCTCCATAATCAAGCTAATGAACATAGTGGACTTTCTAAAGTTATCAGTGATTTTGTGTATGTAGGGAGAAGTCATTGGAACTGCCCCCCATGCAAGCAATTTAGACATGTACAACACTGTCTAAATGTATTGGAAATGGGGTATCTTGCAGTCGTATATATTGCATAAAAAACTCTTGACAGAACCCAGACCACATGGCCAGTGGTGGTAAGAAATCTGGCTCTTGAAATTCTGCAGTTTCCATCCTAGATACTCTCTACCAACTCTCTGGCCCACACACTCCATCATTGTTCAACACACCCTGTACCAGGACTTTCTCTGCCAAGCCTTAAGCACAAATGACCAGATCTGAATACATTCCTACCTCTCCTATTATTCTCTTCATTTTGCTCCAAAAATCTCACTAAACATCCCACCCACTGTTCTTCCTTGGGACTTCAGCCAAATGTTATAAAAACTCATTTTAAAACATCCAACCAAGAACCTAACTCCAGAAGCCAACATCTGTCATAAAACCACAAACAATATTAGAATAGTACTTACCAAGAAATCACCCATCATATGACAATGGTCCCCAACAGGAACAATTTTGAAAAAAAAGATAATCAAAGCATCCCTAAGCAAATAGAATGCTCCTTGGATTATTAGACAGGAGCTCAAGTTACATTACTGACCCATAGTGATAAAAAACCATCATGGTAATGGCATGAGTACCTTCCAAAATATAAATCAATAAAATATAAAAGGAGATTATTAATTAACTCCAAAAATTACAGTGAACTTATTTTCAGCAAAGATGACAAAAATGTATAGTGCAGGAAAGACAGAATATCAAATAAATATTTCTGGGAAAACTGGATGCCTATATGGAGAAAAATGATATTAAAACCTTATCTCTCATCCTGAAAAAAACTCCAAATGAATTAATAAAAACCTTAGATAAGATCTGAAACTCTTAAAGTTCAAATGACTATAGAGTTTAACCAGTATTATAGTATTGAGAAAAATTCTGTCCTGTGGAAAAGCATCCAAAATACAGTTGGCTATTCTATTAGAATAATGACATTATTGCAGTAGTGGATACTTCTTGCCAAGTCAGTTTGCATTTTCACATCATTGTCTAGAGTTGGGTAACAATATTGAAGTATTTTCTTCCCCTGTGCCCTGTGAACCTTTTGGCAACATGGATGCTATTGAATAAGAGGAAGTTCCCCAGTCAAATTGAGATTGATTTCTCTGTATCCTGCAACCAAAGTATCCTGTTTAGTCATAAGCATCATCTTTCCATATATCTATTGTGGCAAGAACAATAGTTGATGTTGTCTTAGGTACATTTGCAGCCTCATGGACCAACAGCAGTATATGTGTACTTACAAATATTTTTTTATTAAATGTCTCGTTGTGTTAGCCACTGGATTAAATACAATAGTTTAAATAATCAGTGGACTTATGGACGCAGTCTTCACAGAGACTAAATTTCAGTATATTATACAGTATTAGATGATGGTTTAAAGTATAAATGTTAGTGCTAGATTGAGATAAATTAGAATTTTAATTAATCTTTATTCATAAATTTTAGTATGGCACATTATTTATCTAATAAAAAACACAAAGAAAGGTTCACTGTTGTTATTCCTTCTGAAGTTTATCATTTTCTTTCATCTTTTCTTAATTTTTCTGCCCCAAAGCCACACATGTTTTTACTTAAATTTTGAGTCAAGATTTTTTATTAGTTCAAATTAGGAACAAGCTTGCTTCACATGTCAATCCCTCCTCCCTCTCCCTCCACACTCCCCAGCCTCCCACCCGTCCCCCACCCCATCCATCCTCCACTCCTGAGGCAGGGTAGGGCCCTCGACAGGAGCTCTCCAAAGTCCACCACATCATCCTGAGCTGGGTCTAGGCCCTCACCCATGAGTCCAGGCTGAGGGTGCATCCCTTCATGTAGGATGGGCTCTCAAAGTCCCTTCTTACTACTTTATTCTCTTTTTAAGGACTTTATTTTACCATTTTAAAATTATACATTTCCTTTTATTACTGCCTATATCTTTTTCCTTTTCTCTCCCAAGCCTTTGTACATTTTTAGGATATTTTTCCCTGAATCTGTCTTTATTGCATATCTGTAATCTTTTTCTGACATCATAGGCCTTTAAACTGCTAAGTGTCATGGCTAGGACCTCTGCCTCTATTTTAGTGGATGACTCCACCCTGCTTGGTTTCCTGAAAGCCTGACATCATGGTGGAGGTACCAGCAATACCTAAATTAATGCTCCAACTCTGTGGAGTTTTAGGGGTCACATTGCCACCAAGTAGTGTGCTTCCTACTGCTCATAAATCCCATTTAAGTGTTTGGTAGTAGGGCCTATTAAAGTGCCACACCAATTTTTCCACTAGCACTGAGCTAGGAAGTCCTTCTCTTTAAAGGAGCCATTCCTCTGCTTGCTGCTAGCAAACAGAGCCTACCAAAGAAGCAGTGGTTACCAAAAAGGTATGCTTGACTCAGTTTTTGTGTGTTTAAAATCTTTTATTAAGCTTTGTCATGTCTTATGTGGAAATTCTGGCCCCACAAAAGCAGAATGTAGATTAATATAAATGGGTTAATTTAAGTTATAAGAGATAGTTTAATAAACCTGAGCTATTGGCCAAGCATTGACAATTAATATTAGATCTCCCTGTCAGTTAATTGGAAACTGGCAAGTTGGAAAGAAAAGTCTACCTACAAGGAAGTTCCTTTGGGATGCAAAAAGTTGCTTATGAACCTTTTCATTGCATTTTTCATCTCTTTATTTCTCAGTGTATAAATGGCTGGGTTTAGGAGAGGTGTGAAAACAGAGTAGAACACAGCAAAAAATTTGTCCAACCAGGTGATATTGAGGGGCCACACATAGATGAAGATGCAGGGTACAAAAAAGATCATCACCACTGTGATGTGGGCACTGCATGTGGACAGAGCCTTAGATGCACCAGATTTAGAGCTCTGTCGAACAGTGATAAGGATATATGTGTAGGATATGAGCAACAGAATGAAGCAGGTTACAGCCACAACCCCACAGTCAGCATTCATTAATGTATGTAAATCATGAGAATCTATGCAGGCTAACTTTATTACCAATGGCATGTCACAGAAAAAACTATCAATTTCATTGAGGCCACAATATGGCAATCGCACAATCGCTACCATGTAACTTATACCATGTATAAATCCAGTTGTCCAAGAAGTCAACACCAACCCAGTGCATCTTTTCAGGTTCATAATGGTGAAGTAATGGAGTGGTTTGCAGATGGCCACATAGCGGTCATAAGCCATTACAACTAACAACACCATCTCTCCTGCAGCAATGCAATGGGAAAAGAAGACCTGGGACATGCAGCCTGAAAAGGAAATGGTCTTATTTTCTCTGAGAAAGTCTGATATCATCTTTGGAGTGGTGATAGAAGAAAGCCACATATCAATGAAGGACAGATTGGCCAACAAGAAGTACATGGGGGAATGGAGATGGGAGTCAGTGATGATTAAAACAAGGATGACAATATTTCCAGACACAATGAGCAGATAAAGTATCAAAAACATCACAAAGAGTAAGACCTGAACACTCTGTGAGTGGGCAAGTCCCCATAGTATAAATTCTGACACCACAGACTGATTGCCTCCATCCATTTTGTTCAGTGTGTCCTCAGAAGTAACCTATAAAGAAAAAAGACTATCAACTAGTAATATGAGGAATTCTACTTTCTTTGAAACTTTAATGAATAGAAAGGCATAAACGTAAAGAGATCTAAGGTAAATATGAGTGACATTGCTGCCCAAGTGAAAGCAAATGAGCCAAAAATGAAGAGAAGCATCAGGTGTGACTGTTACATGTAGACTCTATCAGATTAGGAAATTTCTGTTATAGGAGAGCAATGAGGAAGCAGGACAGCAATGTGGAAAAAAATGTGTGTGGTTTCTTAAATGAATGGTCGGAATTTATCACTACCAATCATGATACAATGGAAATAAGGATTAAATTTGGAAACTGGTGGGGAGTTACATTTGAGTATCAGTGCGAATGGTCTGATAGGACACAACCATTTTTGGCACCATTCATGATTTCATTGGACATCAACAGAATTGTTTCTGTGACATTTGTAAATTAAAATTTCAGCTTAAAACTATAAAGTAAATTATGGGAAAACTTAAGTGAGGAAGCATGAAGAACAAAACATCATATAAGATATACACAGATACCAAATTGAAATATACAAACAAGATTCACAATTATTCATTAGTAAATATATGTCATTGAATTTACTTATTCAAATAAACTGTTTAACAAAATACCACTGCAAATACTTGTAGGAATGGATTGACCAAAAACACACCAAAGCATATTCAGACATGAGCTCTAAAAGTCACAATTATTTCAATCTTAGCCATGGAAAATATTCATCTTAAATTACATAAACTATTCTTGAGAGCTCTTAGATTTTGAAGTATTATAGTTTCCTGATATGAATAATAAATTCATTGTCATCAATCTATCAGTATATTTTCTCATTTATCTACTGATCATATTTCTTATTTTAAAAAACAGAATAAATTACATAAACAAGTAAGCATTGCTGTCTTTTGGCTGTCAGTAAGCAACAGTTATTCACATCAAAGAACAGGCAGAATGCTTATACTGATCTAATGGATAATTCTCAAGGCAGACAGGGAATAGTCTTTACCCATTTCTGCTCATATGGTTATTCTCTAGTGCTTTTCAACTTTATTTTATCTTAGATCAGGTGAACAATGAAACTACTGATTTCATCATCAGAATTAGTTTACATTCAAGGACTTAGAGAGGTGGAGTATGAAAACCAAGAAAGTTCTGAAGATATCAGGTAACACATCCATCTGCTATAGGAGTATGATGGCAGATGAGTAAACACATGAGCCTCACATAAGTTTACCAAATAGCTAAGGAAAACATACTGATTATACAGCAAAGAGTTCGTGTCCCTTGAATTGTTTTTTTCAACATTTCAAAAAGTTTCTGGTCAATCTGAATTATTTGGTTTTCTTTTTTAATATTTCTTTTATTTTTAATATTACCATATAATTACAACATTTCTCCCTTCCCGCTCTCCAGATTCTTCCAAATACTTGTCTTTGTTCTCTTTAATATTCATGGCTTCTTTTTTCAGTCATTGTTTTAACATATGTATATATATATATATGCATGTGTTTTACATATATATATGAATATATATATATATTCCTATATATAAACTGCTCAGTCTATATGATGCTTCTTGTACATATGTTTTCAGGGTTGACCATTTGGAATTAGAGAGCCAATTGGTGTGCTGTTTCCTTAAGAAGTCTACTTTTCTAACTCTCAGTATCCCTTAGGTTGGCCAAGTTTCTTTGTTGAAGGCTCTTGGGCTTTCCCCCTTCCATTGTAGCATGTCTATTGGTTTTAGGTCTGTTGAGCTCAAGTATGACAATCATGATAGAAATGTGCCATTAATAAAAGAAATTACTAAAATAGAGTAATCACTTACAGAGCTATGTCAGATTATCCTTTGGAACCTCTGCTGTATAGTAGAACCAACTCTCATGTAATGCCTTTTAAATTATGTTCTATAATATTATTTAATATAGGACACTACTTTATCAGACATCTATGAATATATGAATATCTTAAAACAAACTTTCTGATACATAGGAGTGACCATGCTGTAAGAGACCTGTTTTAATGATGCTGCTCAGACTGTTTTGTCTCCAAGTGATGATTGATAACCTAGTAAAAATGGTACCAAATATTGCAATAGATTAAACAACGTTACACATTCAATTTAATAATGGGTAATTAAAATTTACACACAGAAATCATTAAGCATTACAAGAATCCAAAGTAAAATGATACATGAGATGTTTCATTTCATCATATATTCTATTGTATGTTGAAGCAATTTGTTTGTAAAGGCCAAAAATTTTAATGTTCATTTGAACTCATTGTGTAGTATATGGCTATACATATATATTTATGTGTACACTTGCATGTGTATTTATTTGAATATATTATAACATATATTTGTACATATATATATATATATATATTTACACACAAATATGCATATATGTAATCACGTTTCTTTAAAATAATTTCTACTTGCACTTAAGTTGAGACATACCTATGTAGCAACTGTGAAATATATAAATAGAAAGAACACATTTAATATGCAAATTGCTTTAGGGAACATAACAGACACTTTAGCCTTCTCTTCTCTTGCTTAGGATCTATCAGTATTTTCAAAGACCTAATTAAATGCATTAATCTATTAAAGCATCTCTATAATTCTTGTATCTTAGTGACAATTCTAGAAAATCTAAGGTTGGTTTATACATATAAATATTTTTAAAATTAATGAACAGAAACATACTGCATAATCTTAGGAGTCTAAAAGCAAACTATTCATTTTCTTCTGTTTTTCAATGCTGGGTTTTTTTTTCTGTATTGATTGGCCTTCTATCAAAATACTAAACTTTGTAATGGTCTCAGTATTTGAATTTCTGTATCTATGGGTATGGTGATAATTACACAACTTGAAGAGATACTGTGTGATAGACACTGATGCCTGAAAGGTGATATTCTTGTATCTTCTAAAGCTTGCTTATCTAGAAAATTGTTGTGTGTTCTTTTTTCTGTATGTGTTTTGATTTGTTTTTCTGTTGTATATGTATTTGACTTTTTAAACATGTTTTCACTGAAGTGGAAGCCCATAATTTTCCTTCCTCAAACCTCTCCCAAATACCCCACATATCCTTCCCATGCTACTTCTCAAGTGGCTGGTCCATTTTTCTTTGATTCTTATTAATACATATATGGTTTATGTATATATGTGTATGCACAAATACATATAAATACAATCAGATGAGTACACTTTTGTTGTTGCATATGGTTTCAGGACTAACCACTGGACATTTAACAACAAATTAGGGGGCCCATTCCCACAGACATTAACTTTTCCTTTTCTGGCAGAACATTTTAATCTGATTCCAAAATTTCCACTTAACATGCTTTCATTTATACTCCTATTTCTATGCTGAGAGTTATCTTATCTACTATGCACTCTTTTTTTAAAGTATTTTATCCAGTTAAGGGGTAGGGAATATTTGAACAAAGTAAGCTGTATAAAGAGAATAACATTCTGATGTAAACATGAGAATACATGGAATAGGAGACATAGAGAAAATACATTAATTGGCCACGAAAAATTAGAGGACAAAGAAAACATTCTCAATTCCACACCTAGTGGTAATAGGTAAAAAGAGATAACCAGAGATATTTTAAGAATTAATTAACTTACAGAAGAATATCAGAGAGAAGAGATGACTTACCAAACTCAAAATTTCCTTCCAGATCAGAAAGAAAACATATCTAATGTGTTCCTGTGAATACATCCATGTTGTGTAGATACAGTCTTCCCCTCATTTAGACTTATATTCATTTCCTACAATTGCCCCATGGGTAAAACTCACTTGGTGTTTGATCTGACCCAAATGAGGACAATGATAATTACTTTGGACATCTCCTAGGGATTTCTCTGTTTAAGGTGATACTGAATGCTACCTACATATTTGTGAAAACACAAAGAAACTGACCTCCTTTAGTCATCTCAGGTTTATGAGAATTAGACAACTTTTCAAAATTATTCCCTTCACAGATAAGGACTAAGGAGTAGCTTTCTGCTGCCTGGTCTCTTACTGTATTGTGTATCATCAAAGTGGATCAATTTTTTGTAATTATGCAACCATGTACTGTAAAAAACATAAGATACAACAAGAATAAAAGCCATGCTGTGAAAATAATTTTTAAATGCATGACAAATCTGTGTCAAATTTTAATCACATGAATGATGATGTTTAGTGTGCTATGTAACTATATATGATACTGGCAGGTATGAAGTGGATACCACAAATATTAACTTCAGGGAATACAAACATTTCTTCTATTGTTTTAGAAAACTAGGGAGTATACCTTTCAAACAATTTTTCTTGAGATGGAATTGCAATATGTTCTGCTGACCACAAAATAAAAGTGTCACATAGTTTTTTTTTTCAATTGGAATACCTAACATAATTATCAGCAATTAGTGCAAACACTATCATGTTATTTTGCTTGTAAAAGTGTATCTCAGCAATGGAGGAGAGGCTACCTTAAATGCCCTCCCCAGATTATGAGATTGATGACTGACTTATATGCCTTCATCCAGCAGCTGGTGGAAATAGAAGCAGACACCCACAACTTATCACTGAACTGAACTGGAACCCAGATGCAGAGAAGGACCAGTGAAGAGCACAGAGGTCCAGACCACACTGGTGAAACACAGAAACAGCTGACCTGAACATCCGGGAACTCTTGCTCCCCAGTCTGATAGCTGGAATACCAGCATGGGACTGATCCAGACCCAAGGAACATGGGTTTCTGTGAGGAAACCTCAGAAATCTATGGGGCCTTCTGTAGAAGCCCAGTATTTATTATCCCTAGAATAGGTGTGGACTTTGTCCATATAGAGGTATACTCCCTGAGCCAAGACACACAGGGGTGGGCCTAGGCCCTACCCCAAAGGAAACGAAAGACTCTGATGACACACTATGGAAGGCCTCACTATCCAGGGGGAGTAGAAAAGATATGTGACAGATAAGGTTTTAGTTGGGGGGGCAGGAAGGGGAGGACGGGTGGGAGAAGGGAAATGGGATTGTCATAGAAAGCAATCCTGTTTCTAATTCAAATAAGAAAAAGTTGGAAAAAATTGTACATACATGTGTGTAGTATAACTTCATCAGCATCTTTATCCAAATGAGACAACACTAATATTAATAGATATTTCTTATGAAAATTATGTGATTCCAATGGGTAAAATATGGGCTTATTTAAACCAACAATTATGAGAAGTAAAACAAACCTATTCTTAAGTGTACAATAAAGGAGATAAGTAAGAAAATCAATAATATTAAAACTTAAATGTATTCTTTCTAGCCTGGTTTTTCCATTGATACTATATATTATAATTTTAGACACAGACTGCAGTACTTTTTTTCTTTTTCTTTTTCTTTTTTTTTGGGGGGGGTGGTTTCGAGACAGGGTTTCTCTGTGTAGCATTGGAGTCTATACTGGTACTCGCTCTAGGGACCAGGCTGGCCTCGAACTCACAGAGATCCACCTGCCTCTGCCTCCTGAGTGCTGGGATTAAAGGTATGCGCCACCAACATCAGGCCAGACTTCAGTACTTTGAATCATTCAATACCTGTTTTTATCCCTCTAGTATAATAGAATAATTTCTTGTCCTGGGAATCTTCCTCAAAGGTCATGATTTACAGAAAAAGACATACACACTTTAATGAGTTTCAGGAGACATACTATCTAAAGTTATACCACCAACATCTTAAAAGCTTATTTAATGTGCCAGGTTGCATGCTGCACTGCTCAGGAAGAAGATTGTGCCCAACTCCTTCAGAAGAAACAAGAACACATGGTGGTCAAGAAACACAAACTGAGACATGTCTTGAATGTGTTTGACAGATAGAATTTGAACCATTGATGATCTATCTGGGATCATTTTAATGTATTCATGGTAAACCTGCAAAACACAACAAACTGATAAGAACTGAGACTCTTTAATGTTTAGTCACAGAATTTTTCCTATGTGTTCTCCAAATACTGGTCATCAATATCAATATCTTTTTCTTCTTTTTTTTTGCAGATTTTTTTTATTTGAATTGGAAACAAGATTGTTTTACATGACAATCCCAGTTCCCTTATCGCTTCCGTCCTCTCCTACCAGCCCCTCGAAACTAAAACCCTACATATCACATATCCTTTCTGCTCCCCCTGGATAGTGAGGCCTTCCAGAGGGTGTCATCAGAGTCTATCATATTCTTTGGGATAAGGCGTAGGCCCACCCCCGTGTGTCTTGGCTCAGGGAGTATTCCCCTATGTGGAATGGGCTCCCAAAGTCCACACCTATGCTAGGGATAAGTACTGAACTACTACAGGAGGTCTTGTAGATTTCCGAGGTTTCCTCACTGGAACCTATGTTCCTGGGGTCTGGATCAGTCCCATGCTGGTATCTCAGCTGTCAATCTGGGAAGCAAGAGTTCCCCGATGTTCAGGTCAGCTGTTTCTGTGGGTTTCACCAGCCTGGTCTGGACCCCTTTACTCTTCACTCATCCTTCTCTGCACCTGGACTCCAGTTCAGCTCAGTGATTAGTTTGTGGGTGTCAGCTTCTACTTCCACCAGCTGCTGGATGAGGGCTATGGGGTGGCATATAAATAAGTTAGTCATCAATCTCATTATCAGGGGAGGGCATTTAAGGTAGCCTCTCCTCTGTTGCTTAGATTGTTAGCTGGTGTCATCTTTGTAGATCTCCAGACATTTTCCTAGTGCCTGATTTCTCTGTAATCCTAAAATGCCTCCCTCTATTATGGTACCTCCATTCTTATTATCTTCAGTTCTTCACCTGACTCAAGCTTTCTGTTCCCTCATGTCCTCTGCATCCTTCCTCTTCTCCCTTTCTCATTCTCCCAGCTCCCTCCCCCTCTTCCCTTGCTCCAATTTGCTCAGGGGATTTTGACCCTTTCTCCTTCTCCAGGGGACCATGTATGTCTCTCTTAGGGTCCTCCTTGTTTACTAGCTTCTCTGGCAGTGTGGATTGTAGGCTGGTAATCCTTCACTTTATGTCTAAACTCCGCATATGAGTGAGTACATATCATGTTTGTCTTTTTGTGATTGGATTACCTCGATCAGAATGGTTTCTTCTAGTTCCATCCATTTTCCTGCAAATATCAAGATTCCGTTGTTTTTTTTTTTTTTCTGCTGAGTAGTATTCCATTGTGTAAATATACCACATTTTCTCTATCCATTCTTTGGTTGAGGGGCATCTAGCCTGCTTCCAGTTTCTGGCTATTACAAATAGTGCTGCTATGAACATCATTGAACAGGTGTCCTTGTTGTATGAATGTGCTTCTTTGGGGTATATGCCTAAGAGTGGAATTGCTGGATCTTGTGGTAGACTGATTCCCATTTTCTTAAGCTATTCTCTATTTACAAAAACATTTACTGCCTGATTAATCTGCCTAGATTTCAATTTCTCAATATTAATTTATTTTTGTGACTGTGTTCTGATTTTGCTTTTTGTTTGTTGGTTGGTTGGTTGGCTTTACAATCATACATAGATTAAATGAGATGGTGGAATTATCCAGTGATAAAAGAAATTTGTGGCAATGTCCCTCATATCAGGAATAGTCCATGATTCTTTCAATGGCAAAGGGAAAACCTGTGACTCTATAGGACAGTCTCAACTCTCAACTTCACTCAAGCTATGTCTGTATTCTACAGTAGTTTCTGGCTACTTAAGGAATTATTTATCATTAGCCAAGCAGTTTGCTCAGAAGGACAATTTACATAAAAGTCATTCCCTGGATATCTTAATGCTTTGAAAATACATGTATCAGGGACCCTGTACTATCTATTCTTTCTCTTAAAATTACTGCTGTCTCTGACATGAACAAAAGGGAGCACATGGACTCCAGACTGATAACTAGGAAACCAGCAAAGGGCTGATCCAGACCCCATGAACGTGGGTGTCAATGAGGAGGCCTTGGTAATCTATGGGTCCTCTGGTATTTATCCCTAATATATGAATGGACTTTGGGAGCCCATTCCACATAGAGGGATACTCTCTCAGCCTAGACACATGGGGAAGGGCCTAGGCCCTGCTCCAAAGGATATGAAAGACATTGAAGATCCCCATGGAAGGCGTCACCCTCCCTGGGGAGCAGAAATTGTATGGGATAGGTAGGGTGTTAGTGGGGGGCAGAGTAGGAAGGGAGAGAGAGAGAACTGAGATTGACATGTAAAACAATCTTGTTTCTAATTTAAATATCAGTAGAAATCCATCTGAAGAATTCAATTATGTTATTTTCTTCAGGAAAATTCTGTAGGGTTGTCTTAAAAACTTAAAAGAATCACCAGGCATTGGTGGCACACACCTTTAATCCCAGCACTTGGGAGGCAGAAGCAGGCAGATCTCTGTGAGTTCAAGACCACCCTGGTCTACAAGAGCTAGTTCCACGACAGCCTCCAAAGCCAAAGAGAAACCCTGTCTTGAAAAACAAACAAACAAACAAAAACTTGAAAGCATTAATACAAGTAATATTAAAAAGGATAACCCTTGTTATGAGTGTTCTAGCATCAATAGTTACCCAAATTTCCCTGGGTTAATATAGTCCTCCCTCTCTACACAGTGATTTCATAAAAAATTTTCTTTGCCTACCAAATCTGCCATTTTTGTGTTATGTTCTTTTTTTAATGTAATTCCAGTGGCACCTAGTTTGGGAAATTTCATTCAAATACAACCTGCAAACTATATAGTTCCAACTGTAGAAACTGAGAACTATTTATTGGGTTATCCCATTCGGAAACAATGTTTTCCAAATAATGTATTTTGTGTTTGTCCCTTAAATGTATATTATAGACTAATATTTCCCATTTTCTAATAACATGTTATATATTAACCTTAAAATAAAAAATGGGGGAAAATGAAGGCCCAGGAATTTTTCTTAGCAAGTCTGGGATCAATGCGTAGACCTGTACTTAAACCTGGATTTCCATTTTCTATCTCAATGATTGCTAAAATGTCAAGATGTTTGTAAAAAGCAAATCAAGCGATGTATATGAAAAGCGCATTTTAATGATTAAATATAAAGTCAATATTATAAAGCAATTTGTATTCATTACTGCTTGACTCTTCATTATTGTTATAAGCATTGTGGAGGAATTCAGGAGGAATCCTTCAGTAAATAAAATTAATAAAAGAATTGCTACATACTTCTAAAATTTCTTGAGTCTTATTAAGGACCCTAATTGAACTTTGAGAAAGTTATAATATTGAAAACCTCTTGATACTCTAAACAACCTAAGTGGAGAATTCAAGAAAAATTATGAAGATGTGACCCATAATAAGCCAACATTCTCAACTTCCAACTTTTTACTATGGTGGATGTTTTTTTCTGCAAATGAGGATCTCTGAGCCACTGTCACTTTTGGAATATTTTTCATGGAGATATGACATGGAATTTTTCATTTACTATCAGTTAAACTAAATTGTTTTACACAAATATTCACAATAACTTCATTTGCTCAGTATGATTCTTTAAAGTTTACCCTTTTATCATTAAGGGGTGTCAAATATTGCCAATGACCTACCTTTTCTGCATCTAATGAAGTGATCATGTGGTTTCTTTCTCAATAAAATACTTTCAAACTGAATCCAAGACACAGCAAAAAGATCATCTACCATTATCACCTAGGTTTCATCCTGTGGATGCAGGGGTGGTTCAATATATGAAAATCAGTAAATATAATCCACTATATATACAAACTTAAATGAAATGTAAATAGTATCATCTCACTAGATTTAGAAAGGGCCTCTGACAAATTCAACACCACTTCATAATAAAACACCTGGATAGATGAGTGATACAAAGGATATACGTAAACATCATAAAGGCAGTTCACAGAAAACCCATAACCATGATCACCTAAAATGGAGAGAAATTCAAATAATTTCTACCAAAACCAGAACAAGAAAAGGTTTTTCACTCTCTCCATACATGCTCAGTATAGTACTTGAAGTCTTAGAGCAATAAGACAACTGGAAGATGTCAAGTAGATGCAAATTAGAAGGGAAGAAGTTAAACTTGTGGTCCAAGTCCCAAAAGGGAGCCCATACCCAATACTGTTTGAATAGCCAAGAACCTTTATCTGGATGGCTCAGACACCTAGGGTATAACAAAGCACAATGTACCAAATTAATTAAATGAAGTTATTCCTAACAATATTCTGTTATACTCATAGATTGGTGCCTTGACCAGTCACTGTCAGAGGAGTTCATGGAGTTTGCATGGTCTGCAATAAGTCCTCTGTATATATACTGTGGTTGTACAGGTTGGGGGTGTTTGTGAAACTCCTAATACTGGGAGAGGGAGTATCCCTGATTCCTTTTCCTGCTTGAAGGACCCTTTTCCTCTTACTGGATTGCTTCATCCAGCCTTGATACAACGGTTTTTGTCTAGTCTTGTTAGGCCTTATTCTTGTCCAGTTGATATCACTGGGAAAACTGCCCTTTTCTGAAGGGAAATGGAGGAGCAGTGGATATGGGAGAGAGAGGAGGTAGGGGTGCAACTGGGAAGAATAGAGATAGTGGATATATTGTATGAGAGAGGAATAAATTTTAAAATTTAAATATGGGGTAGAGATATGTTAATTCTCAATAGAAGAATTTCAAATGGCTGAGAAACACTTAAAAATGTTCAATATCCATAGCCATCAGGGAAATGAAAATAAAAATTACTGTGAGATTTCATCTTACACCTGTCAAAATGGCTAAGATCAATAACAAAAGTAACAGATCATGCTATCAAGGATTTTGAATAAGGGCAACACTCTTTCATTGCAGGAAGGAGTGCAAACTTGTGGAAATCAGCATGGTGGTGCATCATAAATTTGTAAATCTACCTCAAGACCCAGCTATACTACTCTGGGGCATATATCTCAAGAATCCTTCATCCTACCACAAGAACACCAAAAAAACATAAACACCAACCCAGCCAAAAAATCTTTGATTTACAATCTGCACTGTTTGCAAAATGTGATAAAGCAATGGTGCCACAAAATTTGTGGTAATAAACAATGAATGCCTGATTTGACTTAAGGTCCTCCCGGCAAAATGAAACTCAACCAGCAATGAACCAGAGACCACATAGCACAGAGATCTGAAAACAAAAATATTACAGGTCAAAAAAATGTTAGAATGAATGAATCCTAATGATATTCTTCAGCACATGTATGCTCATAGATCATTGTCTTATTCAGCCATTATTAGAGAAGCTTCATCCTGCAGTAGATGGAAACAAATACAGAGACTCACAGTCAAACATTATGCAAAGAGTGAGACCTTGGAGCATACAGCTCTAAATGGGATGTCTCTATCAAGCCCTTTCCCTCAGAGGTCAGGAAGCATGGAAAAAGAACGTAGAAAGTGTGTAAGAGATAGCTGAGCACTGGTGGCGCACGCCTTTAATCCCAGCACTCAGTAGGCAGAGGTTGGTGGATCTCTGTGAGTTCGAGAACAGCCTGGTCTACAAAGGTTAGTTCCAAGACAGCCTCCAAAAGCCTCAGAGAAACTCTGTTTGGAAAAAAAAAAAAAAGAGTTAAGAGCCAGAGGAGGATGAAGACACCAAGAGCTCAAGGACCTCTAAATCAACTGAGAAAAGCTTATATGAACTCACAAAGACTAAAGCAGCAAGCACAGGCCTTTCATGAGTCTTCATCAAGTCCTCTGCATGTAAATATTATAGCTTTCAGCTTGGTAATTTTATGGGACTCCTGAGTGTGTGAAAGAGAGGGTCTCTGATTCTAAAGAACTTTTTTCCTTCTTTTGTTTTACAGTATCCAACTTCAATCTAATGGATTTTGTTTTATCTTATTACATATTATTTTGTTTTTATGTTTTGTTTTTTTCGAGACAGGGTTTCTCTGTGGCTTTGGAGGCTGTCCTGGAACTAGCTCTTGTAGACCAGGGTGGTCTCAAACTCACAGAGATCTGCCTGCTTCTGCCTCCCAAATGCTGGCGATATTATTTTGTTTTGTTTTGTTGTTATTACTTAAAACTCTGGTCTTTTCAAATGAGAGACAGAAAGGGGGGATCCAGATAGGCAGGGAGAGGGAGGAAACTGTAATAAGAATATGTTGTATGAGAAAATAATCTATTTTTAATATGTGGATTAAAAAAATTTATAATCCAAGCTTCTAAATACATCGAAGTCTTTATCAGACTGAAAATGTGGTTTTTAATAATAATAATAAAATAAAGATTTTCCCTTTAAAATGGTTAATATGAGGATCAATGAAGTAATGGTGAGCATAAGTTGAAGCATTAGTATATAAAAGCATCCACAAAAATCATCATTACATTTCAAACAAATGATACTTTCATTCTTTGGATGGAACTAGCAAGCTTATTAAATATTCTGAACCTTCTTGAGTTCTTGCAATAAATGTAACAAAACCAACATAATTTAATATTATTGTTAAAAGGGAAGACAATAGAGTATATATTCTTTGATATTTTCATTCTGAGGAGAAGTGATTACGTATTTCAGGAGTAAATATTTTAGGAAAATTCAAGTTCATAATTCAGATTTGTAATCATGAATTAGAAAATCAATAATGGGCATATGGTGTTACACAATACTAAAATCCGTTAAAATTTACTGAGATTTTATTCATAAAGGCAAATATATGAGGTTGATCAAAAATGTTAAGTTAAAATTTATTTAAAACATAGAATACTTTGATGGCATTCCTGTGTGCATAAAAGTCATATTTAGAATTTAAGGCAAAGGATTAACAGTGTTATGCTGGTGGATCAGTAAATGTCATACTGTTTTTAAAATGTTAAATTATACCTGTATTGGATGATTGGTACTAATTTTCAATATAAACCATATTTTCTGATTTTTCAATATATTTCATACAGTCAATTCCATTATGTGAAGCAAATAGTACATGTTTTTGAATATTATGAATTTCTTTTGGGACCCAGGAATTTGCCTATAAACCTTTTCATAGCATTTTTCATGTCTTTATTTCTCAATGTATAAATGGCTGGGTTTAGGAGAGGTGTAAAAACAGAGTAAAAAACAGCAAGAAATTTGTCCAACCAGGTGATACTGAGGGGCCACACATAGATAAAGATGCAGGGCAAAAAGAAGATCATCACCACTGTGATGTGGGCACTACACGTGGACAGAGCCTTAGATGCACCAGCTTTAGAGCTCTGGCGAACAGTGATAAGGATATACGTGTAGGAAATGAGCAACAGAATGAAACAGGTTACAGCCACAACCCCACATTCAGCATTCATTAAAGTATTTAAATCATGGTAATCCATGCAGGCTAGCTTGATTACCAGTGGCATGTCACAGAAGAAACTGTCTATTTCCTTGGGGCCACAAAAAGGTAGCTGTGCAACCACTGCCAAGTAACTTATACCATGTATGAAGCCAGTAGTCCAAGATATCAACACCAACCCAGTGCATCTTTTCAGGTTCATAATGGTGAAGTAGTGGAGTGGTTTGCAGATGGCCACATAGCGGTCATAAGCCATTACCACCAACAGCACCATCTCTCCTCCAGCAATGCAATGGGAAAAGAAGACCTGGAACATGCAGCCTGAAAAGGAAATGGTCTTGTTTTCTATGAGAAAATCTGATATCATCTTGGGAGTAGTGTTTGAAGAAAGACACATATCAACAAAGGACAGGTTGGCCAACAGGAAGTACATGGGAGAATGGAGATGCCTATCAGTGGTGATTAAAACAAGGATGACAATATTTCCTGATACGATGAACAGATAAAGTATCAAAAACATCACAAAGAGTAAGATCTGAAGGTTCTTTGAGTTGGCAAGTCCCCAAAGTATAAATTCGGACACTGCAGACTGATTGCCTCCATCCATTTTACTTAGTGTGTCCTCAGAAGTAACCTGCAAAGAAAGAAAGATCACCAACTGTTACATGAGGAAGTCTACTTCCTTTGTAGAACGTGACATTCACTTTGAAACTTACCTGAATATAAATACATAAATGTAAAGAGAAATCTAAGGCAAATATGAGTGACACTGCTGCTCAAGCGAAAACTAATGAGCCAAGAGCAGTTCCCCATGAAGAGAACCATCAGGTGTGACTGTTATCCGCGTGCTCTATCAGGAAATTCTGCTACAGGAGTGCAGTGAGGAAGCAGGACAGACATGTGAATGCCAAAATTTGTGTGTGGTTTCTTAAATAAATGGTCTGAATTTGTCACGAGAAATCATGATATCCCATTTTAAAAATGAGGTTTAAATTCAGAAATTGCATTGAAATTCAATGATCAGAAAGGATGTTACCATTTTTAGAATCACATATTATTCCATTGAGCATCATTAAAATAATATTTATGGCATAAATACAAGTTTTAGCTTAAAACGCTGAAGTAGAAAATTGACAAACCTCAGTGGGGAAGCATACCATATAAGATATATACCAATACCAGATAGAAATATTAAATTAGGTTCACAGTTATTTATTAACAAATATATATCATTGAATGTATTTTTTAACTAACATGTTTAACAAAATAACATTGCAAATCTGTAGGAGTGGATTTACATATTCAAACCTGAGCTCTGAAAGCCACATTAAGTTGAAATTTAGCACTAGAAAATGTTGATCTTAATTTGCATCAACAGATATTGAGAATTGTTAGATGTTGAAATATTATAGTTTCTTGACATGAATAATATGTTATCTACCATAAATCTAACAACAGTATATTTTCTCATTATGCCACCTATCTACTGATCATCTTTACATAAACCTGTAAGCATAGATGTTCTTTGACTGGCTGCCTTGTATGAGTGTGACATCATACTTTCAGTGAGCATCAGTTATTCACCTCAAAGCACAGACGGAGGAGTGCTTATATTGATCTAATGGATAATACTCAAGCTGGATGGTGGACAATAATTCTTTTTCTTCCCCATTTAGTGATTCTCAACTTGTAGGGCTTATCATCCTTTGTCCTTTGGAATCTCTAGGTGGCAGGAATACAGCGGGTGAACAATGAGATCCCTGATGCTATCATCCGAACTATTTCACATTCCTGTTCTCCAAAGACACAGAAAGGTGGGGTAAGGATGAAAAACAAGAATATTCTGAAGGCATCAAGTAATCCATCCTTCTGCTATAGCAGCATGATAGCAGATAAGTAAACACTTGAGCCTTACAAAGATTTACCCAATATCTAAGGAAAATATGCTGATTATAGAGAAAGGAGTTCACATTTCTTGGCAATTTTGATTTTTCACGTGACAGCTTCTGGTCAACCTGAAATTTTTCCAGGACAAATTTTGGTTTTGGTTTTGGTTATAACCATTTCTTTTAATTTTTTTGAGATTATATTATAGTTACACCATTTCCCCCTTCCTTTTCTTCCCTACAAATCATACAATGGACCTCCTCCATGCTCGCTTTCAAATTGGTGACCTCTTTTCTTTCAACAATTGTTTTGCATGCATGTATGCTTATACCTAAATATAACCTGCTTGTTCTGAATAACATTACTTGTATATACAAGTTGTAAGGGGTGGGTGAGCATGTGGCATTAGATAACTCATTGATGTACTCCTCCCTAAGGACTATTTCTCCAGATCTCAGCATTTTTTAGTTGCCTTTTTTTGTGTGTTGGCTTGAGTCTTCCTGGACTTTCCCCCTGTCTCGTTCAGCATATCTTGTGATTGTCTTTGTTCTGCAAAAGTTTAGGTAGTCATGGTAAAACTGTGTCTCACATGAAAGGAATTACTATGTAAGGGAGCAAATACATTTCTTTTCAGAGCTGTGTCAGAATATTTTTTGACCTCTGCTGCAAAGTAGAACCAAGTCTCAAGTAATGCCATTTAAATTGCCTACTCTAGTATTACAGATGTATGACACTACTGCATCATACATCTGTGGGTGTAAAATAGCTTACACCCGCTGTATGATATATTCTGGTGACTATGATTCATTGAAACTCCTTTAATAATGTTACTCAGAATGTTTTATTTGTAGATGATGAATGAGACATTAGTAAACAGGGTTCCAGATACTACAATACCTTAATATTACACACTCAATGTAACATGTAGTAAAGATGTAGAAGAAAATATTCACACAGGAATCATTAAGTCTTTGTAGTATCCAGAATATAGTGATACATGAGTTGTCTCCTTTTATTATATTTTCTAGTATATTTTAAACAATATGGTTCTTAAAGTTATAGGCAAATATTTTGTTGCTCAAATGAACTCTTTGTGTAAAATGCATAAACACACACAATAAAACTATATACATGCATATAGATATATGTTAGAGATAGATGGATAGATAGATGATAGATAGATAGATAGATAGATAGATAGATAGATAGATAGATAGATAGATAGATAGATAGATAGATCAGGTAACACATACCTTTGCTATAAAATACATGTGCGTGTATGTGCCCTTTCTTTAAAATACTAGCCACTTTCCTAAGTTCGCACATATCTGTTCAGTAGTTATGAAATAAGCAGATATAGAAGACATTTGACTTCAAATTTCCTTTCAGAAACATAACAATTTCATCCTTTTCTTCTCTTACCCAGGACCTGTTAGCATTTTAGAAGACTGAATTACATACATTAATCTATTAAAGTGTCACTGTAATTTTTGCCTTTAACTTAGTACAATTCTAATGTTGGATTTTACATTAACAAACAATAATGGAGACAAACTGAATTATCTTTTTTAGAGTCTAGAAGCAAGCTATTTTCTTCTATGTGTAATGTTTTTCTATATTGATTGCCCTTCTAAAGTGCTAAACTTTGTAATAATCTCAATATTTATACTTCTTTAAGTATTTATTGATATTGTAATATTTACAGAATTTAATAGATATCAAGTGATATATAATGATGAATTAAAGAGTTGTATTTTAATAACTTCTAATAGTTTGCATTGCTAGTAGATTGATTGCTGTTGGGTTTTTGTTTTGTTTTTAGGGGGTGTAGATTTATTTTACTTTTTAAATATGCTTTTAATTGAAATAAAATTACATCACTTCTTCCCCCCTCCATGTCCTCCCTAAAATCCCTCCCAACTACCCTCTATCAACCCTTCCAGTACCACCACTAAAATTAATAGCTTCTTTTTCTTTGGCAATTATCCTTACTATATACATGTGTATGTATGTATTTGTATGCACAAACATAAACACATAACCTGTTGAGTCCAATTTTATAATTGTATATGAATTCAGGGATGACCACTCTACATTTGAGAACAAATTAAGGAACTCATCTCTGGGAGCTAATTACTCTCCTTCTTCCAGGAATCATTCATTTACAGATGTTTTTTCAAATTTGAGTTCTATAATAATTGTGTGTTATGCC
This sequence comes from Cricetulus griseus, assembly GCF_003668045.3. Taxonomy (NCBI): domain Eukaryota; kingdom Metazoa; phylum Chordata; class Mammalia; order Rodentia; family Cricetidae; genus Cricetulus; species Cricetulus griseus. The sequence goes on along the minus strand of NC_048599.1, from coordinate 66,546,967 downwards.
TGTTCTCGTTTAATTTGCTATCATTTGTTCTATTTCTATGCTGAAAGGTATTTTATATACTATTCACTCTAAATTAAAAATATTTTATCTGGTTAAGTTGAAGGAAATATTTGTACAATGGTAGCTGTATACTGCTTTATAAATTATGTGATAAAGAATGATGGTCTTCTGACGTAGACATAAAAAGGAGAGGAATGTGAGAGATGAAAAAATACATTAATTGGCCTCCAAGATGACAAAAAGACAAATAAACAATTCTCAGCCCAACACATAATGGGTATTGGTAAAAAGAGAAAACTATAAGTATTTTAAGAATTACCTAACAGAAGAATATCAGAGAGCTGACTTACCAAAATCATAATTTTCTCTTAGGTTGGATTTTCTTCCCATGTGATGTGTGCTTATAAAGACATTCATATCATGTAAAAACAGTCTTCCTTTTAGCCTGACCAATCTCCACTTCCTGAAACTGTCCCATGGGTAAACTATGCAACTTGTTCTGTGTTCCAAACAAAATGAAAACCTTGGAAATAATTATCTTGGACATCTCTTAGGGATTTCTCTGTTAAGAGTGATACCGAGTGCTACCTGTTTGTGAAAATAGAAAGAGACACAAGCAAAACTGTCTGTTAGTCAGCCCAGCATTGATAATGTTAGTCAACTTTTCAAAATTATTCACCTCACCAATAAAGATGAAGGATAAGCATGCTGCTGCCTAGTCTGTTACTGTATCAATATAAACAAAGTGACTAAAAAATTATAGTTATGAGACCATTTGCTAAAAGTGTGAGATATGACTAGAACAAAACCCATGTTGTGAATGTAATTCTCAAACGTATGGCAAATCTTTTCCAAGTCTTGGTCATATGACTGATGTATTCTAGTGTACTCTATACTTATATGTGATATTGCTGTATTTGAATTGGATGGCAAGTTATTCATAACCCAATATGTTTTTTAATTATTTACCTATGCTTATTGTGTATGTGTACATGTGAATTTGTGACATAGTATGTATGTGAGTGTGTGCATAAATATATCCACACGTATGTAGATCAGAAGTCACTCTTCTACCTTTACCAGTTTTCTAGGAGTTGATCTCAGACTGTTGAAATTGCATAGCAAATGTCTTTGTTGTTTTAAAGAACAGAATAAATTACATAAACATTAAGAATAGCTGTTCTTTGTCAGCCTTGAATGAGTGTGACATTTTCAGTGAGCATCAATTGTTAATCTCCTTAAAATATGTAAAATATATAATAACATGTTCCACAAAGGTCTGGGCTATAAAACAAGTATTAATTTTGTTAAATTTTATTTTTCACCTTCTATTCTATGAGAATTTTTCATATTTAAATGCATGTTTCAATACACATTAAATTACACATTTTAAATAGGAGTTACCTACTTTATTACAATAAAGCTATTTTGAATATGAAATATATACGCATATATGTACATATACATACATGGTTTTTTATATAAGGGTATATGGTCAAATATTTCTCCTAATTTATCTTTTTATTGATTTTTTTGTGGATTTCACATAATGCATTTGGATTCTACTCATATCCCTGTCCCTTCACATCTGCCCTCTACCCTTGCAATCTCCCTCGCCCAAAAATTAAAGCAAAATAAAATTTAAAAGAAAAATCTCCTCGTGAACGCTGTAGTGTGACACAGTGAGTCACACAATATACACTTTAGTCCATACATCTTTACTTGCAAATGTTCATTGCAATGAGTCATTGGTCTGGATTGAGGCCTCTGGTTTCTGCTACATTATTGATACTGTTCCCTCACTCAGACTCCTCTTGGATATCCTGTTGTCCTATGTCATAGAGATCCTGTCACTTTGGTTCTAAAGAACCAGCTCCTTCACATGCTCCAGTAAATCACAGATGTGGAGGATGTTGGGATGGGCCAATTCATAGCCCTGGTTCCAGGCCTTGGTAGCCACTGGATTGGTCAGCCCACCAGAGCTCCCTCATCCTCGCCACCAAGGTGAGCTCTCCAGCTCCACCCTAGCTAGCTCATCCTTTCCAGTAAACAGCAAGGGTCAGGGCCAGTTCTCCTGCTCTTCTGCCCTCTGGGCCAGCTCATTTATACCTGCACGACCAGGGCCAGATCTGCTATGCTGCCCAGGTGAGGTGCAGGGCCCCCTCTCCAGAGTGCTGCTTCTGGTGAGAGGCAAGACCAGCTCTCTCAACTCTCATAGGGGGAGAGAAGGGCTGTCACTATCTCATTCCATCATATGGCAGATGAGAAGAGGAACGAGATCTCCCATATGATCTTTGGGTCTGCTCACCCATGCCTGTGTCAGCAGGACCAGCTCCGCTGTGCTATATAGGTGAGTGAGGTGCAGGATCACTGTCCTGAACACTAGAATTGGTGAGTTCAGGAGAGAAGGGGCATTATTCCCTCAACCACACCACCATATGGCAGAGGATAGGAGAAGGACCAGTTCTCCCACCCTCATGCCCTCAGGGACAACTTGCCCTTGTCCTTGTCAACAGCTTCAGCTCTGTCCTGCTGCCCACTTGAGGGGCAAGACCAGTTCTCTCTAGTGCTATAGCTGGTGAGGGCCTGAGCCAACTCTGTACAGTCCTATTATCTGGGCCTTTGGTAGGAACAGGAGCCACAAAAACATACACTGTGGCTGCGGCAGTGCCATGGGTCCAGATATGGACCTTGGCAGCAGCCCAGGCCTGGACATCACCACGTCCAGATGGCAATCAGGCCACCGACCTCAGCCCACTCCTCATCACCTTCAATTCTTTATATCCACCTATCTCAACAGTGCATAAACCATTCAGTCTTTCTCTCTCTGTTCCATACATCACCATATGTATTTGCTCATCATAATAGTGCCCAACCATTAGGCACTGGGTAGGCCAGTGTTCTCTCTTCTCTGCCCAAGGTGGAGAGTCCTGGGTGATCATGTGGGTCTTCTCTCACTCAGTCTTAATCAAAATAAATGTGTTTGAAATCCACATTAATGTCTTATTTTAAGCCTCCATAGTTCTTAATAATTTGAAAAATCAAGTTTATATCCTCCAACATAACAAATGATCAAAGAAAAAACTGAAATACAATTTCTATATGATCAGGATTTTCTGTCTGGTTGAGACAACTTTCATCATGTATTAGAGAACCACATTGTTACAGTCATATAAACCACACGACACATGGTTTCTCTTAGAACTGGGAGCAAAATTTTTATGAACTTTGGCTACATAGAGTAACAAATCAAATATGAATAAGGTATCAGTGTGGCATTTACTGAACAAGGGAGAATTCATAATATTTCACTAATTTTAAATTCTGTACCTATTTGTAATTTTTGCTTGTATCTCTGTTGTATTTAATAAATATACAGCACTTGGTATCACTATAACAAATAAATCCCCAAGAGATGTCAGAGATAATTACTTCCAGGGTTCTCTTTTCTCAGAATGTAGGCTAGATGAGTTTTGCCTTGGGACAAATTCAGGTGATGAATAAAAGCCAGGTCAAAGAACAGTGATTTCAAGATAGCAACCTTAAACAACATGGATATCTACACAAGTGCCCATCATAAATGAAGAAAATTAATCTAAAAGAAAATATAGAGTCTGGTAAGCTATGTCATCTCCCTGATTCTCTTCTCTATGACAACTCTGAAAATACATTTGTTTATCTGTTTTACCAAAATGCACTATGATGGGGAATGAGAAATGTTTCTTTGCTTTGTCTCATTTTAGAAAATAATACATAGGTTTCACAACATCTCCTATTCCATCTAGAATTCTGTGGATTATCATCAGTTCACACACAAAAAAAGTAGTGTGCTTAAGTCTTCATCAGATCATTGTTAATTACCTGCTATACCACAGGAGCAGTTTCCAGCTATTCTTCTCCATAGTCCTCCACCATTTAACAGGATAGAGTCCTCTTACACTAGATGTGCTTTGTATATAGGATAGCTTTCAGCATAGAGGGAGATGTAAAAACGATCACCAATCTAGTGAGAAGTAGTGTGACACTTGGGTATTGCAAAAAATAAAATGAAAAGGAATATGGGAAATATAAAGATCTGTACAGTTGAGCTCCTGGAATATCCTTGGTACCACATCAGAGTATACCACACAAAACCTGCTTCACTATTAAAGCACTACTGTATGCTTAATTGCTTGCAAAAGTACAAATGTTGAGAATTTATATAACTTTTTATATAAACTTTCTGGAAGAACACTAATACAACAAGGTAAAGAATATTTTTTTATGTATGTGGATGTTTTGCCTATATAATGTCTGTATACTGTGTGTATGTAAGAATGTATCAGATCACCCTGCAAGTTACAGATGGTTACAGTTACAGACAGTTGTGAGCCATCATATGGGTGGTGGGAACTGTACTCAGGTCATCTGCAAGAGAAGTCAGGGCTCTTGACCACTGAACAATCTCTCCAGCCCCAACATAAAACCATTTCATATTCTTAAAAGAGTAAAACAAAAAGAGTCTCCATTTGACAATTTTCAGTATTATCAAAATGTAAAACCAACATTTGCATTTTCTAGAATTCCCCATATAAAAACCAAGAATTCTAAAGATGTTTTAATGGAAATTTCTATGTAGTTTTTCTGGGAAGAAGATATGAAGATAGTTGTTACATTCCTAAAAAGGAATCAGGCCTTTACTATGTCATCTGTGTCTATACATCCATGGTTACTAGGTCTGTCAATGCAGGCTCCCTAGCTGTTGGTCCAGGCTCTGTGAGTCCCTATGCTCCCTGGTTAGTTGTTTCAGTGGGTTCGCTTGTGTTGACCTTGACCCCCCTAGCTTGTGCAATCCTTGCTCCCATCTTCCCTTTCTACAACAGGGTTCACCTATCTCAGCACAGTGCTTGGCTCTGGATCTCTGCATCTACTTCTATCTGTTACTGGATAAAGGCTCTCTGATAACAATTAGGGTAGTCACCAATCTGAGTACAGTAGATGACCAGTTCAGGTAACTTTCCACTATTGCTAAGAGTCTGAACTAGAGTCATTCTTATGGATTCCTTGGAGTTTCCCTGGAACCAACCTGATTTCTCCCTAATCCCCAAATGACCCCTCATCAAGACATCTCCTTAATTACACTCCCTCTATGTCCTGCTTCCAACCTGCCTCCTGAGCCTAGCCTGCCCAACCTGATAATTGTCTTTTAAGAAATTCATTTCTCAGGCACACAACTTTATTGTGTGTGACTTGACTATTATTGTCATAAACTATTCTACAAGGCACAAAGTTGTATTTTGAAAATTCTGTAAATTTCATACTGATAAGAAACTAAGTTAGAGGCAAATTCAGATTATTCAGCCTTTACAAGGACAACTAGCATGTTTGCTTTGATATTGGAATCTTTTCCTTAGAAAACTGGTGAACTTCTGTTATAGAAAGTAGGTTTCTTTTCAACTTAAAGGATTGTTATCTAATATGCACCTTTTCCATAGCAAGTGTTTCCCCTAATTTCTTTCCTTTGCTCCTTAGTCCATGCATTTTAGTCCTCAGTAAATGGGAAGGTAAAATAAGACATGATGATGGGAAGGTTCTCCTGGTCAACTTCTCTACTTCCCCACCCAAGGTATTTAAAGGGATACAATAGGGAAGACACACAATTTGAAGAGAATACCCAAGTAATTCGTGAAGTAAGAGGGAAAATTTGTAAACATTCTTCCCCCATGCAGTTTGAGTATTGTCAATATTACCTGTCAGTGTGGACACTGTTATCTTTGAATGTACATAATTAGTTTTCACTGGATGTTTGACCTGACATTAATACAAGACTAACAGTTAAAGACTCACTTTATTTAGATGTATATGCAATATATTCTCATCTTTCAGGTAACATAAATGATCAACAGATAAATGATACAAATTGAAGATAGATGATAGATAATGATGATAGATGATAATGAAGTTAGACATACATACATACATACAGACAGACAGACAGACAGACAGATAGATAGATAGACAGATAGATGATAGGTAGATGATAGGCATGTAGGAGATGAATATATAGTTTATAATAAAAGGCACCAATACTGTATAGTTTAGTGATTCGTTACTATTTACTGATATGACTTTAAATAAATACTTTCTAATTATAAACTTAAACCATATGTAAAGTTTAAGTTTGAATCTGAATTGTCCTTCTGCATGGCTAGTCCATTTCTAAATTCACCTTCACTGACATTTTTTTCTAGTGAGGCTAGTTGACCAAATAAATTCCTTGATACATTATAATTGATGTTAAGTATGAATATGATGTTCACATCCCAATCATCATGTACTCAAGTATCCTACATAGTGTTCTATAGGTTCACTCATAATGATTATCATAATATTTCTTTTACAGGAGTAACATAATGTTAAAATATGAACTATTATAAGAGAAATGTCATTTTGTCTTAAAAGAATCACTATCTGTAGTGATAAAAAATAGTAACACTGTAGAACTTCCTGTGCATTGAAATTCAATACAATTTATCATCATTTCCCCAAGGTTATGAGTTATTTTTTGTAGAGTAGTGGAATAACTGTAAGCTCCACATTCAGGTTTTGCTTAAACTGAACTAGTGGGTAAAATATCCCTCAAAGGGAAAATATAATTATTAGCACCCTCTCAGCTTGCTGACCTGTGTTCCTCACTCCTCTCATACAGAGAAAATTTCTGAACCATTGTTCATTTGAATTTACTCTCATGCTCTGATTCTGCTAAAGTTAATCATGTCACATGAGCTTTTACTTTGGATTGCGTATTTGGCAAAGACTTCTCTTTACATTTATTTGATGTATAGATATGAAGGCCCAATGTGAATGTCAAACTCTACAGTCTAACCTTTCTTCCACATCCCTCTGGTGATCATGCCTTCTCTGCAGATTGTTTCTGAGGATAAAATGGATGGAAGCAACCAGTCCTTGGTATCAGAATTCATGCTTTGGGGACTTACCCAATCACAGAATCTTCAGGTCTTACTCTTTGTGATATTTTTGATACTTTATCTATTCATTGTGTTGGGAAATATTGTCATCATGATCTTAATAACTATTGACCGCCATCTCCATTCTCCTATGTACTTCTTACTGGCCAACCTGTCCTTTGTCGATATATGGCTTTCCTCAGTCACCACGCCGAAGATGATCACAGACTTTCTCAGGAAACACAAAACCATTTCCTTTGAGGGTTGCATGTCACAGGTCTTCTTTGCCCATTGCATTGCTGCAGGAGAGATGGTGTTGTTGCTGGTAATGGCTTATGACCGCTATGTGGCCATCTGCAAACCACTCCACTACTTTACCATTATGAACCTGAAAAGATGCACTGGGCTGGTGTTGACTTCCTGGACTATTGGCTTTGTGCATGCCATGAGTCAGCTTGTGGCAGTTCTACAGCTGCCTCTCTGTGGCCCACTGGAAATTGACAGCTTCTTCTGTGACATGCCACTGGTAATCAAGCTAGCCTGCACAGATTCCCATGATTTGGATATTCTAATGAATGCCGACTGTGGGGTTGTGGTTGTAACCTGCTTCATTCTGTTGCTCATTTCCTATACATACATCCTTATCACTGTTCACCAGAGCTCTAAAGCTGGTGCCTCTAAGGCTCTGTCCACATGCAGTGCCCACATCACAGTGGTGATGCTCCTTTTTTTGCCCTGCATCTTCATCTATGTGTGGCCCCTCAATATCACCTGGTTGGACAAATTTCTCGCTGTGTTTTACTCTGTTGTTACACCTCTCCTAAATCCAGCCATTTATACACTAAGAAATAAAGAAATAAAAACTGCTCTGAAGAGACTTAAAAGCTATTTCATGAATCACAAGGTAAATACTTAAAACCCAGAAAATTCATTATAAATATTTTGAATTGACATTTCAATAAAATTAATAGAGATTACAAATTTGGGTATTTAATTTGAATTTGCAATTAGTTTCAATATTTTGATATGTAATAGGCCTAGTATAATTCTAGGGACTAAACATTTTAATCATATAGAACACTAAATTATTTCTGAAAATTTTCAAAAGCTGACCCTTCTTACTGAGAAAATTAATGAATTGGCTTTTAAATACCTTCAGTAAATATGAAAAAGAACCTAAATGTATTTGTTAAATTCATACCTAACTTTTTTGTAAAAGTCACTTAAATATTGTTCTAACAACATGAAAAATGTATTCATTATCTTATCACATCTCAAATTTTACTCATCCATTTGTAAATAGGCAACCACACTACCTTTACCTTAGTCCAGTTTACTCTATTAGCACTAAAGGTTGAATAGAAAAATTGTGGAAGGATAATACAAAGATTATAAATTGCACAAGAAATACAAGTAGATATTATTTGGTGTTAATTTTATTACCTTAATAAAATAAAATTACTGTATAATCAAATGCAATGTTTTCTCAATTATCTGAATTTCAATAACTAAAGTTGTCTCTTAAATTATTGCTTGTTATTTCAAGAAAATCATGAACTATAGTTTTTCCATATGTGCATCAGTCTTACAGTATCTATTTGGCCTTGTTTCCTTGTATTTGCTGTCCCTATAATCTTTATGCCTCCTCTTCTGCATAGTTCCCTGAGCCATGAGGGCAGAAATCAAATAGAGACATCCAGTTAGGACTGACTATTCCAAGGTTGCTTATTCTCTATACATTGTCCAGTTGTAAAACTCAGTATTCATTCCTATCTGAGGGAGAAAGAATCTTCTCTTATGATGGCTGAGCAAGACACTGATCTATGAGTATAGCATGTTATTAGGAGTCATTTTATCACCACATTCTTTTAGTAGAATGGTAGTATTTAGTTTTCCCCTAGGTTCTTAGTCAGTCTAGTTGTAGATTCTTGGCTACATGAGCAGAGTCCAGCAGGAGTTCCATCTCAAAAAACAAAAAAAAAAATTGAAAACCACATATGATAGTAACACATATCAAGAGAAACTTCAGCAATTGCTTTAATATTAGTCAAAGTAAGTTTCAGATGGAAGAGTATTACTAGGGAAAAACGACCATTTCACATAGAAAAAGTAGATCAATTAATTATAATACAGCAATTTCTAAACACGTTTCAGCATGTTCTAAACTACAAAGTTTTAAATATCTTCTGATAGAAATACAATAAGTAACCACATGCACGAAAAGGCATAATGAAACAGTCAAACCCTATCTAAATGTTGGTGTAAGTATATACAATGTATCAAAGATAAACTGTTTCAATAAGATTATATTTACATGAAACTTGCACCAAAATATCATATTTCTGCTACCTAAAATACAAATAATATGTTATACAATGATTGGGACTAGGAAACAAGTTTCAATTTTCTTAAATTTTATTTTTAAAAGGTTCTTACATGTGTACAATGTATCTGAATTATACCTATCCATATTACCTCCTTCCAACTCACCCAGAGTTTCCTCTAATACAAGGACCTGTAAATCCACATTCTCTTTTCAGTAACCCACTGAGTCTAATTAGTGATGCCCATGTGCACATGAGTGTTGGGTTACCCACTGGGACATGGGAAAGTTGTAAGTAGCCATCCAGGCAGCTATCTGTTTTAAATAACTGCTGGAATGGAGATGAGACTTAGAAGTTTCTCTTCTCCCCATGTTGGAATTTTTAGCTGATTTGATCGTGTTCTTGGTTGCTCGACATAGGGAGATAGATAAGACCTATCAGCAGGAGCAGGCAAGAATCTCATATCAGAAACAAAACAAATGCACTAAGTCCACAAATTCAGATGAATTCATAGCAAACTTAGATGTAGATCACCATCTAGTGCTGAAGACAGGCATAAATCAAGTAGGTTGCAAAAACTATAATCAATACAAACTTCTTCAATGAGAAACCAACCTTTCTAAGCAACAAATATTAATACAGATTTCTCTAAAACTGTATGCCGTGATAAGTCTACCAGACCCCAGTGGAAGAACACACATTTAAGAATATTTGGGCAGCAGAAATTGACTTTGATGGTTTTGTTTGTTTTTAATGAAAACACAAACTTGAGAGGGTGGGGGAAGGATAGATTTGAAAAGAGTTGGAGAGAGGTGAATATAATCACAAAAACTTATAAAGCTCAAACTCTTGAAAAAATAATTTTAAAAAATAAGAACTTTGAGATAATCATGATATTCCTTAATAACAAAAATTAGGCTGAAAACACTCACCAGAGAGAAACCGTTATTGGTGAGTGCCTGAGATTATTGGCAAAATCTCTGATGAAAAATTTATATTTTTTTCCTTTTATGGAAAATAGATTCTTGAACCCCAGCCCAGGAGAGGACTCCAGCAACAGCTCTACCCTATGCTAGGAGGCCAAATGAAGCCAGTGGTTTCTAGCCATGGCCAGCAACAGGACTCCAGCAACTGCTCTGCACCAACCAGTTGGGCAGGTGGGAGAGCTGGCCTGAGGCAATGCTGGAGAGCTAACCCTGGTAGTGAGGATGGGGAAGAGCTGACAGGCTGACCAACCCTCCAGCTACCTAGGCCCAGAATTGACCAATGCCAACATCCAACACACCTATGGTCTGTTGGAGAAAGTGAAAGGGCCAATCCTGCAGGCCTAACGCTGCAGGATCTGCACAACACAGGGCAACAACAGGATATTCAAGAGGGGTCCATTGATGGCCCAGGATTGATACTGAAATAGAAACCAGTGGCCTCAAACCAGATCAATGATTCTTTACAACAAACACTGGCAAGTAAATATATAGAGACAAAGGGGTTTACTGCACGACCCACTGTTTCTCACTACAGCTTCCTTGACCATATTTCCCCCTTTTTTATTTTCATTTTTCTTTTTTTCTCTTAAATTTTATTTTACTGGGTTGCAAGAGCAGAGGGTGGATATGAGAGGACAGGAAAATGAATGGGATCATGATGCATGATGTGAAGGACACGAAGAATAAATAGAAAGTTTTAAAAGAGAAGAAAATATATTCTTTTCTCAAATAATATATCTTGATAATAGTTTCCCCTCTCTTTACTCCTCTAAGCCCATCCTTACTTCCCCTCCCCTCCATATCTACTCCCTTTATGTCTCTCATTAGAAAACAGTCTTCAAAGAGATAACCAAATGTAACAAAATAAAATACAATAACATGAAGCAAATACTGTCATATAAAAGTTGGATACAGCAACCCAACAGGAGGAAAAGAGTCCCGAGAGCAGGCCCAAGAGTCAGAGACTCACTAATTCTCAAAATCCCATTAAAAATACTAAGCTAAAAACTATAATACATGTGTAAAGGACCTAGTGCAGATGCATGTAGGCCCTGTGCTTGCTGCTTCAGTCTCTGTAAGGTTATATGTACCTTGCTTAGTTAATTCAAAGGGCCATGTTTTCCTAGTATTGTCCATACTTTCTGGCTCTTATGATCTTTCTGCCTCATCTCCTGCAGGATTCCCTGTGCCCTGAGGAATAGGATTTGGGTGTATGAAATTCCAAGAAAAAAAATGTAAGATTAAGAAAAAACCTTTGAATAAACAACACCCAGGCCCATACAGATAATTCTGCCAGACTTGCGAAGAAAAATCTATAACAAACACTTCTTTCCCTAATAATTTTTTGAAATTATAATATAATTTTCCCCTTCCCTTTGCTCCCTCCAACCACTCCCATTCACCCCTTTTCTCTCTCTCTTTTCTCTCTCTCTCAAACTTAAGATCTCTTTTTCTAGGGTAGTTTATATGTATAATACAGTATATTTTACAATAAATACTGCTATCATGAGTATAGCCTTCAGCAGCTCAGGGTATAAGGGGGAGCTACAGAATTGGCAAACTAATTACTCAATTTGACTTCTATCTGAGGGAGTAAAACTTAAGTCTCTGGGTCTGGCAAGTTGGGCAAAACTTAACTCTCTGTGGCCAGTGAATAAGGGAAACACACACATACATGGGCACAAGCTCACACACATGGGCATACACACACACACACACACACACACACACACACACACACCTACCTTTATAGTCTACCTACCATCTCTCTCTATTTTTCCTTTACAGCTTATATATCCCAGAAAAATCTTTCAAGCAACATAAAAATTACAATGTAATTACATGCTATTTTTCAAGTAAATGGTTATAATGAGCACAGGTGAAAAATAATTTTCTCATTTTTCTTACATGATTTAACATTTTACATATCACAGGTAAAAAAACAAATTTTCCCAAGAACCCAAATGCATTCATGTCCAGAAAACTTCTTACAAATTAATATTGTGTAAGTAAGAAAGGTAAGGTATTTTTCTGAGTCAGTTCTTTGGCTGTCAGGCTGCATTTTGTAATTACAAAGAAGGATCAATCACTTTATTGTTTATCTCAAAAGGTAATCTTATAAAAAGTCTTAAAAGAATCACAAATCTAAACTTTTTTCTTTTCCTAGTGAGGGTTTCTCTGTGTAGTTTTGTAGACCAGGCTGGCCTTGAACTCACAGAAATCTGCCTGCCTCTGTCTCCTGAGTGCTGGGATTCAAGGTTTGTGTCGCCACTGCCTGGCATGAATCTAAACTTTTATATATGAAAAACAATCAGTCAGCTCTATTTTAAATCCTCAGGGTGAATACCCCTTCATCAACAGTTTTTTTTTTTTTTTTAATCAGGAAACTGAGGGCAGAAATGGGTACAAGGAATTAATCATCACCTTTGATCACCAATATATGCTACCAAGAAAGACACATCTACTAATAAGAGCCGGGTTATTTTTGTTCTTGTTTGTTGACCTCAACAAGTTCCTCACTCAACTCAACTATGTGCCTTTCTAAACTTTGAATTCCTCCCCAAGATTTTCTACCTCAAAGACATTAACAAAAACAACTTAGCCTAATCTTAAGCTATTATTTAAAGCTTTGTTTTAGCTACGATTTACACCAAAACCATCGAACACGTATCCCAATACTAAGATAAAGAGAACATGAGCTAGGCTAGCTTCAGGGACACAATTATTTTTCTTAACATTCATCAAGGCCATAGTACATACAGATCCTCAAGAGAAACTCTTAAGTCCTAGCTGTGTGACACTTCTTTGTTCTTATTTTCTATACACTGCAGCCCCTGCTATATCAGAGTAGGAACAAACCATATCCTGCCTTTACCTATATTTATTTTTCCACTAAACCTCTATCACAATCACTTGTTATATTTATTAAAAACCCTCAATCATCAAAATTCTATTTAAACTAACACTATTATTGTATTTTTATAAAAAATTATTGTTCCAGTTAAATAGTACAGCTTAAAAGGAAATCATCTTCATAATGATCCACAGGTAAAATTGCCCAGTAGAATGGGATATTTCCATGAGATAATCACACTACATTAAAGGTGGTAGGGACCTCCTATACCTATCCACACCATGCCACAGAAAAATAGCAGTGGCAAACATGTTAAGGCACAGCAGTACCAAGAGACATTATGGAGCAAAGCCCTCAGGGCCTTGACTATCAGAGATTCACCAATCAGTGCCTTGCTTACTGATTGGTTGATTTCCCAAAGCTCAATTGCCACGTGTTGTGCCTCTGACATGGCCACCAGTGATTTCTATTATTCTTAGGTCAGGTCTTTTCATGTGTCCCAGATGCTAGATGTTTTGTGTCAGGGATTTCATTTTTTGTTTTTTTTTAGATTTAACCTTTTCTTTGACTGATATATTAAGTTCTTCTGTCACATGTTCAATACCTGAAATTCTTTCTTCCACATCTTATATTCTGTTGGTGGTGTCTGTATCTGTAGTCACTTAGTCACTTACCTAGATTTCCCATTTCCAGAATTCCCTTTGTGTTTTCTTTATTGCTTCTGTTTCCACTTTCAGGTCTTGAACAGTTATTTGTTTCCCTTAATTTTCTTAAGGGATTTATTCGTTTCCTCTAATTTTTGTTTATCTTTTCTCGATTTCTTTGAGGAATCTATTCATTTCCTCTTTAACAACCCAAATTATCTTCATAAAGTTGGTTTTCAGGCCTTTTTCTTGTGCTTCTGCTGTGTTGGAATATCCAGAACCTGCTGTATTATAATAGATGTGCTCTGTGGTGACATATTGCCTTGACTGCTATTAATTGTGTTCTTGTGCTGGTGTCTAGGCACTTGGGTTTGTAGTGATTATATGTCTAGATGCTGATTTCTGACTCTGTCGTTATTGGATGAATGTTTTGTTCCTTAGTGTCTTTTTCATCCCTGATCTTCTGGTGGGCATGACCTGTGGTTGAGCAGGGGGTCTCCACTAGAGTTGGAGACTTAAATTCTGGTGGCCAGCATGTCCTCTGTTCAAGCAGATGTTCTCCACCTGAGTTGGGGGCTAGAAAATGGTGACCTAGAGGTGGTGGTGATTGGGGAATGGGGGGACTAGGAGAGAGTGAAAGAGTGGGAGAAGTCCATGGAAAGGTGACCTACCTGGACATCTGGTGACCAGTATGTTCTCTGGTAGTGCAGGGAGTCTCCTTCCCAGTTAGAGGCTAATGAGTGTATAGAACTGGAGACAGGGTGGATTACCAGGAAGGTGAGAGAGTAGGGGAGGTCAGCAGGCAGATAGCTTACATATCTGGAGTTTTGGTAGCTGGCATGGTCTATGGTAGAACTTCAAATGTTTTAATAGTTGAAGACTTAAAAATATATATTACATTCTTCCAGATAAAAAAAAAGTGTTGAGTTTTTTCTGTAATTGAAGAATGCAGAAAACTATGATATTCAACAGTATTCATTTTTTAAATGTCATTCTACAATATACTAAAATAATAACTTTTTTGGTTTTTCGAGACAAGGTTTCTCTGTGTAGCTTTGGAGCTTATCCTGGCACTTGTTCTGGAGACCAGGCTAGCCTCGAACTCACAGAGATCCGCCTGCCTCTGCCTCCCGAGTGCTGGGATTAAAGGAGTATGCCACCAATGCCCGGCTAAAATAATAGCTTTTTACCAGGAAGTAAAGAATAACTCATGCTAAATGAAATGCCAGAACACAGCTCTTAAGTTCAGATTGGTTTTAAAGATTCACTTGTTATTTTGTACATTCTGTTTCTACAATGCAGTATAATTTTTGAACAATCCTGATATGCATTCTGAACTGTAAATTAACAGGTGCTGGCACATAGATAACACTAATTAACTGTCAGATGTATATTTAATTTCCTCAGTTTTACTTATAACAGATATTGTTTCTGGCAAGGATAGAAACTCCACCATTTATATTCATTGTACCTTTTAAATTTCTTATTTTATCAAGCTCATTAAGTTCATTCTCAGAATATGACCTGAGTGAGGAATATTTTCTATTAAATTTTCTTTTTTTAATTAATTCTTTAGGAATTACAAATTGTATATAATGAAATACATCTGCTCAGATGCCAGCAAACATGGCTCCCTCCCAAATTTCAGGTCACCTTCTTGAGTCTAAAGTGGTCACATTAAGTGCAGAGGTCTGGTGCCATCCAGTGGAGCATGAGCAACATTACAATAGACAAATGCTAAATAATGACAGCTGAAATCATTACTAGCTCCTCAGTTAGGGGTGGGGCACAGGGAACTCATACCCCTCCATGCTAGAATTTTAGCAGGTTTGAACTTGAGTAGGACTCATGCAGCCAACCACAGCTTTTGTGTGCTGAATGAATACAATACCACATGCAGAAGACAGAATTTCATACAGATCTCTCCATCCTCCAGCTTTTACATTCTTGCCTCCTCCTCTTCCAAAATGTTCCCTTAGCCTTGACGAAAGATGTTCCATTTAGGGATGAGAGTTCACAGTCACATTCTCAGCATCAAGATTAGGTACATATGTTTCTATTGACACTGCACACTGAGAAATAAGCATCTCTGAAAAGTTTACAAATCTATGGGTATAAGCATAATTATTTAGAAATAACAATAGTAGGTTGTACCCTAGTTCCTATGACCTTCTAGATACTGGATTTTGGCTAGGTTTGTAACACCAGGTATGCATTCCCTACAATATAACAGGTCTTAAATTCAATCAGAAAGCAATTTATTAGCCTGTAATAACCAAGCCACTCTTGCCACAGCTGGCTCATCTAGTTTGGCAAGTCAGAATGGTATCATGTAAAGTACCGGTGCTTGGTCAGACCATAATGTCTATTCTCACTTTGAAAGGTAGCCAAACAGCAGAAGTTTCAATGACCCAAGAAAAAAAAGACTATCTTGTAAAAAAAGACAAATCAGAAGAGAAGATACAAAGAGACAAAAATCTATATATGTTAACTTTGTGACTGCAGTTTTGAAAAGATACGAAAGAAATCTACTCCCTGAGGAAATGGAGGAGATAACAAAAGGTTGCTTTTCCCTAGAAGACGAAACAAAGAAAGTGTTCGGTGTGGAATGTGGTGTGTACAGTATTTGTTCTTCTTGGGGCACATATGGATTTCCCTAGAAAACTTCCCATCATATACTGTGCTATGATAGGAAGGAAATTTTGAAAGAGATTGAAACAACAGTTAACAGAGTGATTGTGTAGAAGAAAAGAAAACCTACTAAGTAAGCACTTGGTTTTGAAGGCTCAACCACATTAGACATTTTTAAAACTTTAAGTTCCCTATTAGCATGCCATACCTAATATGACATACAGTGACAGCAGGGGTTCTATGACAGAAGGATATGTTTATAATTGCCTATATACAAATCACAGTGATAACCTAATGGCATATGCCAAGGTTGTAGAAAAACAAGAAAAAGACAAACACGAAACTAACACAATAAAAAAATCAGTATTTTAGTTGAAATTAATGAAAAGAGCAATATAAATACAAAGAATCGGTAAAATTAAAATTGCTAAGTTGGAGGATAAAAAAGTTTGACAGAACCTTAGCAAAAATATAAACAAAAATGGATATAAGAGATATAAATTGATAAAATTAAAAGAATAAAGGGGACAATGCAACACAACCACTGAAATCCATAGGAACACTTGGAGATGTTTTGAAAACATATACCCTAATGAGTTCAAGCATTTTATGTAGATAATTATATATACTGTGGTTTACTTCTGTGGGTCTGTGGATTGTAGCTTGATTACTATTTACTTAACAGCAAGTATCCATCTATAAGTGAATATGTACCATGACATTTGCTCAGCTATGTTTATTGCAGCTTTATTCATAACAGCCAGAAATTGGAAACAACCTAGATATCCCTCAACTGAAGAATGGATAAAGAAAATGTGGTATATCAATAGTGTGTGAGTCTAGCTCACAAAACTACCTCCCAGGGTTCAGGTCAGAGGCTATAGCTTAGCAAAGGAAACTTAGAAAATTTCTGATCTGTGAGTTAAAGGAATAACTTGCATCATGGTCTTTATTCTTCTGTTAGCTCTAATTCTTCCTCTGTAGCTACTAATGCTCCTGTGTTTCAATTCTCTCAGTTCTCCCTTCTTCTCTATTCACTTAGTTTAAATACATTTTTTATAGGAGGCTTGAAGTAATAATACAAAAAATTACAAGAGTTATATTCTCATCGGTCAAAGCACATTCCTTTGGTTGAGCAATAACAGCATAGCCCTTTACCATGGCAATGAAAAGTTTTAAGGTTTCTGGAGGAAGACTGTGATCAGAGGGCAGGGGTATAGTGTCCAATGAGACAACTTCAAGACAATGTCTTTTATCAGCCAGACTTGGCACAAGAAAAATTAGCATGAATTTTTTAGGTTGCTTTGTGTTAATAACCTTGGTTAGACACCTACAACTCTTGACTTTAGCAATACTGTGAAGGTTTAAACTTATTGTCCATTTACAAAATACCTTTAGTTTGTGTGAAGCTTGCATTAGACTGAGGAGAAATTGTTATTTTCTCATGTTAGTCTTAATAAAAGGAGCAAAACAGGCTTTAAGTGTCTTATAGCCTTGTGGAACAATACATCTAGTTATGAAGCATGTGCTAATATCATTATGAATATTAATGATAAGTCACCTTCCTGACCATACACAGATATATGTGTGCCCAGAAGATAGAATATTTTCATGAGATAAACACGCAAGCAGTAGGAAAAGATCCAAAGCTATTCTTGGGGAAGAAATGAAGTGACTCATGAGAGAAATTACAGAGACAAACAGTTATCTACAGGCAATGACCCTGTGGTTTTCCAAGTGGGGCTCCCCATCAGAGAATCACTCATTTGATAGGGAGCCTGTTGAACACTAGTTGACACCTGTTGTAAACTTCCATGGCCACCTACAAAGTTACATTTACAAAATAGAGTATTTATTAGTCCACTGTTAAAAAAATGACATCATGAAATTTGCAGGCAAATGGATGCATAAAAATTATTCTGAGTGAGGTAGCACAGACCTAGAAAGACAAACATGATATGTGTTCAAGGCCTTTCAAAAACAAGAAGCAACACTGTTCTTAAAATTAATGATGTGGAAAATGAAAGAAAAAACTTTGAAGCATATTCTACAAACTCAGTATCAACCAGACTCTAAATCCATATGAGGTCAAAACAATAGCAGGATAAAATATTATAGACCAATTTCCTTGGTGAACTATACACAAAATCCTCAATATAATACTTGCAAATAAGATTAAACAACACTTTGACATCTACAAAACATTTCACCCAAACACAAAAGAATATACTTTCTTCTCAGTACCTGAAGAAACCTTCTCTAATATTAACCATATATTCAGTCACAAAGGAAATCTCAACAGATACAAAAAATAGGGATAATTCCCTGTATTTTATCAGATCACCACAGGTTAAACTTAGAATTCGACAGCACAAACAACAGAAAGCCTAAAACTAATGGAAAAAAAAAAACTCTCAACTGAATTACCACTGGGACAAGGAATAAATAAAGAAATTAAAGACTTCCTAGATTTCAATGAAAATGAATGCACAACATACCTGAATTTACAGAACACAATGAAAGCAGTGCTATGAAGAAAGTTCATGGCACTAAATGCCTACATGAAGTTGGAGAAATTTCACACTAGTGACTTAACAGCACAACTGAAAACTCTAGAAGAAAAGAAAAAAAGAAAAAAAAAGAAAAGAAAAGAAAAGAAAAGAAAAGAAAAGAAAAGAAAACTCACCAAACAGCAAACAGGAGTAGACAGCAGGAAATAATCAAACTCAGGACTGAAATCAACAAAATAGAAACAAAGAGAGCAATGCAAAGAACCAATGAAACAAACAGTTGATTCTTTCCAAAAAATCGACACAATAGACAACCTTCATCCAAACAACCAAAAGGCAGAGAAAGAATATCAAAATTAGTAAAATCAGAATTGAAAAGGGGGACAACAGACACTGAGGAAATCCAGAGAATCATGAGGTCATACTTCATAAATCTGTACTCCACAAAATTGGAAAATCTAAAAGAAATGGACAATTTTCTTCATAGGTACTATATACCAAACAATTTAAATAGACCTTTAACCCCTAAAGAAATAGAAATACACATTTTAAAAAATTTCCCCACCCCCCCCCAAAAAAGCTCAGGGCCAGATGATTTCAGTTTGGAATTCTATGAGAATTTCAAAGAAGAGCTAATACCAATACTCCACAAATTGTTTGACACAATAGAAACAAAAGTAACATTGCCAAATTCTTTTTTATTTTACTTATTTTTAATTTTAATGTATTCTTATTTAAATTAAAAACAATATTATTTTGCATACCAATCCCAGTTCCCTCTTCCTCCAGTCCTCCCATTCCCCCCACCAATCTCCCATTACACCCCCATCAATGCCTCAGGGCGGGTGAGGCCTCCCATGGGGATCATCAAAGTCTGACATATCATTTGGGGCAGAATCTAGGCCCTCTCCCGTGTATCTAGGCTGAGCGAGTATTTCTCCATAAGGAATGGCCTCCCAAAGCCCATTTTTGCACTAAGGTTAAATACTGGTTCCACTGTCAGTGGCCCCATATGCTGCCCAAGCCTCCCACAACTGACATATTTATGGGGCCTGGTTCAGTCTTATGCTGGTTACCCAGCTGTCAGTCTGGAGTCCACTGAGCTCTCAGTTGCTCAGGTCAGCTGGTTCTGTGAGTTTCCGCATGTTCTTGACCCCTTTGCTCATCATTCCTCCCTCTCTACAACTGGATTCCAGGAGTTTGGCTCAGTGTTTAGCTATGAATCTCTGCTTAGGTTTCCATCAAATACTAGATGAAGGCTCTGTGATGGCATTTAAGATAGTCATCAATCTCATTATAGGGGAAGAGCATTTAAGGTAGCCTCTCCACTATTTCATAGGTTCTTAGTTAGGGTCATCCTTGTGGATCCCTGGAGATTTTCCTAGTGCCAGATTTCTCATTAAACCCATAATGGCTCCTCTATTAAAGTATCTCTTTCCTTGCTCTCCTTCTATGTTCTTCCCCCAATTCTACTTTCCTGATCCCTCATGTTCTCCTCCTCCCTCCCCTTCTCCCCTACTCTTTCTTCTACATACCTCTCCCCTCCACCCATGTTCCCAATTTACTCAGGAGGTCTTGTTCTTTTCCCCTTCTTTGGGTGAACCATATAAGTCTCTCTTAGGTTGGTCATTGCTTTCTAGCTTCTCTGGGGTTGTGGATTGTAAGCTGGTTATCCTTTGCTCTATGTGTAATATCCACTTATGAGACAATACATACCATGTTTTTCTTTCTGTGTCTAGGTTACCTCACTCAGGATGGTTTCTTCTTGTTCCATCCATTTGCCTGTGAATTCAAGATTCCATTGTTGTTGGGGTTTTTTGTTTGTTTGTTTGTTTTGTTTTTCGCTGAGTAGTAATCCATTATGTAAATGTATCACATTTTCTTTATCCATTCTTTGGTTGAGGGGCATCTAGGTTGATTTCAGGTTCTGGCTATTACAAATAATGCTGTTAAGAACATAGTTGAACTGATGTTCTTGTGGTATAAATGTGCATCCTTTGGGTCTATGCCTAAGAGTGGAACTGGTGGGTCTTGAGGTATACTAATACCAATTTTCCAGAGAAACCTCCATACAAGTTTGCACTCCCACCAGCAATGGAGAAGAGTTCCCCTGACGTATGTTTCTTGTATGCAGCAAAAGGATGTATGCTGTCTTCATATCCATTTTGTTAGCCTGTATCTTTTATGGGCAAATTAAGGGACATTAATGACCATTGATTGTTGTTAGTTTAGATTTGTTGTTGGTGATATTGTGTTTCCCATTTTTTTTTTGGCTTTTGGCTTTGGGTAATGTGGGATTATCTATTGCCTATGGTTTTGTGAGTGTATCTGACTTCCTTGGGTTGGAGTTTTTCTTCCAGTACTTTCTGTAAGGCTGGATGTGTGGATATGTATTGCTTAAATCTGGTTTTGTCATGGAATATCTTGTTTTCTACATCTATAGTGATTGAAAGCTTTTCTGGGTATAGAAGTCTGGGCTGGTATCCATGGCGTCGTAGTGTTTGTAGAACATCTATCCAGAATCTTCTGGCTTTCAGAGTTTTCATTTAGAAGTCAGGTGTATATCTGATAGATCTGCCTTTATATGTTACTTGGGACTTTTCCTTTGCAGGTCTTAATATTCTTTCTTTATTCTGTGTGTTTGGAATTTTGATTATAATATGGCTAGGGGGCTTTTTGGGGGCCTAGTCTATTTGGTGTTCTGTAAGCTTCTTGTACTTTCATAGGCATGTCTTTCTTTAGGTTGAGAAAGTTTTCTTCTATAATTTTGTTGAATATGTTTTCTGTGCCTTTGAGCTGGGCTTCTATGCCCTCTTCTATACTTATTATTATTAGGCTTGGTCTTTTCATAGTGTCCCATATTTCCTGGATATTTTGTATTAAGGTTTGGTCTTTTCATGGCATCCCATTTTTCCTGGATATTTTGTGTTAAATATTTGTTGGACTTAAGATTTTCTTTGTTCGATAAGTCTATTTCTTCTAGTGTATCTTCAATATCTGATATCCTTTCTTCCCTCTTTTGTATTCTGTTGGCTATGCTTGCATCTGTAGTTCCTGATCATTTACCCAGATTTCCTATTTCCAGCATCCCCTCATTTTGTATTTTCTTTATTGTCTCTATTTCAGTTTTCAACTCTTTAACTGTTTGAATTGTTTCCTTCACATGTTTGATTACTTTTTTCTTGGCTTTCCTTGCTTTCTTTAAGAGATTTGTTTATTTCTTGCAATTTTTGCTTGTCTTTTCCTCCAAGTCTTCCAATTTTTCTTTGTTTTTTTTTCCATTTCTTTAAGAGATTTTCTCATTTACACTTTGAGGGCCTCTATTATCTTCATGAAGTTGTTTTTAAGGTCATTTTCTTCTGCTTCGTTTGTGTTGGGATGTTCAGGTCTTGCTGGTGTAGAATCCCTAGACTCTGTAGGTATCATATTAGTCTTAATGTTGTTGAATGTGTTCTTATACTGTCATTTCACATCTGTTCTTCCAGGGGGTACAAGGGGGACCTCTCCCTCTCATGGTGGGTGCAGGTCCAAGGCTCCAATGCCAGCAGATTCTGGATGGTTTGGTCTGTGGGCAAGATGGGACTATGTACCAGGGTCAAGGGTCTCCTGGGGGGTAGGAGATGGCCCTGGCACTTTCCTCTCCCAGTGGTTATGGGTCTAAGGCTCTGATAGTGGCTACCAAATTCTTTTTATTAGGCTACAGTTACCATGATACTTAACCCATACAAAGATGAAACAAAAAGAGAGAATTACAGACCAATTTCCCTCATAAACTTCTATGCAAAAATACTCAATAAAATACTGACAAAGCAAATCAAAGAACATATAAAAATTATGCAACATGGCCTAGTAGGCTTCATCATAGAGATGACGGGATGTTTCAACATATGAAAATCTATCAGTGTAATCCACCATATAAAACCTGAAAGAATGAAGGCACATGATCATCCCTTCAGATGCCGAAAAAGCCTTTGACAAAACCCAACATCCCTTCATGATAAGGTTTTGAAGAGATCAGGGATACATGGAAGACCTAAACATTATAAAGGCAAATATAAAGCAAGCCAACAGTCAACATCAGATTAAATGAAAAGAAACTCAATGTGATTCCACTAAAATCAAAAACAAGACAAGGCTGTCCACTGTCTCCATTTTTATTCACTATAGTACTTGCTAGATCAATAAGACAACTGAAGGAGAAGAAGGGTATGCAAATTGGAAAGGAAGAAGTCAAAGTATTGCTATTTGCAGATGACATGATTGTACACATAGGTGACCCCAAAAATTCTACCAGGGAACTCCTACAGCTGATTAAACATTTTCAGTAAAGAGGCAGGATATAAGACTAACTAAAGAAAACATCTGTAGCCCTAATACATACAAATGATAAATGGTCTGAGAAAGAAATCAAAGAAACAATATCTTTCACAATAATATATCTTGGAGTAACTCACAAAACAAGTGAAAGATCTGTATAACAAGAAATTTAAGTCTTTGAAGAAATAAATTGAAGAAGATATCAGAAAATGGAAAGATCTCCCATGTTCATGGATTGGTAGGATTAACATAGTAAAAATGGCAATCTTAACAAAAGCAATCTACAGATTCAATGCAATCTCCATCCAAATCTGAGCACAATTCTTCACAGACACTGAAACAAAAACCCAGGGTAGCCAAAACAACCCCATGCAATAAAATAACTTACAGAGGTATCACCATCCCTGACTTTAAGCTCTAACACAGCACTATAAAAATAAAAACAGCTTAGTATTAGCATGAAAACAGACATGTGGATCACTGGAATCTAATCAGAGACCCTCCCTGACATAAACCCACACACCTATGAACACCTTATTTTTGACAGAGAAGGCAAAATGATACAATGGAAAAAAGAAAGCACCTTCAACAAATGGTGCTGACATAATTGGATATCGGCATGTTGACAAATGCAAATAGACTCATGTCTACTGCCCTGCATAAAACTCAAGTCCAAGTGGATCAAAGACATCAACATAAATCCAGTTACAATGAACCTAATAGAAGAAAAAGTGGGAAGTAGCCTTGGCACAGGAGACTATTTCCTGAATATAACACCAGTAGCACAGACAAAGATCAACAATAAATGGGACCTCCTGAAAGGACACTGTCAATAAAACAAAATAGTAGCTTACAGAATGGGAAATGACCTTCACCAACCCATCTGACAGAGAGCTGATCTCCAAAATATATAAAGAACTCAAGAAACTAGGTGTTAAAATACCAAATCAACCAATTTTAAAATGGGGTACACATCTAAACAGATAATTCTCAACAGAAGAATCTCATGTGGCTGAAATATGCTTAAAAATTGTTCAACATCCTCCGTCACCAGAGAAATGCAAATCAAAATGACTCTGAGATACCATCATACACTTGTCAGAATGGCTAAGATCGAAAACACTAATGACAACTTTATGTTTGAAAAATGTGGAGTAGGGGAACACTCCTCTACTGCTGGTGGGGTACATGTACAGCAACTTTGGAAATAAATATGGTGATTTCTCAGAAAAATGGGAAACAATTTACCTCAAGACCCAGCTACCCCTGTCTTGGGCATATACCCAAAGGATGCTCAATCAAACTATAAAGACACTTGTTCAACTATGTTCATGGTAGCATTATTCATAATAACCAGAATCTTGAAACAACCCCTCAATTGAAGAACAGATAAAGAAAATGTGGGACATTTATACAATGGAGTATTCATCAGCTAAAAACATAATGACCTCATGAAATTTGCAGGCAAATGGATGTAACTAGATAAAATCATTCTGAGTGGATTAACCCAGACCTAGAAAGACAAACATGGTATGTACTGACTGATAAGTGGATATTAGGAGTAAATAATAGGATAACCAACTTACAATTCACAATCCCAGAGAAGATAGATAATAAAGAGGGCCCAAAGAGAGATATATAGATTTCCCTGGGAAAGGGACATAGAAGAAATCTCCTGTGTAAACTGGGGAGAGGGGACATGGGAGGAATGGAAATAATGGGAACTTTAGGGAATAGGTTGGGCAGGCTGGTAGTGGGAGGCAGGTTGGGGGGTAGAGAGAGTAATGAAAGAGACTTCCTGATAGAAGGGGTCATTTTATGGTTAGGGAGAAACCTGGTGTCAGGAAAATCCCAGGAATCCACAAGGATGACCCCAGCTAAGAGCTGGTCCACAAAATCATACAGGAAGATTCCAGTGGTCAAATTCACCAGGCTAACTCACCAGGACAGCCTTCAATGCATTCCACTGGAGAGAAACCCCATTTGTAAAGCCTTGTGGATACCTACCTTTTGAATAGTCACTGTCATCCCTGTGAAACAATAGTGTCCCCCCTTTTCATGGTGGGATTCATCCCCAAGAATCCCAGCAGTGTATTAATCAATTATTGGACACTATTCCCTATTGTACTGGTAAACTAGATAACCATAACCATGGGGTCCTGGTGTGGAAGTGTTCACACCATCAAGGTAATCTTTTGTCCTCATAGTCAAATCTACATAACTTAGAAGCTAGCTCCCTACAATTATCTCTTATGATAGGACACCTGTCAGGGAGAGGAGCCTTGCAAACACACCACATTCAGAGCTTCAAATGACAGGAGACACAGATGTTTGTCCCCACTGGCAAGCAGGCATCTCAGGAGAGTGCTGCCTACTAGCCCTTGTCTCTACTGGAAGCTGCAGCCTCCAGATCTCAGGATCTCACTTAGCTTCTTCCTTTGATCTACTGTTGAGAGAATTAACTAGCAATTGGCGAAAATGCTAATATGGATTAAAGGCCCATTTTCCTTCCACAGCTTGTGCTGGTTGCCATAGCCACCGTGATGCTGTTTTTAGCTACCAAGAAAGCAAAAAACAAAACCCAAAGCATACAGTGTTTCTTCCTTTCCTTACATTTATTAATTATAAACTTCTAATATTTCCTCTTTGTTTTACATTTATCAATTATAGACTTCTATGTTTACTAACCACATAAATGTAGCTCTATGCACTAACATTTTTCTCCCTTTTTAGTCATAATAAGCCCCTCACTCCTTTTAACCCTTCCCCCACCTCTTGAGTTTTACAGGGATGCTTTGCTAATCACATACCTCCTGGCATGTAAGTCGCCCACTGTCTCATCTCAAGATGTTATCTGCCTTCCTAGTTCTGGGGGATATGCATGCCCACATCTTTGTTAATGTCAGCATTGTTAATTGTATCTGTATTGGAAATAAAAACTGAAAGCCTTGTGGGATAAGGCTCCATTCTTGAAAAAATAACCATGAGAGGAACACACGTGTGTGAGCCAGTTTATTTTCTCTTAGCCCTCAGATCATAACTTTTTAGTAAATTCTGCTGTAAGCCTTGATAGCTAAGACTCCTAGCAATAGTGGAGAGGGTGCCTGAACTATAATCAGATTGGTGACTACCCTAATTGTCACCAGAGAATCTTTATCTAGTAACTGATGTAAGCTGATACATAGATCCATAGCCAAATACTGGTCCCAGCTCAGGGAGTCCAGCTGAAGAGAGGGATGAAGGTTTGCACAAGTAAGGGGCAGGTGTCAAGATCATGACAGGGAAAACCACAGAGACACCTGACCTAAGCTAATGGGAGCTCATGGACTCTGGACCAACAGCTGGGGAGCCTGCTTGGGACTGACCTAGGCCCTCTGCATATGGATCACAGTTCTGTAGCTTGGTCTGTTTGTGGGACTCCTAGCAGTGGAATCAGGACCTGTCACTGAGGCATGAGCTATTTCTTTGGAACCTATTCCCCATGCAGGGATTCCTTGCCCAGGCTTGATGCAGGGGGACAAACTTGATCCAGCTTCAATGTGAAATGACAAGCTTTGATGACTCCATGGTAGGCCTGTCCCTTTCTGAACTAGAGGGGAGGTGGGGAGAGGGAACACCAAGAGAGGAGGGAGGAGAAACTGTGGTTAGTATGTAAAATAAGTGAAAACATTTAATGAAAAAAAGGGGTGCCAGGCACTGGTGGTGCATATCTTTAATCCCAGCACTCAGGAGATAGAGGCAGGTGGATCTCTGTAAGTTTGAGACCAGCCTGGTCTACAAGAGCTAGTTCCAGGGCAGCCTCCAAAGCCTCAGAGAAACTCTGTCTCAAAAAAATCAAAAAGAAAAAACAGGGGGAGGGCTAAGAGACTTAACTGCTGATGGAACAAGGCCCTCAGAACAACTATTCAAAGATACCATGTTCAAGTCATGGTCGTTAGAAAAAAAAATTGTCATGGTCAAGGTATCTATTCATAGAAATAAAACCCTAAGACAGAAGTTGGTATCAAGGACTGGAGAATAGCTGTGAATGGCCTGACCATGCTTTTGTTTGGAGGAATATGATCTTTGGAAAGCAGTGGAATGTTTTAAGTGGAGCTTAATGAACTGTAAGACCCCCTGAAAGCTCAAGCCTCCAGGATCTTAGCCCAGGACCTCTGCCACCCCAATCACCATGAGGAGTCTAAAGCTTGATGCAAACAGCATGAGGATTTATTGTTGTTTAACGAGCTAACCCCATGTTAGCTTGGGCCTTTCATCCATCCACAATGGCGGATGGCTAGGAAAGACAGTTTCAAGCGTCTGCATAGAGATCTTGTAGGGCAGCGTAAGGGGAGTGTCTAGGGGTACGCACAGGCTCAGGATTGGTGTGCCTCCAAGCTTGGAGAACTTGCCCTGTGTTGATTGGTCAACTGGTTGTTATGGCCCATAGACCCTCCCAGGGTGGTTGCTATGCTCTTCGGGTCATTGCTGTGCACTTGTCGGTAAAGCGCATCCAGAGCCATAAAGCATAGCACCACCAGCTAACTTCTGATTGGTTCCTTGCCACGAGGCAGGCATCTGACTTAGTGACTAAGACAAGGTCAGACAAGCATGTGTTCGGCTGTTATGGCTGCCAAAATGGGGAGTTGGTCCCTTCCGGACCATACAAGTAGGAGCATGGAAGACAGTGTGATTAGCATGATTTGAATTGTGAGGGTCTGGCTCAAGAGGTTTCAAAGAAGAATATTAATGTGTGGTCTAGAGATGATTCTTGTAATATTTTGGTGAAAAATGTGGCTGCTTTCTTCCCTTATCCAAAAAAATTCGCCTGAGGTTAAGTTGAAGATTTATGGATTAGCAGCTTTGGCAGAGGACATTTCAAAACAGCCTAGCATTGACTGTGTTGCCTGGTTATTAGTGACCAGTCTTATACAGATCTATAATGAAATGGAGCAAGCTGAGAAATTAAAAATACAAAACATACAGTTTGAAGAGTAACAAGAAACCAGGAAATGTAAACAGAATAAAGAAAAGCCTGATGATAAGTATAATAAAGGAAGTGGTGCCCTCAGAGACATTTCTCTTATGTCTGTTCTTCCTTTCTCCAAACCTAGTATACAACATTTTCTACCAATTTTCACACCTCTAACTCATATACTTTCTCATCCTTACGCTATCCCTTCATAGCCTCTACATGATTCTCCTTTTCACTTCCCTACTTCCGTGTTCTGTATTTTCTTTTTTTCTTTTTTTTTTTTTTGTTTTGTTTTTCAAGACAGGTTTCTCTGTGGCTTTGGAGGCTGTCCTGGAACTAGCTCTTGTAGACCAGGCTGGCCTCGAACTCACAGAGATCTGCCTGCCTCTGCCTCCTGAGTGCTGGGATTAAAGGCATGCGCCACCAACACCCGGCTCATGTTCTGTATTTTCCTGAGGCATGCTTCTAGTATACCTCATTTCTAAACTTTAGAGGAGACACAAGTTAAGTGTATTTTCCTTCAGCTAACACCGGGATTTATTAATGTCATCCTATCACAGTTGTGACTACAGTTGACTTTCTCCCTTGACTATATCCAAATAGACACAATTCACCAGAGGACTGACATAAAAGCAAAACAAACATAAATAGTGTGAAGTAGAGGGAGGGGCTATAAACTAAATGACATACACTCCAACACATATGGGAGGAAAAAAACACAAAGAAATTTAAAATATAAAACAGCATTACACTACAACAGCCCACAAGTTGACCGTTTATCAGCACTGGAAAACAGAGAGATGATGTGACCAAAAAAAAAAAAATGCTAAAAAAACAATACTTTTTCTTGCAGTACTGTTCACACTAACTATGGAACTATCCTATGTATCTATGAACAGACAACTTGATAAAGGTATTGTGATATATGTACACAAAAGGTAACTGCAACATTATCATCTTACCAAACATGGAATCAAGTATGAGGTATCATTGAGTAAACTACAAAAGTGATTAGAAATACTACATTTTACTGAGTGTTCAATGAAAAGAAATCAGACTAGAAACTGGGTAAAAAATATTCAACAAAGAAACAAAGGAGGAAGAAAATACATGTACTAGAAGAGATTTAAAGTCATGTCAAACAAACAAATCAAGTAAGAATACACCTTGGTGCTTTGGAATGCACACTGGATGTGGAAAACTAGCACACAATGGAATCTTTGGACACCAATTCAGATCACATTTGCATTTGTGGAGAAAGGCGGATGTGACTGGAAGAAGTCCATGAGCATTTTCTGGATATCTGGCAATATCTTGACTTAGGCAAGAATTACAAGGGCAATCACTTTATAAAAATAATTTTTCTAGCAGTTGTACTGGCTAACTTTTCTGTCAACCTGATACTAGCTGGAGTAATTTGGAAAGAGGGAACCTCAATTGAGGAAAATTTTCCACCAGCTTGGCAGATGGACATGACTGGGATATTTTCTTTACTGATTATTGAGTTTGGAAGATCCAGCTCACTGTGGGAGGTGCCATCCTGGGTAGGTGATCCAAGATGGTTATAAAAGCAGGATTGTGCCTAGTCTTATTTGCTGTGCTATGCAGGTGGATATTCTGGGGAGACCTGCTCTTTTCTTAAGGGAATGAAGGAAAAATGGAACAGGGGGACAGGAGAGGTGGGAGGGGGGGTCTGGAAATAATGGAGGGAGCAAAAGCTGAAATCAGATTGTAATGTATCAGAGAAGAATTATTTTTAAAAAATGGCAACTGAGTGAGCCATGAGGAGCATCCTGTAGCACTCTTTGTAGTGTTTGCTATAGTGTCTATCTCTAAGTCCCTGCCCTGAGTTCCTGCCCTGGCTTCTCTCAATGATGGACTGTAATCTTCAAATTGTGTATGGTCATGGTATTTTATCACAGAAACATTAAATCCTAACAAAGACAGCACTCTTTTCTGTATTGTAATTTATTTACAAATTTAATTTAAAAATTAAAATTCAGTGCTTGGTGAACAAGTTGAGAACATACCTCCAATTTATAACCTCCCATATCTGAGACCAAAGTTCAACTAACACTGGTAGAGGCAAATCCCATCAGCCCTGTACTATTGATAAGAGACACAATAAGCAGAAGAAACTTCACTCCTGTGGCTACAGGGCATAGGCAACTAAGTCTTCAGGGAGTCACAGCAACAAAGAAAGTTTCTGTCTGCTGTATGAGAGTCCCCTGTGTAAAGAGTGTTATAAAATTAAGCCATAGTGAAAGCAGTTAATTAAGAGCCCTAATTGTGCTTGGGTAGTGACCAAGAGGAACTTCAAAGACCAGACATTGCCTGCCAAGAATCTGTCTTGGGAGCTGTCCTGTGGAATCATATTGGTTTTCTCAGTGTTAAAAGAGGGAAAGCGGTTAATGGGTCACTTTGGGATTTGCATCTATTCCCGTAAATTAATGTTTATTTCTCCTTGCCATAATTTATTGTCCAGGAAGCCAAATAACAATCAAATTAAAACTGAATTGAAAATAACAGAAAGAAGAACTGAAGAAACAATTATATTCTTTTAAAACTGGTTTTGCAATATGAGATCTT
Source organism: Cricetulus griseus (assembly GCF_003668045.3). Taxonomy (NCBI): domain Eukaryota; kingdom Metazoa; phylum Chordata; class Mammalia; order Rodentia; family Cricetidae; genus Cricetulus; species Cricetulus griseus. Next base: position 66,516,211 of record NC_048599.1, on the reverse strand, counting down.
GATTAAGAATACTAATCATAGTATCATCATCAACACTAAAATTGAAGTGGATAGGACAATATTTTCCTTTGTCTTATCTATTTATTAACTTCTTATTGGTAAATAGAAGCAACCAATAGGATAATGATGTGGAAGTCACAAAAATCAAGAGAGTAGAATCATTAGTGGCTCATTAGTTCATAAAAATCTTTAATTAGCAATGATGTAATGTATAAACACTAATGATTGTATCAAAACATGCCCTATAAGTGTTGATTTATTCTGACTAGAGGTATCCAAAGCTTGATTCCTAAAATCTGAAATTCTAAAATGGTTTCTGAGAACAAAATAAATGACTTATATTAAGAGTAGATATGCATTAAAAGGGAATTCCTAATATTCATACCAACCATAGAGTGGAAGACATCTTCAAAATCACTGAGAACCATGATTAAAATAAATTCAAACACTTTGGATATTCTAATTGACTATGCCAAACTGTATATGTTCCACTTACCTTCTGCCTTGTCTCTAAAATGGTAAACATTGCATTAGAAAGCAGCAAATCTAGTCCAGGATTTGCAGATCCCTTGTGTTTGCTCCATGTGAGGTTGGTTTTTAATTGGTTTCTTTTTTTAATGTATGGATACATCACACACACACACACACTAAAGCACAGACAAAGATATGTACACAGACCTGTATACAAATGAAAGTCTCAAATCCACCTGTGCAAGGAACAGTGTGGTTTTGTTTCTTTGAGTCTGATGACTTACCCAAGGTTAACAAATTACATTTCCACCATCTGGAAATGTCACTTAACTTTTATTTAAGGATAAGGAAAATTTGAATGTACATAAATACACTTATCTGGTGATGAACATCTAGACTGGTTCCATTTCCTGACTGCTGAGAATAGTACAGAAACAAATTTGAATGTTAAAGACTTCTCTGCATTAAGAGATGATCCAGAAGTGGTGTACCTGAGCAATATGATAGTTGCACATGTTCTTAAATTTTTGAGAATCCTCTATAGTGATTTCTAAAGTGGCTGCTGCAGCTTGTGTTCCCACACACAGTGAATAAAGTTTACTCTTCCTCCTCATCTTCAACAGCACTTACTATCACTAATCCTGCTAATGTTATTCAGACTGCAGTTAGCTTGAACCTCATAGTTGTTACTGCCACTGCTCTCAGATTATTCTAACATCTACTTCTGTTGACATGTCACTTCACATCACAGAAGTCCTTATTACAAGATAGTTTGTGCAAAGAAATTGAACAAATTGCAATTCATAGTTATTTTTAACTGAGTGTTAACTTGAGAATATCTCTTCAGCCCAGTCAATAAAATAATATGATCTTAGTTATTTATTGATTCAGCTAGCTTTAATGCAATATTGGTGTCAAAACTCTTTTGGGTGTGCTTAGCAAGTTCCAAGGCAACACAAAACTATACCAGAATTAGTCAACTTATGATTCTTCCCCTGATTCTAATATATAATGTCAGCTAAAAAGCTGTTAGAGAGAAAATTATTTCTATTTCAACCAGAAAAGACATTCCCAAAATTTGCTCCCATGTCTGTCCTGCTTTTACTCATGCTCCTAAAGGTGAAAGCAAGTATTGATTTCTGCTCACCTCAATGGACTTACCAATTTCTCATGATTGTTGATGTGAGCATTTTTCTATATTCTTTTTTTTTATTTTGCTTTCTTTTTTTGAGTAGATTTTATTTGAATTAGAAACAAGATTGTTCTACATGGCAATCCCAGTTCCCTTCTCCCTCCCACCCTCCCCTACCACCCCGCCCCTAACTAAAGCCCTACCTATCACATGCCCTTTCTTCTATTCTTCACCTGTCTCAAACTTTCTGCTCTCTCATGACCTCTGCATACTTCCTCTTCTTCCCTTCTCATTCTCGTAGCTCCCTCCCCCCTCTTCCCATGCTCTCAATTTGCTCAGGGGATCTTGACCCTTTCCCCTGCTCCATGGGACCATGTATATCTCTCTTAGGGTCCTCCTTGTTTACTAGCATCTCTGGCAGTGTGAATTGCAGGCTGGTAATCCTTTACTCTATGTCTAAAATCCACATATGACTGAGTGCATAGCATGTTTGTCTTTTTGTGATTGGGTTAATTACTTCAGAATGGTTTCTTCTAGTTCCATCCATTTTCTTGCACATTTCAAGATTCCATTGGTTTTTTTTTGTTGTTGTTTGTTTGTTTTTGTTTGTTTGTTTTTTCCGCTGAGTAGTACTCAATTGTGTGAATGTACCACATTTTCTCTATCCATTCTTCAGTTGAGGAGCATCTAGGCTGCTTTCAGTTTCTGGCTATTACAAATAGTGCTGCTATGAACATAGTTGAACAGATGTCCTTGTTGTATGAATGTGCATCTTTTGGGTATATGCCTAAGAGTGGAATTGCTGGATCTTGTGGTAGACTCATTCCCGTTTTCCTGAGGAGTCGCCATACTGATTTCCAAAAAGGCTGTACAAGTTGGCACTCCCACCAGCAGTGGAGAAGTGTTCCTCTTTCTCCACATCCTATTCAGCATAAGTTATCATTGGTGTTTTTGATGTTGGCCATTTTGACAGGATTAAGATGTTATCTCAGAGTTAATTTGATTTGCATTTCACTGATGGCTAAGGAGGTTATACACTTTCTTATGTGTCTTTCAGCCACTTTAGATTCCTCTATTGAGAATTGTCTATTTATTTCGGTACCCCACTTTTTAATTGGATTGTTTTGTGTTTTGGAGACTAGCTTCTTGAGTTCTTTTTATATTTTGGAGATCAGCCCTCTGTCAGATGTGGGGTTGGTGAATATCTTTTCCAAGTCTGTGGGCTACCATTTTGTCTTGCTGACTGTGTCCTTTGCCTTACAGAAGCTTCTCAGTTTCAAGAGGTCCCATTTATCAATTGTTGCTCTCAGTGTCTGTGTTACTGGTGTAATGTTCAGGAAGTGGTCTCCTGTACCAATTAATTCAAGGGTATTTCCCACTTTATCTTCCAATAGGGTTAGTGTGGCTGGGTTTATGTTGAGGTCTTTGATCCATTTTGACCTAAGTTTTGTGCATGGCGATAGGATTGGGTCTGTCTGTAGTCTTCTACATGTTGGCATCCAGTTATGCCAGCACCATTTGTTGAAGATGTTCTCTTTGTTCCAGTGTATATATTTGGATTGTTTGTCAAAAAATCAGGGTTAATATCGGGGTTTTCAACTCTATTTCATTGGTCTACCTGTCTATTTTTGTGCCAATACTAAGCTGTTTTGAGGATTATATCTATGTAATAGAGCTTGAAATCAGGAATGGTGATGCCTCCAAAAGTTCCTTTATTGTACAGGTTGTTTTGGCTATCCTGGGTCTTTTGTTTCTCCATATAGAGTTGAGAATTGTTCTTTCAAGGTCTGTGAAGAATTGTGTTGGGATTTTGATGGGGATTGCATTGAATCTGTAGATTGCTTTTGGCAAGATTGCCATTTTTACTATGTTGATCATGCCTATCCAAGAGCATGGGAGATCTTTCCATTTTCTAGTGTCTTCTTTAATTTCTTTCTTTAGAGATTCAAAATTCTTACGGTATAGGTCTTTTTGGTTAGTATTACCGAAGGTATTTTATGTTGTTTGTGGCAATTGTAAAGAGTGATGTTTCTCTGATTCCTTTCTCCAACAATGTGTCATCAGTATATAGTAGGGCTACAGATTTTTTTGAGTTAATCTTGCATCCTGCCACTTTGCTGAAGGTGTTTATCAGCTGTAGGAGTTCCCTGGTAGAGTTTTTTGGGTCACTTATGTAGACTATCGTATCATCTGCAAATAGTGAGGGTTTGGCTTCTTCCTATCTGATTTGTATTCCCTTGATCTCCTTTTGTTGTCTTATAGCTCCAGCTAGAACTTCAAGGACAATATTGGAGAGGTATGGAGAGAGTGGACAGCCTTGTCTTGTCCCTGATTTTAGAGGAATTGGATTCAGTTTCTCTCCATTTAATTTGATATTGGCTGTCAGCTTGCTGTATATTGCTTTTATTATGTTGAGCTATGTTCATGTTATTCCTGATTTCTCCAAGACCTTTATCATGAATGGGTGGTGGATTTTGTCAAAGGCTTTTTCAGCATCTAGTGAGATGATCATGTGCTTTTTTTTCTTCAGTATGTTTATATGGTGGATTACAATGATGGATTTTTGTAAGTTGAACCATCCTTGCATCCCTGGGATGAAGCCTATTTGATCATGGTAGATGATTTCTCTGATGTGTTCTTGGATTCGATTTGCCAGTAATTTATTGAGAGGAGACTTTTTATTTTGGTTCAGTGTATTTGGTGTTCTGTAGGCTTCTTGTATTTTTATTGGCATGTCTTTCTTTAGGTTAGGAAAGTTTTCTTCTATCATTTTGTTGAATATGTTTTCTGTGCCTTTGAGTTGGATTTCTTCATCTTCTTCTATACCTATTATTCTTAGGTTTGGTCTTTTCATGGTATCCCATATTTCCTGGATATTTTGTGTCAGGGATTTATTGGACTTAAGTTTTTTTGGTTGATGATTCTACCTCCGCTAGTGTGTCTTCAACTCCTCAGATTCTCTCTTCCATCTCTTGTATTCTGTTGGTTATGCTTACGTCTGTTGTTCCTGATCCAGCTTTTCTATTTCCAGCGTTCCCTCAAATTATGCTTTCTTTATTGTCTCTATTTCAGTTTTTAGGTCTTGAACTGTTTCCTTGAGAGATTTGTTGATATCTTCTAATTTTGCTTTGTTTTTCTTCCATTTCTTTAAGGGATTTTCTCATGTCCTCTTTGAGGTCCTCTATCATTTTCATGAAGATGTTTTTACGGTCATTCTCTTCTGCTTCATCTGCATTGTGATGTTCAGGTCTTGCTGGTGTATGGTTCCTAGTCTCTGGTGGTGTCATATTGGGTTTTCTGTTGTTGAATGTGCTTTTTCCTTGACCTCTTCTCATCCTTTTTTCTGGTGGGTGTAGCAGGAGTCTCTTCCTCTCCTGGTGGGTATAGGGCCTAGTTTCCTTTCTGGTAGATGCAAACAGTTCCAATATTCTGATGTCTGTCCTCTTGTAGTGGATGGAGGCAGGACTGCAACCAGGGCCTTGGCAGTGTCCGGGTGTTTCAGATCCTGCTGCCGATCTCAGATCCGGTGAGCAAACCCTTGGTGTCAGATGCCTCTGAGCAGGGTCGATGAATCGGAACTGGAAACAGCCCCTGGCCCACCCGGGCATGTGGATCCAATTTTCTATAATTCTATGCTCCAATTAAATGCACAATTAGGACTTGTTATGTCTTCTTCTTCTTCTTCTTCTTCTTCTTCTTCTTCTTCTTCTTCTTCTTCTTCTTCTTCTTCTTCTTCTCCTCCTCCTCCTCCTCCTCCTCCTCCTCCTCCTCCTCCTCCTCCTTCTCCTACTCCTTCTCCTTTCTTTTATTCTTCTTTTGTCTTGGGGGAGGTTACAAAGTGTGGGCTAGACCTGGGAGGACTGGGAAGTGAATGTAATAGGAGTGCATTATGTGAAAATTCCAAATAATCAACAAAATATTATATTTAAAAGCAATAAAAATATGACATCAATTAAATTCTCCAAAAATATTATTTTAAACACCATTTTGTGATTTGTTTCTTTTAGCAGGGATAATAACATTTGATTCTAAAAGAAACAAAATGTTGCAAACTAATGGCAAAAGAAGCCTATCTTTTTATATTAAACTCATGTTTAAATAACCCACAGTTCCAAGATATAACCATAACTTGTAATTTATTAAGACTAATGATCTACCTTCATATACAGCCAGTTTTGATTAATTTCCATCATTTGCTTCAAAATCATATATTCCATAACATTTATTTAATCCTTATATCAGTGTCATTCTCATAAATAAATAATAAATAGACCTATATAACAATAAGCTGTAAATATTATAGCTATTTAAGATATAAAATACTTAATCTTATGCTTTTAAATCTGTTTAATTTTGTATAGGATTGTAACACGAATGAATAAATGGACCCAGAGATAGATATGGGGTTCAAGCTGAAAATCAGGGAAGCAAAACATCCAGCCACTAGTTCTCACTCTAGCTCAGGCTGAAAGGTTTGATCCACACATGAGCTCTTCATCAAGTCTCAAACTTCTGCCTCTCAGTGTGACTAGAGGACAAAAAGCCTCTCTGAGACCTTGCTTCTGTCTTGTATACTTCCCTAATTTTGGGATTAAAGGTGTGAGCTATAATTCTCTTTTAGACTGATTCACTCTTGTGTAGATCTGGGTGACCTTGGACTCAGAGATCTATCTCTCTATCTCTTAATCCTGAGTCCTAGGATTAAAGTTGTGTACCACCATCTCCTAGCTTCTGGCTTCTGAAATTAAAGGTATGTGCCTGGCTTTTAAGGCTTGCAGCTGACTTTGCTTTCTGAATCCTCATGAAAGCTCTAATGAATCATAAAAAATATACCACTACACACGATCGCACTATATGCCCCTGGTATGGTTTGAACTCTCCTCATTCCTGGTACCTAAGCTTCCAAGCTGTTCAGATTCCATGCATGTGACATCATACCTTGATTATCCATATTTGTTACGATAAATCTTTCTGCCAAAGCCATTTGAGCCCCATCACCACGTGAGTGGTCTCCATCAGCAGCCCGAGTTCTGTCCACCGAGTTGATGGACAAAATAACACAGAGACATATTAGGTACAAAGCTGCTTGGCCAATGACTAGGATTCCTCATCTGTTAGCTCAGTCTTAATTATCATAAATCTATATATTTTATAAGACTTATTTTATCGATGCCTTATTGGCATCCCTCCTTGCCAGTGGCTCACATCCCTCTGCTGCTGGAGCACCAGCGGAGTGGAAAAAGGGGAACTTTCCTGTTTCTCCTTGCTATGTCATTTCCTGCCTGGAACACCACTTCTCTACTACATTTGCCAGAATCTGCTTTGACTCCCAGTCCTGCCTAACTTGCTGCCATTAACCAAAAAGTATTTTATTCAACAATCAATGAGATAAACATACACAGAAGTACATTCCCCATCACATATTTGCTTATTTTCTGCTTGATTTCTCATCACTTCCCATTTTGATTCCTATTGATCTACTATGTATATTTTTATAAATCATTATTTTATGTGTTTTGAAACAATGGTCTTATATGTAAATAAATTAATTTTATGCATTAATCTTGGGAAGTTTAAAGAACTTTTATTATGATCATGATGATATTTACCTACACTTTTTAGCCTCAGTGTAATTTATCCAACCAACAGTATTATGTTTTTAGCAAATATTTTGTAGAAACTAAAACTCAAATTGCTTCCATAGATTCCTGTACATTTTTTGATATTCTGTGTTTCCATTTTCCTTTACCTGAAAATACTTTGAAATTTTCCTTCTAATTCCTGTTCTGTTTGATGTAACAGTAGCTCAGTGATGTATTGCTTAGCATGAAAAGATGAAATAATGGAGGCTGATCACAATGTGCCATTTCTTATGGATGTTAGAATGCATGGGAAAGAGAAATAAAGTTAGGTCTGTGTTGATGATATCCTTCTGAGATGGAAAAGTTTACTGGATTTGAAAGTAGTGAATATTAGGAAGAGTAAAGACTGAGGTTGATGAGGTATGAAAGTACACTCTGATTGTATTTATATATACATGATATACATATAACTATATATGTGTGACTGTAACATTAATAATTAAAGAAGAAGAGGTCATTAATTAGAGTTAGAGTAGGGGAAGACACAGGCAGAGCTGGAAGGGTGCAAGAAGGAATGAAAATGGTGGAAAGGTAGTTTGATACAGGAAATTCTCAAAATATTTAGTTTTAACAAATGAAACATAGCTCATACCTGCCACTTAATTAGGATCAGAACCTGACACTAGATGGGTCAGAGGCCTAGGGAAAATAAGTCACTATTATTCTACTAAATGAAGATAACAACAAAAGGACCCCTAATAACAATCTATAGCATAAATCAGTGCATCACTCAACCCTTATCACAAAGTTTGTTGGGGATTTTTTCTTGCAGGGAATGGTAATTAATGCAGAAGCCCACACCAGGGTAATCAGAGACTTTGGAGCACTCAGCCCTAATTGAGATGACTTTTACACCTCTCCTCCCAGTGCTCAGGTATCTATGCTGAAAACAAGGTAGAAGGATTGTAAGAGCCAGAGGTGGTGAATGACTTCAAGAAAATGGTATTTTCCAGACACAAGATGCACATCCCAAGACCTGCATAAATAAACTCAAGCCAGACAAAATCCCACCACTGAGATGGAAAACTGAGCAGAAATTCCACCTATGCAAAGAATCTATTTCAAACTGATACCTACTGAGAAAGAGAAAATCAGTTTTCTTCAATAAAGTGATACTGGGCATTCCAACCACACTCTAGTACACGCTTTATTGCCATAGTTGACTAGCACAAAACAGACTCCATGTTTCTAGTGTACTTTCTTGTTATTATTGTTGGGGGATTATTTTACTGAAAGAAGGTTTTGTTTCATGTAAATATCCTGATTAGAGTTCCCCCTACCTCTACTCCTCCCAGCTTCTTCCTATTCCCCACCCATCAGGATCCAGATCTACTCTGTTTCTCATTTTCAAAAGTGCAAACAGGTGTCTAAGGGATAATAATAAAATAAAATAGAAAAATATAAGATAAGTCAAACAAAAACAAATTGAAATATGACAAAACAAACAGATGGAAAAGAAACCAAGAAAATGGACAAGAAACACATACAGACCCAGAGACCCAAGTGGTTGTACTCTCAAGAGTCCCATAAAAACATGAAACCAGAAGCCATGATATATACATAAAATCTGTATGTTTAAAAAGATTGAATTAAGTAAAAATTAAAATAAAAAACTGACATGACATTAAGAAACCTCTAAAGATGCATTTAAGTTCATTTTCTATTGACCACCTATTTTTGGGAATGGGATCTACCCTTAGGAATATATGTTTCTCCAGTAAGACTTCCTTGAAGAAAACTAATTTTATATTTGCAAGTGGCTATCAATTGGAGAAAGCTTCTGTGTTAGGGATGTAAGCATGTGACCACTTCTTTCATCTCTAAGACCCCATCTGGTGCAGACTCCTGCAAGCCCTGTGCTTGCTGCTGCAGTCTCTGTCAGTTCAAATGTATGTCAGTCCTACTGTGTTTAGAAGGCCTTGTTTCCTCTTCTCTCCTCTCTTGCTCTTACACTCTTTCTGACTCCTCTTCCTCTGGATTCCCTGAGACTTGAGGCGTGAATTTGAAGGAGACATCCCATTTAGGGCCAAGTGTTCCCAGGCCTGTGACTCTCTGCATATTATCTGGCTGTGAATCCCTATGTTTGTTCCCATCTGATGCAGGAGAACATTTCTCTGATGATGACTGAGCAAGGCACTGATCTATGAGTATAGCAGAATACCATAAGGAATCATTTAACTGTTACTGCATTGCATTTGTAGCACAGTAATATTTGGTTTTTCCCCAGATCCTTTGGCTATATACTCTCAAGCTCTAGATAACCCAAGCAGCAATGGGTATGGGTATGGGTTCTAATTCATCCAGTGGGCCTTAAATAAAATCAGATATTGTTTCGTTACTCCCACAATATTATGCCACCAGTGCACTAGCTTATCTTGCAGGCAGTACACCATTGTCAAAGGTATTTTTTGGCTGAGATTGTGTTTACATTTCTCTTTTGGTAGCGTGCAGAGTACCTTCTAGTACCAGGAACATTAGCCAGTAAAAGTGAAGGCTCTAGGAAGGCATGAGCCCAAGTTTTCCATGTTCAGTGGGCTGTGCAGATATTATTTCATGGGGCTCTGCCATCAGTTTGTGGAGAACCTTGGTTGTTGTGTAGTTCCCACTGGACTCATTTGGTTTTCTTAAGAAAGAGAGAAAAATAAAGTTGGCCGGATAAGGAGGTGGTGGGGAAGATGGCAGGATTTGGAAGATGGGAAAGGAATTGTATGTAGTTCAGAAGCTTGTCTGGACAATTAATCTTAGATGTTAATCTTGTATGCCCTCTATAACTTGCAAATGACATTGTATCCTAGCAACAATATTAGTATATTCTAGAAAACACCATTGTATTCTGTTTCTGATAAGGGCATAAAAAATCTGATTTCTTACAATAAAATTGTCTCAGCCCCAGTCTTGTAGAGACCCATACATCCCATGAGGATTTGTGTTTCTCATCAGGTAACCTTGACCCAGTAAGTAAACTTTGGCACTTACACTTAGGGACATGATGCCATGTTGGCTATGGTTGTGGTTCATAGGCAAGAGCGCTCTAGATACAGCTGTTGATTGCTTCCCTAGCTGGGATGCTTGTATAGTAACTAAAACTTCTGGTGCTGTGAAAGCTAATACTAAGGAAGTAGCTTTGAGGTCAAATCCAGCTTGAACCTCTTCATCTTGTGATCAGAGTACATTGTAACACATTTTTTGTTTTATTTGTTTTTTCAGCAATAAGGAATTATCTTCAACATCTGGAAGGCAATAACCTGTTGTTTGAAAACTCTCTTGGATTCCCCAACAATGACTGGAAACAGGGGATCTCATGTCTGATACCAGAGTCTTTGTTAGATACTCTAAGGCTGTTATATTTGACATTGTCCAACCAAGTTGGATAACTTTAAACTATATTGTATATGTACACACACAGATATATATGTAATACATGTAATTATATGTGTGTGTGTGTGTGTGTGTGTGTGTGTGAGAGAGAGAGGTTTTCAAATCCTTAATCTTATTTTTTTTCTTCTCTCTCCCTCTCCTTCTTTATTGATGACTTTCTCCCCTCCCTAACTAACCCCCCCTATTTTTGCATTTCCCCTTTCAAGTGCTTTCTTATTCCCACTTCTATTGTTCCCCTCTGTGGTCCAATTTTGCTTTTCTGGTTTCTGCTACTGCTCTAGATTATCTACTTACATCTGAAGTCTCAAAATTAGTCCCAGATGGGAGAGAAGAGTCGGTGTTTGTTTTTCTGGGTCTGGATTGCCTCACACAATATGATCTTTCCTAATTCCATGAACCCTTACATGCAAATTTTGCTATTTCATTTTTATTTATAGCTGAACAGTATTCCACAGTACTTATAAACTACATTTTCATTATTCATTCCCCAATTGAAGGACCTTTGGCTTGTTCATTTCCTAGTCATCATGAGCAAAGCAGGAATGAACTATGTTGATCAAGTGTCTGTGGAGTATGATGTTGAATCCTTTAATCATGTGCTAATTAGTGGTAGAACTTGGTCATGTGGTGTATTTATTTTTAGCTTTTGAAGAATTCTTCACATTAATTTCCAGAGGGCCTGGATCAGTTTGCAGCTCTACTGATAATGAACACAAGTTCCTCTTTCCCAACGTCCTCACCACCATTTTGTTGTCAGCTCTTTTGTTGATCTTGGTCTTTCTGACTGGGGAAAGGTAAAATGCAAAAGTTGTGTTTTTTATTTCCCTAATTGCTACGGATCACGAACATTTTTAAGGTATTTTTTGACAACTTTTATTCTTTCATAACCCATTTTTCCTCATATTGAAAATTGAATTTTTTCTTCATATAATATATGCTGAATATGGTTTTCCCTCCCTCTACTCCTCCCAGTTCCTCCCCACTTTCCCTATCATCAGGATATGGCTTCTTTTTCATTAGAAAATGAACAGGCTTCTAAGCGATAATGATAAAATATAAAAAGATAAAACAAAACTGGCATAACAGAATAGGACAAAACGATCAAACAGAGGGAAAAGAGCCCAAGCAAAGACATAAGAAACAAATATAGATGCAGAGATCCACTTTTTTTACCCACTCAGGAATCTGATAAAAACATTAAACTGGAAGCCATAATATATATGCAAAGGTGCCTGTGGGGTAAATAGAGAGAGAAAATATACATGCAAATAATTAAAATGAAACAATTTAAAAAAAATAAAAAACTAGAAAGCCTAGTATGACTTTATGAGACAAGAAACCTCCAAAGATGACTTTGAGTTTATTTCTATTGGCCATTTACTACTGGCCATGTGACCTACCATGAGAAACATTTTTTCCTCCATAAGACTTCCTTGAGAAAATTAAATTTTCATGTGCAAGTGGATATCAATTGGGGATATCTTCTGGGTTAGGGATGGGGACATGTATCTATATCTTCTTTCAACTCCAGGACTCCATTTGGTGCAGACGCTATGCATGCTGCCTCAGTCTCTGTGAGAACACATGTGCAATTATCCTGCTATCTTTAGAAGGATTTCTCTCCTTGGTGAACTCCAACCTCTCTGACACAAGCTCTCTGTTACAATCTTTCTTCCTCCTGTTCCACAGGGTTCCCTGAACCCTGAGGAAAGGGATTTAGTGGATACATCCCATTTAAGACTAAGTATCCCAAGGGCTTTCACTCTCTGCATATTGTATGGCTGTGAGTCTTTGTACTTTTCCCATCTGCTGCTGCAGGAAGAATTTTCTTGGATCATGGCTGAGTAAGGCACTGATCTATGAGTATTGCAATATGCCATTGGTAATCATTTTATTACCGTGTTTTTGTTTTGTTTTGTTTTGTTGTTGTTTTGAATAGTAGTATTTGGTTTTACCATAAACTCCTAGCTATCCATTTCAGGCCCTTGGTCACCCAATCAGTGTCAGGTACCTTGTGGTTTGGACTTGAAATTAAATCAAACATTGTCTAGTTACTCCCACAGTCTTTGTGCCACCACTTGCAGGCAGGTCTGTAACATGAATATTAAAAACTCAGACACAGATATTGGGGTTCAAGTTGAAGATCAGAAAAGCAAAGCAGCCGGCCACTAGCTCTTACCTCTACCTCATATTTAAAAGGCAATTCTGGCTCTGTGAATCCTCAGCATGGCTGGAGACTGAATGCCAACTCTGAGATGCTGCTCCTATCTTACACACCTCTCTAGTGCTGGAATTAAAGGCATGAGCTCTGTTTCTCTTTTAGAGTGATTCACTCTCATGTAGCCCTGGATGGCCTTGAACTCACAGAGATCCATCTGCCTCTGTCTCCTGAGTCCTGGGAATAAGTTGTGTGATGCCACTGCCCAACTTTTACAGCTGTGGTTAGCTCTACATTCTGATCTCCAGGTAAGCATTATTAGATCATAAACAATATATCACCACAAAGGTCATCAGTGGAGATAACAGTGCTTATAGCTGAGATGGTTCTTATGTTTCTACTTTGGTAGTATGCAAAATACCTTCTTGAACCAAAAATGCTAGCATGTAAGGCAAAGGCTCTATATAGGCACTATCTCAACTTCTCCATGTTCAATGAGTTGTGTAGGTGTTGTCTTCAGCAAAATGGGATCTTACTGTTGGTTTGTGAACAGTATCCTATAGTCTTTGTCACTCAGCCTGGGTGGTTTGGGGGTTCACATAACACTCCTTTGTCCAACAACTCAATTAGATTTAGCCCTATCCATTACTGGAAGCTTCATTTGATTGCAAGAGATGTCTGGTCGGGGCTTTGTCTCAGGCATTATTTAACAATTTCATTTAGTGTATATTTTCACACACACACACACACACACACACACAATATAATATATATATATATATATAATATATATATATATATATATATATATATATGAAGCATCTACTGCATTAGGTTTCCATATTACCCTTCAAAAGGTCCTTAATTTTAAATATCTCTCCTTGTATTCCCTTCTTTCCCCCCTACTTTCCTCCCCATCCCTACTTTATTCTCCTGTTCTGTACCCTCCATCCATAACTATACTATTTCCCCTTACTAGAGAGATCTATTTGCCCCCCCCCACACACACACGCCATACCAGTCCCCTACTCTATACCTAATCTTTGTGGTTCCATGGATTGCAGCTTGGTTATCATTGACTTAATAACTAATATCCCTATATAAGCAAATATGTACTGTATTTGTCTTCATGTACCTGGGTTAATAAATGAGACCTCATTAGCCTGAAAAGTTTCTGTACAGCAAAGGACATCAATCAATCTGAAAAACCAGCAGCCTACAGAATAGGAAAAGATTTCACAGACTACACATCCAAGAGAGGACTGATATTCAAAATGCATAAAGAACTCAAAAAACTAGATATCAAAGGAAAAATAATCCAATTTAAAAATGGGTGAAAGCCCTAAATAGAGTTTTTTAAGGGAGGAAACCTAAATTTCTGAGAAACACTTAAAGCATACATACAAAATCATCAGGGAAACACAAGTCAAAATGACTTAAAGAATCCATCTTACATCCATTAGAATGGTTAAGGTCAATAGAACAAATGACAGCTCATGCTGACAGGATGTAATGTAAAGTGAGCACTCATCTATTGCTGGTGGAAGTGTGTACTTGCACAGCCACAATAAATATTAATGTTGTAGTTATTTGGGAGGCTAGGAATCAATCAACATCAATAACCAGCTTTATTACTCTTGAGTGTCTACATTTCTTCTTAACACAGAGACACTTGCTCAACCATGTTCATTGCTATTCATAAAATTCAGAAATTGTCCCTCAAAGATGAATGAGTAATGTGGTACAATTACCCAATGGAATATTATTCAGCCATTAAAATAGGAAATTATGTGATTCACTAGTAGATGGGTGGAATTAGAAAAAAAATCATCCTGAGTTGTTGTGGAATGATCATTTTGTATACTGTCGAAATGTGTCATTCTGATTGGTTTAATAAAAAGTTAAATACCCAATAGCAGGCAGGATTTTCAGGCACACAGGATTCTGGGAAGAAGTAGCGGTGCCAGACAGATGAAGAGGAAGCAGAATGGACAATACATACCAAAGGTAATAAAGTCATGAGACAAAAAGTGGATTGATAAGAATAGGTTAATTTAAAGTGTAAGTGCTAGTCATAAGCCTAAGCTATTGGCTGAGCATTTATAACTAACAATAAGTGTCCATGTCACTATTGGGGAGCCGGAAGTAATGACAAAAGGGTCCAACTACCCTGAGTGAAGTAACTCAGTACATTTTGAAGGGATTTCTTGTTGTTTATTTGTTTTTATTGGTTTATAACAATTGTCTTATTAATGTATAATTGCATTATTCCATTCCTTCCCCAATATGAGCAGTTCATATGCCTGCACAGTCCTACTACTCTCAAATTCATGGCCACTTTTTCTTTATTAGTGTTACATATGTTTGCATAAAATAAAAATACAACATTCTGGGTCTATTTAGTGTTGCTTAAATGCACATGATTTCACAGCTGAACACATGTTGGTATATGGCTAATAGAGAAACTATTATTGGAATAGATTAGTTCTCTTTCTCTCAGCATGCTTCAACTACACATAAAACTTTGCTCAGAAGTGGTGCCAGTGTAGGTGGTGTAGGCCTTAGTTCCTGGACAAATGGAATCCTATTCAAAAAGCCCTTTCCTACACCTTTATCATTTAGAACACTGTCTATATTTCTTTTTTCTGCCTGTTTCAGCATTTCAGTTTTCTTTTTTAGGCTTGATCAATTTGGAGTCCATTGTTGCATAAAAGTGTGTTCTTGGCATCACTGTCAAATATTAGATGGCTATAGGGGTAAGTACTTATGTTTGGTCTTCTGTTTCATTCCATTGACCTACTATTATTTATGTGCCAGGATTATGTTATTATTATACTATGAATATATAATATATTGAGATCTATGAAGATAATCCCTCCATCATGTTCTTTTTATTTCTGTGATCAAAAATTATGAATTTTTATTGGAATTGCTTTGAATCTCAATTAGCTTTTGGTAAAATGGCCATTTTCATAATATTATTTCTATCAACCCATGACCATAAGTTGCCTTTCTATTTCCTACTGTCATTTCTAAATTTTTCTTCAGAGATTTACAGTTGGCATTGATGATCTATTTGAGACTGGTGACATGTATCAACTCTTCATATGTTATACATTTAAATGCCATTTGTTTCTTATGTATTATTGCAAAGTACTTAAAATGTAAGATCAAAACAAATATATGTGAAATGTGCACCCATGTCCTTTTGAAAAAAGAACAAGATGGGATGGGTAGGAGGCAAATAGATCATAGGACAAGAGGTCTTGCTTTGCAAGTCTGGCATCCTGAGTTCAGTTCCAGAACACTTATAAAGGTAGAAGAAGAGAATCAAATCTACAAAGTTATTCACTATCTTCCAAAAACATACCATGCCTATCATGCACACATTCATTACTAACATCTACAAAATAATTTTTAAATTAAGTTTTAAATGCCTAATGAGGTTTTCATAACTTGATATCCAAATATACCTGCCGCCATCACATACAGTCACAGAAAAGACTGAAATACATCAATCAAGTGACAAATTGACCAACCCAGTACCAATTTGGCACATCCTTATAATGCACTAGGGAACTATATTCACAGCATGGATTTTGTTTGTCATAAATTATAGCACAATTTTATTAACTTTGATAATATAGATAGACTAATAGAACACAATAGCAGAAATCTTCTTGGTGGTTAAGTGAATAGTTTTGAAATATGAACTAATTGTGTTAGTTATGGGATGATTAATAAGAATGCCCCTATAATTTTATAAATACATAGAACTTGTTATCATCACAAACAGAGAAATCCCTGAGAGAGATGTCCAAGATAATTATTACCACGGTTCTCATTTAGTTTCACAGAATAGGTATTTACCCATGGGGCAACTTCAGGAGTGAATATACCTCAGGATGAGGGGAAGTACTTCCAATAAACTCTCTGTATGAAATGGATGTCTTCACATGTGCACATCAGGTGGAAGAAAATATAACCCAAGAAAAATTCGTGAGTTTGATTAAGCAATTCATCTCTCCAACATTCTTCTCTAACATAATCTTTGAAATATTTCTAGGTATCTCTTCTACCAATGCCCATTATGTGTGGACTGGAGCAATGTTTGTCTTCTGTCATTTTTAGCAATTAATGGGTTTTCTCTAACTTTCCCAGTCTAGCAACAATTTGGATAAACATCAGGGCACATACCATCAAAAGGCACACCCACAGAAGTGTACTAGTTTCTGCATCAAAAGGCCATTCATTATGTAGTGGCCAGTATGAGCAGCACACAGATAACACTGTGCAATAATTTTCTGTCTCTTAAACAAGTGCAATATGGTTTAATCAAAAGGTCCACTGTAGAGAATAATCATTTTCAGGTCAGAAATAGGGGTAAATGAAATAGCAAATCAAATGAGACAAGGCACAACAGTTGTTAATTTCAGAAATCAGATTAAAGCAATACAGCAGCACACAAGAAATTAGGAGCAGCTAAAGTACAATTTTCAATCATCATGTTCTACCATATAGCATATATTAAAGGGTTATTAAAGCATATATTAAACTCTATTCACAAATGCTTACAAAAATAGAAATGTTTAGAACTTTGAAGCAAAACAAATTACGTGGAAAATCTTTAATTAGAGAAAAGAATAAATATTTGGTTTAAATGCTTCTAAAAGGATAATTTGGTATGTTTCCTTTCTATTGTTTTTAATGTATTAATTTAAAAGGCAAAGTTAGAATTTTCTGTGAGAATTGCCACCAAGTTATACACAAGAATTGCAGATCAAGTAATAGAAGATTCTATTGAACCCAGGCTCTCTAAATTGTATAGCTCTCCTAAGCAAAAAAGAAAGCATGAAATAGTTGTTAGGTTTCTGGAAAGCAGTCACCATGGACAAAAGTCCTTTGATCTCCATATCCCATAGTTATTCAATAAATGTATGTCAACTTAAAGGAAATATAAGTATCAAGTATTTTAAAGAAAGGTGTTTACAGATATTCACACACACATAGTCTTAAAGTGTTTAGTTGAACATTAAAATCCTTGTCTAAAACAATGTGAACAATATTTTTAAGAAGTACATAAAGGATGCCAAAAATGAAACAATTTCTATGAGTTATATAAAACTTAATTTTAGACTGTTACTATTTTATTGGTGAATGATTCCTAAGAATGTCTATGGTCATCTTGGTGCAAATTTCTACCTTAAACACATGAAATGCTATGTTTTAGGATGTTCATGAAAGTACCCAGAAAGGACTACATGCCTATGGTTCAATTTACGGTGAAATATAGAAACACCTGCTGATTTTTCTCTGTGTCTTTTTTAACACCTTCACAATAGAGTATTCAATTAAGTGTATTAATTTTGTAGGTAAATAAATGGAAATACTTTTAGTACAAAGCCATACATAATAACAACCACTGACGTGAAATCAATCAGATCTGACTTATTTAAAATTATGCTTTGTCAAGCATTTGTGCTAAACATGTGTTAATATTAATACGACTATTCCCCCGTGATTCTGAATAATAACAATGTGAAACTTCATCTTAATACTTTTACATTGGCAAATTGCTTCCTAAGAATGTGTATGATCATCTTGCAGAAAATTTCTATCTTAAACACACAAAATGTTAAATTTCCATTATCCGTGTAAATTATTCTAGAAGATACAGAACTGGTTTTTGAAAAATATGTTGGATATTTTTAGGATGATAAGAAACTAAGTTTAGAGATACAATTCAGATTATCAGAATTTTCAGGGAACCTGTTTGGTGTCATGTGTGTCTTTTCCTTAGAGGGTCTGGTAATTTGGGAAAGGCATATATATTTATAACAAACCAACATTGGTCATGCTTCTACTGCAAATGGATGTGTTACCTGATGTCTTTAGAACATTGTTTTCATCATAACTCCACCCTTCTGAGTCCTCATAAAAATGGGAAGGTAGATGCAATTCCAATGATAATATGAGATCTTTCTTTGTTTATCTGCTGTATACTCTCACAATAGATTTCAACAAATAAAAGAATAAGACCCAAAAATTGAAAATCACCAAGAGAATTACTGAAGGTAGAAGGAAATGAGCAATGATTTCCCACCATCCTTCTTGAGTGTTTTCTATTACAGATCAGTATCAGCACTCCACCTATGCTTTGAGGTGAATAGCTGCTGTATTCTTCTGTTCATCCAAGGTTGACAATAGGAATTACATTGAATTTCAATACAAAAGTTCTGATAGAATCTTATCATTTTTCACAGCTTGCATAATGATTCCATAGATCACCAATAGAATCATTACTATGGCATCATCAAATTAAAATATATACTTAAAGCTCTAATGTCAATGTTCAGAAAGCCTTGTTAGAGGGAAACTATACAGAACACAATATGGGAAATACATGGTTTGAGAATGAGATGTGAAAAGCAGAATCACAATATTTTATTAACAAAAATCCATCATAGAATTTAGGCCCAATTTGTTTATATGCCTTGAGATCTATGTTGATTTATCAAAAAATAGGATTATCCGTATGTAAACAAGATAATGGAAAAACAGATTATAGATAGATGATAGATAGTCCATGTCAGGAAACTATCTTTCAAATCCTAAGAATTCTCAAGATTAGTTGATAAAATTGAAGATCAGTTTTTCCGGCTGCTAAAACTGATCTAAATTTAAGTTTCAGAGTTCAGGTTTGAATATGAATTATCTTGGTTGCATAATCTATATGCATTTGCCATGGTATCTTGCTAATTTATCCTGTGATAAATATTTGTTAATGAAAATTTGTGATTCCAGTTTTTACATCCAAGTCTCAAGCCATGTATTCCTTGTATGATGTTCTGGGCCACTTTCCTCCAACAAGGTTTTCCCAACTCAAATTTCGGCTTTAAACAAATATTTTCACTCAATGATGTCACAGAAATTTCTCTACTGGTGATCATTGGATTAATCATACAGGTTGTAAAAGATTTCTCAGATCCTGCCAGACCCTTTCTACTGATATTTAATGTAATTCCTATCAGGTCCAAAGTATAAATCTCATTTCTATTGTAGAGTGTTATGATTGCTGATGACGCATTCACACCACATTTTTATTATAAACACCCTTCCAGGTGAAGCCGCACACATTTTGAGGCTTTCAAATTGCTGTCCTGCTTCCTCACTGCTCTTCTCTACAGGAATTTCCTGATAGAGCATGTTATAGCAGTCACACCTGATGCTTCTCTTCATGGGGAGTTGGACTTGACTCATTAGCTTTCACTTGGGCATCAATGCTTCTCATAATTGACAAAGACTTGTCTTTACGTTTAGCTTTTCTGTTCCATGAACAGATGTAAATTTTCAGTGTGAATGTCAGACTTGACTAAGTCATTTTGCTTATGTATATAATAGATCTTTCTTTGTCTGCAGGTTATTTATAAAGAAACCCTGAGTATAATGGATAGAAGGAATCAGTCCACAGTATCAGAATTTGTGCTTTTGGGACTTTCCCATTCAAAAGATCTTCAGGTCTTACTCTTCATAATATTTTTAATGTTTTATCTGCTCATTGTATCAGGAAATATTGTCATCATGGTCTTAATAGCCACTGATCGAAATCTCCATTCCCCAATGTATTTCTTTTTGGCCAACCTGTCCTTTGTTGATATGTGGCTTTCCTCAGTCACCACTCCTAAGATGATTGCAGATGTTCTCAGAAAAAACAAGACCATTTCCTTTGCAGGCTGCATGTCCCAGGTCTTCTTCGCCCATTGCATTGGTGCAGGAGAAATGGTGCTGTTGGTGGTAATGGCTTATGACCGCTATGTGGCCATCTGCAAACCACTCCACTACTTCACGGTTATGAACCTGAAAAGATGCACTGGGTTGGTGTTGACTTCCTGGACCATTGGCTTTGTGCATGCCATGAGTCAGCTTGTGGCAGTTTTGCGGCTGCCTCTCTGTGGTCCCATGGAAATTGATAGTTTCTTCTGTGACATACCATTGGTGATCAACCTAGCCTGCATGGATTCTCATGACTTGGACACTTTAGTAAATGTTGACTGTGGAGTTGTGATTGTAACCTGCTTCATTCTGTTGCTCATTTCCTACACGTATATCCTTTTCACTGTTCGCCAGAGCTCTAATTCTGGTGCTTCTAAGGCCCTGTCCACATGCACTGCCCACATCACTGTGGTGATGATCTTTTTTGTTCCCTGCATCTTCATCTATGTGTGGCCACTCAAAATCACATGGTTAGACAAATTTCTTGCTGTATTTTATTCTGTTTTTGCACCTCTCCTAAATCCAGCTATTTATACACTGAGAAATAAAGAAATGAGAAATTCTATGAAGAGATTTAAAAGCTATTTTATGAACAACAAGGTAAATATATAATGCCTAGAAGAAATTGCTGTAAATATTTAAATTTTACATTTCACTAAATGAGGAAAGGCTGAAATTTTGTTACAATTATTTGTGTGTACACTAATTATAGTCTTTTAATATTTAACAAGCTCAGTATAATTCGGGAGATTGAACATTTTCATCATTTAGAACATTTAAAACTATTTCTGAAAAATTTTAAAATTTGACCCTTTCTCATAAAGAAACTATTGAAATTGGTTCTTAAACATTTGCAGCAACATGGAGAATAACCTGAATGTATTTGTCAAGCTCCTAAACATTTTTTTAAAACTTAATTAAATATTGCTCTAACATAAAAAAATAATCTGCGTTAATACAACCCATAAGCTTCTTACTCTCCCTTTGGAACATAGCAACATTATTTTTACTTTATTCCAGCTTTCTCCAAGATAATAAAAAGGAAATGGAAAAATTGGGAAAGAACAAAAGTTATAAACTGTACATTAAACAGCACCGGACACTATATAGTATCGATTTTATTACCTTAATTAAAATGAAATATTTATCTAAACAAATGCTGATTTTCCTCAATGATCTGAGCTTCAAGAGCTAAAATTTGTCCTTCAAATTATTGTTTATTACTTCAATAAAATTATGACTATAATCTTTCTGAGATAGTGGCCATGACCTTGCTTGCTAATTCTTTATGTTTAAATATTTGATATAGTTAATAATATATAATAAACAATTTTGCAAAATTAAAATCCTGAGAGTTATTTCATTGCAATAATAATATATATTTGTGAACAAAAATTTAAATTTGACTTTTGACATTTCAAATATTTTTGCATAATATAAAAATATGCAAAATATAATAATAAGATATAATACATCCATTATTTTTTCAAGAGATGGATTGAAACTCAGTGATTACAACAATAACAGAGTAAGGCCAAAAATATATGGCTTTTATTCTTTGAATACTGGAAAAATACAACAAAATGGTAGAATAAATAAAGTATGTTTATGATTGTTAGCTGTCTGTTCAGGTCTGTCTGTCATGTTAAAAGTATTATGACCACAAAGACATTTATTATCTCAGATGTTTTAGTAGTTGAAGAAGACTTTGAAATACGTATTAAATTCTTTGAGGTAACAGACTTGAGTTTTCCTATACTTGAGAGATGCAAAAAATGATTTTATTCCAACAGTATTCATTTGTTAAATGTCATTGCAACAGATTAAGATAATAGTGATTTTCTAAGAAGAGTAACTCATGCTAAATGAACAACCAGAATATCCCCCCTTAAGATCAGATTATTTTTAATTATGTACATGCCATAATTCACATTCTGTTTTTCACAGTTTAATGTGAATTGTGAACAATTCCAATATGTATTCTGAACTGTAATCGTAGCACATGTTGGCACATAGATAACACTAAATAACTGTCAGATGTGTATTTACTGCTTCAGTTACACTTATATCTATTGTTACTAATAAAAATAAGAGTTTAACCTTATTAAATTTTCTGTTTTAAAATTAATTCTTTGAGAATTCCACATGTGTATGCAATGAAATATGATCATTTATACTGCCAATTCCTCCCTCCTAGTATTCCCAGATGCCAGTAAGCATGGTCCTCTCCCAAAATTCAAGTCATCTTCTAAAAGTAATTAGTGGTACTATTAAGTGAAGAAGTGTGCAGCCACCCAGTGCTACATGCACAACATTCCAGTGGACAAGCCTCCAAAGAATAATGACTGTCTCCACCACAGCAGCTAACAATCACTAATAGGTCCTCAGAGTTGGGCCCTAAGAATTCCTTCCGCATCCAAGCAAACTTGGAGTTGGCTTGATCTTGTTCAGATCTTATGCGGGTAACCACAGTTCCTGTGTATTTATTGAATATAATAACCATGTGCAGAAGACAGCATTTCATAACAGATCTCTCCATCCTCTAGCTCTTACATTCTTTCCACCTCCTCTCCCAAAATGTTCCCTTAGCCATGACTAAAGATGTTCCATTTAGGGATGAGAATTCAGTCACACTCTCAGCATTTGTTTCTGTTGACACCGCACATGAAAAAAAAATAAGCATCTCTAACAAAATCTGCAAGTAGCACAATCTATGGTTGTAAGAATAAAAATTTAGAAATAACAGTAGTAGATCCCACCCTAGTCTCCATGACCTTCTAGTGAAAGGACCAGCCCCCCACCCCCATGTTTTGGCAGCCATGACAGGCTAACATGTGCTCGCTTGACCTTGATGGGCCTGCCCTGGTCACTAGGAGCTCAGATGCCCCCCTCCTGGCAAGGAACCAATCAGAAATTAGCTGGTGGGGCTATGCTTTACAGGTTTGGGTGTGCTTTGTGGACAAGTGCACAACAGTGATGTGCAAGGCATAGCAACTGCCCTAGGAGGGCCTATGGGCCATAGCAACCAACTGACCAATCAACACAGGGCAGGTCATCCAAGCCTGGAAGCCCACCAATCCTGAGACTGTTGCTTACCCCTAGACACTCCCCTTATGCTGCCCTGTAAGATCCCTGTCTTGTGGTTTCTCAGGGTCTTTCTCTAGCTGTCCTCTGTGGTGGATGAATGAAAGGCCTGAGCTAATGGGGTTAGCTTGTTAAACAACTGCAATAAAAGACTCTTTGCTTTTGCATCTAAATGGGCCTCTTGGTGATTTGAGGGTTCAGATATACATTCCCTGTGGTAAAGCAGGCCTTAAATCCCATAAGAAAAGAGTTGGTTAGCCTATAATAGCCAACCTACTCTTGCACCAGTGGGTGCATCTTGCTTGGCAAGTCAGTACTGTATCATGTAAATTCCAGTGCTGTGTCAGACCCACAATGCCCTTTCTCTCCCACTAATCTGAATAACTAACTTCCTGCACTGTGAAAGCTAGCCAGCAGGGAGAAAGTTTCCAATGAACCTATTAAACAAACTATCTTTTTTTAATGTAGTAGGAATATTTATTATAAATTCAGTACATGCAAGAAGTAATGTTTCATAAACTTCACTCTTATTCATGATACCAACACTTAGAAAACTGAAATGGAAGCATCATCCTATTTTTGTCATTGGAATACATGAATAAATCTTGCTAAAGTAGCAATCATGGAGATTGCATTGGTCTGTGCTAGGTCCTCTGCATGCATGCTGTGGTTGTTTAGCTTGGGGTTTAGTGTAACTCCTAACAGTAGGAGCAGAGGCTGTCTCTAACTCTTTCACCTGCTCTTATGACCCTTTTCCTCTTACTGGGTTACCTCATCCAGCCTGAAAGGTTCAGGCATTATGCTGGTCTGCCTCTGTTACCTGGCAGAATCCACTCAGGCAGTACCCTGTAAAAGGTTCAGGCTTTGACACTGATGGGCTCTACCTCTTTAAGAGACAGATCCTGCCCCCTGACAATAGTCAGGGCATGCACAAGAAAACGTGCTACATCATCGCCACGTCACCTGTCACCCATGATGACTCTGGACATGCGTGGAACCTTAGTGCTCATGCGCAGTCTTCACTTTAAAAGCTCCAACTTCTCTCTCTGCTTCCTCTCTACTCTCTACTTTCTCTGTTTCTTCTTGGCTGTCTCTCACCTATGCACTCTCTTAGCCTCTATGGCGACCAGCCTGGCAGCCAGCCATTACCTCTGTTCCTCTTCTCTCTCTTGGTCTCCATACTCTGCCGGGCCCATATAATAAACTAATCAACATGTCTCATCTTAAAGCTTTCTCTTTTCCTCCTTTTAAATAAAAACTTAACACCCTGGTCAGCCCAGTGTTCCATGGGAACTAAGTCTGCATGCAGGTGCAAAGGACTCCTTTAAAAGACAGACCCCTACCCACTTACCCCCTCTCTTCTCTTCCTCTTCTCTTACTTCTCTTATGCTTTTCTGTACCTCTTTCTCTCTTTCTCTGCCCTACTCTGTTCTCCCATTTCTCGCTCTCCCATTTTATTAAACTCTATGATTAATATACTCTTTATGCTCTCCATGGTTCATGTTCCATAGAGCATGCCTTTAATTTAAGCAGAAATCTAACACAGCCTTGATATGAAGGTTTGTGCCTAGTCTTATTGCATCTTCTTATGCTGGATCCAGTTGATATCCTCTGGAGGTCTGTTCTTTTCTGAAAGGAGGATCAGTGGATCTGGGTATGAGGGGAGGTGGGAGGAATTGAGCATGGAGAGAGGGGAGGCTGTGGTCCAAGTGTACTGTATCAGAGAAGAACAAACTATCTTGAAGGAAAAAAAGTCAGAAGAGGAAATAAAAAGAGAAAAAAATCTATATTTATGAGCCTCGTGATTGCGATTTTGAATCAATAAAAAAGGAATCCACTCCCTAAACTGTCAGGCAGGGCCCATAGAGATGGCTCCTCTTCATCTTGCCTCAAGGTCAGAGAGTTCAAAACTGTCCTTAGTAAGTTAACTAAGCCTTGGCTACCACAGGATGTTTTGGTCTTGGTAATGGATGTTTTATCTAAATAACAAAGACTTGGGCTCAGGTGTGTTTACTCTTGACCCTCAGGGCCAGATAACAAATGTGGTTACCAAAGGATTAAGTGAAGAAAGTCTGTTTGCTCCTTATACATGTTAATAGAAGTCTTCTGCTATGTCCCCCTTTTGGTTGGGGTACTTAAGAATGTTGAAGAATTGTTTTCTGATTATGTCTTCTATGTCCAGTTGAGTTTTACTGATGCAGGTGGGAAAGTGTGTGCATATGCACTTAGCTTTTCTATAAATCAATATAGAGAATGTTTAGCATATAATGAATACTTATAAATTCTATACTGGTTCTCATAGGATGGAATCAAAGAATGTTGGTTGCATTTTGCCAAACTCTTGTATGTGTATGTAGCCCAAGACTATAATTCAGCCATGTTTTGACAATTAAAATCAGGCTGTATTTCATTTAAAAAAAAAAAAGAATATTGAAGAATAAACATGGGGCATTCAGTATTCACTGGAGTGCCCTCCTGACTCTATCATGTGTCTCTATCTTTTTCTTAATGCCTTTACCTGTCCTTTCTCAATCTCCCCCCTCTCAGGTATGAACCAGGAATGCTGGCTGGATCCCACTGAAGGCCCACAAAGACAGGATCCCAAACTGAAGAACTGGAGAAGATAGAAAATGGTTGTTTTTTTCCTAGAAGAACCACTAAAGAGAGAGTTCAGTGATGGAATGTTGGATGAACAGTATTTGTTCTTGTGGTACATATAGATTTTCCCATAAACTTCCCATCATATGCTGTGCTGTGTGATAGGAAGAGGGTTTTGAAAAGAAAGCAAAATCAGACATTCTCCTCTAAGAATGATTGTGTAGAACAAAGAAAACCACCTAGGGTTTTAAAGGCTCTCCACCTAGACATTTGTAAGCTTTAAATTGTTTAGTACCATGCCATACTTAACATGAAATACAGTGACAGCAGTGGTTCTATGAGAGAATCATATGCTTATGAATCATAGTGATAACTTAATGGCATGTGTCAGGTTTGTAGAAGAAAAACAAGCTAAACACCGCATTCATAGAATGAGAGAAATCATAAGGAATTGAGTTGAAGTTAACAAAGAACAAATACAAAGTTACAATAAAATGAAGATTACTTAATTAAAGAATGAAAAGTTTTGGTAAAACCTCAGTGTGGGGGGAAACAAAGAATATAAGGGATAAATTAATAAAATTAGGAAAATAAAGGGGACATTACAACACAACCTCTGAAATCCTGAGGATTGCTAGATGTTTTAAAAAACATATGCTTCAATAAGTTAGAAAAGTGTGAGTAGATAAATCTATATGCAATGATACTACTAAATTTGTATGAGGAAGATTTAAAAAATACCCAAATAAACTATGGAATATAATATTGAAGCGGTAACAAAATTTAAGATAATCAGGACAATCAGGACCAGATGGATCTAACCCTGAGATCTTCAAAGCCTTTCAAAAACAAGTAACATCAATGTTCTCCAAAATAATTATGGGAAAAACGGAGAGAAAATTTGAAAGCTTATTCTAAAAACTCAAATATAACCTGAGTCTAAATTTATAAAGTCAAAACAATTACAGCAACAAATGTTACAAGTAAATTTTCTTGATGAACTATACACAAAATCCTCAATATGATACTTGCAAATAAGGATTCAACAATACTTTTAAAAGAATATAATAAAGTTTCTTTCATTACAGAACTATGAAGTTGGTTCAAAACATATAATTAAATATGTGCAGCCGGGAGTTGGTGGTGCCTTTAATTCCAGCACTCAGGAGGCAGAGGCAGGAGGATCTCTGTGAGTTCGAAACTAGCCTGGTCTACAGAGCAAGTTCTAGGACAGCCCCCAAAGCAATACAGAGAAACCCTGTCTCAAAAAACAAAAAACAACAAAAATAATTCAACATGTGCAACACAGTACATAAATAAAGGGTTAACAATTACAGTCATTATTATCAGAAGGACCCATTAGCAAAATTCAACACCACTTTATGATACAAACTCTCAGGAAGACATGAATACAAAGAATATCTCCATATAAGGTAGGCTATATGTGGAAACCCTATAGAAAACAATATACTAAATTTAGAAAAACAGGAAAGATTTTCTTTAAAATCAGGAATGAGGCCAAGTAGTCTCCTATCAATATTTTTGTTCAAAATCATGTCCAAAACTCTAAAGCAATTGCATAAATAAAAAGAATGCAAAATAAAAGAAGTTAAAGGCTGGAGAGATGGCTCAAAGCAGAGGCTTCTCTTCAAGGGACCAGGGTGCAATTCTAAGCACTTATACAGTGACTTATAGCAATCTGTAACTACAATTCTAAAGAATACAGTGGCATCATCTAACTTCTGTTCGTTCATACTGCACACATAGTACCCATGACATAAAACAGAATAGATTTAAAATCTTAAAAGATGTTACATTGTCCCAATTTGAAGATAATTTGATCTATTACTTAAAAAAAACACTCTAGGTAAAATTTGAATTATCCCAGTCACCACTGAAATCAGCATGAATGTTTCTTAAATATAAATAAAATTACTATATAATATAGTCTTGAGTCCTTAATCTACACCAAATGGATACACAGGCAGCATATAATAGATGTGCCTCTACACTCCTCCTTACTCTGGTACTGTTCTTAACCATGGGATGAATTCAATGCTCAGGGATCATTATGGAATAGGAGACAGAACAATTTTAATAAACAACTAAGGATATCTGAAAAAAATGGTATTTGCCAGACGTGACATGACCAGAGTACATAGGAGTTCACATTAGCTGCAATTGATGCATAAAGACATTCAAAAGAGCAGACTATATGAACTACCAACATGGTTTGGGCCTGAACTCATGAAGTACATACAGCTCTTGGCAACTGATGGCTGTGGGGGGAAACACAATCAGTTTTCTTCAGGGATGCAGCCCCTGAGAGGCTAGTCATGCTCTAGTAGACCTATGTACACACAAACAGCATGACACGGACTTGATGAATTTTTTTAAAAAGTGAGAAAGCACATAATATTGGGAAAGAAAAGTGGTGTGGTGATATCAGAAAAACTGGAGAGGGGGTAAAGGGGAGTAAGCTGTTATATTACAAACATGTAAGAGGACACGCAGTGGTAGCACCCACATTTAATCCCAGCACTAAGGAGGCAGAGGCAGGCCGTGTTCTGTGAGTTCCAGGACAGCCAGGGCTACACAAAGAAACCCTGTCTCAAAAGAAAAAAGCAAAGCAAACAAATAATAGATTGAGAAAATGAATAATACAGTGAATTGAGATGATGAAATGCAGCAACTTTAAAAGTACTTTAGTTTAAAAAAAAAAAAAAAAACTTAGGTGAAACCCCAAAAGAATTGCAAAAAAATAAAAAGAAAAAAAGCACACAGAATCTTATGAACATTTGTTCTCAGCAGAATTCAGCACAATGGGAAAATGTGTAAATTACTCAAATGTATATCAGCAAATGAATGAATAAACAAATGGTTGAATAAAGAACGTTTCCCAAATGAGGACCAAAACTATGCAGGAATATGTACTCCCTATATAAGACACCAGAAGAGCTGAAAGACACATAAGAAAGTGTTCAACATCCTTAGCCATCAGGGAAATGCAAATCAAAACAACTCTGAGATACCATCTTACTCTTGTCAGAATGGCCAAAATCAAAAACACCAATGACAGTTCATGCTGGAGAGGATGTGGAGAAAGGGGAACACTTCTCCACTGCTGGTGAGAGTGCCAACTTGTACAGCCACTTTGGAAATCAGTATGGCGACTCCTCAAAAAAAAAAAAAAAAAGGAAATTAATCTACCACAAGATCCAGCAATTCCACTCCTAGGCATATACTCAAAAGAAGCACATTCATATAACAAGGACATCTGTTCAACTATGTTCATAGCAGCACTATTTGTAATAGCCAGAAACTGGAAACAGCCTAGATGCCCCTCAACCGAAGAATAGATAGAGAAAATGTGGTACATTTACACAATGGAGTACTAATCAGCGGGAAAAAAAAACAATGGAATCTTGAAATTTGCAGGAAAATGGATGGAACTATCTGAGCGAGGTAACTCAATCACAAAAAGACAAACATGGTATATACTCACTCATATGCAGATTTTAGACATAGAGTAAAGGATTACCAGCCTACAATCCTCACTGCCAAAGAAGCTAATAAACAAGGAGGACCCTAAGAGAGACATACATGGTCCCCTGGAGAAGGGGAAAGGGTCAAGATCTCCTGAGCAAATTGGGAGCATAGGAAGGGGGGAGCTAGGAGAATGAGAAGGGGAGAAAAGAAGAGATGCACAGAAAAACCCTAAAAGTCTGCAACCACAGGGAAATAGCTGAGTAGCACACAGACATAGGTCAAGAAAAAGTGTACAAGGCCAAAAGTTGGGAAATCTGTGCCACATACCATCACAAAATGGGTTATAATATTGAACTGTGGAGCAAGAAATTCTTCAGAATTCTGGGAAGAATGAGGACATAACATGGAACTTTGAGCATTCTTTTGGCTTTAACATTCATCATCTATGATAGGTCTCCATGTCATGATTGTGGGGGCTGGTAGTCCAAGAAAGCCTGCTACAAGCCCTCCTTGTTTAGAGAGAATTGACTATGAAGACAATACTTTCTATTTTTTTATACTGGTCACTTATAATTATATATTTTAATCCTTCATAGCATAACTGTGAAATTTGCACAAAAGTATCTGGGCAGGGGAAAGGGTACACAGGAGCAATGGGAAGGTTGCAGGGAGTGGTGGATATGGTGTTTTAAAAATGTCTGACATCTCTTTCATTGTGGTTGGAGTGTAAAATGAAATTAAAAATGGCAAAAAGAAAAGAAAAATCCAGGATATTGAACCCTGATACCTGTCTCTGGGTCTTCTGTTTTTCGTGTTACAGTCATGGGCCTAGGGAAAACCTTTTTACTATTGTTCTACTAAATGAACATAATAAAATGTCCCCTAATACCATAATCTATAGCATAAATCAGTGCATCACTCAACCCTTATCACAGAGGCTTTTTCTTGCAGGGAACCATAATTAATGCAAAAGCCCACACCTGGGCAATGTGCAAATTGTGAGAGACTTTGGAGCACTCAGCCCTAATTGAGATGACTTTATCACACCCCTCTTCCAAATGCTCAGGTATATATGCTGAAGACAAGGTGGAAAAATTGTAAGAGCCAGAGGTGGAGGATGACTTCAAGAAAATGGTGTTTTCTAGACACAAGAGATGCACACACAAAGTCATAGAAACTGTAGCAGCATCCAGAAGACCTGCACAGACTTAAGCCAGACAGAATCCAAGCACAGAGAAGGAAAAATGAACACAAAGTCCAACCCTTAACTAAGAAGCTA
Organism: Cricetulus griseus; assembly: GCF_003668045.3. Lineage (NCBI taxonomy): Eukaryota > Metazoa > Chordata > Mammalia > Rodentia > Cricetidae > Cricetulus > Cricetulus griseus. The sequence goes on along the minus strand of NC_048599.1, from coordinate 66,485,207 downwards.
ATTTGCAGTTGAACTCCCTGGGAAATAGAAAATCATTTTTTCAATAGAGTAACACTGTGTATCAACCACATCTCAAGACAGGCCTTACTCTGAATAGTTGCAAGCACCAAATGGGCTCCGTGTTTATTTTGTGCTTTTTGCTATTGTTTTGTTTTGCTTTGAGAACAGATTTTCTTTCTCATACCATATATGATACAATTTCCCTACACTCTACTCCTAACCTCCTATTTGGATACCTCCTTTCTTTCTCTCCTTAGAAAATAAATAGGCATAAAATGAGTAATTATAAAATAAGATATAATATAATAATATAAAACAAACAAAAACCAATTAAAATATTACAAAGTAAACAAACAAGGAAAAGAAGTCAAGAAAAGATGCAAGTAACAGACTTAGACACTGAGACACGGAAACACTTAATCAAACACTCAGGAGTTCCATAAAAAAAAAAAGTAATAATCTATGTGCAAAATCTTTAGGGTAACGAATATGTAAAGTAAGACAATAAAAATATTTTTTAAAGCTTAAACATGCCGTTATGAGACAAGGAACCTCCAGAGATGCATTTTGATTTTCTTTTCTGTTGGCCACAGAAACAGGGACTTTCTTTAGGCGTACCTATACCCCCAGTTAGATTTGGTTGAAGAGAACTAAATTTTCATTTACAAGTGGACATAGTTTTGGGTTAGGATTGGGGGCATATATCTACTTCTGCTTTCAGCTATAGGACCCACAAATAATGAAAGTCTGTGCTGCCCCAGTCTCTGAATTACTAAGTGTGTTGATCCTGCTGTGTTTAGAAGGCCTTGTTTCCTTGGTTACCACTATCCCCTCTGGTTCTTACATTCTTTCTGCTTCCTCTTCCACAGGGTTCCCTGAGCCTTGAGGGAAGGGATTTGATGAAGATATCACATTTGGGGCTGAGTACTCCATGGTCTCTCACTTTTTGTGTATTATTTGGTTGTGGGTCTCTGTTTATTCCCATCAGCTGCAGGAGGAAGCTTCTAATATGGTGGCTGAGCATGGAGTACTTCTTGTAATTCACCTTTATGATTGTTAATTAATGATAATTTACACTGTTAAGTTTTAATCCTCTTTAGACTAAAGGGGGAAATGTAGAGGGAAATGCTGACCACGCCCACATTTCCTGTGCCCAGCCCCAAGCAGGCGTGGTCAGCATTTCCCCCTACAGAGACCCTTGAGATTTCAGATCTTGTTTTAGGAGCCATATTATTGGGTAAAAATGAGTGTATCTTCCTTCTCTATTCCATAAGACAAAATTCTCACAACAGTCTTCCCAATCATGTTCCTCTTACAATCTTTCCATGTTCTACTTCTATAAAGTTACCTAGGCGTTTGGTACAAGAATTTGGTTGACAATGTATTTAATGTGTCTGGGCACCACAAAATCACTTATTTTAAACAGTTATGGTTTTCTGTGATAAATCTTTTTTATTTAAATTCTTTAATTATGCCGGGCGTTGGTGGTGCATGCCTTTAATCCCAGCACTCAGGAGGCAGAGGCAGGTGGATCTCTGTGAGTTTGAGGCCAGCCTGGTCTCCAGAGCGAGTGCCAGGATAGGCTCCAAAGCTACACAGAGAAACCCTGTCTCGAAAAACCAAAAAAAAAATAAAAAAACATTCTTTAATTACTACTCATATTTACACATCCATCCCCCCATTCCTCCCCTGTTCCCCACAAGCCTCAACAACCCACCTCCAACTCCTCCCCAGGGATAGTGAGGCTCTCCACCAAGGACCTTCAAAGTCTGTCATATCATTTGGGGGAGGGCCTAGGGCCTCCTTGCTGTATCTGGGCTGCAATAGTGTCTATCCCTCCATAGGGAATGGGCTCCCAAAGTCCATTTGTGCTCTAAGGATAAAGACTGGCTCCACTGTTAGAGGTCCCATAGATTGTCTTGGCCTCCTAGCTGGCACCCACATTCAGAAGGCTTGGTTTGGGCCAATGCTGTTTCCCCAGCTTTATGACTAGGCTCTCCATGCTATAGTAGGTCAGGTCTACTGTTTCTGCAGGTCTCTCAAGCCCTGTCTTGGCTCCTTTGCTCATCCCTCCTCCCTCTCCACAACTGAATTCCAGTAGTATGGTTCAGTACTTAGCTGTGGGTGCCTGTTTCTGTTTTGAACAGCAACTGGATGAAGGCTCTAGGAATGGTAACCAAGGTAGGCATCAATCTCATTATAGGGGAAGGGCATTGATGGCATCCTCTCCACCACTGCCTGGCTTCTTAGTTGGGGTCATCTGATGGGGGACGTCTTTCTGTGTATATGTTTCTCTTATTGGTTGATAAATAAAGTACGGTTTGGCAATGAGGAAGCAAGATAGGTGGGACTAGGAGGCAAGGAGGATTCTGGGAAATGTAGTAAAAAAATCCAGGCAGGAAGTGACATAGCAGGCAGACTCAGTATATAAGCAAAGACAAGAAGGAAGTTGTCCCTTTCACGCTTCCTCCTGCTCTCTGCTCTGAGCTCATGTGATCCCGGGATGAAGACACCAGCAGAAGGTATCCTCCATAAGATAAGTCTTATGACTATGGTTGATAATTAAGACTGAGCTAGCAGATGAGAAATCCTAGTCATTGGCCAAGCAGCATTTATACCTAATATAAGTCTCTCTGTGTTACTTGGGATCCTAATATGGCTACGGGTGGAACTGGAGCAGCCTGGCAGAAAGCACCCATGTGGTGGCAGGGCTTGGGTGGTTTCGGCAGAAAGACTTATTGTTACAATCATCCCTGTGAATCTTCTAACATTTTTCCTGTTCCAGACCTCTCTCCAAACCAGTACTGTCTCCCTCTATCAAGGCATCTCATTTCTTGCCCTCCTCTATTCCTCTCCTGTCTCAGTCCTCTTATTCTCCCCCCCCTTCTTCCCATCCTACTTCTTTCCTCCAGGCTCCCACTTTGGTCAGGGGTTCTTGTCCCCATCCCCTTCTTCAAGGGACTATGCAATCTTCTTTTGGGGTCCTCCTTGTTTCCTAGCTCCTCTGGCAGTGTGGATTGTAGACTGGTGAGCCTTTTCTCTATGTCTAAAAATCAAAAATGAGTGAGTACATACCATGTTTATCTTAATCTACTTCAAAGAGAAGTTTCTTTGATGTGGTGTAAGGGTGAGTATTTAAAATGCAGTTAGAATTGCTCTGTTTTATAAAGTGATAGTACTAGGTCATCTACTAATATTCATGGCTTTATTATTTCCAGGTAGTTGACTATGTTGCCAGTACCTGGTATTTTTATCTTCCAATTGAGGAGCTTAAGTCCAATTAGAAAGCTGTTGGTTACCACCAAGATATTAATGCCACTACTGCTCCTTTAGGACTAACTGGCAAGACTGGTCACCAAAAACACAGCTAGGTAGCAATATTGATTGCTTCCCTCCACTGGAAGCTTGCATAACAATTTCTGTTACTATGAAAGCCTGTCTTAGGAATGAGGACAGGTTTTCAAAAGTTTTGAGTCCTATATCTAAGATTTACATTGGCTTCAGCAATACAGGCTTACCTTCTACTCCTGGGAAGCAACCAAAGGCAAAAGAAATAGCCTATAAGTTTTGGGAGTCTCTTAGGTTTTCCTAACCAACGACTTGAAAAGAGGTATCTCATGCTGCTTCTGTGGTTATCTTTGTATCATCTGTCACTCTTGTGCGAGGCATTATCAGCCCAATTGGCAAAACTTCATTTAGGATATGAACATATGAACATATATATCACATAGAAGTTTTCATAAATATAAAACAATATTTCTTTAAGGCCTTTTCAAATATACTTAATGCTATTTATCTCTCTTCCCTTCCTCCCTCTTCTCTGTTGAACACTCTCTCCCAATTATAATTAAAGCCATTTTTTACTCTTTCTCTTCTGGTCCCAGGCACTTCAGGGGTCTCTGGGTACCATTCAAACATGAGCATGACCAAGAACCACACCACATTCAATCAATCCCAAAAATGGCATATAACAAAAAGGGAAACAAAATTAAGAGACATTAAAAGATAACTTGATAATGCAAATTAGAATAAAAATAAATTAGGTACAAGACTTTAGACTCACCAAGATAGAATAGATAAGAGTATTTTCTCTGAATATGTCAAATGCTAATGGACTAGACATTGTTGATGTACTTACTGTCAGTATATATTGTATATATTTACTGTACTTATTGTATATGGTTTTTCATATTGGTTATAGCCTTCTTTTTATATTAGACAAAAGGATAATTGTGGTGATATAATATTTATGATTTAATAAAGCTTGCCTGAGAGTTCAGAAAGCAAAACAGCCAGGCACTAGCTCTTTCCTTTACTTCAGACCAATATTGGATAGCCTGTCTCCAAAAATCCTCAGAGGTAAAATACTCCCACTTCCTGTCTCCTTCTGCCTTATATTCCTTTCTCTGCCCAGCCATATCACTCCTGTCCCTATCTCCCTAGTTCTGGGATTAAAGGCATGTGATCCCAAGTGCTGAGATCACCTTTGTGTGAGCTGTTTCTCTTTTAGACTGGATCAATTTCATGTAGCTCAGTGTGACCTTGAACTAACAGACAGCCATCTACTTCTGTCTCCTAAATCCTTGGATTAAAGGTGTATACGCCCACCACCTGACCCTGTGGCTTAAGGCTAGCTTTGATTTCTGAACCCTCAGGCAAGCTTTATTAAATCATAAATAATATATCAAAGATATGAATCTCTTAAGGGCTCAACCCAAGTTCCTGAGGAACATGGGCTTTGCCACAAAGCACATGAAAGGCCTGAAGAAGATGCAGGTAAACAATGCAAGAGAAATGAGAGCACATGCAGAGGCCATCAAGGCCCTTCTGAAGCCCAGGGTGGTTAAACTCAAGATGCCAAAGTGCCCCACCCACAAACTCAGCCATCTTGCTTTCATTGCTCATACTAAGCTTAGGAAGCTGATTAGAAGATAAGTGGCCAAGGGTTGTAGGCTCTCCCAAGGAAAGCCCAAGGTTCAAACCAAGACAGAGGCCTCCGCTGTAGCTCAGGCCCAGGCTTCAGCTCCAGTTCAGACTCCTAAAGATGCCCAAGCCCCTGTGAAGCCCCACAGAAAAGGTCTCTGTCTGCCACTTGAATACAGATGGACTGGTGTGACATACCTACACACTAGTTGCAGATAATCAGGACCCTATGCTGTTTTACAAATAAACTTGAGACAAGATCTGTTTATTTTAAAAAGTCACTTCTTAATGGCTGTTTTTCAGAGTTCTTTATGCATCCTAGATATTAATCCTCTGTCAGAAGTACAGCTAGCAGATTCTTTACCATTCTCTGGACTTCTTGTCTGAGTTATTTCTTTATCTGTGTAGAAGCTCCTTGGTTTTTATGGAGTCTAACTTGCCAATTTTAGGCCTTGATTCCTGGTCAAGTTGAATTCTATTCAGAAAGTCTATTCCTATATGTTTATGTACTGACTTTGTTTACTTCTACCAGGTACAGTGTTTCAGTTCTCATATTTAGGTTTTATCAATTTGGAGTTTTTTGTTTGAAAAGTAATAGATAAATATCTAATTTCACTCATCTGCATGGAGGTGTCCAGTTTTCCTAAGACAATTTGTTAAAGATAATGTTTTACTCCAATGTGTATTTTTACATGATTGTCAACCTTAGATGACTGTAGTGGCAAGTAATTATATTTAGTCTATATATTGTTCCATTGATACACCATTTATTTCTGTGTCAGTACCATGCTATTTTGATTATAATTAATATATATCTTGTGATCTGTAATGGTGATCTCTCCAGCACTGCTGGATTTTTTCAAAATGGCATGGGCTACCTAGGGTTTTATCGTGGTTTCACATGAATTTTAGGATAGTTTTTCCTTCTATTTCTGTGATTAACAACATGGTAATTTTGATTGGGATTGCACTGAATCTTAAACAGCATTTGGTAATGGTCATTTTCACAATATTAACTCTTACCAACCAATGAGCTTGGGATATCACTCCATTTTTCTAGTGTCATTTCCAATCTTTTTCTTCAGAGATTTAAAACATAAATGTAGTGATTTCTTCATGGTTGATGACATTTATCAACTCTTCTTAAATTATATATTTAAATGTCACTTGTTCTCTATTTATTGTATTAATGTAGAAGTATTTTAAATGTAAGATCAAAACAAACATATTTGAATTGTACATCTATGTCCTTTTTCTTTAATCAGGATGGGAGGGGTAGTAGACAGATGGCTCATAGAATAAGAAGGCTTGCTATGCAGTTCTAGAAACTGGAATTTAGTCCCAGAATAAAAAATTGAAATTTAAAAAACCTAATGATGTTTCAATAATTTGACACCCAATTCATACCTGCCACCATCACATAGAGTCACAGAGAAGACTGAAATATGCCACAAAGTTTCTAAAGTTGCCTGCCAATTTGACACAGCCTCACCATGCATTGGGCAACTGCATTCACAACATGGCTTTCATTTTGTACATGCTCACACTACTCAATACATAGTCTCTTATAACTATAAAGAAATTTATTCACTTTGATAATATAGACATAGTAACATATCATGCTAGCTGAAAACTTCTCATTAGTCATTATTAGTCAAGTGAATAACTTTGAGAAATGGACTAATGTTAACTCTGAGGTGATTACTAGGAATGTCTCTCTACTTACACTCATATGTAGTAGCACTTGGTATAATTATCAACAGAGAAATCCCTAAGATGTGTCCAAGATAATTACAGCCAGGGTTTTTTTTTTTTTTTTTTTTTTTTTTTTGAGGACATGGAACAAGTCAATTTACCCATGGGACAACTTCAGGCAGGGAATATAGGTCAGGCTGAGGAGAAGTTCTTCCAAGAGACCATCTCCGCATGACAAATGACTTCACAAACATACATCAGGTAGAAGAAAATATGATCTTGGAGAAAAACTTGAGTTTGGTGAGTTTGTTAAATTATCTCATCTCTCTGACATTCTTCTCTAAGATCATTCTTGAAACATTTCTATGTGTCTCTTTTATCAATTCCCATTATATGTGGACTGGAGCAATGTTTCTTTGTCTTTTATCATTTTAGCAGTCAATTGTTGGGTTTTCTCTACCTTTCCTAATCCAACAGCAATTTCTATGGATAAACCTCAGGGCACACACCACTAAAAGACACACCCTCAGTATGTTAGTGTCTGTATTAGAATATCGTCATTTCTTAACTAGTGATAACTATAAAAGCAACCAGCTAACATTGCATAATAGTTCTCTGTGTTTTAACCAAATACAATATTGTTTTGTCACAGAGTGCAGTGTACATACAATAATTTTCAGCCTAGAAATAGTAAATGTAATAACAAGTCAAGTGATATTGGGTATGAATTTGCTCATCTCAGAATTCAGATTAAAGCAATCTATCAGCAAACAAGACATCATGTTCATCTACAGTAACACTGTAAGTCATGAGGACCTATTATCTGGTATCTACTAAAGTGAATACTTCTGACTATATCCACAAATGTTTACAAGAGTACAAAATATTTACACTATTACAGACTTTAGAACTTTGGTTAAAAAATCTATATGAAAAATATTTAGAAAAAAGAATAAATACTTGGTTTGAATGATGATAAGTATAATTCGGTGTTCTTTTGTTGATTTTTTAATTTTTTTCATCTAAAAGCCAAAGTTAGCATTTTCTGTGAGAATTGCCACCAATCTAAAGACAAGAATTACAGATCAAGTAACAGAAGATTCTATCAAATCTAGGTCCTCTAAAATACTTGTAGCACACCTGAGCAAGGGAAGAAATAGCAAGTCATGTGAGATTGGGAATAACTCTTGATCACCTCAGAAATCAGAAAAGGAAGCATGAAATGGTGATTAGATTTCTGGAAAGTAGTTAGTGTGGCTAATACATAATATATCCACATAACTTGGAGTAAATTTAAGTATCAGGTATTTTGAAGAAAGGTAATTCTATGTATTCTCTCTCTCTCTCTCTATCTATCTATCTATCTATCTATCTATCTATCTCTCCCCCCCCCTCTCTCACACACACACACACACACACACACTCATCTTAAACATAGTGTTAAGCTGAAAAAGCCTTGCCTAAAAACCTAAAACAGTACAGAAATATTGTTTTAAGATATACATGAAAGTACACAGAAAAGAGCTAATTGTTGTGTATCATTTGATTCCAGATACTAAAAAAATCTTGCTGATTTCTCTCTGGTGTTTTCTTTTACACATTCACAGTATAGTATTAAATTAAGTGTTTAATTTTGTAAGTAAAGAAATGTAAACAAATATGTTTAGGGCAAAGCCATTAATATCAACTGCTAATGAAAAATCAATCAGATACGACTTATTTAAAAAATCTATGCTTAGTCTAATAATTGTGTTAAACATTGGTGAATGTTAATAGTTTAATATAACCATTCTTCCACAATTCTGAATAATAACAATATGAAACTTAAGTTTAATACTGTCACATTTTATTAGTTAATTGCTTCCTAAGAATATATATGATCATCTTGCAGGAAATTTCTATGTTAAACACATAAAATATTAAATTTCTATCATCCATGTAAATTACCCTAGAAGACACAGAAGTGGTTTTTGAAAAGCTGTGCTGGAAATTTTCAGGATGACAAGAAACTAATTTAGAGGTAGGATTCAGATTATGAAAATTTTCATGGAACATGGACCCATATGGCATAATACCAGCATTATTTTCCTTAGAGAGTCTAGTAATCACTAGAAGGTACATACATTTATTTGTAGCATACTAGATTCATCAATTATCATGTTTCTGTTGCAAATGAATGTGTTACCTGATGTCTTCTTTATTTTCATCCTAATTCCATCCTTCTGAATCCTTATTAAAAAAACTGAAATGTGACTATAACTCCGATGATAATGTGAGAGCTTTTGTTGATCTCCTCTATTGCCTCACCATAGTGATATCAAAGAATAAAACCTAAAAATTGAAAATCACCACAAGAATTACTGAAGGTGGAAGAAAATGGGCAATGATTTCCCAGCATCCAGCTTGAGTATTTTCTATTACAGACCACTATAAGCACTTCACCTGTGCTTTGAGGTGAATAACTGCTGTTCACTGAAAGTTAAACTCTACATCCACCCAAGGTTGACAATAAAAGGCACCCTTTGCTTACATGTTTATGTTATTTATTTTCTTCTTTCAAAAAATACAAATGATCAATAGGTAAGTGACAAAATCAAAAAGCATATGACTTAGATGTAACATTGTCTATGTCAAGAAACTGTAATATTTGAAAATCTAAGAATTCTCAAGATTAGTTGATAAAACTCAAGGTCAGTTTTTTGGACCGCTAAAACTGAATTAAATCTAACTTTTAGAGTTCAGGTTTGAATATGAGTTGCCTTGTTTTCTGGTTATCTCTATTACATGTATTTTCAATAATAGCTTGCTCACCAGTTTAGCTAAATAAATACATTCTATTATAAATTTTTGTTAACAAAATATTGTGGTTCTTATTTTTATATATCAGTCTCAAACTGTATTTCTTTTTCATTTTTTGTTTCCCTTTTTATTTTATTTTAAAACAATCTTTTCTTATTTTACATACCAATCCTAATTCCCACTCCCTCCCTTCCTCCTGCACCCCCCACCCACACCCCACATCGGCTCCTCAGTGAGGGTAAGGCTTCTCATGGGGTATCAATGAAGTCTGACACATCTCTTTGAGGCAGGGCCAAGGCCCCACCCCCATATCTAGGCTGAGCAAGGTATCTTTCCAAAGAGAATGGGCTCCAAAAAAACCAGTTCAAGCACTAGGAATAAATCCTGGTCCCACTGCCAGTGACCCCACAGACTTCTCAAGCTACACAACTGTCACCCACATTCAAAGAGCCTAGTTTGGTCCTATGCAGGTTCCCCTGCTGTCTGTCAGTCCAGAGTCAGTGAGCTACCACTAGCTCAGGTCAGCTGTTTTTGTGGATATCGCCAAAATGGCCTTCTTATATGATTTACTGTATGGCTTACCTCCAACAACATTTTTAACTCAGTGATGTCATAGAAATGACTCTACTGGCCATCAATGGATTCATTATACATGATGCAAAAATATGTTAAAACCTCATCAAAACTTTGTACTGAAATTCAATGTAATTCCTATTAGGTCCAAAGTATAAACTTCATGTCTACTATGTAGTGTTATGCTTGCTGGTGGCACATTCAGACCATTTTTTACTAGACTGATGAATAGAAACCACCTTCCAGGTGAAACCACACACATTTTTCGGTTTTCAAATTGCTGTCCTGCTTCCTCACTGCTCTCTTGTAGAGGTATTTCCTCATAGAGCTTGTGGATAATACTCACACCTGATGCTTCTTTTCATGGGGAGTTGAACTTGGCTCATTTGCTTTCACTTGGGTGGTAATGTTTCTCAAAGTTGGCAAAGACTTGTCTTTACATTTAGCTGTTCTATTTCAAGTGTAGATGTCAGCTCTCAAGGTGAAGGTCAGATGTGACTAGCTAAGTCATTTTCACACCCCTCTAATTGAACTTTCATCTGCAGGTTGTTTCTAAAGACAACGTGAGAAAAATGGATGAAGGCAATCAGACGATGGCATCAGAATTTGTGCTTTTGGGACTTACCCACTCACAGAATCTTCAGCTCTTACTCTTTGTGATGTTTCTGATTCTTTATGTTCTCACTGTATCTGGAAATAGTATTGTCATGTTCTTAATTACCACTGACCGAAATCTCCATTCTCCTATGTACTTCTTTTTGGCCAACCTGTCCTTTGTTGATATGTGGCTTTCCTCTGTTACTACTCCTAAAATGATTACAGATTTTCTCAGGGAACCAAAGATCATTTCATTTGAAGGCTGCATGTGTCAGGTCTTCTTTGACCACTGTGTTGGCGCAGTAGAGATGATGATGTTGGTGGTAATGGCTTATGACCGCTATGTGGCCATCTGCAAACCACTCCACTACTTCACCATTATGAACTTGAAAAGATGCACTGGGTTGGTGTTAGCGTCCTGGACCATTTCCTTTGTGCATGCCATGAGTCAGCTTTTGGCAGTTGTTAAACTACCTCTCTGTGGCCATATGGAAATTGATAGTTTCTTCTGTGACATACCACTGATAATCAAGTTATCCTGCACAGATTCCCATGATTTGGATATTTACATGAATGCTAACTGTGGGGCTGTGGTTGTAACCTGCTTCATTCTGTTGCTCATTTCCTACACATACATCCTTATCACTGTTCGCCAGAGCTCTAAAGCTGGTGCATCTAAGGCTCTGTCCACATGCAGTGCCCACATCACAGTAGTGATGATCTTTTTTGTTCCCTGCATCTTTATCTATGTATGGCCCCTCAATATCATCTGGCTGGACAAATTTCTTGCTGTATTTTATACTCTTATTGCACCTCTCCTAAATCCTGTCATTTACACACTGAGAAATAAAGAAATGAAAAATGCTATAAAGAAATTAAAAGGTTACTTCACGAATCACAAGGGAAGTACATAATGCCAAGAAAATTCACTGTAAATATGTCAAATTGACAATTCACTGAAATTAGTACAGATTGACAATTTGGTAATTTGGTTTGTATGTACAGTTAGCTAAGATATTCTGATATGTAATAAGCATAATATAATTTGGAGATTAAATATTTTAATCATATAGAACATTATAAATTATTTGGGGTTGTTTTTTTAAATGGCTCTTCCTTATTAGAAAAGTATTCAACTGATTCTTATACCCTCAATAATATTAAAAAATAACATAAATGTATTTTTCAGGTTTATAAGTAGCATTTATTTTGTAAAATTCACTTAAATATTGCTCTAAAATATCAAATCTTTTATTCGCTCTTTTGGAAGAAGGCAACATTATTACTTTTACCTTATTCCAAAACAGTAAAGGGGTGGATAGAAAATTTGTTAAAAAATAAAACAAAAGTTATAAACAATACATAAATAACAGTTAACTTCACTTAGTTTAGTTTTTATTACCTTAATGCCAATGAAATAATCATATAAACAAACCTAATACTGTTTTTCTCAATTATCTGAGTTTCAAGAATTAAAATTTATCCTCTAAATTATTGTTTATTATTTCAGTGAATCATGAGCTATAATCTTTCTGAGATAGTGGCCACAACCTGCCTTGATAATTCTTCATATTGAAATACTTGTTATAGTTAATTATATATATATATATATCAACAATTCTACAAAAGTGAAAGCAGTTCAATTATTTCATACAATGTTAACATTTATTTGTGAATAAAATTTAAATATGATCTTTGATGTTTCAAATATTCCCAAAATTGTCATTTGCATAATAATATGCATCATAATAATGTACAATACATCTTTTGTTTCTCAAGATGTGATCAAAAACAGTGATAATAGTAGAAATAATGCCAAAAATAATATGTACATATATATAGCTTTTGTTCTCTAATATAGGAAAAATAACAACAAACGGTAGAATAAAAGATATATTTATAATTTTTAGCTCTCTGTCCAAGCATATGATGTAAGATGTGTTACTGTCATAAAATGCATTTATTATTACCTTGAATATTTTAATACTTGAAAAACTTAGAAATATATATTAAATTCTTTTGGTAACAAAGACTTGACCTTTTCTATAGTTAAGAATGCAGAAATTAATTTTCCCAATGACATTCATTTGTTAAATATCATTGCACAATATACTAAAAAACAACTCAAAAGAGTAGTTCTTGTTAAATGAAATGCCAAAGCACCCCTCTTAATGTTCAGATTGTTTCTAATAATTTATGTGTCATGATTCATATCTATTTTTACAATATGGTGTGATTTTTGAGCAATTCTGCTATGCATATTTAGACATAAGCACATTTGGCATATAGATAACACTAAGTAATAGATACATATTTGCCTCAGTTTCACTTATTTATTATTACTGATAAGTATAAGAACTTAAAAATTTATATTTACTGTACATTTTAGATACTTTTTCACCATCTGGCATGTTGAGAACATCCTCATAATATGACTGTATTCTGTATCCCTTAATGTGCAACAGACCTTAAATCCTAATAGAAAAAAAGAGTTGGTTAGCTCATGATAACCAAGCCATTCTTATAACAGTGGACTTAGCTTGCTTGGAAAATCAGTATTGTATCATGTAAAGTCTAGTACTGGGTCAGACCCATAATGCCCTTTCTTTCCCAGTAGCCTAAAAACTTCTAGGGAAAGCTAGCCAGAAGGAAGGAAGTTTCTTATAACCTTAGAAAACAAACTGTATTTTTATTTATTCTTCTCTTATACAATACATCCTAACTGTAGGCTCCTGTCCCCTTACTCCTCCCAGATTCCATCTCCTCTCCCCCAGGTCCACTGTCCCTCTGTTTCACTTCTGAAAATAAGTCTCCCAGAGATATCATCTAAACACAGCATAACAAGATGCAATGAAATTAGGTACAAACTTTCATATCAAGGCCTGATAAGGCAACCAAGGAGGAGGAAAAGGGTCCTACAAGTAGGTAAAAGAGTCAGAGACACCACCACTGCCACTGTTATTCCCACAAAACCCCAAGCCAATGCACAGCATGTATGCAGAGGACCTAGGCTCCATGATTGCCCCTTCAGTCTCTGTGAGCCCCTATGATCCCTGCTTGGTTGATTCTCTGGGTCATCTTCCTGGTGACCTTGACACCACTTGCTCCTAAAATCATCCCTCCATTCCTCCCCCTCTTCTGGGAGTTTCCTACACTCTGCCCAATGTTTGGCTGTGGGTCTCTGCATCTACTACCATTCACTGCTGGAGAAAGCCTCTATGATGACACTCAAGCTAGGCACCAATCCATAAATATAGCAGAATATCATTAGGAATCATTTCATTGGCCTATTTTTCATTCTTTATTTGCTTTGTTTGTTGGTTTGTTTTTGTCAGTTATTCTTGGTTCTACCCCAAGTCTTTGGGACACCCAGATTCCAGTTCCTGGCCATCCACTATTCAGGCAGAATCTGGGTTTGAGCCTCAAGTTAGACCAGTCATTGGTTGGCCACTCACATAAGCTCTGAAGCACCATTGCCCCACTACATCTTGCAAGCAGGAAAAGTTGTGGGTTGATGGTTTTGTGGCTGGGTTTGTGTCCCAGTCCCACCACTGGGAGACTAACCTGGTTACAGAAGGTGATTGGTTCAAGATACTATTTCTAGGAGTCCTTGCTTGGGTTGTCCTCCTAAGTTCTAGGAAGTTTCCACTGCACTCTGTTTCCACATAGCCCCCCTAAATTCTCAACTATTACAGTCATCTCTCCCCATACTCTCTTCTTCTGTCCCTCCCTGCCCTGCCTGTGTGATCCATCCTGTTCTCATCCCCAATCATGCCCAGTCCACCAACAAAACTTTCCTGGGGAAATCCAGGCATCACCCTAGAGCTGTCCTTGTTACATAGCTGTTCTGTGTCTGTGGATTGAAGTGTGATTATCATTTACTTCACAGCTAATATCTACTTATAAGTGAGTGCATATTCCTCGACAAAACCAGATTTAAACAATATGTAACCACCAATCCAGCACTACAGAAAGTACTGGAAGGAAAACTCCAACCTAAGGAAATTAACTACACTTGCATAAACATAGGCAATAGATAATCCCACTCTACAAAAACACAAAATAAAAGGCAGGGTAAATCCACATACAATACCAGTACCAACAACAAACCAAAAACAAACAAGAATAAACGCTCAATGAACCTTAATTTCCCTCAATATTAATGGTCTTAACTCACCTATAAAAAGACACAGGCTAACAGATTGGATACGAAGACAGAATCCATCCTTCTGCTGCATACAAGAAACACACCTCGAATTCAAAGACAGACATTACTAGAGTTTATATATTATCCTTCTGTGGTCTTTGATAGAGTTGAAGACAGATAGTTATGGTTATAGTTTTCTTCAGTTATTATAAAAGATAAGTTACCCTTTTTATTTAGACAGAAAAGAGGAGATGATGGGGAATGTACTGTGTATATTCATCTTATTGATTATTGAATAAAGTACTGTTTGGCCAATGAGACAGCAAGTTAGATGGGATTAGGAGTCAAAGAGGATTCTGGGAAATGTAGTAGAGAAGTGATGATCCAGACAGGAAGTGACATAGCAAGGAGACTCATATTTAAGCAAGGAAACAGGAAATGTCCCCTTTTTCCCTTCGCCTCCTCTAGCGGCAGGATGTGAGCCACCAGCAAGAGAGGGTGCCAGCGAAAGGCATCCTCTATAAGATAAGTCTTATAAAATATATAGATTTATGATAATTAAGACTGAGCTAACAGATGAGAATCCTAGTCATTGGCCAAGCAGCTTTGTACCTAATATGTCTCTGTATTATTTTATCCATCCATGTGGCGGGCAGAACTCGGGAGGCTGGCGGAGACCACCCACGTGGCGGTGGGGCTTGGTGGCATTTGGCGGAAAGATTTATCATAACATATTACCTCAGAGTAAAGGGTTGTGATAAGATACTCCAATCAAATGGACCCAAGAAACAAGCTGGGGTATCTAACAAGATAGACTTCAAACTAAAATCAATCAAAAGAGATGAAGAAGGTCATTTCATATTATTCATCACAGGAAAAATCCATCAGGAAGAAGTCTCAATTCTAAACATCTATGCCCCAAATACAAAGGCACCAACATTCGTAAAAGAAACATTATTAAAACTCATATCACAAATAAGGCCTCACACAGTTATAGTGGGAGACTTCAACACCCCACTCTCACCACTGGACAGGACCACCAAGCAGAAACTTAAAAAAGAGACAAAGGAACTAACAGAAGTTATGACCCAATTGGGATTAACAGACATTTATAGAACTTTCTATCCAAACACAAAAGAATTTACCTTCTTTCCAGCATCACATGGAACCTTCTCAAAAATCGACCACATTCTCGGCAACATAGCAAAGCTCAACAGGTACAAAAATATTGGAATAATCCCCTGTGTTTTATCAGACCACCATGCTTTAAAGTTAGAAATCAAAAACAAATCAAAGTGCAAAAAAACCTACCAACTCAAGGAAACTGAACAACACACAATTGCAACATTCCTTGGTCAAGGAAGAAATAAAGAAAGAAATTAAAGACTTCCTAGAATTCAATGAAAATGTTGACACAACATACCCAAACTTATGGGACACTTTGAAAGCAGTACTAAGAGGAAAGTTCGTAGCTCTAAATGCTCATATGAAGAAACTAGAGAATAGCCACGCCAGAGATTTGACATCACAGCTGAAAGCTCTAGAAAAAAATGGAAGCAAATTCACCCTGGAGGAGCAGACGCCAGGAAATAATCAAATTGAGGGCGGAAATCAATGAAGTCGAAACAAAGAAAACAATTCAAAGAGTCAATATAACAAAGAGTTGGTTCTTTGAGAAAATCAACAAGATAGACAAACCGTTATCCAAACTAACCAAAAGGCAGAGAGAGATCATGCAAATTAACAAAATCAGAAATGAAAAGGGGGACGTAACAATCGACACTGAGGTAAGCCAGACAATCTTCAGGTCATACTTTGAAAACCTGTACTCCACAAAATTGGAAAATTTAAAGGAAATGGAAAATTTTCTGGAGGTTATCACTTACCAAAATTGAATCAAGAACAGATAAGCAAGTTAAACAGACCTATAACCTCTAAGGAAATAGAAGCAGTCATCAA
The DNA here is from genome assembly GCF_003668045.3 of Cricetulus griseus. Taxonomy (NCBI): domain Eukaryota; kingdom Metazoa; phylum Chordata; class Mammalia; order Rodentia; family Cricetidae; genus Cricetulus; species Cricetulus griseus. The sequence goes on along the minus strand of NC_048599.1, from coordinate 66,468,514 downwards.
AAGTCTCCCAACCAAAAAAAGCCTGGGGTCAGATGGATTCACTGCAGAATTCTACCAGAAATTCAAGAAGTGCTAATACCAATACTCCTCAAATTGTTCCACAAAATAGAAGCAGAAGGGACATTGCCAAACTCTTTTACAAGGCTACAATAACCTTGATACCCAAGCCACACAAAGACACAACTAAGAAAGAGAACTACAGACCAATATCCCTCATGAACATTGATGCAAAAATTCTCAATAAAATCCTGGCAAATTGAATACAAGATCATATCAGAGAAATCATCCACCATGATCAAGTAGGCTTCATCCCAGGGATGCAAGGATGGTTCAACATATGAAAATCCATCAATGTAATCCACCATATAAACAAACTGAGGAAAAAAAACACATGATCATCTCACTAGATGCTGAAAAAGCCTTTGACAAAATCCAACAACCCTTCATGATGAAGATCTTGGAGAAATCATGGATAACAGGAACATACCTCAACATAATAAATCAATATACAGCAAGCCAACAGCCAACATCAAATTAAATGGAGAGAAACTCAATCCAATTCCTCTAAAATCAGGGACAAGACAAGGCTGTCCACACTCTCCATACCTCTTCAATATTGCCCTTGAAGTTCTAGCTAAAGCAATAAGACAACAAAAGGAGATCAAGGGAATACAAATCAGATAGGAAGAAGCCAAACCCTCACTATTTGCAGATGACATGATAGTCTATATTAGTGACCCAAAAAACTCTACCAGGGAACTCCTACAGCTGATAAACACCTTCAGCAAAGTGGCAGGATACAAGATTAACTCAAAAAAATCAGTAGCCCTGTTATACACCGATGACGTATTGGTGGAGAAAGAAATCAGAGAAACATCACTCTTTACAATTGCCACAAACAACATAAAGTACCTTGGGGTAACACTAACCAAAAATGTGAAAGACCTGTACCATAAGAATTTTGAGTCTCTAAAGAAAGAAATTAAAGAAGATACCAGAAAATGGAAAGATCTCCCATGCTCTTGGATAGGTAGGATCAACATAGTAAAAATGGCAATCTTGCCAAAAGCAATCTACAGATTCAATGCAATCCCCATCAAAATCCCAACACAATTCTTCACAGACTTTGAAAGAACAATTCTCAACTTTATATGGAGAAACAAAAGACCCGGGATAGCCAAAACATCCCTGTACAATAAAGGAACTTCTGGAGGCATCACCATCCCTGACTTCAAGCTCTATTACAGAGCTATAGTCCTAAAAACAGCTTAGTATTGGCACAAAAATATACAGGTAGATCAATGGAATAGAATTGAAAACCCTGATATTAACCCACACACCTATAAACACCTGATTTTTGACAAACAATCCAAATTTATATGATGGAAAAAAGAGAACATCTTCAACAAATGGTGTGGGCATAACTGGTTGCAGACATGTAGAAGACTGCAGTTAACCCAAGCCTATCGCCTTGCACAAAACAGTCAAAATGCATCAAAGATCTCAACATAAATCCATCTACACTGAACCTATTAGAAGACAAAGTGGGAAATACCCTTGAGTTAATTGGTACAGGAGACCACTTCCTGAACATTACACCAGTAGCACAGACACTGAGGTCAACAATTGATAAATGGGACCTCCTGAAACTGAGAAGCTCTGTAAAGCAAAGGAGACAGTCAGCAAGACAAAACGGCAGCCCACAGACTGAGAAAAGATATTCACCAACCCCACATCTGACAGAGGCCTGATCTCCAAAATATACAAAGAACTCAAGAAGCTATTTCCCAAAACACCAAACAACCCAATTAAAAATTGGGGTACAGAACTAAATAGACAATTCTCAATAGAGGAATCTAAAGTAGCTGAAAGACACATAAGAAAGTGTTCAACATCCTTAGCCATCAGGGAAATGCAAATCAAAACAACTCTGAGATACCATCTTACTCCTGTCAGAATGGCCAAAATCAAAAACGCCAATGACAGTTTATGCTGGAAAGGATGTGGAGAAAGGGGAATACTTCTCCACTGCTAGTGGGAGTGCCAACTTGTACAGCCACTTTGGAAATCAGTATGGCAACTCCTCAAAAAAAAAATGGGAATTAGTCTACCACAAGATCCAGCAATTCCACTCTTAGGCATATACGCAAGAGAAGCACATTCATACAACAAGGACATATGTTCAGCGATGTTCATAGCAGGAATATTTGTAAATGCCAGAAACTGGAAGCAGCCTAGATGCCCCTCAGCCGAAGAATGGGTTGAGAAAATGTGATACCTTTACACAATGGAGTACTACTCAGTGGAAACATAAATGGAATCTTGAAATTTGCAGGAAAATGTATGGATCTAGAAGAAACCATTCTGAGTGAGGTAACCCAATCACAAAAAGACAAATATGATATGCACTCACTCATATGTGTATTTTAGACATAGAGTAAAGGATTACCAGCCTACAATCCACACTGTCAGAGAAGCTAGTAAACAAGGAGGACCCTAAGACAGACATACATTGTCCCCTGGAGAAAGGGAAAGGGTCAAGATCCCCTTTGCAAACTGGGAGCATGGGGATGGGGGAGGGAACTACGAGAATGAGAGGCAGAGAAGAGGAGGGATGCAGAGGACATGAGGGAACAGAAAGGATGAGTCAAAGAAAGAATAGATTTTAACAAGAATGGAGATAACATAATAGAGGGAGACATTTTAGGTTTAAAGAAAAATCAGGCACTAGGGAAATGTCTGGAGATCTACAAAGATGACACCAGCAAACAATCTCAGCAACAGAGGAGAGGCTACCTTAAATGCCCTCCCCTGATTATGAGATTGATGACTGACTTATATGCAATCCTATAGCCTTCATCCAGCAGCTGGTGGAAGTAAAGCAGACAAGCATAACTAATCACTGAACTGAACTGGAACCCAGATGCAGAGAAGGACCAGTGAAGAGCACAGAGGTCCAGACCAAGCTGGTGAAACCCACAGAAACAGCTGACCTGAACATCCGGGAACTCTTGCTCCCCAGTCTGATAGCTGGAATACCAAACATGGGACTGATCCAGACCCCAGGAACATGGGTTTCTGGGAGGAAACCTCAGAAATCTATGGGCCCTCCTGTGGAAGCCTAAGTATTTATCCCTAGCATAGGTGTGTAGTTTGGGAGCCCATTCCATATAGAGGAATACTCCCTGAGCCAAGACACACAGGGGTTGGGCCTAGGCCTTATCCCAAAGGATAGGAAAGACTCTAATGACACCCTATAGAGGGCCTCACCATCCAGGGGGAGCAGAAAAGATATCTGACAGATAAGGTTTTAGTGGGGGGGGTAGGGGATGATGGATGGGAGAAAGGAACTTGGATTGTCATGTAAAGCAATCCTGTTTTTAACTCAAATAAATAAAGTTGGGGAAAAAATTAATCAGAAGAGATAGGGAAGGACACTACAAACTCACCAAAAGAAAAATCCACCATAAGGGCATTTCAGTTCTTAACATCTATGTCCCAAACACAAGGTTACCTACATTTGTAAAAGAAACACCACTATAATTTAAATCATATATTGGCCCTAACACACTGACAATTGGCAACTTTGATACCACACACACACCAATAGACAGGCCATCCAAACAAAAAGTAAGCATAGAAATGTTGGAGCTAACTGAAGTTATAGTCTAACTGGACCTAGCAGATATTTACAGAACATTTAACCCAAACACTAAAGAAAATAGCTTCTTCTCTGCACCTCATGGAACTCTTTCCCAAAAGTGGCCACACAACAAAGTAAATCTCAATAGATGCAACAAATATGAAATAGCTCCTTGCATTCTGTCAGACCATCATTCATTAAAGCTGGATATCATCAACAATACAAACACCAGAAATCTTACAAACTCTTGGAAACTGATCAGGATGTAGGCTTCTCCAGCACCATGTCTGCTGCATGACACCATGCTTTACCATAATGCATAATCTCTGAAGCTTTAAGCAAGCCTCAATTTAATGATTTTTGTTTTTGTTTTTGTTTTTTTACATGAGTTACCTTGGTCTTGGTATCTCTTCACAGCAATAGAACACTAAAACAAGTAGAATAGGCTGATCATATAGTACATATATTTTTACCTTTTAAGAAATCTCCACTGAGGTAATTCTAGAGGTAATAAAACAGTTTTCAACCCCACCTACAGTAAATGAGTTTTCCATTTTCCCCACAACCACGTTTGCATTTGTTATCATTTATTTTGTTGATCTTGGCCATTGGAGGGTTCATTGATATGGAAAGATGAAATGTTAAAGCTGTTTTGATTTAAAGTGGCCTGATTTCTGTGGATGGCAAATGTTTTTAAAGTTATTTCTTAGCCACTTTTACCTCTTCTTTTGAGGACTCTGTTCATATTTATAGCCCTTATTTTAAGGATTGTTTTGTTGTCTTTTTGTTGCTTTGATCTTTTTATTTTTCTATTTTAAAACTCCATTTGCATAATTTTATTTATACTCAACAGTGTGCCAACTGATTTCATTTTTCTTCTCTTATAAAATACATCCCAATCACAGTTTCTCCTTCCCTCTACTTCTACAAGCTCCACTCCCATTTCCCTTCCCACCCTTATGCACTGGCCCTCCTTTTCCCTTCAGAAAAGAGCAGACTTCCCAGAAATATCAACTGAACATAGCACAACAAGTTACAATAAGACTAGCCACTCAAGTCTGGATGAGGCAACCTGGTAGAACGACAAGAGTCCAAAGGCAAGTAAATAGTCAGAGGTACCCCATTCCCACTGTTAGGGCTTCCACAAGAACACCAAGCTACACAACCACAACATATATGCATAGGACCTAGAACAGATCCATTCAGGCTCTGTGGTTGTTGCTTCAGTCTCTGTGAACCCCTAGCCCTGCCTAGTTGATTTTGTAGGACTTGTTCTCCTGGTGTCTGCAAAACCTCTGGTTCCCACAATTCTTTCTCTCCCTCTTCTGCTTAATTTATTGAGCTCTCCCTAAGTTTAGCTGTGGGTCTGTATCTGATCCCATCAGTTGCTGATGACAACTGAGCTAGACACTGTTTTATGGGTACATCAGAATATCACTGGGAATCATTATATTGACTTTTTTTTTTTGCTCAATGGTATTTCATTCTATTCTAGGTCTCTGGGCTGTTCAGCCTCTGATCCCAGGCCATCCAGGCAGTGTCAAGCATGGGCTCCCTAATATGACAAAGGCCTCAAGTTAGACCCATAATTGATTGGCCACTTGCATAATTTAAGTGCCACCTTTATCCCAGAACATTTTGCAGGGATGACAATTTTAGGTAGACAGTTTTGTGGTTGGGTTGATGGGCCAGTCCAACCACTGGAAGACTTGCCTGTATACAGAAGATGGTGTGATCAGGCTCTGTATCAGTCATTACTAGGAGTCTTTACTAAGGTAATTCTCATAGATTCCAGGGAGTTTATACTCTACTAGATTTCCATATTGCTCCCTAAAAGCCTACCAATTCCAATCACCTCCTCCACATTCTCTCCTCCTCCATCCCTCCCTTGCCATCATCTGATCTCTCCTGTTTTTATCCCCACATTTCTCCAGTTCACCCATAAAATCTATTCGATTTCCCCTTTCCAGGGAGATCCATGAGTTCCCCCCCTCGAACCTTCCTTATAACTTAGCCTCTATGGGCCTGTAGATTGTAGGATGATTATCATTTAATTAAGAGGTAATTACCATTTATAATGGAGTACTTCCAGTGTTTGCCTATCTTGGTCTGGGTTACCTCACTCAGGATGATTTTTTTCTAGCTACATACATTTGCCTGCAGATTTCATGATGCCATCTTTTATTATTCTATTGTGTAAATATACCACATTTTCTTTTTCCATTCTCTGGTTGAGAAACATCTAGGTTGTTTGCAGTTTCTGAATATTATGAATAAAGCCTCTATGAAGATAGTTAAGCAAGTTTCCCTGAGATAAATTGATTCCCATTATTTTGAGTAGCCACCATATTGATTGGCTATACAAGTCTGCACTCCTACCATCCTATACAAGATCTACTTCACATCATCACCAGCATGAGCTGTCACTTGTGTGACAGCTTAGCCATTTTGACAGGTATAATATGGAATCTCAACGTAGTTTTGATTTCCCATATCACTTATGGTTAAGGATGGTGAACATTTCTTTGTTTCATGAGGTCCTATTTATTAATTGCTGATCTTAGTACCTATACTATCAGTGTTTTGTTCAAGAAATTGTTTCCTGTGCCAATTCATTCAAGGCTATTCCCCAGTTTCTCTTCTGTGAAGTTCCATGTATGTTTTTATGTTGAAGGTTTTGATGCCATTGGACTTTAGTTTTGTGCATGTTGATAAATATAGATCTCCATTCTTCTACATGAAGGCAACCAGTTAGACCAGTATTGTATGTTGAAGATGCTTTCTTTTATCCATTGCATATTTCTTGCCTGGTTTTTTAAGCAGATATCTGTAGGTGTGTGGATTTATACCTGAATCATCAATTACATTGATCAGCATGTCTGTTTTTATGTCAATACTGTGACGTTTTTATGACTATAGTTCTGAAGGGCAGCTTGGAATCAGGGACACTGACACCTCTGAATGTTCTTTTATTGCATAGGATTGTTTTAACTATCCTGGGTTTTTAGTTTTTCTAGATGAAAGGGAGTATTGTCGTTTCAAGGTCTGTAAAGATTGTGTTGGAATATTGATAGGGATTGCATTGAATCTGATTGCTTTTGGTAAGATGGCCATTTTTACTATGTTAATCCTACTAATCTATAAGTGGGGAGATTTTTCCATCTTCTGGATGTCTTCTCCAATTTTTTTCTTCAAAGACTTGAAGTTCTTGTCACACAGGTCTTCCACTAGCTTGGTGGAGTTACCCCCAAGAGATTTTATATTAGTTGTGGCTATTGTGAAGAGTTTTGTTTCCCTGATTTCTTTCTTAGCCCATTTGATTATAGAAAGGCCATTGATTTTTTTGTTTTTGTTTTTTTAGTTAATCTGGTATCCAGCCACTTCAAGAAGGTGTTTATCAGTTGCAGGTGTTCCCTAGTAGAATTTTTGACATCACATGTGTATACTATCATATCATCTGCAAAGAACAAATACTTTGACTTCTTCCTTTCCAATTTTATCCCCTTATTCTCTTCAGTTGTCTTATTTCTCTAGCTAGAACTTCAAGTACTACATTGAATAGATATGGAGAGAATGTACAGCCTTGTCTTGTTCTTGATTTGAGTAGAATTGATTTGTGCTTTTCTCCATTTAATGTGATAGTGGCTATAGGCTTCCTATACATTGCCTTTATTAGTTCATGTATGTCCCTTGTATCCCTAATCTCTCCAATACTTTTATCATGAAGGGGTGTGAATGGGAGTGTGGATATAACACAGACACATTCTTGATGAGAAGGGCCTTCAGGGTGATGTGCAGTACCCTGGAGCATATGCAGACTCAGCCCCTGAACACGCTCCCCAGCTGTCTGATCATCCTGTTTTCTAAGTAATGACAGGATGTCTGAAATGAAGAGTGAATCATTTTCTGGATTGAACCTCCTCAAGAGACCTCTCTGTTCTGTGTTGTCCTGGGAGGCCATGGTGTTATCTGTGATTGGCTGTCCTACATATTGTTAAAGCCCAAGGTTTATGTGGATGTCTGTGGTCCATGCTGCCACCAGGGGTCATAACTTGGTCTGTGGTCCTACAACCAGGGGTGTGTTGACGTCTGTGACACATGCTGCCCCTGAAGGCCATGTTGACATCTGTGGTCTATACTGCCACAAGAGACCATGCTGAGGTCTGTGGCATGTGCTGACAGTGAATATCTGTTGTCAATTTGTCACCAGAAACCATATGGAAGTCCATGTTCTGTGCTCCTGCTGACTGTAAAGGGCAATGAAGCTACCTTTGCAGTGGTCTCAATGACTGCAGATTCACAGGTGAAAAAGAGGGACATAGAAGGCTTCTCTCACAACCCCTATCCCCATCCCCACCCCCCCAAAAAAGCAACAGTCTAGATAGAAAGCCCTTGTAGAGAACTCTTAAAATTTGTTTTGAGGATTCTGACATGTAGCTGTCTGAAATTTATGGCTTCTGGTGGGGGTGCTGGTGGGGAAGGAACCAGTTTTTTTTAAAGGGCTGGCCACTGGAAGTTTGACCAAGCTGCAGTGAATATATGGACAACACAAATTGGAATTGTTTTGTTCTCCTCCTCCTCCTCTTTCTCCTCCTCCTCCTCCTCCTCCTCCTCCTCCTCCTCCTCCTCCTCCTCCTTCTCCTCCTTTTCTTCCCCTTCTTCTTCTTCACTGCTGCTTTGGGGGTTGAGTCACAAGAGTATGGTGTAGAACTTGGAAGACTTGGAAGAGAGTGTGATTGGGGTTCATAACACAAAATTCATAAATTTAAAAATATTGGGTGAAAAAGATACAGTTATATCATTTTACCCATTACCTTTCTTTCACCCAATCTCTTAAGTGCCCATTAATCCTCACTCCCTCTCAAAAATCATGGCCTTTTGTGCTTTTATTATTTTTTTACATATGTATACATAAAATATAAATAGAATGGGAAAACCATTTAGTTTTGCTTGTATGCAAATGATTTCAGAGTTTACTGCTTTTGTAGTATGTGACTAATTAGGGCATTTATCTCTGTAAAAGGTTGCTCCTGACTCTCTGTGCATGATTTAACCACATGTAGCTCTTTGTCTAGAAATGAGGCCTTTGAGATTTCAGGTCTTCTTTTAGCAATCATATTGGTATGTTATCATGGGTATATCTTACATCTCTATTCTAGGACAAAAAAATCTTACAACAGACTTCCCAATCCTCTTCATCCTACAGTCTCTCCACCCCCTACTTCTGCAATATTAGGAGGTATTAATTAAGAATATTGACATTCTGCAAAGATAAGAAAGTTTTCTATACAAGTGTGGCAATCTGAGTTCAGTCTCAGAACATTGAAGAATGGACCGAGAGAACCAACTCCACAAAGTTGTTCTAATTCCCATAACATACCAGGACTTACATGTATACACACATCATAATGTCTTCAAAATAATAAAAAAATTTAACTAATGGTGTCTTAACGATACCCAGTTCTTGTCTGTGGCTGTCATATAGACCAAGTGACCAAAATTGACTGATTTGACACCAGCTTATCATGCACTAGGGAACTGCATTCATAGCAATACTTTCATTCTGGTCATATCCCACACTATTACAAGAGGCACAAGGCCTCTTATAACTATAAAACATCACTTAGATGACACAGATATAGTAACATATCAGGATATCTGAAAACTTCTCATTAGTTCTTATTGGTCAAGCAAATAATTTTGAAAAAACAGGCTAATATTGTCCATTATTGGATGACTAATAAGAATGCCTCTATATTTTCACAGATAAGTAGAACTTGGTTTTGTTCTTAGCAGAGAAATCCCTGAGAGATATCCAAGATAATTATTTTCAGGGTTCTCATTTTGTTCAGAAAACAGAACAAGAAGTCACTTCACCCATGGGACAACTTCAGGAAGGGAATATAGGTCAGGTTTAGAAGATGTGTTTCCAGGAGATTGCATCTTCAAGAAACTGATGCCTTTTTAAACATACATCTGATGAAAGAAAATATTATCTAGGAGGAAAATGTGAGTTTGGTAAATCATCTCATCTCTCTGACATTCTACTTTAAGATAATTCTTGAAATATCCTCAGGTATCTCTTCTAGCAATCCCATTATATACAGACCTGAACATTTTTTATCTTCTGTCATTTTTTAGAAGCTAATTAAATGATTTTGCCTTTAAGCCACCAGAATTTTCCATGGATTAACATCTGTGCATATGCCACTAAAAGTCATATAACCCAGTGTGTTAGTGTCTGTGTCAGAAGATCATAATTTCCTATCCAATGATAAGTATGAGCCACATCCAGCTAACATTATACAAGAATTTCATGTCTTAATCAGGAATAGCATAGTTTGATCTTAGAGTTCACAGTAGATAAGATCTTTTTCAGCTTAGAAACAGGATTAAATATAATAACAAGTCAAGTGAGAGGAGGTATAACTCTTACTCATTTCAGAAATCAGATTAAGCAATCTGCCAGCAAACAAAACATTAGGAACAACTACAGTAAAATTCATCAGGATCTACCACATAGTATCTATTAAAGCAGTTAATTCTGGATATATCCACAAATGCTTAAAAAATACAAATATTGACACTATTACAGAGTTTAGAACTTTGATACAAAACTACCTACATGGAAAAAATCTTCAGTCAGAGAAAAGAATAAATAGTTGGTTTAAATGCTCCTAAAAATAATTTGATGTGTTCCCCTTCATTGATTTTTTTCAACATTATTCATCTAAAAGATTAAGTTAATAATTTCTATGAGAATAGACATCAAGTTAAAGGCCCTTTAAAATACTTACTGCAGTACTGAGTAATGGAAGCATGAAATGTTTGTTAGGTTTCTTTCTACAAAACATGCAACATGACTAATGTGTGCTTTGCATCTGCATATTTCACTGAATTGGTGTATGTCAACTTAAAGGAAATGTAAGTATCAAGTATTTTAAAGTAAAGTTATATATATTTACATAAATGCAATCTTAAAGTTTTCCACTGAACAATAAAATCCTTGGCTAAAACAGTACAAACGATAAAAGTATACAGGAGACAATTACTGTGGATCATTTTACTACAAATACTAGACAAATGTTTATTTCTCTTTGTGTGTTGTGTTGCACCTTCCCAATACAGTACTGACTTAAGTATGTTAATTTTGTAGGGAAAGAAATGGAAACATACTTCTAAGGCAAAGGCATACATATTGCTGTTAGATATAAATTGGATCTTATTTAAAAATCAATGCTTAATGTAGTAACTGTACTAAACATTGGTTAATATTAATAAATGAAAATGATTAATCTTACATAATTCTGAATAATAATAAAATAAAACTTAATTTTAAAATCGTTACATTTTTAATGGCCAATTGTTTCCTAAGAATGTGTATGTTCATCTTGAAGGAAATTTCTATCTTAAACACCTGAAATATTAACTTATATCATGTAAGTAAGTTGTTCTAGAAATTAGAGAATGGGTTTGTGAAAGCTATCCTGGTAATTTTCAGAATGACAAGAAGCTAATTTAGAGGTAGAATTTAGATTATCAAAATTTTCAAAGTTCACAGACCTGTTAAGAATATCACTGTATTTATTTACCTTAGAAAAATCTGATGATTTTTAAAAGTTCATACATTTATTTCTAGCACACAAGACTCTTAGCTACTACCATGCTTCTATAGCAAATGGATGTTACCTGATGTCTTTAGAATGTTTTTTACATCCTTAGCCATTAGAGTCCTTAGTAAAAGGGAAGACTAACTTAACTCTGATGATAATGAGAGAAGTTTCATTGTTTACCTGCTCTGTTCCTTCATCATAGATATTTCAAAGAATAAAAGAATAAGACCAAAAATTGAAAATCACCAAGAGAATTACTGATGGTGGAAGAATATGGGCAATGATGTCCCACCGTCCAGCTTGAGTGTTTTCCATTACAGATCAGCATCAGCACTCCACCTGTGCTTTGGGATGAATAGCAGCTGTTCACTAAAACCTCAACTTCACATTCATCCAAGGTTAACAAAGTCATCCTTTGCTTACATGTTTATGTAATTTCTTCTCAAACAATACAGATGACCAATAGGTAAGTGATATAATGAGAAAGCAGATGATAGATTATATATTGTTCATGTCAGGAAACTATAATATTTCAGTCTAAGGATTCTAAAGATTAGTTGATAGAATCCAAGATCAATATTTTTGACTACTAAAACTGAACTAAATGTAACTTTTAGACTTCAGGTTTGAATACGAGTTGCCTTGTTCTTTGATTACCACTTCTACGTATATTTACAATGGTAGCTCAATTTTCTTAGCAAAATATTGTGATTCTGTTTTTTACATCTCAGTCTCAAACCATGTATTTCATATATGGTATTCTGTGCAGCTTACCTCTAATGAGGTTGGAACATCTAATTTATAGCTTTAAACAAATATATTAATTGAATGAAGTCACAGGATTGATTCTACTGGTGATCAACTGATTCATTATCCATGTCACAATTAAATAGAATTAAAAAGAACCTTTATACTGAGATTCAACGTAATTCCTATCAGGTCCAAAGTATAAACTTCATTTCTATTATAAAGTGTTATGCGTGCCAGTGACATATTCAGACCATTTTTTACTAATGAACAAAAGCCCCTTCCAGGTGAAACCACACACATTTTTAGGTTTTCAAATTGCTGTCCTGCTTCCTCACTGCTCTCTGTACAGGAATGTCCTTATAGAGCATGTGTATAACAGTCACACCTGATGCTTCTGTTAATGGGGAGTTGGACTTGGCTCATTAGCTTTTACTTGGGCATCAATGCTTCTCAAAGTTGGCAAAGATTTGTCTTTACAATTAGGTTTTCTGTTTCAGGTGTAAGTGTTAACTCTCTTTCTTTGGTTTTTTTTGAGACAGGGTTTCTCTGTGCAACAACTCTGGCTGGTCTGGAACTAGCTCTGTAGACTAGGCCTCAAACTCACTAGAACTCTGCCTGCCTTTGCCTCTGGAGTGCTGGGATAAAAGATGTGCACCACCACTGCCCAGCAGATGTTAACATTCAATATGAAGGTCAGATTCAACTAGTTAAATCATTTTATGCATCCCTCTAATTTATCTTTGTTTCCCCCACAGGTTGTTTTTGAAGGCACATGAGTAAAATGGATGGAGGCAATCAGTCTGTGGTGTCAGAATTTGTGATTTTGGGACTTGCCCACTCACAGAATCTTCAAGTCCTACTCTTTGTGATGTTCTTATTATTTTATTTGCTCATTGTGTCAGGAAATATTGTCATAATGGTCTTAATCACCACTGACCCCCATCTGCATTCTCCCATGTACTTCTTGTTGGCCAACCTGTCCTTTGTTGATATGTGGCTTTCCTCAGTCACCACACCTAAGATGATTACAGACTTTCTCAGGAAAAACAAATCTATTTCCTTTTCAGGCTGCATGTCCCAGATCTTTTTTGCCCATTGCATTGCTGCAGGAGAGATGGTGCTGTTGGTAGTAATGGCTTATGACCGCTATGTGGCCATCTGCAAACCACTCCATTACTTCACCATTATGAACCTGAAAAGATGCACTGGGTTGGTGTTGACTTCCTGGACCATTGGTTTTGTGCATGCCATGAGTCATCTTGTAGTGATTGTGGAGTTACCTTTTTGCGGACCCAAGAAAATAGATAGTTTTTTCTGTGACATGCCATTGGTAATCAAGCTAGCCTGTATGGATTCCCATGATTTGGATATTTTAATGAATGCTGACTGTGGGATAGTGGGTGTAACCTGCTTCATTCTGTTGCTCATTTCCTACACATACATCCTTATCACTGTTCGACAGAGCTCTAAAGCTGGTGCATCTAAGGCTCTGTCCACATGCAGTGCTCACATCACAGTGGTGATGATCTTTTTTGTTCCCTGCATCTTCATCTATGTGTGTCCCCTCAATATTACCTGGTTGGACAAATTTCTTGCTGTATTTTACTCTGTTTTTACACCTCTCCTAAATCCAGCCATTTATACACTGAGAAATAAAGAGATGAAAAATGCTATGACAAGATTTATAAACAACTACATAGATTCCAAGGGAAATTACTAATAGTCAAAAACCTGTACTAAATACTTCGATTAATAGAGACTGATCTCACAAAGTAAGTTGAAATAAGGAAACTTACTTATAGTCAATATTTTTGCCAGCCTCCCAATTCAGGTATGGCTTTAATATGCTTGAGAACATAATTCTTACTAACCAGTCCGCATAACATTGTGAATTATTCATGTGGAATCCATACGTGAATGATCCTTCTTATAGGAATGTTATTCAACCCATTCTGCATCCTCTTATGTCTTCCATAAAGTAGAACATTTGTTTACCAAACTTATATGCTTTCTCTGTGAATAATAACTTGGTAAAGTTCATTTGAATATAATTCTGTATATTACCGCATCCCCCAAACTTTTAACTTAACCCCTACCAAATGGCAGCATCATCAATTTTTCTGAGCATAGATATATACACTGAAATGTTAACTAATGGAGATGGGAAGAAGAAATAAGAAAAGATGAGATAAAAGTAATAAACTGTACATGGGACAGCAATGGACTTTGCCATGTATTCTTTTTTAACTCAATGAGCATAATATCAAAATAAAAGTTTATTAATGAAGCTTGATGATATTTTCTAAGTTGTCTCAGTCTTGGGGACTAAAATTTTGCCAGGTGATTAGTAACATTTATGCAAAATTTTAAATATAATCTACCCGAGAATCATGTGTGCATGAATCCACTGTTTAATTCATGAGTTTGTACTTAAATGACTTGTTAACACATAAAAGACCTCTAACATATACACTTGTAAGATATTCCTGTAGTTTATAGGCCTAGAAAGGCCCAAAGGCCTCCAACACTGCAGTAACAATTTCCACTATTCTTAGTTGACCAGCATAAATAGATGGTCTGACCCTATTGCTGAAGGCACAGCATGCTTTGGCTCCAAGACATAGAAAAGTCCATTTCAAAGTGACAGACATACCCCTTCTGATCTGACTTCCATTCATAGTATTGGAAGGTGCTATGTAGGCCACAGGAGAAGAAAAGACACGAGTAGTCTTATCTATCTCTGGACTTTCAGTGCAATGAATGACCTCCAAGCAAAGCAAAGTGTGCCCACTGATACAATAATGGCATTGTTCCTATGGAGTACTCATCACTTTCTTATTGAATTGAGGCCTTTCCATGGAAGAAATCTATGGCTGAACTCATAAGACTGATTAAAAGCCTATAGCTGGGAGAGTGAGATGCAAATTTCTAAAGGGTGAATCTATTAGTGTTTGCAAAATGGTCATGTTGTTGAATCCCCTTTAAGCAGTCATGTTTGTAATCATAGATCTGTACTAGTTTCAACCTTAGTAAGAGATATTTTTGAAGTGGGTAGTGGTTAATGTGGAGATACGATAATATTCAAAGTGCCGAGAAGCCGATTGAACCCTAATAAGGTTGTTTATGTGCATGTACTTTCTGTTGTTTATAAGTGTGACTCTGGATAAAGAAATGTATGAGTGAAAGTTCTCTTCCTCCATATTCCCTCTTACTTCTCATGGTTATGAAGCTATTTAGGAATTACCCAGGCTCCTAAAAGTAACTCCTCAACTGTGCTATGTAATAAACCTCAATAAACTCTGCTTCAGACCACAGAACAATGCAGTGAGAGTTCAGCACATACTTCAGGGTCAATCCATCAGAGAGTGCTTATCTCTTGAAGGATATACCTCATTTAGCAAGGTGATGAGAAATATTGTCACCAGGGGTGCATATCTCAACCTGATCTGCAAGATGATATGGTATATTGCCTTGTGAATGTGTCAGCTGTCCCCATTGCAGAGTCTTGTTTGAAGAGCTCTTTCCCTCACATTACAGCTTGGGGATTCTTTCCTCAACACTACAGTGTGTTAATCAATTACTGGGCATATTTTCTCCTATGCATTGGTATATTGGATGACTACCCGAAGCAATTCATGATACAGGCAAGAAAGTAGTCATAGTCAATACCTTTGCTCTCTCAATAAGGTCTTTGTAGGAACTTAGAAGTCTGCCCCTTTACAATTATCTTCCTTGTCAGACAATTGATCAGTGTTAGTGTCCAGGCAAACAGACCTCAATTGAGACATTCACAGATGCCCAAGGACAAGAATTGTGGTGTGTCTGAAGCTGTTGAGCCATAGCTCTCAGAGAGATAGGAACAAGAGTTTCCTGCATTCTTTCTGCCAGCAGATAGGAAAGTGCAGTCCCAAGCTAACCCCAAATTAACCTTTAACTTATTTACCTAGTCACATTTAAGAAAATAGCAAAGCATACATATTCTCCTCTTAGATTTCTTTAATAACTTAGTCTCTCTCTCTCTCTCCCTCTCTCTCTCTCTCTCTCTCTCTCTCTCTCTCTCTTCTCTCTCTCTCTCTCTCTCTCTCTCTCCCTTAATTAACCTCCTTTCCTTTTAAGAAGTTCCCAGAGGCTTCAACTACCCATGCCTTGTGTCATAGAACAAGCTGACAGCTATGCTTTGTGTAAAACTTTTATCTGTTTCTATAACCCTGAAGAACTCTGGCCTTGCACCTGCCTAGAGCTGGAGAATTGCTAATTGTTAAGTGTATATAGCTGGAAACTTTTGTAGCACAGCAGAACAATAAAGAGTTCATGAAGTAAAGAGTATTAGCCTGTCCGTGTGAAGTTACTACAGAAATCCTTTAACACCCCTTCTCTCCTGAGAAGCACTTCACCTTTGCGACCCTGGGTAGGGGCTGGAGCAGGTATCATAGCCCTTAAAAACGCACTTGGGTCACCAAGTTGGACTTTAGTGAAATCCTGCTTTGGTCTGTCTTTGACAACCTTCTAGGATTGTTAAACATTTAATAGTACCTCCTGGGGAAAGCTAATGCAACAGGGAGAAAAAGCCTACAACTCAAGTCAGATGTATTTCAAATAAAAACAAATCATAACCAATACTAAAGGAGAAAATGGCCTCTATACATCCTTTGGCAGGTAATTTATTTTTAATTTAATTTTTGAGTGAAAGCTATAGATGGTTCATTTGGGACATACAGTGATAAACTAAAGAAATGAAACCACAACTGAGCTTGACACAGAAATGATACCTAGGGAATCCAGAGTAGGAAGGAACAGGACTCCAGAACAACTGAAGTAATCATCTAGGACTAAGATTTCTTATATGAAAGGAAGAGTATTCTTTATTTCTATGAATAACTTAAAATGCATTTTACATGTTCATGTTACCAAACAAGCCTTCTTTTGTTAATTATTTGCTTGTTAATTAATATACTCATTCTTGTCTATGCAGGCATTTGACATTTACATTTTATCTACCAGTTATGACCTAGAGGGTGATCATTACAAAAATGCACAGAAACAAATACGAAGCATGGGGAGGACATAATGTAATGTGTTGGATTAGAACTGGTGTTATTGATGTTATAGTCTCTTGCTTTCAACCTCTCTCTTCCTATTTTGTTATTTTGCTATATAGATGTGTATATGTATGAAGACATATTATCTAGAATGTAGCAATATGTGTGTATACAAATATATGCATATATATGTACACTAGTGAATATGGAAAGTTAACAGCTATAAGAGAAAACACATAATTATGCTTCCTGATTCATGAACACAGCATCACTATGTTACCAAAGGTAGAATCTAGTTAAACTTCTGCATCCATCTTCTCTTTGAATAAAAATTGAAAGTGATTAAAATGTTAACATTAACTGAATCTATAATTGGAAAAACTCAATTTGCAAAACAAATGACAAAAAACAAATTTCAACAAATAAAGTAAGGGGGAAATTTGGAAGGAACTCTATATTATATGAGGATCTAAAGACATATCAAGTGAAAAATTAGAGAAGGCTAAATCATAGTATTTTGGAATGCATACTTGTGCAGTAAAACTGTAAAATGTAAATAAGCCATTTGTTGCTGTTCTTTACCAAAATTGGTTTTTTCCCATTTGTTGCTGCTGATTGTTAGAACAACTTGCATTTTCCTGATGATTAATATAAGCCAAATCGTTGCTACTTTTTAAAGTATGTTTGATGGTTTCATTAAAGAATACAACATATTTTGATCTACAAACTCCCAGCCCTCCCCCCACTGCAACTCCTCATTGCTGCCCACAACATACCCTATTCCAAACTTCATGCCTTTTATTCATTCCCTGATTCAAGTTATTGCTGCTTGTATGCACAACATATGCGGGGGCACGCATGGAGCATGGACTCTGTAACATGGGCTACATCCCTGAAGAAAAATAACACTGCCTCTCACGGTGACCATCTACTATCAGCAACTCCTTAGCTAGGTGTGAGGACTCAGTGCCACTTGCACATCGACGCTGAATTTGGAGGATTTATGCAGGTAACAGAGGTGCTGTGAATCCATGAGTGGTGTGACCCTGTCATGTCCAGAACACTGACTCACAGCAGTCCTTCCCAACCTCTGGTTCTTACTGTCTTTCTGAAACTTCTTTGATGATGGTTCCTGAACTTTGGACAGGGCTGGGGTGATACAGATGGCTATTTAGGGCTGAGCACTTCACACTTGACATACTTTGACCAATTGGCCATTATTGCCTGTTGCTAACAAAAGCTTCTCTGAACTAATCTGCGAGGACAAAGACGGGTATGTGCAGGAAATGGGATGAGCAAGAGCCACTTGAGAATTTTTTCAGTAGCTGGAAAATTCTGTTTCTACTCTTAGAGACAAGTTATAAGAATGGTCTCTTTATATAAAATCATTTGTCCCATTGTATTTTCTGGGTTCTAGTTTTTGCTCTCTCGATAAAAATAAATAAATGAGATAAAATTCAAAGCTTGATAGAAAACTAGAGACACATAAATCCAACCCATAATCTACCTTGTCTGGAAGCCAAGATTCAACTATCATTGCCAAAGGCAAATCCCATCAGCACACTCTCTATTGACAATGGGACCCAATAAACAAGAGAAACTTTGATGTTGTGACTGGAGGCCGCAGGCACCTTCAGGGAGTCGGAACAGCATACAAAGTTTCCGTCCCTGCATAACAGTCCCCTGTGCAAAGAGTGTTACATGGTTCTGCCACAATGAAAGAAGCTAATTAAGAGCTTTAATTGTGCTTGGACAGTGACCAAGAGGAACTTCAGAGACAAAGTATTGGCTGCCAGGAATCATTCTGCTATGGGAGTTGCTTTTGGAATCACACCAGCTCTCCCATAGCAATGAGAGGAAAGATGCTTAATGGGTCCTCTGGGGCTGATAGTAATTTCTGTGAATTGCCATTTCTTTATTCTTCTAAGAATGATTTTGCCTATGAAGATGAATAGCAAGCAAATTAGGATTGAATACAGCATAACAAATGGAAAAAATAGAAACAGTTTTGAGAGCTGTTTCTGTAATATCTTATGTCAAGAACAGGAAAACATAGTCTCAAGAACTCTTAAGCTGAAGCTGGCATTAAAATTTATTGCTTTGGTAATTATTTATTAATTTCTTCATGGAAAGTGGAAAAATTAATAGGATGAATAGGTGAAAGTCACAAAAAATCTAGAGGGAATAAGTATCCATTACCTACTTGACCATAAAACTTTTAATTAGAAATTATATAAAGAACAAATACCATTGTTTTCATCTATACAGATTTTATAAGTGGATTCCAGTCTGAACAGAACCATTCAAAGGTCAACTTCCTATAACAGCAGTTTAATAAGCAACCTTAAATCCTGAAAAGTATAAGATGTTTCCTGAGACTTCAGTTATTGAAAAATACATATTAAAAATAAATACAAATTAAAAGAAAATACCTAATACCCAATCATAGAGTGGGAGAATCTGAAAAATCATTTAAATCCACACTTTATAATAAATAAATAAATGCAAATATTTTGACTAATAATTGGTGGTGATAGGCAGTATATTTTCTACTTATTTTTTAACCCTAGCCCCCAAATTGGTGGATCTTATATTTGAAAACAGAAAACCTGCTTTTGGATATACACATCTAACCAGTTCTGCTCATGCTTGCTCCCTATTGCTTTTGAATGTATGTATACATGCATATATACATGTGTTTGTATGTATGTATGTATGTACACATACTTATATGTGTGAATAAACATATCTGAAACAAAAAGGAGACACATTTATATACAGACATAGGTAAAGAAATGGAAGATAGGGAAAACATGTTAGGACAGTTTGTTATTACTATAGGATAATTACACAATGGTATATAACCAACAGGATTTTAAAATCATCCACATCAAGTAAAAAATAGAGACAAAGAAACTAGATGGCCACCTGTGATATATTCCCACCATTGCAGTCTCAAGTCAGTCCTCTCAAAATACAGTTTAATTTCAGCAAATGTTGCTATATGGCATCAGAAACTACAGTTGACAAACAAAGCCAACTAAGGAATCTCTCTACTTTATTTCAGCCATCTTATTGTCTCCTATGAGAGCCATCAGGTAAAGAAAGAAATGGTGGTAGGGATAACAATATGGTATGAAAAACTGGATAGATAGATAGATAGATAGATAGATAGATAGATAGATAGATAGATGATAGATAAGATAATACAAAGTAAGAGAAGAAAGTATTTAAGAATGTTTCCAAGAAGAAAGGAGGAAATGATAGAGGGAATATTGAAAGTAAGTAAATATCAACCATTAACCACAACCATTAACCACAAATTACATGTGTGTATTTGTGCATTTTCTAAACAAAAACCTGGACACATTGCAGTGGACTGTGAAACAAAGAGTTCCTTTAGTAGCATTCCCAGATCTGTTACTGCCAGATAATAGATCAAAGAATATTAGCAATGCAAGCTATTGGAAATATGTCTAGGTCATGAAATTTTCCCATTACATAAAGTTTGAAAACCAAGGAAGAATGAGGTTGTTTTAATAAAGAAGATGCTTTAACTTTTTCAAGTGCCAGGGATATTGGTACACAGTCAGCCACCCAATTATATCACTGCTCCATCTCCAAGACAATGATTAGCCATATCTGGGAACAGAGGAGACTTCAACACAGCACGACCACAACACAGAGTTCAGTGCCTGGCTGGCCTACTCCAAATACTCAGGAGGTTGTAAAATGCAGTCTACTTCCCAACTACTTCCCACACTTCCCCTGTGCTATCTTCTTCCATACAACAGGAAAGGAAATTTTGTTGCAGGCTCAGTTACTCACTAGTTATCACATAGGGCCTGTGTTCCACCTTTATGGGATGTTGCAGTCTCTTATCCCCATTGTGGCCATGCTTCCCTTTGCCAGTACAGAGTCCAGACACACTAGAAAAAAGCTCTTGTGTTTTACCATTAGAATTTTGAGATGGTTGTTAGCAATAAGGCAAGGGTTGTCAAAGCAGGCTGAACAACTGAGTGAAGGCTAAGAGATATCATCATATATATCAGTCTTCTGGCCTCACAATGACTATTTAGGGCAAAGCAGCCATGTGCCTTCTCTCTCCAAGCATCTCCATTTTCCAGCTGAGAAGATCCACCAACTGCTACACACTCTTGCTCTCAGTCAAAGGCATTCTGGAATGCAAAACTGATTGAAGCTGGGCTGTCAATTACATAGCCACAAGCTTCTAAGGGTTGTTGGATCATGTACAGGACAGTGGTAGTGTAGAACAATTTAATGTTCCATTTGACACTGAAATCAGGTCCATAACACCAAACTGGAGGTGGCATGATCAAGCAGTCAAAAATAGAGCCCTCTAGCAGTCCACATGAACTAGAAGATGATAATGCAAGCTATTAGAAGAGAAAATTCTAGAAACACTGAATTGTGTTGTCATTGTTTTGCTGTTGCAGTTATTGTTTGTTTGTTTACTTCATAATGGGTATTGGGACTGGGATGAGTTGAAAGAATCTCAGGGACTGCAATTCTGTGACAGTTAAAGATGTTGAGTTTTCCTTACATTTATTGGTTATTTGTACTTCATTTTAGAAGTGTCTCCTCAAACCATTATCTATTCATGGGTCAAATTCATTGTTTTTGTTGTTAGCATATTTAACGTCTCTATGTAGTCTGGATATGAATCCTCTGACATATGAGTGGCTAACACTCCTCTCCTATTCGGTAGGCTCTCTCTTCAGTCTATCATTTGTTACCTTGGCTTTACAGGAGTTTCCTGATTTGATATAACCTCATGTATAAGTTGTTTTATTTATTGGGATAATGGAATTCTGTTCAGAAAGTCATTGCCTAATGCCTATATTTTCAAGTGTTTCTCCTCTGAGATTTCCTCCAAAAAGTTTCAAATTGTCGAGTCTTACCTTAAGGTCTTAGATCAAATTTGAATCGATTTCTAAAAGAAAACCCAAAGAATCAACTAATATGGGCTCATAGGGGCTCACAGAGACAAAACCAACAACCAGGGACTCTGCATGGAAATGATCTAGGAACTCTGTATGTATGTGACAATTGTTTAGCTTAATCTTCTTATGGGACTACTAACAGTGGGAGAAGGAGCTGTCTCTGATTCTTTTACTGGCTTTTGGGATTCTATTACTCATAATGGGTTTCCTTGCCCAGCAAAATAAAGTTTATATTAAAACTAGATTTTTCTCTCATGTAATACATCCCAAGCACAGTTTCCCCTCCTTCCATTCCTCCTATCCCCCCACACCTCTCTTTTCCCCAGATCCATTCCCCCTCTGTTTCCCTTCATCTAAGAGATGACAGCCAAGCACTACAAAATAAAATACAATAAAACAAGGCAAAAGCCTTCTATATCCAGACTAGACAAGCAACTCAATAGGAGGAAAAGAGTCCTAAGAGCAAGCAAAAGAGTCAAAGGCACACCCACTCCCGCTGTTAGGAGTCTTACAAGAACGCCAAACTAACAGCCATAGCATATGCAGAGGACCTCGTGCTGACCCATGCAGACGACATGCTTGCTATTTCAGTCTCTGTGGTCCCATGTAAACCCTGCTTAGTTGATTCAGTGGGCCGGGTTCTCTGGTTTCCTCCATCTCTTCTGACTCATGGAGTTTCCTGATTTCTGATCTCTCTCTCTCTCTCTCTCTCTCTCATTTCTGATCTCTCTCTCTCTCTCTCTCTCTCTCTCTCTCTCTCTCTCTCTCTCTCTCTCTCTCTCTCTCTCTCTGTGTGTGTGTGTGTGTGTGTGTGTGTGTGTGTGTGTGTGTGTGTGTGTGTGTGTGCTCATGTCTTTCAGCATAATATCAATGGGTCTCTGCACCCACTCCCCATTTACTGCAGGAGGACGCCTCTCTGATGATGACTAGACAACACACAGATCTATGATTTATAGGGGAGCATCAAGTTTTCCCAGCACCACTGATTGAAGAGCTTGTCTTTCCTCCAATGTGTTTTTGGTACCTCTGTCGAAAGTCAGAGCATTGAGCTGTGTGAGTTTGTTTCTCCTTCTTCCATTCTGCTACTTTCTATAAAAGAAATTTGTTTAACAAAACATTATGTTGGGTTTTATTTTATTTTTTTATAAATTAGAACACAAAGTAATGTGATCCTGTGGCATTTTCATCCATAATTTGTTTTTTAATACCTTCCCCGCGCTAGTGAAAGATAACTGTCTTAAAATTTGAAATGGACTGTGCATAAGAAACAGAACCTTAGGTTGACCCTTGGCCTCCACACACATATACACATATGCAGTCATACCAATATACACAAACAATATACACACAAACAGTAAATTAATTGATAATATAAATTAACAAGTAAATAAAATATGTACATGGAAAGAATGGAAGAAAAGAAAACATAAATCAAAACGCTTCTTTCCAGGTCATCTAATGACAAAACCCACCAAGTATGGATGGTAGACAGTAACAGCTGAGTTCTGCTACAATCTATCTCTGCAGCAGCTGCTAGCTTGATGCTACAAAGTAGGTAGGCTGGGCCCTATCCCCACATTTTCCACCACATAGTTCTGTTTAAGGTTATATGGTCTGTGGCAACACTGCATCCACCCCAGACTTTTATGCAGCCTAAGCTTCAGCTGCCCCCAACAATCTTTGTGTCTTGTACCTGAACAGGTGTCCACGTGTTCCAATGACACTCCAATCTGGGCACACAAGGGCATGGCATATGCTAAAGCACTATAGATTGGGGAAGGAATTACTGAATTCTATGATAAAAAGAAACCATAATACCAATGCCCTCAATGGTGGCATTCTCATATTTTGTCAGCCCAGTGGACAACAGTGGAGTTCATCTCACTCCTCACAGCAAAACACAAGACCAGTTACCATCATGTTTTCCACTATCCAAGATTATGCTGCCTACACTTATCAATGGAGCTGTAAGAGGACATTTTCCTCCCTTTAACTCTATTATAGCCACCTCCTACAAAATCACTAAAGAAAGGTGTCCACAAGGATCCTAAATTCTTATCATTCTGTGTTTTTCTGGTCCTCGGAGTATCTCAGGCCCAAACCATAGGCTCCTCCTCAAGGTGGTTACTAGTTATGGAATGTTTAGACATGACAAGCAGTCAATGGATTTCTTCTCCAATAGTAGCCTGGCATATAACAGGAGCCACTCTCAGGCCAATCCCCACACTGGATTCAAACATTTCAAGTTTCTCCTTCACTAATACTCTTGTTGCCCTGGGGACTGACCTTATTCAATGCGCTTACCATTGCTGTGGCATCAGGTTGCACTCCACTGAGTGGCTGAGGTTGGTTCAGTGACTGCTGTATAGTTTTCTATTAGTTGCTATTGTTTCTCTACATGCTTTTTAGTTTTATTGTCATCTACGTCTTTCTACCTGTTCTTTGTCTCGTTCTCCTCAGAATATAGTTTCTCTTGTTTTGTTCTGATTTTCCTCTTTTACAGGATAAACACAAAACATATCTAGCATCTCCACACTTCAGAAATAAATATTAGTTGTTTTGGTTATCATAACAGAACTATCTCCATATCTAAAGAAGATGTTAAGTAATTACTAGCACTATTTTACTAAGTGTTATTGACATTATCCCAGAATTATTTTATTAAGCAGAGCCCCCTAGAGAAATTGATTTCTATACTAAGAAATGCTTATACATTTCTTTTTTTCCAACACAGTGATTTATTGGCCTATACAGTTCTTAATTTTGGTGATGCCAGTATTATTCTACCCAGTTCTCTTCTTAGTATTAGAATAATAACAATTAGAAATCACCACCAGGGGACACTCTACACATATCAAAGTTTCTCCAGCATGTTTTACATCTCTGCCAAAACATAACTTGAGGTAAGGAAACAATTTTAAGGAATAAATCATGTTGCAGAGAGGGAGGAGTGATGAGCAAAGGGGTCAGAACCAGACTAGAGACACCCACAGGGACAGCTGACCTGAACAAGAGGTTGCTCACTGACCCCATACGGATAGCTGGGAAACCAGCATAGAACTGTGCCAGACCTCCTGAGCAAGGATGTCAATTTGGAGGTCTGGACAATCTATGGGGCCTCTGGTAGTGGATCAGTACTTATCCCTAGTATGTGAATGGACTTTGGGAGCCCTCCCCATATAGATGGATACTCTCTCAGCCTAGGCACATTAGGGAGGGTCTAGGCCCTGCTCCAAATGATATGACAGACTTTGAAGATTCCCCCATGGAAGGTCTCACCCTCTCTGAGGAGCAGAAAGGGATTGGGATCGGGGTGGACGAGGCAGGGGAAGAGGGGAGGAAGAGGGAACTGGGATTGACATGTAAAAGAAGCTTGTTTCTAATAAAAAAATAAAACACATTCTTTGCATAGTCTTCAAAAAAATTTCTATGACTCTAACAGAAAATTTAAAAGGAGGAACTATACTTCAAACCTTTCTAAAAGATCAACATTACTCTAATATTAAAATAAAAAATGTAATTTATAAAACAGTACTGAATACAAACTTATTTATTCTGT
This sequence comes from Cricetulus griseus, assembly GCF_003668045.3. Classification (NCBI taxonomy): domain Eukaryota; kingdom Metazoa; phylum Chordata; class Mammalia; order Rodentia; family Cricetidae; genus Cricetulus; species Cricetulus griseus. The sequence goes on along the minus strand of NC_048599.1, from coordinate 66,442,946 downwards.
GACACTTTCATACACGTATAGAATACATTCTTGTCATACACATTGCTCCACCCTTTTTACTGAAATGTCAATTTATTTACATTTTGTTAAAGAATCTTTCTAAAAGTTTGTGCCATAGAGACAAAGACCTTGGAACACAAAGTTCCAAATGGGATATACGCAACAACTCCCTCTCCTCAGAACTTAGGGGACCCCATAGAAGAGGAGACAGAAGGAGTCGAAGAGTCAGACAGGGTGAATATCCTTGTGAGGATATTCACAAGGAAATTATGCATAGAAACAGAGACCTAGGAACACACTGTTCCCAATGAGATATCTCCATCAACTCCCTCCTCCCAGAGTTCAGGGAACCCTATAGCATGAGTTCTAATGGATACTAATAATAAAAGCCCAGAGTCAGATGTAGGAGTAAATGCTGAGAGATCAGAGAGACAAAAGAGCAAATCACAGCCAAACCTTACTTCTCAACTTCCCAGCTGAAAAGAGATGGAGCTCCTGTCTCCTCCCACCTTATATTCCCCTCTCTGCCTAGCCACATAACTTCCTGTCTGTCTGTACAGACCTCCAGACTTCTAAGATAAGCTAGTGGCTAGCTCTGCCCTCTGATCTTCAGGAAAGTTTTATTTGTTACAGTGCAAACAAAATATCACATTTCACCTTTTTGTCTAAAATTTTAAAAAGAAATTTATAACTAACATAACAAAACTATATGTATGTACAATAACTATATATAATATATATAGGCAATAAATACACCAACAAAGACTAATCCATTATCAATTAACAAATTCAGAGAAAATATTCCATATCTTCCTATCTTGGCGAGTCCAAAAAGTTGTACCTAATTCATTTTCTATCCTAATTTGCTTTACCAACCCAAAAATTATCTTTTTATATCTCTCAACCTTATGCATTTTATACCTCTTCAGTGAATTTATTTTCTGAATCTAGTAACAAGGAAAACTATAATTATAATATCTTCAACTCCATCAAAGAACCAAGAAGCAAATAGTATTACCTGAGTAAACAGGAAGTACAATCAAGCAACTTCCAAAGAAAGTGAGAAATGACAGAAACAGCTGGCTGCAATGTTGGAACATCCACTTCAGCCTACAAGTCTAGCTTATCTAACAGACTTTTCTGTAAAGCAGGATATTCTGAAAGACTGTCTTATCTTGCCTTGGCAAAGTTTGGCAGTCCAATCTTTTGTGTGCTGCTTGTCCAATTTGGACAGCATGTCAACAGTTGAGGCAAAAGCATTTTCTTGCCCACTCTTTTGCCACAAAGAAGTAAACTCCATGTGGAGTTTCTTTGATGCCCATCATCTTCTCTGAAGCAGATTTGTGCTGTGAGGAGCAGACATGTCTCATTGCCATAAAAAACATAAAAAGGATCTATGTTATTAAAGCATCTTAAATGCCATATCCTGCAGATCTCTGAAGTGTTTGAAGATGACTTGTCCATCTAAACTATATCTCTGTTTGACCTTGAAAACATACCTAATATGACAAGTTCAATTGTAATAGGTGAGTAATTGATAGCCTATATTTCCCTATTATCCTAAACAGATGGTAATAATAAATTTCAAGGGCTAAAATTTTTTATTACATTGTTAAATTAGTTGCATAGGTACAATACATTGAACAAGATTACAAATGTATGTGCAGTATGTTCTAACAAAAATAATCTCAACTTTGTATCAGTATACCAAAAAATGCAAGCCAATGCAAAATATTTAAATCTAGTAGTTGTTAACTTTTGTTTCTTTAAAAGTTGATTCATATAATCTTTCTTATCCTATTTCTATATCCCCCTTTTCTTTTCAGAGTAGATTCAATAATCTACTCATATCCTATCATATCTACATTCCCCCTTTTTATTTTCAAAACAAGAGCTCTGAATCTCATACTCTTTTTCATACTTTTTGCCTGACCATTACCAGTAACAACTTATAACCAACCCACCTAAACAATGAAAAATATCCATAACCCATTGAATGACCAAATTACACCTCTTTGAAATGTGGGTGTCATATTCTTAAATTTATTTCCTGCTGTCTGTGGGTGATGGCATCTTTAGGAGATCCTGAAAAAAAAATTGGGGTGAATTTCCAAGTCCTGGAAGTAGCTGTATCATTTGTTATTTAGTCTCTACATAATGTAAAAGTGCAGGGCTTGTCTCACCTCCTGGATAGAGCAGTCGGTGGAGCTTGGGTCATCTCATCTAGTCACCTTGAAGTTGTCATGAGCAGTTTGTAGACTGATCTTTAGGTGATGTTTTTTCAGCTTAGTGGTGTTGTCATAGTCCTGGTGAAATCATCATTGTGGGGACCTGGTATTCTTTTGGAGACTTCAAAGGATGCTGTTAGGCATGGCCATGGTTCACTGCAGAACACTTAAACCTTTTAAATGTCATATGCAGCAGATCTCAGAGGTTAAAGGACCTTATATCATTATGTACATCCAAAGTATAAAAGCTTAATTCCTATTTACCTAAGAGAGCCTCAATTCTGAAAACATGTACAGGATGCTAGATGAAGCCTTTTTCTAGAATTAGTACTCTATATAACCATGAATATCATGACAAAACTTTAAAATATATATGTATCTATACATATATATTCATCTCATAAATTTTAAGATAATATTTATACTTTAAGAAAAGCCACCCATTACCCATAGAGAGATACTCTCTCAGCCTAGACACATGGGAGAGGGCCTAGGCCCTGCCCCAAATGATGTGACAGAATTGATACTCCCCCATGGAAGGTCTCACTCTTTCTAAGGAGTGGATGAGGGATGAGATGGGGGTCAGTGGGGAGCATGGGAGGAGGGGAGGAAGACGGAACTGGGATTGATTATAAAATAAGATTGTTTCTAATTTAAATAAATAAATATATAATGAAAAATGCTTCAAAGACTCAAAATGAAACCTAAGGATCATGAAATTAGTGGCAAAATAATAGTCCCTTAATGAGCCATTATAGGTTTATAGAGAATTCTGGCACTAGGGAAATGTCCAGAGACAATCTAAGCAGTGGTTTTGAGGCTACCTTAAATGCCCTTCTCCAATAATGAGATTGATGATTACCTTATACGACATCCTAGAGCCTTCATCCAATAGCTGATAGAAGGAGAGGCAGCCACCCACAGCTAAATACTGAGCTGAACTCTGGACTCCAGTAGCTGAGAGGGAGGAGTGATGAGCAAAGGGGTCAGAACCAGAGTGAAGAAACCCACAGGGACAGCTGACCTGAACAAGGGGTTGCTCATGGACTCCAGACTGATAGTATAGGACTGTTCCCTGAGCAAGGATGTCGGTTTGGAGTTCTGGGCAATCTATGGGGCCTCAGTATTTATCCCTAGTACATAAATGGACTTTGGGAGCCCACTCCACATAGAAAGATACTCTATCAGCCTAGACACACAGAGGAGAGTCTAGGCCCTGCTCCAAATGATATGACAGACTTTGAAGATTCCCCCATGGAAGGCTTCACCCTACCTGGCGAGCAGAAAGGGGTTGGGATGGGGGATGGGAGGGCAAGGGAAGAATGGAGGGAGAGGGAACTGGGATCGACATATAAAAGAAACTTGTTGGCAGGGCGTTCATGGCGCATGCCTTTAATCCCAGCACTCAGGAGGCAGAGGCAGGCGGATCTCTGTGAGATCGAGTCCAGCCTGGTCTCCAGAACAAGGGCCAGGATAGGCTCCAAAGCTACACAGAGAAACCCTGTCTTGAAAAACCAAAAAATAAAATAAAAAATAAAAGAACCTTGTTTCTAATTTAAAAAGCAGTAAATATAATCCACCATATAAATAAACTGAAAGGAAACAAAAAGATAGTCACTTAATTTTTGTTTTTCTTCTGTCCCATATCATCAGGTGGATCTTCTGACATGAGACGGAGATTTTGGATTTTACTTTTAATAAGCATTTTTTGGGGGTATAGAGGAGAGACCCACACTTCAACTCAAAAGCCATCTTTAATTTTTAATTGGAATGGTACTACAAAAAGACAATTTGTATTATATGTTTGTAGAGAAAAACAGAAACAAACATTTGGGAAAATTTATGAAATTTTATCCTGTTGGAGATATGATATACTAATAAGCCAATTTATTCTTTTCCTTGGGACATTGTTTTCTGGGTTTCTCCTTTTTCTTCAGATGTCTCATTTGTCCAGTGGTCTTCAGATTCCTTAGCTGGATGCTTTCATTCTCCTGAAAAGACAAAAACAAAACCCTTACCCAACCCTAATTTTGGGAGGTTCCCTTATGGCATATTATATCTGATACAATTAAAAGCATTTGTTAGTTTTAAAGTTAGTTCAGATTGAATGGCCATGCTGTTTGATTAACTATCACCTCTTCTAATCAAGAGGTATCTCTTGTTCAAATATAATCTTTATCAATTTTGATGGTACCCATAGCTTTTCCTCTCTTGTGGAAACAAAAGCAAAACCCCTTCCCTAACATAATATGTATCCTGGTTTCCATTCTGAGGTCAGCACATTTTTTAAAATACACAGGTTGATTTAATTTCATAGTTTTTTTCTATTATCCTGCTGTCATTCCTTTCTCATTAGCATTTAGAAAATTCAAAGTTAATAAAGCATTGTGCAATCTATTTCTGGGGTCTTTATCACTCCTTTATGTTTATTTATCATATCCTTTACAGTTCAATTAGATCTTTCTATAACTGCTCACCCTGTAGGATTATATGGTATACCTGTAATATGCTTTCTATTGTAGTATGCAAAAGAAGTGTTTCCTTGTACTAGAAACATATGCTAGAGCATAGTCAGTCTTAATTTTTACAGGTATTCCCATGATGGCCATAACTTCTAACAAAAGTGTGATTACAGAATCAGCCTTTTCAGAACTCAAAGCAATTACTCATTGAAATCCTGAACAGGTATCAATTGTGTGGTGTACATATATTAATTTTCCAAATTCTACAAAATGGAACACATCCATCTGCCAGATTTCATTCCTTTGAGTACCCTTTGGGTTACTTCCTGCTGGTAGCGGAGTTTGATTGTATAAAGAACAAGTAGGACATTTCTTTATAATTTCCTTGGTTTGTTGCCAAGTGATGAAAAAAATCTTTCAAACTCTTTCTATGGACATAATGGTTTTTTTTTTTTAATTCTGAGGCATCTAGCACATTTCCTATCAATAGATGGTCAATTTCATCATTTCCTTGTTCTAAACGGCCTGGCAAATCCGTATGGGATCTGATGTGTGATATATAGTATGATTCCTAGTCCTTATTATTTCTTGTAACTGAATAAATAGTAAATTCAGCAGTTTCAATATGCAAAACAACTTTCTGCATGTTGCAAATCAACAACTATGTTGAGAGGTTCTGTAAAATCCATTCATACCATGAGAATACATATAATTCTACTTTTAGACAGAATCATAAGGGCTTTGATCCACTCTACTCAAATTTTCTGATTTGTAACCTGCCTTGCCTTATTTATTTGCTTCAGTATAGACTGTAGGGGCTCCAGATATTAATGTTTCCCATACAATGTGAGGAAAGATCCAGTTAGTTCTCTTTATAAATTGAATTGCCTTACTTTTTGGATATTTGTGGATAATTGCTCCCAAAAAATTACTGCAATCTCTTTTTCAAGGTTCACTTTCTGCCCATAATTTGTCAATTTCATCATTAGTAATAGGTACTACAATTTCTGCTGGATCTGTTCCTGTTAATTGACAAAGTCTCAATTTTCCTTTTAGAATCAACTCAGAGAACTTTTCCACATAAATTTTTAATTCTTTTACAGAGAGGATGAAGGACATGAGGGTATCCATAAGGCTATTATGCATAAATACAGATGTGGGAGCATACAGCTTCCAATGAGATATCTCTATCAACTCCCTGCCATCATATCTCAAGGATATCCCATGGAAGAGGAGACAGAAAGAATTGGGAAGACAGAGGGGATGTAGTTTTGATTTGTTTTCCCTAATGACCAAAAATGTTGAATGTCTTTTCATGTATTTGTTAGCCATTTGTATTTCTATTTCAAAGTATCTGTTCTGTTCTTTCCTCACTAATAGTATGGATTATTTATTCTTTCCTGTGTTTAAGGTTTTTAAAAGTTCTTTTTATATTCTGACTATTTTTATATTCTTTTTATATTCTGACTATTGATCTTTTTTCTTCACAAGTGTCAAAGATGATGATTTCCTTTGTTGTGCAGAAGTTTGTTAGGTTGGTACAACCCCATTTGTCCATTCTTGCTATTATTTTCCAAGTTAGTAGAGTCCTGCTCAGAAACTCATTGCCTGTGCCCATACCTTAAATTGTTCTCTCCATGCTTTCTCTGACAGTTTTAAAGTTTCTGAAATTATGCAAATTATACTGTCTGGTCAGTTATGAGTTGATTTTTATACAGAGTAAGAGAGATAGACATAAGAATCAAGTTATGGATGCCTACATGTAAATAACCAGCTCTCCCAGCATTATCTGTTAAAGAGACTTTCTTTTCTCCTATGCATGCTTTGGTGCCTTGGTCAAGAACTTAACAACTGCATCTTCTGTGTCATCTATTTTATTCCATAATTGTATGCCTCTGATTTGACGAGAGAATCTGTTTTTTTCACCATATGTTTTCATACATATCTGGCATATTCAAACATAAATATTACTGAGGCATGGGGGAATGTTAAAAATGGAGAATCTTATCAAAGTCTGAAAAGTTTTAGTCAGACTAGTGGAATTTGCTATAGTAATCTACCACACAGCATAGCAGCCACAGTTAGTGAGCTGTAATTTCAAAACTGCTCTACAAATTAGATTTTAATTTTATTTATTATTATGATTACAGCTGAGTATGTGACATAACACACATGCAAAGGGTAAAAGACAACCTTCAGATGTTAATTCTCTCCTTCCATCACTGGATGGATTTTAGAGATCAAACTGAGGTTCTTGACTTAGAAATTGCTTTTATCCATGGTCTCAGTCACTGTTCTATTGTTGTGAAGAGAAACTATGACCAAGGAAACTATTATTAAAGAAAAAGCATTTAACTGGGAGCTTACTTATAGCTCCAGAGGCTTAGTCCATTTTTATCATATCAGGGAGTGTGGCAGCCTGCATGGCACTGGAAGAGTACCTGAGTGCTACATCCTGACTCCCTTGCCAAGAGAGACTTAAAGAGACTGTACCTAGCTTGGGCATTTAAAATCTCCAAGCCTATCCCCAGTGACACATTTCCTCCAACAAGGCTATATCCTCTAATCCTTCTAATCCTATCAAATAGTGCTACTTCCTGGTGACTAAGCATTCAAATATATGAGCCTGTGGGGTTATTCTTATTCAAACCACTATACCAACTGAGCAATCTCACTGCCCCCCCAAAAATCTGGATTTTCAGTGTTCCCACCAAGTGTGGAAACAAATCCTAGCCAGACTATCTCTAACTCACAGCAAGACATTTAGCTGTTGTGAACACCAGGCTGTTATGAAACAAAGGCATCCTTTCCATTACCGAACAGAATTTTGTGAGATGAGAAAAGCATAGATAAAAGCAAGACAGAGTACATATGAACATATAGCATAACTAGAGTCTGGCTTTGCCAGTGCTATAGTCATCACTACTGTTTTAACACTCCAAACCCAGGCATTAATAAATTCTTTTAAACACTTAAAGTCATATAACACAGGAGGTTGCTAGTCAGAGTATAGTCAATCAATTTAAATGTAACTCTCCATAGTCATCCTTTAGGCTATAAGTTATTCCTATTAACTCACTTTACTCATCAAGCTGAATTGTTACACATAAATTCTGTACTATCTCTACCTGTATCAGTTACCTTTCTATTATTGTGATAGAATGTCATGTTCAAAAGCAACTTAGGAAACAAAGAGTTCCTTAAGTAATGGTCCCAGAGGACTAGAGTCCATGATGGTGGGGAAAGTTACCATGTCAGCAGTAACAAAAAACTGGATGATCACATCTTTAGCCTCACAGGAAGCATAGACAACATCAGCAAATTGGACAGAGCTATAAGTGATGAACCTCAGTAAGGTATATTGAAATTTTGGCTGTCTTGATCTTGAGCAGGCCTTATGACTAACCTTAGATGCTGTGAGTTCAAAAGTACAATAGCCATACAAAACCAGAAAACAATATTTTACAGAACTTCTGCTGATCATACAGCTCTTACATTCTTTCTACCTCCTCTTCTACTGTGTTCTCTGAACCTTGGTGGTTATGGAGTTAAAATATAGGTTTTCTGTTTACAGCTGGGCACTCAAAGTCTTGTTATCAATTATGTATCTCTTCATTTTAAGTATTATGGTGTGAGATACTGCAACTATTAAAATGTTCTGGAAGCATTGTGTTACTGTTTGCTGTAGCAGAAAATCAAGTAAATTTGCATGCAGTGTCACATTAAGAACAAGACCTGGTGTGTGGTGCTGTACAAATAAACTAGGGAATCTGGTGTCCATGAACATTTACTTCTAAGTATCTTCACACCCTTTGTCTTCTAAGGCTCTCTTTTCCTATCATATGACCAGGAAGATGAACACAGTATTTGTAATTAATTTTCACTGTGCACTCCTTTAGAGAGACATACTATGTCCTGTCTTTGGGGAAATGCACCAAGAAAAAGGAAAAAGAAAAAATGATGTGAAATTCCTTCAAACTCTTTAGTTCACAGACCCACAACTCATTACTTGTGTCACCTCAGGGTCTTAGTTGTTTGTTCTACCTTGGAATGAAAACTGACCAAGGATAAGGCAAGGAGCAAAAAATAGAACAGAGAACAAAATACTTCTCCAAGAAGTTTTTTGAAAATCAACTTTTCCAAGTGTTCTGACTAGTATTTTTGTTTTTTTATTTTGTTTCATTTTTGTTTTCCTTTCTTTTTTCCTTTTTTTTCTCTATAGTGTGTTTTCTGTCTTGTGATGGCAATGACTGCTTATCATTTGGAATCTGTTCTTATGGAAAAGCTATAGAGAAAGAAAGAAAACTTAAAATTCCCATCTATTAGTACACTGATTCTTAACTTTCGTTTCCTCAATATACCATTCCAGCCTTTCTTTGCCTTTGTTTTTCTTGCCATGATATTGTTGATTTTGCATTTTTCAGAATATGAGAACTATCTTGACTTTGTTACATTTTGACTTACTGAAGTAGATCCAGAGAAAGAATATGTAAGACATAGCTGGGTGAAGAAGTTGGATCTGATGTGTCTAGCTAAATATATTAGAGTGAAAATGATGGCTTATAATGCACTTGAAAAAACTTTGATGATACATGGATATTTTCAAGGCAAAATGAAAAAAGAAACTACCCATCATTATTCGAAATAAGAATTTCCAATGTCGGGTGAATAGTTAGCATCTTAATGAGTATATAAATATCTTGGAAAACAGCAATAAACTGATAATCTTTAAGTAAAATAAAATTAAAAAGCTTAATCTGTAAATGTAGTATAATTTCTCCATATTTGTGCACACTATCTGAATCAATATAAAGCTTTATTTTATTAAATCTTCCTTCTTTGAATGTACAAGTGCATTGTTAAGGAACATGATAACACTCATTAATTATACACACCAATTATGCCATTTCAAAATGTCTCATGTAGGCCACATTATTATTCAAATAAAGATGTTTTTATGTTACTTATGAAATATTTCTAAAAATTAATAATGTTTTAAAAACTCTCATTATTGCTGCCTTCATCTCTTTATTCCTGAATGTGTAGACAACTGGATTTAGAAAAGGAGTAAAAACTGCATCAAAAAGAGCAAGAAATTTGTCTATTTGGGAGTCAGGGTGTGGCCATGTATAAATAAATAGTGTGGGACCAAAGAATAAAAACACAACAGTTATGTGAGCTGAGAGAGTGGAGAGGGCTTTGGCTGAACCACCAGAAGAATGTTTCCAGACACTGAACAGAATGAAGATATAAGAAATGAGAAGCAACAAGAAAGAGCCAACACATATAAACCCACTGTTGATAGTGACCATGAACTGCAGTTTGTAAGTGTCTGTACAGGCCAATCTGAGAAGTCTAGGAAGGTCACAGTAAAAGCTGTCAAATACATTTGGGCCACAAAAGGGTAAGTCAATAATAAAAGCCAGCTGGAACAAGGAATGACTAATGCCCAGGCCCCAAGATGCAGCCAGAAACAAAACACATATCCGTGGACTCATGATGGTCAGGTAGTGCAGAGGCTTACATATGGCCACATATCTGTCAAATGCCATAGCCAAGAGCAGCACCATCTCCACACCACCAACTACATGAATAAAGAAGATCTGAATGATACAGCCTCCAAAGGAGATGACTTTGTGCTTCCTAAATAAATCATAAACCATCTTGGGGGAAGTAACAGAACAGGCTGCCAAGTCAACGAAGGAGAGACATGCCAGTAGGAAGTACATGGGGGAGTGTAAGTGAGGGTCAGTGACTACAGAGAACACAATGAGGATGTTTCCAGTCATGCTTAGCACATAGAGCACAGAGGCAAGCACAAGGAGGAGGAGCTGAATCTCCCATGAATGAGTGAGTCCCAGAAACACAAACTCAGACACAACTGTGTGGTTCCTTCCATCCATTGATTCAGTCAACTGGTCTGCAAATGCACTTGAGAACTAAGAAAATGGGTAAGAAAGTAGAATTATTAGGGATTATAGTAATTTAATTATGCATATTTGTATTACAAGCAGAACCACCTAATATAAAATTCATCACATGGGCTTAATAATGATGATACTAATAATAATGAGGATGCTACAATAATAACCGCATAATTCAAGCTTCATTAAATAAACTACTAGCAAAGCCTCTAATATCCTAAAATTAATGAGGAAATTAAACAAAACTAAAATTTTCACAAATATCTATACTAATAAATGGATTATGCAAGCAAAAAATATATATTTTTACAAATACAAAAGAGTGAATGGGAAATTTGCTTTTTTTCAAAGGTACATAAGACCAAAGTGTTACATTTGACCATCCCATATCTCATTTCTTCACTTATTCCAGTTTTCATAGTCTAAACAAAGAGACTGCTTAAAAGGAAACATTAACCTGAAAATTAATCTCCACCGAGAAGTGAGAACTATATGATACTTAAGCTGGAATTGAATTTAAAAGAAATAGGCTAATTCATAATATATATTTTGAGATTCAATAACTGAAATTTATATAGTATACAAAGAGCAATGACTTTATCGAAGGCAGAACATACATTCTTTGTCATGTTGACAAGGCTCCCTATTCTTCTGAATCATCTTTTTTTTTTTACTGTGGTTTTAAAAATAGGATGATCCTGACCTTTGCAAATACACAGTTTGGTGATATTGAATATCTCATATTATTACAAAACAGATATTCCAAACTTCATCATACAACTTTGAAATGTTATATCTATGAAACAACTCTAAAGCATAACTTCTAAGACCCTTTTCTGGTTTCTGGTAACCATTCTACTTTCTGTGCCTGTCAATTTGACAACTTCATATGTCTAGTACATTTGGAATCACATGGGACCTTTCTTTCTGTTGCTGATTTGTCAATCTTACTATAATCTCCTTCAGTCTAGCTCACCAAGTCTTTTTCCATAAGTTTCCAAGTTCCATTAAGATTATACAGTGCATCTACTGCTCATAGCACTACATAGATTATTCTGGAGCCTATGCTTTATCCTGCAAGGCTTTCTTTAGGCCTAAGACATACACAAATATTTAAGAATTCACACTATCTTCTGTTAATATATATGGCTATGTGGCTAATTTGGATGCAAAATACATCTGAAAAACCATTCAATTTGTGTACATTTCCTAACATATTAGTAGCTAGTACTTGTAAAGGAGGAAATCTTCTCAGTATCATCTCCCCTTAAAGCATCCAAACTTTTCTGTATTAATCCCTGATCTTGTATTTTATAACATCATCTTTATGATGTCTGACAGGTATGTTTTATGTGCAAAGCTTCAACTTTTTAACTTATTTTTTAATTTAACAAAAGCGAACTATTAAGGAATTTAGGAAAGAAAAAGAGACTGTTTTCTTAGCATTGATCATACACACCGAAAGCTGATACTGAAGGATTTGCACCTTTTAATTTTTGAGAATATATGAATTTGGGAGGAGAAAAAATGATGATAATGAAAGTTAGTTCATGCATGTGTCCAATTACACTCATAATTTATTAATAGTGGGGTTGAATCTTAAAAAGTTTGCCTTAAAAAGCACTGAGATGGAGAATAGATTTTTCTGACACCCTTTAACTGTTGACACAGCTTCAGAAAGTGATGACGTCATCTTAATTTACCTCTTTGCCTCAAGCATTCCAGAAGCTCTCATCATTTCTTGATCACAATTTTGAATTATAATCTCTCAGCCAAATCTTTGCATAGTCAACTAAGTCACATAGCTTAACTCTCATCTCCTGAACCCACAGTCCACAGGCTACAAAACCATATTTTCTGTTTCTTAATTCCCAGAAATATTAGAGCCTGTGCTGGGAGAAGGGATTTCATGAGCTCCCTGTATGGTAAGAACAGACAAAACGAAGAAAGAACTTGGTTAGAAAATCATGTGTATGAACGACTGAACCTGAACCCAGGACTCTGGATTCTTGATCTATACACTGCATGTCCTATAGAACATTACCCAGGAAAGAAAAACCAAATTCAAATTTTAAATGTAATTTAAGGATTAAAACTAACAGTTCACATATTGACCCAATTTTTTTTGTTATGTGCACTGAAATATTTTGCTTGATATTAATAATTTAAATAATAACTATGACTAGTAAATGTGAATAAACTCTAATAATAAATGAAACTTTGTTACTACCATACATCATTTTCAATCATTACTTTAGTGCCATTTGAAAAAAAACTCACAATGGTAAAAAAATACTTATAGGAATATTTGTTATTGGAATGTCTTTTCTGCCTCCATATTTTAATTCTTCCCAAAACTACTTTGAAGTTTCATCTCACCACAATCAAAATAGCTGGCATTGGGAAGACAATGGAAGACATTGGGAAGAATGTTGACTGAAATGCATAGGGAATGGAAACCTTAGTCACAAGTCTGCAAAAGAAAAACAGTCCAGACACTATGCATAATAGTGTGCAAGCTCCTCACAAAGTTAAAACTATGGCTTCTGTATATTCTGATTTATACCTACAGCAGAAAATAATACCATACTTCAAAGAGACTTGAAGTCTTATGGGTATTGTATCACTATTTACAATAAGCAAGGTGTGAAATTGACTTAGGTTCCCATCAATAAATTAATGGATAAATGGAATGTGTTAAGTATACATAATTGGCTTTTACGGAGGAATAAAGAAGAAGGAAAATTGATGAAACTGGGCTCATTTTGACAAAAAAAAAAACCCAGACACACAAGGATAAATACTATCTATTACATATATGAGCTAGCACATAGAGCTAAAATAAGGAATAATTAAGAGAGTAAAAGAAGATTATAAAAAGAGTATAGGAAGGCCCTAATAAAGAGTATTAGAAGGGGTAAATATAGTTGACATACTTTATAAAAATCAATTGAAATTTCATTATGAAACATTTTGTAAAATTAATAAATGCTAATATAATATCAATGAAAATTCACAATGCTTTCTTAACCATACCGTCTCAGAACAGTCAGTACTTTTTCTAACATTTGTAGGTGCCAAACTCGGTAAACCAGCTGGAAAAGCATAAATTGTACAAATAGTAGCTGTATTATAAAGCAATAGACAACATATGATATACAGGCAGTAGAGGAAATTACATTTTTATATGTATTAAAATAAGCATGAGATAAGGGACTTAGGTTATCTATAAGATACAGTGGATTTAGGGAGTAAGTGGTCTATGGTGAAATATGAGTAAATAATAAAATAAAAAGCACTTTGATCTATAGTATGTATAATCTTTACTCTGATGCTCTTCATATATCATTTCTGATACTCCTAGTTCACAATGGACATGAAAATCAGTAAATATTTCTAGAGTAAAATAGTATTAATAACACCTCCTCATCTCTCTTCCATGTCTTCCAATAGTTCTATAAATAAAAATTGTTCTCATCTCAAGATTGATACTAATCACAACTAGCAGTCTACTCAGAAGTATCTGCTTCTATACAAAACAACAAAATATATCGTGCATAAGCATAGGAGAAAGATTCATTATGTAGATACACAGTGTTTAAGCAATAATCTGAGAAGTAAAATGTTATGAGTAAAAGGTAGAAAGTAGAGGGAAAACAAAATCAGAAAAATATGGAAAGTGATAATGAGAGAGAGAGAGAGAGAGTGCTCAAAGGGAAAGCCAAAAGTTCAAATAACACAAGTATGATCATAAGTAAATAGGAAGATCTGATTCCAACTTCCAATCAACCTGGAACTAATCCTGGCTCTGAGACTAGGGAAGAAAAGCATCACTCATTCCAGTACCTAGATTTCCAGTATTCATAATTTGTCTAATTACCATCATCATAATGGATATAAAAAATGCTCTTTCCTTGCTGAAGTGCAGCTCTTCACAGTTGATGGCTTCTTGTGAGGAGGTAGAGAAGGACTCAGTTTTTCTTTAAGGGAGTCACTGGGAGTTTGACCATGCTCCCATGAGTATATGGGCAATACAAATTAAACTTGATGGCCTTTTCCTTTTCTTTTTATTTTCTTTCTTTTTTCTTTTTATTGGGGTTGGAGAGGGCACAGGGGTGAGAGTATGGACCTAGGAGGAATGGGAAGCCAGTGTGATCCTAGTGCATTGTATGAAATTTCCAAATAATTAATAGACATATTATGTTGGGAAAATTGCTCATTCATAGGTAACAGACATGTGAATCACCAATAAACATAATTGTCATCTATTTGAGAAGTCCAGTGTGTAATTAAAAGGAGACCTTGTAATAGTATAACAAACATATTCACTTAATATATGCAAAGTTTGACCATCCATACCACCACTCATAAATTTCTACCTCTCCTCTTAAATACCTCTAACAAGAGAAAATTTAGGATAGGTTTTTATTACAATAGAGTTATGAGTATCATGGATTTTGAACTCTCCCCCAGACTTTCCAATTTTCTCCCCTTGCTCTCTAAGCATGATAAGTTATTTATGGGAATTTTTGAAAAAATATATACAGCATATATATGTCTCATATTCATCCATCACTTACTACTTTTTACACATGGCCACATACAAATGGAAAACACACATACAGCTTATGCAATGTAGCAATAATGGATGCAGAGGGCAAGTCAAAGCAAATGTGAACTTAGTTCATTTTATCCTTATTCCAGTGCATTATTTTATTAGATTATTTTCTTAGCAAAGTGTACTTACTGAAGGTACACTCTTTATTAGGTGCTTAAAAACAGTTCCTTTTAAAATATATGTAAATAGAGATAGTACGGTAAATGGTGCAGATGTATCATAGACTCTATAACGACTAAGTAAAGAACAAGGATACACCTGCAGCTGAATGATCGGAGATCAGAATTTTGAAAATGTGGTGTTGAACAACACTTTAATAAATGAAAATATTTAAAGATGAAACTTGAGAAATCCTCTCAAGAGGATGATACATAACAGAAATGACAGTCACTTCAAGACACTCTGGGATAATGGTGAGAATGTAGGCTGAAGTAAGCCTAGTATTATTTAAAACACTGGAAAATAAATTTGTAGACAGCTGAATAGTGATGCCTGGGCCTAGGCTTTAATATTGAGCACTACTAATAAATAAATTCAAGAGAGTGAACATAGATTTTGAGAGAGGAATTAATGAGACCAGTGTACAAGGGAGATGATCCACTCATTGATATGGTACATAAACTCTAAGAACAAAGAAAAGGTAGCTACCAAAATTTCACAGGAATAAAAGTGAATTCATGAACAGAAAATCTTTATTACACAACTAATACTATCTCCATCCCTAAAACATAGAAACTTCTATCCTCTAATATTGTTACTATTACCCACTTACCTACCTTTTGTTATGAAGGAAAAAAAAACAACAATGTTATTACAGATTGAGATTCCATCTGTCCCAAAATATCAACCAGGCTCTTTGCAGAATATAATAGACAAAAATAGCCTTACATTTGTTAGTATGGAAGCTAATTGTAGCTCTAGAAGGAAGTGACCAAGTAGTGATGCAGAGATCTGGGATTGTCTGAGACACTGAAATCACATGGCCTGGAGAATTATCCCACAGGAATATTTGTATTTCCCCATGGTAGCCAAGTAGAGAAGCTGCTAATGGGGGAAATAGATTTGTAAATCCCTATGAGGAGACATTTTGCTATTTAGAAATATTTTGAATATTACTTTGCTTGTTGGTAGTTTTCCTTTTTTATTCTTGGAGATTTTCATATTTATCTACAATGTAATGTATCCAACCACATTTCAAGCTTTCAGTTCCTCCAGTGTTCACTTCAACACATACCTCTCCCAACTTTATGTTATTTTCTTTTTTAAATTAACCATTGAATCCACTTAATGTTGCCCATATGTTCAAGGGTTATTCAGTGGAGCATAAACCAATGACCAGTGATCACAGTCTCAAAGAAGATTTCTCCCTTGCCTAGCAGCTATCAACTACCCATGGTTCCCTAGTTAGAGGTAGAGAGTTGTGATCACAGCTTCCTTTCAGGATAGAATTTTGACTGGCTTGATATAAGGTAGATTTGGGGCAGGTAATCACAAAATCTGGAGTTCATTAATGCAACAACTATGTCAAATCCACAGCATTCCTCCCCGTCCTCCAGCTCTTACATTCTTTCTGCTTTCACTTGCATGATATTCTGTGAGCCTTGGCCACAAAAGCACCCACTGAATGGCAGCACACAGCCACTATACTTTCCTAAGATCCAGAGAGAGCAACTGAGTCAAGAAACTAAACAAAGACATGCGGGAGCTAAATGACTTCATGAATGAAATGGACCTAACATATGTTTACAGAATATTTTCTCCAAACACAAAAGAATGCACCTTCTTCTCAGAGGCTCATAGAACTTTTTACAAAACTGACTACATATTTGGACACAAAGTAAGGCTAACAGATACAATAACAGTGGAAAAACACTCTGCATATTATCTGACCACCATAGATTAAGCTGGATATCAAGAACAAGAGAAAGTATACAAACTCCTAGAATCTAAACTACTCACTATTGAATGAAAAGTAGTTCAAGACAGAAGTTAAGGAAATTAAAAAGATTTTAGAATTAAACTAAAATTAAAACACAACATACCCAAACCTAGGGGAAACATTGAAGGTGGTACTAAGAGGCAAGTGTGAGGGATAGTGGAGATGAGGTTGAGGGAAGGAATACAGGGAGACAATTAGAATTGAAGGGCATTTGAGAGGTAGTATGGAAATCTAGTGCAGTGGAAACTTCTGAAAATATATGAAGACAATCCTAATGGAGTCTCTAAATAATGGGAGAGATAGAATCTCACTGGCCATCTCTTGTCATCAAACAAAACTTCCAGTGCTGGAACTGAGTTACATCCAGTTGAATTGCTGACCAAAGGGGTCCCATGGTCATTTTATCTAGCTGGGTGGGATTTTGCAAGTGAAATCCCCAAACTACTCAGGCAGTTGCCAAGATAATAGGTTACTCTGTACAAGCTGACAGCTAGATCCCATTGTTGAAGTCAGAACCCAGACAACTCATTGAACATGGAAAGGTAAAGCTGATGCTCAAATGGAACCCTCATCCCTATATTCTAGTATCTTTGGTATGGGAAGGTACTTTACAGGCTACCAAAAGAGAAACATATACAACAACAAAACTATAAAATCTGTGATCTATTATTCTAGCCTGCCTGAAAAATATCTTAGGGCAAGGGTGGTACAAAGCTTATGAAAATAACCAATCAATATTTGATTTGACTTAAGACCCATTCCACAAGATGGAATCCATAAACAACACTGCTTGGGTGATCAGTAACTAGAGACTAGTTAGCTCAGAGAACTAGGATAGAACAAAGTAATAGTTGTCTTAATTATGTGGGGGGGGAGTAGTGATAAAAATGTCTCCTAATGATATTCTGCTATACTTACAGAACAGAGCCTTAATCTGCCATCATCAAAGAAGCTTCTTCCTGCAGCAAAGGAGAGCAAATACAGAGACCCACAGCCATAAGTGTGTGTGTGTGTGTGTGTGTGAGAGAGAGAGAGAGAGACAGAGAGAGAGAGAGAGAGAGAGAGAGAGAGAGAGAGAGAGAGAGACCACCTTGGAACACTCAGCTTTAAATGGGATGTCTCCTTCAAATCCCTACCCTCAGAACTCAGGGAACCATATAGAAGAGGAGGCAGAAGGAGTGTAAGAGCCAAAGGGGATGGAGGACACCAGGAGAACATGACCCTCTAAATCAACTGAGCAAAATTCATATGAACTCACAGAGACTGAAGCAGCAAACATGGGATCCACATATTCTGAATCATATCCTCCATATAAGTTATGGCTTGTAGTTTAGTGGTTCAGGAGACTCCTGAGTGTGTGAACAAATAAGTCTCTGATTTTTGTGCCTTTCTAGGGCTTCTTTCCCTCATGTTGGCTTGCTTTGTCCAACTTCAATATAAATTTTGTTTCATCTTATATAGTTTATTTTGTTGTGTTTTGCAGTTATCTCTTAGAAGCCTGTTCTTTTCTAGTGAGAGGCAGAAAGGTAGTATATCTAGATGGGAGGAGAGGTGGGGAAGAACTGGAAGGAGTAGAGCAAGGGGAGACTGTGAAAATACTTGCAAAAGTTCTCAATAGAATACTTCCAAACCAAATCCAAGAACACATTTAAAAAAAGATCATCCAATATGACAAAGTGGGCTGCATCCCAGAGATGTGAGGATGGTTCAACAAATGTAAGTTGACCAATGTAATCCATCATATTAGCAGACTGAAAAACAAAAACCATATGATCATCTCATTAGATGCAGAAAGGCCTTTAACAAAATCTAACATCCCTTCATGATAAAAGTGCTGGAAAGATTGGGGACACAAGGGACATACGTGAGCATAATAATTGAATTTTACAGCCAGCCCACATCCAATTTTAACATAAATGGAAAGAAAACTCAAAGCATTTTCACTAAAATCAGGAATAAGACAAGGTTGTCCACTCTCCCAATACCTACTCAATAGAGATCTTAGCATCCTAGCTAGATAAATAAAACATCTAGAGGAGATCAAGTGGGTACAAATAGGAAAGGAAGAAGTAAATGTTTCTTTATTTACAAATGATATGATTTTTTCCTTTTGTTTATTTTGTATTTTTTATAAATTTTTATTAGTTCAAATTAGGAACAAGCTTGCTTCACATGTCAATCCCTCCTCCCTCTCCTTCCCCCTCAACCTCCCACCTGCCCCCAACCCCATACACCCTCCACTCCCCAGGCTGGGTAGGATGCTTGATGGGGGCTCCCCAAAGTCCACCACATCATCCTGGGCCAGGCCTAGGCCCTCCGATGTGTCCAGGCCGAGACGTGGGATGGGCTCTCAAAGTCCCTTCTTACACCAGGGAAAAATACTAATCCACTACCAGGGTCCCCCTAGAGTGCAGAGACCTCCTTATTGACATCCATTGACAGGTGTCTGGATCAGTCCTGTGCTGGCCTCCCAGACAGCAGTCTGGGGTCGATGTGTGCTCCCCCTTGTTCAGGCCAACTGTTTCTGTGGGTTTCAACAGCCTGGTACCAACCCCTTTGATCTTCATTCCTCCCTCTCTGCAACTAGGTTCCAGAGTTCAGTTCAGTGTATATCTGTGGGTGTCTGCCTCTGCTTCCATAAGCCACTGGATTAGGATTCTAGGATGGCATAAAAAGTAGTCATCAGTCTCATCAAAGGGGAAGGGCATTTAGGCTATCCACTCCACCATTGCCTAGATTGTCAGTTCGTGTCATCCTTGTAGATCTCTGGAAATCTCCCTAGTGTGCCAGATCTCTCCTCGGACCTATAAAGGTTCCCTCTGAGAAGGTATCTGTCATCCTGCTCTCTTCTATTCTTCCCCCAACTCAACATTTCTACTATTCCGTTTCCTCCTCTCCCCTCTTCTCCTCCTCTCATTCTGGCTGCTACCTCTCCCCCACCTTCGTGCTCCCAATTAGCTAATGGGATCCTGCCCCTTCCAATTCTCAGGGGTCCATGCATTTTTCCCTTAGAGTCCGTCTTGTTTCCTAGTTTCTTTGGTGAAGAGGATTGTAGGCTGGTAATCCTTTGCTCTCTGCCTAAAATTCATATATGAGTGAGTACATACCATGTTTGTCCATTTGTGATTGGGTTACCTCACTCAGGATGGTTTCTTCTAGTTCCATTCATTTGCCTGCGAAATTCAAGATTCCATTGCTTTTTTCTGCTGATAAGATTTTATACATCAGTTACCCATAGCACTCCATCAGGAAACTCTACAGTTGACAAACACTTTCATCAAAGTATCAGCATACAAGATTAACTAAAAAAATCAGTAGCCTTCCTATATACAAATTACAAATGGACTGAAAAAGAAATCAGGGAAACAATACCTTTAATAATAACCTAAAAAATATCTAGGGGTAACTCTAACTAAGCAAGGGAAAGGATTTTATAATAAAAATATTAAGATATTTAAGAAATAAATTAAAGAAGATATCAGAAAGTGGAAAGGTTTCTATGGCCATAGATGATTAGTATAGTGAAAATGGCCATCTACCAAATATAATGTATATATTCAACACAATCGCCATCAAAAATTCTAACATAATTCTTCACAGAAATTAAAGAGGCAAGCTTCAGCTTCATGTGTAAATATATACTCAGAAAAATGATACTCAAAACACTCCTGAATAATAAAAGAACTGTTATCTTATCACCATTACCAGTTTCAAGTTGTACTATAACATGCTATAGTAACAATTCCTGAAGTATGATACTGGTATAAAAACAAGCATGTTGACCAAATGGAATCAAGGTGAAAACCCAAGCATACATCCACACACATATAGACACTTGATTTTTTTTACAATGAAGCCAGAAGCATACTGGGAAAAAGGAAGCATCTTCATCAAATGGAGCTGGGCAAACTGGCTAGTGTCGTGTAGAATAATGCAAATAGATCCATATTTATCACACTGCAAAAACCTCAACTCCATATGAATCAAGGACCTCAGAATAAGGTTAGATACCCTGAATCTGGTAGGGAGAAAAAATTTCTGATCAGGAAACCAGTAGCACAGGCACTAAGTTCAATAGTTAATAAATGGAATTTCATGAAAATGAAAACCATCTGTATGGCAAGGAACACCTCCATTCAAACAAAGTGGCAGGCTACAGAACATCAAGAAAGCAAATAATCTAAATTAAATGGACTAAACAAAGAATTATCAAGAAATGAAACCACAAATGGATCAACTTAAATGTTCAGCATCCCTAGTCATTTGGGAAATGTAAATCAAACTATTTTGAAAATTCATTTTACACCATCTAGAATGACCAAGGTTAATAAAACAAATGACAGTTCATGCTTGTGAAGATGTGGGGAAAGAGGCTCATTTATTGTTTGCTAATCAAAATACAAACTTGTATAGCCACTGTGGAAACCAATGACAATTCTTCATGAGTCTGGGGATAGATCTTCCTCAATATCCAATGGATGCTTCATTCTGATACAGAAACACTTTTTTTTTAACCATTTTCATTGCTGTTGTACTCATAATAGCCAGAAGCTGTAAACAGCCTAGTTGTCCATCAACAAATGAATAGGTAATAAAAATGTGGTACATTTACAAAGTTTCAAAATTATTTTTAAGAAAACAAAATCATGAAATTCTCAGGTAAATTGATGGAGCTAGAAAAAAATCATCCTGAGTAAGGTGAACCAGATCCAAAAAGACAAATATTGTATATTTACTTTTTATGTGTATATATTAGCTTTTAAGACTTTAATAATCATGTTATAATACATATAACCACAGAATATAGGAATAGAGTACATGAGTAGGAGGAAGGAGAGAATCTTTCAAGGAAGGGAAATAGAATACGTAGCTTATGGAAAAATGTGGCAGAGACTGGAGCAAGAGGAATAAGAAAGAGGAAGTTAATGTTGGGAATCTGGGAGGGACAACTTTAATTAAAAGGCCATTTTAGGCGTCATATGGAAAGCTAGTACTGTAGAAGATTTTTTAAATGTATGCATATATTTAAAATCTAAATATTGTTACCAAATAATAGGGGAAACAATGCCCTAACTAGACCTCTACCACCACCAAGCGAAACATCTAATGCCAAGGAAGGGTTACACCTAGTTAATTCATTGACTTAAAAGGCCCCATGAAAACACCCAAACATCTCACTCTATTAACAAGGTTGTTGTATATTCTCTACACACTGACAGTAAAGCCCGATTACTGAAGGCAGCACTTACATATCTTACTGAATACAAAGAAGGAGAACTGGTGCCTGACTAGAAACGTCAGCCCAACTGAATAGTATTCATGATACATGGAGGTACTTTACCCACTATCAAAAAGAAAAAAAGTAACCAACAACCTGGCTACAAACCCTTCAATCTACAAAGATGACCTGTCTTTATAATATGCTGGTGGACTAGTGGCACAAGTGTTATGGGAGTGACCAACCACCATGTCTGGATTTAAGACCTACTCCTTGAGATGAAATCCATGCCTAAGACTGCTCTCATGACCAAGAAACAAACACTAAATCGGCCATGGGCCTAGGGAAAAATCAAATACCATTTATTGTTCTGCTAAAGGAACATAGCAATAAAATGACTTCTAAAGACATTCTGCTATACTCATAGGTAAGTGTCTTGCTGAACCTTCATCAGAGAAGCTTCTTCTTATAGAAAATGGGAACTAACAGAGATCCATATGGTGTTATCTTACTTGTACAAATAAACCCTGTCCAAAGATCAGAGAATGAAGCTTACTACTAGCTATTCATAGAGGTCTGGAAGTCTGTACAGACAGATAGAAAGTGAGATGGCTGACATTTATTTGTACAAGCAAGATATCACCACAGACTCACAACTGGACAATGTGCAGAGAGTACAAGACTTTGGAATAGTCCTAGATGAGATGTTTTTATCAAACCCCACTCCCTCAGGGATCTATGCAAAAGAAGAGGCAGGAAGATTGTAAGAGCCAGAGGAGATAGATGCCACCCAGGAAACTGTCTTCTAGACACAACAGGAATGAAATGCTAATGAACTCACAGAAATTTTGGCAACATTTACATGTCTACACAAGTTAAAGTCAGATGGGCTCCCAGTGCTAAAGCAGGAAGTGGACACATGTTCCCAACCCTAACCAAAAATCTATCTTCTATTGAGACATCTGTTTGCAAATAAAAATTTAATTTCACTACAATAGAGTCTCACTGGGTATATTAACCACACACAAGGGAGGGCCCCATGTCCAGTAGTAGATGAACAGCCCAAAATGAACTCAATCATATTTTTGTATATACTTTTTGTATCATATTTCTTTGTTTGCAATTTTCATCTTTGTGGGTTTTGCTTATGTATTATCGTTTGCAACTTTGTATTTTTATGTTTTGGTGTGTGTGTGTGTGTGTGTGTGTGTGTGTGTGTGTGTGTGTGTGTGTGTGTGTTTGTATGTGCTGTGATTCTTCTCTCTTTTTTCCATTTTTACTGTTTCTGTTTGTTTGCTTTCTGTGTGCCTGTTTTCCTGTTTTCTAATAATAGAGATGAAGAAGACATGCAGTTTTGTGGGTGGGGAGGCTGCAGGGGGAAGCTGAAGGGATTGGATGAAGTGGTGCTATAATCAGATTATGTTAAATAAAATTCTTTCAATAAAAATAAGTTTTTAAAAAGCATATACAATTTAGAGTCAAAGACTTCCTGTGGTGAGGATAAAAAGCAAGTATGAATTAATAGTAAATGATCCTGAGATCTTACAGGCATAAGGGGAATATACTGAAATTGATTGATGATAATGGTTATGAGACATGATCAGTTACTAAAAATATGATTTACTATATACTTGAAATGGTTCACATTTTTCATTGTAACGAATAAGTTATAAAATATTTTATCTCAAAAAATTACTGAAAGGTAATAAAAGAAACTTTGGCACTCACAAAGACAAAAAATTACAATCCAGCCTTTTGCAGACCACCTGCCAACATCTATTCTATTTGATGAATAATAAGGTAGAAAATACTCTTCATCATATTGAAGAGTATAAAATCAAAATCGTGAAATATAATGTTTAAGCAATCAAAAATCTTAAATGTAGTTGCCTCTTTTTTCTTATTTATGAGGCCAAGATTACCAATCAGAACTGGAGGGAAAAAATTAATGTGTGATTCAAACAAGTAATAAATAAACCATTGTGTAGGATCTCTAGAAATGGTAATAGTAGGATGCAGGTACTATCAACAGAAAATGGGGGATAACCAGAGTTCTTTAACTAGGGAAAACAGAAGAAAATGGAATGATGTTACTAAGGATGTTTGTAAAAAGCCACAGAGAATATTATTTTGTTTACTTAAAATTACCTATAAGGTGCATATAAATGTGAGTGCACACACACACACACACACACACACACACACACACACACACACACACAGTTTAAATGAATTTGTGACACTTGAAGTAATAGTAAAAAGCCATAGACTACTTAAGTTCTCCAGCATCAGGCATGAGAAACCACCTTCTGAGCTATTGATCAGGAGAGTCCAAAGAACTCCCAAAGCAACATAAGCTATTTTGGTGCCTTTGGTTGCTTCCCAGAAGTTAAAGACAAGTTCTTATTGTGCACATTAGACACAAGACTTGGAGGAAGTAAGATGGATCTGACCTGGAAGCCTCATCCCCAGGAACTAGCTTTCATAGTACCAAAAGGTGATATGAAAGTTGCCAAAAGGGAAAAGTAACCAATAGTCCTAACCACACTTGTAGGTAACTGTAATACCTATGAACCACAAGAATACCAGCATAGCAACGTATCCCCAAAGGTGCAATGGTAGTGCTTTTATTTTGTGATAGCCAACAGCTATCTAATTGGACTTAAGTCCCACTCAATAGGTGGGAATTCATAGGTAGGTTTACAGTAGCAGGCTAATGAGGTCATGGACCCTAGAAAAGAACATACCACTTCCCTTTCAAAACACAAAACAATCTCTCAGTACATTCTTAATATGTATCATTAAACCCACAGGAAAGTGTAGCTCTCATCCCTCATCAAAAAAAAAGCTTCTTTTTGCAGCACAGGGACCTTATTATAGAAAGCCACAACTGGCCAAAATGCAGAGAACAAAAGACCATGGGGTGCACATCCCAGTTGAGATATCTACAACACAACACCTATACCTAAGGCTAAGGAACTATCAAAAAAAGTAGGTTTAGAATGATTGTAAGAGCCAGAGGACTCTGCTGATATATAATGTCCCCTAAATTTTGCAGCCTAAATGGGACCTGAATAATGACAACACAAATTCACATGCCAACATGGGTAAGGGAAATCTCACAATACTTTATCCCTAAATAAAGAGCTACAGGCAAGTATTGATTGCTTAGAAAGAATGAGTCTTCCCTAGGAATGTGGAGCCTAACTGGTTATTGAATACCAACTGGTCACCCTAAGATTATATACAAATGACCAATAATAAATAGACTCAGCAAGATGTGTGTACAGAATTACTTATGTATATGTGTGAAACAATAAGAAATAAAAAGGCCATGAGTTTGAAAGGAGGGGGATATGTGAAGCATGGGGGGGATATAGGGATGGGGAAATGATGGAAATACAGTGCATATATGTGAAATTTTAAATAGATTTTAAAGAAATAACTAAAAATGAATCGTTTTAAATTTTCAGCAGTATATTTTTACTGAACAAATTGTCTACCTATCCCATTTCTTTTTTTTCCAACTTTTTTTATTTGAATTAGGAACAGGATTGTTTTACATGACAATTCCATTTCCCTTCTCCCACCTGTCCTCCCCTACCCGCCCCCCCCCACTAAAACCTTATCTGTCACATATCTTCTCTGCTCCCCCTGGATGGTGAGGCCTTCCATAGGGTGTCATCAGAGTCTTTCGTTTCCTTTGGGATAGGGCCTAGGCCCACCCCCGTGTGTCTTGGCTCAGGGAGTATTCCTCTATTTTGCCCGGGCTCCCAAAGTCCACAACTATGCTAGGGATAAATACTGGGCTTCTACAGGAGGTCCCATAGATTTCCTCGGAAACCCATGTTCCTTGGGTCTGGATCAGTCCCATGCTGGTATTCCAGCTACCTGCATCTGGGTTCCAGTTCAGATAGGTGATTAGTTATGGGTGTCTGCTTCTACTTCCACCAGCTGCTGGATGAGGGCCCATTTCTAAACTTAATAAATACTTTTGCATGAACAAAAGAAACATGCCAATAGCAGAACAGCTTGAAGTTTGTAAGGTTATTGTTAGAACCAAAACTACCTTGTCATAAACACAAGAAAAAGCAATTATTGGCACAGTTGTTTGAGAATTAAGAAGAGTTAATAAAATATTTGATTTCTATATGTTTTATAGAAATACCTTCTTTCTCTTCAAGGAAAGAAGAAACGATTATTCACTGGAAACAAAGCAGACTAATACAACAGGTGGTCTGAATGTACTCAAAGGATTTCTAATGCAAAACCCTTTAGGGGGACTGGCTGTTAGGAACTTCAAGTCCTCACTTGGGAACTTTATAACACAAACAGGCCACCTATAATGATTTTCTAAAGCCCAGGAGCTGATAAAACCCTTTCCTGATTGCTATCTTCATGTCTCTGTTCCTGAATGTATAGATTAGTGGATTTAGAAAAGGAGTCAAAACTGCATCAAATATGGCTAGAAATTTATCTACATGTGTTGAAGGAGCAGGACACACATAGAAAAAAATCAAAGGACCAAAAAATAAAACTACGACCATAATATGAGCCAACAGAGTAGAAAGGGCCTTGGATGAATGTCCTAAGGAGTGCTTCTGGACAGTGATGAGGAGGAAGATGTAGGAGATGATAAGTAAAAAGAATGCAACCAAGGAAATGATCCCACTATTGGCAGTGACCATGAACTCAAGTTTATAAGTATCTGTGCATGCAAGTTTGAGAAGTCGTGGTATGTCACAGTAAAAGCTGTCCAATATGTTAGGACCACAAAAGGGCAAGTTTACAACAAAAGCCAACTGGGCTGATGAATGAATGAGGCCAACGATCCAAGCAGCCACTAATATTAACAAGCACATCCGTGGGCTCATGATGGTCAGATAGTGGAGAGGTTTGCATATCGCCACATACCTGTCAAAGGCCATGGCTATGAGCAGCACCATCTCAGTGCCCCCAACAGCATGACTAAAAAAGATCTGACTGATACAGCCTCCAAAAGAGATGACTTTCTGCTTTCTAAAAAGATCACAAATCATTTTAGGTGCCGCAATGGAACAAAATATAAGATCAATAACAGAGAGATTTGCCAATAGAAAATACATGGGCGAATGCAAGTAGGGGTCAGAAGTGACAGTGACAACTATGATGAAGTTTCCTGTCAAACTGGATACATAGAACAAACAGAAAAAGAAAAAAAGAAAAATCTGGATCTCCCTGGAATTTGAGAGCCCCAGTAGCACAAATTCAGACACTGCAGAATGGTTTGTTCTCATCATGGGCCCAATTTGGGGGTTCACTTCGTTGTTACCTACGGAGAAAAAAGAAGACTATTCAGATTAATGGTATATTCATAATCGCTGTGAAAAGGTTTATTAACCATGGATGGCAAATATTACCTGAGCATTTCACAAAAATTGAATTGCATTCTGTTGGCCACTACTGCTCTTGTTACAAATGGCAGTCAAAGCATTACTGAAGCGTTGCTGCAGAGATCTCTAACACATGAAATTGTAAGAAATCCCATCGACTGGTATACATGATGAGCCTGATCAAATACAAAAGGAAGAGTATTTGATGTTGATTTGTTGAGTTAGCGTATTCAATGTTAATCACTCTGTCAATGACGTCAGAACAACTGATCTCATCTGCCTCCTATACAGGATAGAGAATGGATATTGCCCAAAAGATTTTGTTGCTCAAGCCAGAAATCATCTTTCTATGTAGTGTAATTTCAAAGATATCATTCATTATTTCATGTTTAAATTAAATAGTGCCTCATCTGTCACATCCTCCACATGACTAATGCATATATTCACCTATTTTATATCTGATAGTCTGTCTTAATAATACTGGTTGATTTTTTTAAAAATATGAAAGATTTTTGAGTGAATTAATAATTTGGTTAAGAAAATTCATATCTATGAATTGATTCCATTCATTGTGTGCCAAGAAACATTTTATATATTAGTAAGTAGAGACAAAAGCAACATGTATTTTTAAAGTATTTAATTTCCTAGTTTTATATTTTTAGAGATATAAGTATACAATTTAAAATAGACATTTAAATTAAACCAGATCTCAAATGATGGTTTCACTTTTTAGGACACTTAAGCACCAGGGCAGTATTAAGAATGTGATCCTAAAATAGGACTCATGAGACAGTTCTTGCTCATCACTCAAACGAGAAGAAA
This sequence comes from Cricetulus griseus, assembly GCF_003668045.3. Classification (NCBI taxonomy): domain Eukaryota; kingdom Metazoa; phylum Chordata; class Mammalia; order Rodentia; family Cricetidae; genus Cricetulus; species Cricetulus griseus. Next base: position 66,414,363 of record NC_048599.1, on the reverse strand, counting down.
CATGAGAAACATGAATGAATAGTGAACAAATCATTGAGTTATTTGGGAACAAATCATTTGAGTCATTTCATGTAGACACAACAACAAAAGCAAGAACCTTAAGGTGTGAATTTTATTGCAATGTTCAAAGAATCATACAGAGATAAAAGAAGCTAAATGTGTGGGAAATAAGGGTGGTGTAGATGAGGTCTAAGAGGCAATGGGAACAAAGGGTTTTTTAAGCCTTTATAGGCCATTATAAAGGAAGACCATCAGAATACTTCAAAATCCCATATCTAAATGAAATCAAAAAGGGCAAAAACTATCAACTAAAAAATCAAAACTGTAAAATAATAACAAAATAACAGAAAAATAAGGTTGTTTTTCTATGTATTAGAATTCATGTGTCAAAACAATTTATCTATACATCCAGAATAATATAGTAAGGTCTCCAAGGTTTCAGACAGTAAAAACCAATGTGTTTTTCAGGGTTATATGTAAATTCTCTTTTCTGAATACTTTCTGGAAAGATCAGCAGGTGTTTGCGCAACTGGAATTTCCATGTTAGGAAAGCATATGAAGCCTAAGATTATCCAACAATTATGAAAGGAAGAATTAAGTAAAGAAACCAAAAAAATGGTGTTCACAATTGAAAGAAGGAAGGAAGGAAAAGAACTGAATATATAGGAAGATATTAAAATGACATGATTTGTGTCTTCTGAATCTCAAGGACAAGAGTTGCACCCAATGACCCCTGATGGGCTCAAGGAACCTGAGCTTATTCTAAAAGAATATGTTGATTATTTTTGTCCTCCAGGACATCCATCCCTTTATTTTCTTACTTCAAGGCCATGAAAATTAGAAACCATGACTCTCTAACATTTCCTTTCTAAAAATCATCCTATATTATAGATTTACCTGGACTTAGTCTCCTAGAACAGATTCTTGGCTACTTGAATTTCATACTTAAAGAAAATAAAGGAATTGGTTGCCTCAGTTATAAAATCAGAAAAGTCAAATTTCTGACTCCATGCACACCAAGGATATATCTAATTTTTACCAAAAAAATAGTATTTAGGAATACAGTATTAATCTTTTGAAGCCATTGCATTCCCCATCATTTTGATAGTGCATACTTCTCTGCCCTTAGAAGAAATGTGTACATGTCTCTTTTTACACAAACAAAAAATGCACAGATGATATACAAATTCTGACATTCAGTTCTTTGCCTACTTTCCTTCCTTTTATTTGTCTCAAGCATTTAGTCAAATTGTTACCCATTCCCTCATATTTTGCATAATGTAAATCTCTATGCCCCTGTATTTGGGTTGGTGTTTTTCCCTGAATTTTATCTAAACGTATTTATGTGTGATAACCCAAATTAGATGAAAACAGAAAACAACTAAAAATTCAATAAGCATAATTCACAATAAATTATTGATTTTCTCATTGATACTATTTTAGCAATTTTTATGTTTGTAACTATAAGGTTCCAAAATTAGACACACAGGAGAGACTTTTAAAAAAAACACTGCAGTTATTGTACATCTAATTTATGTGTCTATCATTTGGGTTTGTTTCAATAAAGGTCACAGAGAACTGCAACATATCAATTATTTCTAGTTAACTTGCCTATGAGCAGCATGAAAACAAATCAAAACAAGTAGTCCTGACTTTCAATTTCTATATATTATGTTCCTACTTTGATTCTTGAAGTCATTAATAACCAAATCCTTTACTAGAACATACTTCAGCCTCAAAAATCCTCGTCTATGCTAAGACTTCATATTGTCCTTAAACAAAGGCACATTCTTTTACTAAAAGGCAAAATTCAATGCCTGTTATTCAGCTTTCTCCACAAATTACAGTGTGTTATTTACGTGTGTGTGTGTGTGTGTGTGTGTGTGTGTGTGTGTGTGTGTGTGTGGAGAGAGAGAGACAGAGAGAGACAGAGACAGAGAGAGACAGAGACAGAGATGATATTCTGCCACTAGGCTGGTTTTCTGAAATTGAATTGACAGACTGTGTCCAATTTTTTTGATCTCATGTTCCCTTTCCATCTTTCACCTACCTATTTTTAAAGGCAGCATCTTCCAGTCAGAGAATTCTCTAATAACTGAGTTTTGGCATAGACAACTACTATTCTAGGAAAAGCCAAGTGAATAAAAGGGGACATTAATTAAAGGAGTGGAGACTAATGACCAGGTGCTGCTGGAAAGCCTAGATTTGCCAACATTGCTCATGTGACCCAGGGAATTGCCACTGGAATCCAATTGTTTTGGTGAAAGTAACAAATGAAAATCTAATGAGTCATTGGAGAGAAAATAAAACTGAAACAGCCAGGTCTTAGACTATCATATTTGGTGATTGTATCTGTCAATTCGGACTTGATCACTGGAGACTTAAAATGAAGCTGAGTATTTGAAAGTAGAAATATTCAAAATCATGTGAATCTCACTAGGTAGTTCAATGAGCACATGTAATCCAGAGCAATCCAAAAAGCAGTTTAATTTCTTTTGTATTACAAACTGTCTACAATTCTATAATCTCCAAAATTTTGCCAGAAGTTATCTTGGTAAAGTCCACTAGAATGTAGGTTCCTTGAAAGTAAATATCTACACATGGGTTTATTGACTCTACTTGTTCTCCAAGTCCAAGGACTTTCAAGCCCCACAAAGAATTGCACAATGCAAGCACAGCATTTTAGTCTGTTCAGGATACCAGTGTTATTAAAGGCATGAACAGTGCAGAGGGTGGAAACAGAGAAGAAAGAATGTATAAATCTACATCTAAGGTTCTAGGCACACTTCCTGCAAAAACCGCCACTTTTTTGGGGTGGGGAGGGACCTCATGAGTTTTTTGTTTTATTTTCATTTTTTATATTTTTATTTCATTTTACATTCCAACCACAGTTCTCCCTCCCATCTCTCCTCCTACCCCCTTCACCTCCCCGATAGCCCACCCCCAATCCACTCCTCCTCACAGGTAAGGGCTCTCAGGAGTCAACATAGCCTGGCACAATGAATTTCTATCAAGTACACCCCAATCCCTTCCCTTCCAACTCTTCCAGGACCCCCACTACCACATAGCTCTCTCAATTTTGTATTCTTTGTTCTTAAGCATTGTGTTCAATTAATGTTGCAGGTTTGTGAGTGAGCATAATCATCCACGGGAACATGAGTAATGCACCCATGGCCGCACCCTTTAAAAAAAAAACTGACCAGCTCTCCCCCAGCAGTCATGAAGTACCAATGGTTTCCTAGCAAGAGAGGATGTCTTGTGAACCCCTCCCCCACTACATTTGAATGGTGACCGGCTTGGCATTAGATACGTGTAGTCACAACTGCTGTGAGCTTGAGTCAAGAAAACACTATTTTACCACAGTCCACCACAACCTTTTGCTCTTACAATCTTTACACCTCCGTTTCTGTAATTTGAGGATGGGAATAATATAGATGTCCCATTTATGTCTGAGCATTCCATCATATCATATTCTGTGCATGTTGGCAAGTTATGGGTTTTTGTATTAAGCACCTTCCATCACATCAAGAGGATTCATTGATAGGATTAAAAGCTTCACCAACCTCTGGTATAAAGATAAGTATTTAGAGAATAGTTTTATATGATACCCATTTAGCAACATAGTGATTATGTTTCTACCCTTGGTCTGATGACCCACTCAGCCATGGGATTGGTCCCAGGTAAGAGTGCCAGCTGTGAGTTCTGACTTGTGGAGCAGGACTTAAATCAAATAAAAATGTGATTTGGTATCTCCCACTATTGTGCCACTATTGTGCTAATGTGCGTGACTTATCGGGCCAGTTGTTATTTTAGCTTATGGGGTTTATAGCCTGGTGGGTTGGACTTTCAGTTACTCTTCTCCCACAACAACCTTCCAACTTTTTGGAAAAATGAAAGTTAGCCCATAAGAAGACACTTCTAGGTGAGCATCAATTTGATTACTCCGTGTCCTATGACCAAAGTGTACAGTATCTTTATCAGTAGTGTCCAACATAAAGTTCTGCTGGACAACCAAACACAGTTGCAATAACCTGTGTTGTTCTGGAGTTTCTAGGGCCCTTTAGCCAACTTCCTGAAGACAGAAACTTTGTACCTGGCACTAGGATTTTTATTTAATGACCCATGGCTTCCAGAAAAAGCATTGATAGCCCAGGTGGGGAACTCTAATAAAACTATTTTTGCTGATACATACCTATTTCTAAATGTAACTCATTGAGTCCATATCATGTAGATTGTATGTATGTTTTCAGGGATGGACATTTGGCATTTAGCCAAATAATTGGTATAAAACAGTAGATTTCAACATGGCTTTCGACAACTTTATCAATGATAACTATCTCTTTTCCCACTCACTCCTCTCTCCTACCCTCCCATCATCTGTCCTACTTTGTATGGGAGGTAAGATATCCATTATTATAAAAGGTAAGATGTATTGCATAAACTCCCTAAGAATTGATCATTTCCAAAAGAAGGATCAAAGTGGACTGAGAAAATGGCCACCTGCTTGTTCTGCAAGCAAGAAGACTTCAGTTTAGATGCCCAGCACCTGTGTAAAAAGACAAGCACAATGCCATGTCTCAAAATAAGAAGGTGCAGAAAAATTGAAAGCCACACAGTATCAACTTCTAGCCTCCACATGCAAATAAACACATATGTATACTCACTGTATACTCACACACATGTACAACACTACACACACACACACACACACACACACACACACACACACACACACACAGAGAGAGAGAGAGAGAGAGAGAGAGAGAGAGAGAGAGAGAGAGAAACAGACAGTCAGTCAGTCTTTTCACTTTGCAAAAGACTTCAATGGTTTCTAATCAACAGAAGTATCAGGCAAACTTCCAAGCCTCTAAAATGCATTTTTCTGACTTTAGCCTACCAGCTTTATGCCTCCAAGTATAGCTGCTGCTATATCTTGCTCATCTGGCCATTTCAATGTGAACTCAAGCTCAGATTTCTCTTCTCCAAGATATTTTAAATTTTGTTCTCAAAATGACACTTGCCAGAATTGAAAATAGAATTGTAACCATCATAAACTGGACCCTGACAATGAAGATGTAGCCCCACTTGATGAAGAAGCTTGCAACACACTGTGACCCATTCTAGAATCTAAATGCAGACCCCCCAAAACCTGGTCTCTTCTTTTGAGTGAATTGCCCAACAACCACCCTTAGACTTGTTCCTGAAGAGTGAATAGAAGAAAATATGGTAGAGGTAGAGAGATAGCTCAATAGTTAAGAGCACTGACTGCTCTTTCAGAGGACCTTAATCTGATTACCAGCACCCACATGGTGGCTCACAACCATCTGTTACTCCAATTCTAGGGAAACAGACACCTTCTACCCTCTGTCAGCCCTGCATGCATAAGGTACACCCAGATTTACAAAACATCCTACAAATAAAATAAAGGCAAGTATAATTTTTTGAAAAGATAATGGAGGATTTATAGAACTGATTTATTTTCTTTAAAAGATTTGTTAATATTAATCAGTGTGTGTGTGTGTGTGTGTGTGTGTGTGTGTGTGTGTGTGTGTCAGTGCAAGCACACACAGACACATGTGAATGCAGATTCCCACCTGGGAGTCCAGAAGAACTTATCTGATCCATTGAAGCTAGAGGTAAAGGCAAGTTTAAGCCTCCCTAATGTGAACTGAACTCAGGATCTCTATGAAAACAGTACTCAGTCTGAACTACTGAGCTGTCTCTCTAACCTGTCAAGTTGATGATTGACAGATTCATTCTAGTTGGTTTTGACAGCGCTTGAACAACATAAATGTGTTTACTGATGAATTCTAATCAATTTAAGATTTTTCACTTTCTGGGGAATATTTCCTTAGATGTAACTTGGCTCTTCTGTCATCAAGAAATGAATATATCCAGTAGATAACCCCACACCCATATACAGATAGGCAATAGTAACTGGAATTAGTGAGTTATTTTAAAACAAAAAAAACTGTTTGGAGACATGTTGAGGAGTATGAGAGGAGTTGAAAGGGAACAAGAGAGTACATATGATCATATACCATTTTATATATGTGTGAAATTTTCAAGACTAAAGAAATGTTAAGAGATCAAGGCATCAAGATATTTGCATGATTTAAGGAGAGGTATTCAGTGTGTATGTACTGTGTTTGAACGTTATGCCAAACATTAGAGACTGTGATATATAAGCTTGATAGAATATTGTAAATGTCATATGTAAATATGGGATGCAACTATGAGAGTTGGCAACTCTGTATTTTATTTCATTTTTTAAAAAAATCAGTGAATTAACTGCTTTGGGATTGAAACTGCTTCCCAAAAGAGACCCTCCCAATATTAGAAAAGCTGACAAAAAAGCACCTGAATTCTTCCAGAACCTCCCTTAAACTCATCCATGTCTTGCACCTACAATTCCACTTTCAAATTACTCCAAAAACTGATACAAGCTTGTGATAGTGCAGTGTAGAAATCATCCTTAACCCTAAGTTATCTGAACCTCAGATAATGAAAATAATTATATCACGTGTTTCATTTGAACTGGAAAAAGACAAAGTATGAAATGTACTAAAGCAACTAAATTTAGGCAGTGTCAGAGTGGACTTACTCTCCAGGTCACTCCTTCGATCTTTAGGCCACCCTTACCCCAGCACATCCCATAGGCAGGACAGACTGCAGTTCAAAAGTTAAGTGGCTAGCATGGTTTCCCACTCCCTGCACTTGAAGTCTTGCCTAGTCACAGGAGATGTCCAGTTCACCCTAGCATCTGTTCTTGCTAGGAGTCTTAGCTTGGGTCATCCTTGTAGATTCTTGGAAGAATTCCTTGCACCAGGTTTTTACCTGACCCTGAAATGCACCCCTTTTCCAGTAGTCTCAGTATTCTCCCCCTCTGTCCCCTACTTGATTGTTCATGTTCCCATCCCCACTTGCCCCCTGACAATGCCTGGAGCACTAGGTCCCACAGGCTAGATGACCCAGAGACCTAGGATAGAACTAAACATGACTGGAAGGGGGAAATGCCCATGAAATGGTACCTAACAATATTGTGCTAGATTGGTGCCTAGCCTAACAGTCATCAGAGAGGCTTTATCTACCAACTTGTGGAAACATGCAGAGCCCCACTATCAACCATTAGGCACAGCTCAGGGAATCCTGCAGAAGATGGGAAGAAAAGATTGTAGGAGCCAGAGGCATCAAGGACACCACTAAGAAAATTCACACAATCACCTAACCTGGATTCATAGGGACTCACAGAGACTTAACTGACAACAAGAGAGCCTGCATGAGACTGACCCAGGCTCTCTGCATATAGATTATATATGCAGACTTGGTTCTCTTGTGGGACTACTAACAGCAGTAGCAAGGATTGTCTCCAACTCTTTACTGGCCTTTGGAACCCTACACCTTATACTGTCACCTTATCCACCCTTAATACATGGGAGGTGCTTAGTCTTACTGCAGCTTTATATGCCATGTTTTCTTGATATCCATGGGAGACCTGCCTTTTCCTAAACAGAAATGGAGAAGGAGGTGGGAATGTGGTGGGTGGGGAGGAATGGGAGAAGTTGAGGGAAGGGAAACTGTGACCAGGATGTAGAATAAATTATTTTTAATTATTAAATTTAAATATGTGGAAATGATAGTTCAAGCACTCAAATTCAACCTTAAACTACCAAGCAATGATTCAGTGGTGATAAAGATGACTCACTGATGTTCTGAGGATTTTTTAATCTTCTAATTACACTGAGTGTGCATGGATCCATTCTCATCTTAAGGACAAAATTATGATAGTGAAATCAAGACCCCTCCCCACTCCTCTTGTGATAACCATCATGTAGTGTATGTTCTTTCAGATTTTTCTTGTGTTTTGCATTTATGGGTATTTGCCTTTGTAAATGAAATGTGTTTCTACTGCCTTTTCATTGTTTCACAGATGTTACAGAGAACGAATCAAGGTTCAGGAAACAAGAAACATCACATTCTGGTTATGGAAAAGAATTTATCAAAGGAAAGATATTCAGAGTTTGATCAGGGTTATGAGAACAAATAAAAGATAATAAAAAATCAGAGATGACTACAATGGTGAGTTCTGATCATACTATGGACAGCAGAGCTAAGAGAAAAACTAGAGGCTTGAACAACCACAAGTAAAATGTATAGCTACAGAACAGAGTGACCAACTGGGAGTTGTTAGCAAGAGTGGCATGTAGGGAGCTGCAGAATACTGCACCCAAAAGATGGCACTGGTTTCCGCCCTCCGCCAGCCCGACGGCGAGCGCTCTCTGTGGTAAACAACTCCAAATTTGGTAAAGGTCATGTATCCTCTTAATTCTGCTTGGAGACAACCTATCCTGGCGCACCACGTAGGGTTAGGTGATTGGTAGATGTAGACTATATCAGGCCCCGTCTCCCTGGCCCGGGGCCGCCGCCGCCATTATACATTGTACAAAGCAAAGAGGTTCCCGATTAAACTGTGTTTGAAGAAGATTCCTCGGTGTGGCGTCTTTCTTGCTGGTCAAGGGTGGACGCTGCAAGTGGTGGCCCGTACGGGGACGCCGCCACCGCCGCGAGTGGTGGCCCGTACGTACGGGGAGTCAGAACTTCTCACAGTCGGGGGTAAGTTCCCAAGGTAAGTGGAACTGTAAAGTCCGCGGTGAATGCGGAGATAGGTCTCCGGTAAAGGAGCACCAAGGTCCTCGGGAAAGAGGAGATAGGTCTCCGGTAAAGGAGCACCAAGGTCCTCGGGAAAGAGGCGATAAAGTCTCCGGTAAAGGAGCACCAAAGCCCTCGGGAAAGAGGCGATAAAGTCTCCGGAAAGGAGCAACACTGTTCGCGACAAAAGCGAACCGAAAGTAAAAAACCTCGCTTCTACTTTAATTTGCAGAGTGAGAGTAAGTTAATGGACCCCGCTATTATAGTGGTGATTTGGCTGCTTTTTGACATCGCAGTGTGGGCTTTTATTTTCTGGTGGTGTTATCCGACTTACAGTGAGAAATCAAAGGAAAAACAGAAAAGGGATAAAAAACAAGTTTATCCTTCTCTAGGAAGGTTGAGAAAGGAGTTAAAAGAACCAGGAGAGGATTCAGAATCAGAGCAGGATATATGTGAGGATGAGGACATCATGGAGAAAGAGGAGGAAGAGATTATTGAGCTCATGGAAAAACATTCATTAAAAGTATCAGAAAAACAGCGTCCTAAAATGGCGACTGTAAAACAAGGGCACCGCCCTACCGCTCCTCCCCCCTACTGCTCGAAAGAGGAAGTAGGAGGTCCTGGTTGCTCCACCTTCTGTCCGGAAGTGTGGCGTACGGTTTGCACTGAGCTTCAGGTTACTCAACCACTGGCTTATCCAGTTTTTACAGACGGTAACCAACAGAGATATCATAAACCAATTGACTTTAAAATAGTCAAAGCTCTGGCAGAATCGGTACGCACCTATGGGGTGACGGCAGCTTTTACAATTGCTCAGGTAGAGGCGCTCGGTCGCTACTGTATGACACCCAGTGATTGGACAAATTTGGTAAGAGCTTGCTTATCACCAGGACAATATTTGGATTGGAGAGCTTTTCAAATTGAGTTTGCCAATGATCAAGGTGCGATTAATCATGCAGCTGGTGATCAATATTGGGATGTGGACATGCTTCTTGGTCAAGGACGTTTTGCACAGCAACAAACAGGATATCCTCCTAAAGTGTATGATCAGATTAATCAAATAGCCATTAGGGCTTGGAGGTCTCTGCCTAACAAAGGTGAGGTCAATGGAAATCTTACAAAGATATTACAGGGTCCTATGGAACCCTTTTCAGACTTTGTGGCAAGAATGGTAGAAGCTACAGGAAGAGTGTTTGGGGATCCAGATACTGCTATGCCTTTGATCAAACAGCTAATTTATAAACAGTGTACAAAAGAGTACAGAGCTACAATAACTCCATATAAGGGTAAAGGCCTTAAAGTCTGGATAAAAGTCTGTAGGGCGTTAGGGGGTCCGCTGACTAATGCTGGAGATCTAGATTTTGTCTGGGCACAGGGAACGCTAAAGCCAGGGACGAGGCCTATTTGGAAAATGGTTCGCAGCTGTCTAGAGGATCAAAGATGCCACAAGGCTATAGAAGAGGGGCAGGAGACGTTAGAACAGCTAAAGGAAATAAATAGATACAAGTCATGGGGCCTGTACAGCATGGTTTACCATTGCTGTCAGCCCTACCCAATCATGAAGAACCTGATTTGTGATGTGTGCAGGATAGTGTTAGGTTTGCTTTTACTTTACCTTCTATTCTCCATACCATTATATGAGTGGGTGGTTTTACCCCAGGGTATGGCCAATAGCCCCACTATGTGTCAGCTTTTTGTGTGTCATGCTATTGCTCCTATTAGAGAGAAATACCCTGCTGTGAGATGTGTTCACTATATGGATGACATTCTCTTAACTAGTAAGGAGTTAAAATTGCTACACTTAGCATATGGAGATTACATTGGATATCCAATCTACCCTTAATGCTCAATTGAAAGATGACATTATGGTTTTAAATCAACACATTGATCTATTACAGGAACAATTGGATACTTTATGGTAACTGGCACAGTTGGGATGTGAATGGAGAATGCCTGGTTTGTGTATAACAGCTGTTTCCTATCAGAATTATTCTTTAGCAGCAAACATGTCTAAACAGCCTTCATAGTATCTTCTAGGCAACTGGTCTGGGGATTTTGAAAAGCTGATGCAGGAGCTAAGACTCTCCATAGTACATGTGAATTCCACCAGGGTCGACATCTTGGTTGCGGAAGGACTGTCTGCGTGGATCACTCAAGCCATGAATCATCTGAAAGAGTGGGCGGGAATGGGTGCCCTGGGAGGAATGCTTATCCTAGTTAGTTTCATAGCCTTATGATGTATCTACAGGATGAGGGTCACACAGCAGAGAAGTAATACCATGATTGCACAAGCCTTTAGTTTAGTTAAGGAATGGGCTGGAGTAGGGGTTACGTTTTCCATGATGCTGTTAGCCATTTTTGTTTGCTTGTGGTGCCTATACAGGATCAGAAAGTCACAAAAATCCCAAGCTGCTATGTTGGTACAGGCCTTTGCTGCTGTGGAAGCAGGACAGTCCCCTCAAGCATGGTTATCCATGCTGACAGACAAATAGATGTCTGTCTCGCCCTTGCTGAGTGAGTGATGCGTATCTGAATCAGTCATACTCAATGACGGGCACCTACCCTCATGCTGAGCAAATAAGCATACATGTGTTCCCTTCAACCTAAGACATGAGCCTGTGAGGGCGACACAATGACTCTTTGACGGGTAAGATAGGGACACTGGGGTTAAACCTAAGACAGAGATGACTAAAATCTGACAACAGATAGATACTGCTACTCCTATAATATTAAAACAAAAAGGGGGAACTGTAGGGAGCTGCAGAATACTGCACCCAAAAGATGGCACTGGTTTCCGCCCTCCGCCAGCCCGACGGCGAGCGCTCTCTGTGGTAAACAACTCCAAATTTGGTAAAGGTCATGTATCCTCTTAATTCTGCTTGGAGACAACCTATCCTGGCGCACCACGTAGGGTTAGGTGATTGGTAGATGTAGACTATATCAGGCCCCGTCTCCCTTGGCCCGGGGCCGCCGCCGCCATTATACATTGTACAAAGCAAAGAGGTTCCCGATTAAACTGTGTTTAAAGAAGATTCCTCGGTGTGGCGTCTTTCTTGCTGGTCAAGGGTGGACACTACAGTGGCACAGCTGCTTCTGTAACTACCACATTGGAGTAGCATCTGGTAGCCCATTTGGTGTGCTCCCCAAAAGCACTGTAACTCTAGGTACCAATATATTCCAAGTTTCAAGTCACTGACTTGTAAGGAAAAAAGCATGTTAGTTCCATGTGTTTAGAGCTCATGATTGCATTTCATCTGCTATAAAAGTGTCCTATGGCTAGTGCAATATTATTTGAATATCATAGAAATTAATAAATATTCTCCTAATTCACAAATGATAGGTCTGGCACCAATCACTCACCGGCTTCTCAGTAAAGTACAACCAACATAAGAATATACAATAAGTGATCACTTATATGAACAAGGAAGTCATTCAAGCAGTGCAGGTAAGACTGATACCAATTAACCTCATCCTGCACCTCAAGCCAGTGAACCAGCATAATGGAAATGAAAATGTCATGTAGTGAAGAGCAAGGACAAAACTACACTGCCTATCTCAGTGCACCAAATTTGTGGCAATATACCTGCAAACTACTACGACCTGGAGGAACTGGACTGAGGATGTTTGTCTTGTGACCTTCATCACAGTGATGATATACCTGAAAATGACTGGGACCTGGAAGAGCTGAATTATGAGATCTGAAAAGGGCAGAAAATCTTCAAGGATGGTTTTACTCCCATATCAAAGAGTACTGGTAGCAACAGATGCAGCACCTTAGTACTTACTATCCATCAACTCACAAAGTGAATGCATGTGTTGTTCCAATCTCTCCTTTCAAATATCACACTTTTTTCTTGAGTTTCATTTTAATGTGGAAATATACTAAGAAAAAAGAAATTGAAAACAAAATGAATACAAATTGAATTTATTTGAATAAAATAATCTGACAGAAAAATCATGATTGCATAGTACCTTGTTGGTATTCCAAAATGGCCCTCAAATCTTCTACACAAAATATGCATCCATTATACACCTGTGTGAGTTCTCCTGATTTAAACCCCCTTCCACAGCAGAAAAACTTCAAATGGTTACTGTGTAAAAACTACAGGAGACAGACAAATGGCTCAGTAGACTAAGCCTTTATAAGCACAACAGTATATGCATCCAGAAATTCCTACATATGAGACAATGTATAGTTTGAGAGGTTATCCAATCCTGTGATAATCATATCATCCCTAAACACATATACATATGAACAACATTAAATGTATTCAGCATTTATATATGATATCATTTTAATATATGTACATATTTATGGTATATACATATATATAATTAAAGAAGTCATAAATTAGAGAAGAAATGAAAAGGGCCAGGGATGTGTTGGAGTAGGAAGACACATACAAGAGTGGAAATTATCTGAATACAATATTTATTATGAAATTCTCAAAATATAAAATAAATGTAAAAGAAGAGAGAAAGTTTACTTGTTCTAAAGGCCTTAAGCATCAGTTGCTTCACGTAAACATTCTTTAGGAATGTAAGTTCAAGATTATTATAATCTTTGCTTTATAAAATCATGTAATTCTCTGTTTTCAGGACAGACTGTTAATCCTGACTAAGCAGGTGAATATATAGATAGAGAGAGGGTTAGATATGTACATAATTTATATATATATATATATATGTGTGTGTGTGTGTGTGTGTGTGTGTGTGTGTGTGTGTGTGTGTGTGTGAAATACATGTATACATATATGTAAAGACTTTCTGCAGTTTGTGAACAATAAGTTTTTACATTCATTGAAGACAGTCCACAGCACATCTATTTAAGTTTTCCTATAACTCAGTAGCTGTCTGCATACTCTCTTCATTGCCACCTTCATTTCATGATTTCTGAATGTATAGATCACAGGATTAAGAAAAGGAGTAACAACTGCATCAAAAATGGCCAGAAACTTATCCAGATGTATAGAAGGAGATGGCCATGTGTAGAAAAATATCAAAGGACCAAAGAATAAGACCACCACAGAGATGTGAGCTGAAAGTGTGGACAGGGCTTTAGAGGAACCACTTGAAGAGTGTTTTTGTACAGTGATTATGATGACAATATAGGAAATGATCAGTATGAAGAAGGACCCCACAGAGATGAACCCACTGTTGGCTGTGACCATGAATTCCAGTTGGTAAGTGTCTATGCAGGCAAGTTTGATAAAACGAGGAAGGTCACAGTAGAAGCTGTCCAACACATTTGGTCCACAGAAAGGTAAGTCTACTACAAAAGCCAGTTGAACCAGAGAGTGCATAAGGCCAACCACCCAGGCAGCCACTAAAAACAAGATGCACATCTTGGGGCTCATAATGGTCAGATAATGGAGAGGCTTACATATGGCCACATATCTGTCAAAAGCCATGGCTATGAGCAGCACCATCTCCACACCACCAATGACATGAATGAAGAATATCTGAGTGACACAACCACTAAAGGAGATGACTTTGTGTTTTCTGAATAAGTCATAAATCATCTTGGGAGAAGTAACAGAAGAAACACCCAAGTCAATGAAGGAGAGATTAGCCAACAGAAAGTACATGGGAGAGTGTAAGTGAGGGTCAGATGCCACAGTAAACACAATGAGGCAGTTTCCCATCATGCTTGCTACATAAAACATGGAGGAGAACACAAAGAGCAATAGTTGGATACTCCAAGAGTTGGTGAGTCCCAGGAACACAAACTCTGACACCACAGACTGATTCACTCCTTCCATTGGATTTTTGGACTGTGCTACCTGAAAGAGGAAACCGGAGAAACTGTACATTATAACTGTATTAATGTAAAATCCTGCATATATATATAAACAAGTGCTGAGCATCACTAGTCATCAGAGGAAAATAAATTCAAACTTTCGTAAAACAGCACCTCACAGTCTCCAAGGATAACAAGAGAAGGTTCATGGGAAGTGTTGGGGGAGGAAAGGAAAAGGAAATGAGGTGACTATTTTTATATCAAAAACTTACACATTTTTAAAGATAACAAGCTTTGGTGGATTTTAAAAGACTTGTGAATATAAATTCGTATATTTATTCAAGAAGACAAAAATTCTTGGAAGTACTTCAAAAATTAAAAATACAGACTGGGTTTGTAGCCCAATGAATTTAAACTACAGAAGAGTGGAGCCCTATGTTTGATATAAAGAGGTTATAGAGGCTGTAGGTAGAGAAATACAAGGTAGAAGAAAAACAGAAAAGAATAAAGAATGGAAATATCAGGCTAGAGAGAGATAGCTTCATTAATAAGAGCACTCGCTGTGTAATTGTGAGGACTTGTGCTCAGATACCAGCATTCAAACAAGAAGCAATTTGTGGCTGTGTGTGTCTGTACCCACAATGTTGTGAAAGGTGGAAATAAAAGGATCACTTGAGTTTGGGAACTGCCAGACTAGATCCAGGCACAACTTGAAACCTGGTTTCAGAGGAATAAAGTGGAGAATGAGAAAGCAGGACCCAGGGCATTGACTTCCAGCCTCCAATGTAGACAGGTCTGTGTTACTTTGTGTATGCATGCACATAAGCACATATATGCACATTGAGTGTACATAAAGATACTCATATATATCATAATCACACATACACACAACAATAATAATAAAATTAATTTTTAAAATTTAAATCTAGAAATACTACATGACATAGCAATTCTAATTTGAAGACTATATATCAAGAAGAAGTAACATTCCCAAATAAAGAGTAATATGTGTAAATAAGATGTGTTAAATGGCAGATGAGTGGATAACACACATACACACACACACACACACACACACACACACACACACACTGGTGTACACACATGCATTACAAACCACATAGACTATTATTTGTATCATTTGTCCCCCTTCAAAGAAAAGGAGTCCTATTTTTAACACGAGTAAGCCTAGAAGTCATTGTGATAACTGAACTAAAGAGACAGGAAAAGATACATGCTGAAATATCTCAGTCAGCATGGACTCTAGAGATTCTACATTCACAGAAGCAGAAAGTGTAACAGTGGATCATGAGCAAATAGGGTGGGATAGAAAGGTGAAATTGAAGATATTTGTCGAAAGGGAAAAAACAAAATTAGACAGGATGGGTAGTTTCTGGAGATTTATGGCACAGTGTGTGGTAACTGCTAAAAACATTAGTGCCTACATGAAAATTAGTAAGTGTAGACCTTCACCATTCATATTCTGAATAAGTATGGTTGGCAAGAATGCTAGTTGACTTAATCATCTTACAACATACACATATATGTTTATATTTTTATATTTTATGCATTCATATACATAAAACATCTCACTGTACACCATAAATATACACAGCATCTATTTGTTAATTGTGCCTTCATAAAACTAGAGGGAGACAGGTTTCCTATTATGCTTGTGTAATTTGAAATTGTAATCACTCAGAGAAATTGCTGCCAGTCATGCAGTCATGTTGAGATATTTCTGAATTCAATATCCCTCTGCTTTCAAATCAGCGTGAGTTCAAAAATGTTTTCATAAGATGAAAGATTAGCCAACACTAAAGAAATTCACCCCCAAGTTCTTTACACCTTGAAGACTAATATATTATCAATTCAATTACAAAATTTTAAAAAAAACTACTCACTTTTTTAACTATCCATGTTGATATCCATGGCAAAGACTAATAGTCCCTTACTTCTCATGTCTGGAAAATATTTAACCTCAAGGTTTATGGAATGTTTCCCCTCACCTTGAAGTCTTGCTTTACAATATTAGCATTAATGTACTACCTATTAATTGAGTTAACTGCACATGACACTAACTCCCCAAACAGAGGTAAACTGATACATATTTGCAGTCTGTGAAACAATCTGTCACCAGTTTGCATCATGTCAGGAAAACAAATTTTGTCAAGAAAATTTTCTAGCAATTGACATCACAACAAAATTAAGTATCCAAACTCACACTCTTGCAGAGTATCAGCCCTAGAAGGACTGGGAAGGACAGGAATCACTGCCCTGAAGTTATTCCAACATAACCTGAATACTCTTCAAGATGACATCATGTAGCAGTAACTGTATGTTTATATATCTGCAAAATTGGTTGTCATGTTATACCATACGGTTTTATTTTATTTAAAGGCTTAACATAGGATAGTGGGCAAGATGGGGATTTTGATTCAAAAATCAAGATTAATGCCGTACTTTAACTACTGATAGTTTAATCCCAGGCTTAATCCTTAAAATATGAGAGTTGGTATTATTTATTGAACAAACTAAAATATTGATTTTTATTTAACTGTCAAGATAAAACAAATATAACCATATACTCAATAAGTAAGTATACAAATATGAGTCCAATAAATATTATCAATTTAGTTCCTTTCACTTGTCCATAATATGACCCAACACTTGAGACAAATCAATTTATAAGTAAGTGTCAGTTAACAGGGAGCACCAAAAATACAGATCCAAATATATTAACTCTCTTATTTAATAATATATGTTAATGTCCATATTTATTGTCTGACCAATAAATGAAATTTCAAATGTAAAATTAGTTCACCTGCTCTCAAAAAACAGTTGATCTCTATTTACTACTCATCAAAAATGTAACTCATTAAACCCTCCTCAATTAGACACCAACTTAAAAAGTTCAATCCTACATCTGTTTTCCTGTCTCCTCATCCCAAATCTTAGAATCAGAAAAAAATTTAAAATAGGGACAAACAAATGTTTTATAAAAGATGTTCTTTATCATTTAAAACCTCTGCATGTGTCTATATAGTTAAAGAGATAGTCTAGGCACAGTTCTGAAGCAACAGAGCAGACTAAAGGAAAAGTAAAATTATTAAAACTGAAGAATTGATGGAGAATAAATAAATGAGAATTTTATTTAAAAAGTCAAACATTACAATGATCACACTTGCCTTCAGAGTTTTTGCAATAGCTTTGTATTAGTGATTCTCTTTCTCACATTCTGCCATCCCTGCTTAACAAAACATTTAACCCTTCGCCATCCTACTTACAGTTTCGAATGTTTAGAAACAAGATTAATATCAACATTAGTTACATTCTTCAGAATAAAGCAAGAAAAATAAATCTAACTCCAGGCTCTTCCGGTATTATTGTGTTTTGAAATTGCCCCCATCATGCTGAAAAATTACACTACAAAGGATAGCCTGCTTTCAGCATTTGGTCTTGTATTCTCCATGTTAAATATTATTTTCTACTCAGGAATACATGAGACACTTTTATCCTGCAAACTCAAAAAGTATCTAACACATTTGCTTCTATTTTACAAAAAATTTATACCTATCTCTTGAAAAACAAACAGAAAAGATGACTCTTGTTATTTTATTTGTATGTGTTATCAAACTCTTTCTTATTTGTCATTTAGTAGGACATTAGATGCTCATTTTATCATTTCTGAGCATAGAACAACTGATTAATGCATAAATTTCATGCAAAAGATCACAAAGTTTTTGGCATTTTCTAGTACTATTTATATTCCTCTATGTATAATGTGGTCCCATTTCAAAGGCAGTCAGTTGTTTAGCTTTTTCCAGTTTTATTTTATTTGATATTATGATATAATTACATTATTTCTTCCTTCCCTTTCTCCCCTCCAAGTCATCCCACATACTCCTCCTTGGTCTCTTTCCAATCAAATTCAAATCCCCTTTATACATTGATTATTGTTACAATTATTCTTCTGTGTTGTTCAATTCCTTTTCCTGGCTATGCTCGACTTTCCTTTAGACTTCCTCAAGCGCTTTAGGATGCAACTCATGTCCACAGCAATTCCAATCACGAACTAACATCCATGAATGACCAACTTATGTACTGTTAAGTTTATTTCCATCTATCTATTTTACCTGAATAATAACAACAGCATCTTGTCAGAGTTAGGTTTCCCTGTGTCATCTCACATAAAATGCCACATGGAATCTTCCATTAGGAATATATGAAGCTAATTACATATGCCTTAAGAGGCCACTGACCAAGGGACACTGCAAAAGTGTGAAGGCTTTGAAAGAGCTCATGGTTACATGATTTTTTCTCTAGAGAATTATTTGTTTTGGTCAGTGTGGCCAAAGAACTCTGAAACTCAGATACTGCAGAGAAAGAGGGAAATAAAAGTGAATTGTTTTTGTCTCATTAAGCTACCTGGATCCAACAATTGGTAATTATTCATTGTAATTATTCCTTACTTCAAGGAAAATATTTACTAAAAATTAACTATAAATAATCAATCGATTACAAATATGCTGGGCCAATGAGTTGGCTCTATGGTTAAAGGCAATTACTATCAAGCCTGGGAACCTGAGTTCCATCCCTGAAACTCACATGTGGAAGAAGAGAACTAACTCCTAAGAGTTGACTCCATCTCCACACAAGCCATCCTTTACAAAAACAAATAATAATTATAAAGTATTTTTAACCTCATATTGTAACGTGATAAATAAAAGACCCAGAGACTGATATTGGGATTCAAACTTCAAGCTGAAGAACAGAAAAGCAAAGTAGCAGCCCACTAGTTCTTACCACTACCTCGGGCTAAACTGGCTGATCCTACTGCCTCTCCTCAGTGTGGCTGAGAATGAATGCCTCCTCCTGAATGCTGAAGATCCTTCTTCTTTTACACCCCCCTAGTGCTGGGATTAAAGGTGTGTGATCTGTTACTCTCTTAGACCGATTCAAACCCATGTATCCCTGGGTGTCCTTGAACTCAAAGATATCTGTCTACCTCTTAATCCTGAGCCCCAGGATTAAAGGTGTGTACCACCACCTCCTAGCTTCTGGCTGCTGGGATTAAGGGGTATGCCTGGCTTCTATGGCTTGTGGTTGACTTTGCTTTCTGAATTCACAGTCAAGCTTTAATAAATCATAAATATCACCACATCATAATTTTGGTGCTGAATATAGTTTCTTTGTGTATATGTACCACATTTTCATTATCTATTCATCAGGAAATCTGTGGCTTAGCCCATTTTATAGCTATGGTGTATAGAAGAGCAAAAAAACCATGAATGTACAAATATCTTTGCAATAAAATATAGTCTATGGTCATCTGAATAAGAATATTTCCTATATGCTCAAATGTTTGACTACTTGGTTGCCAGTTGGGGGCACTGTTTGGGTAGGTTTGGGAGATATACCCTACTTGGTAGATGTGTGTTACTGTGATGTGTGTTACTGAGTTCAAAGCCTCACAGCATTCACAGTGCTCTATCTGTCTGTGCTTAAAGGATGTAAGTTCTTAGTTCCAGTCACCATGCTTCTACTCTGCCATCATGGATGTTTATTTCTCTGTAACTATAAATCCAAATAAACTCTGACTTCTTCTATAAGTTGCTTTGGTCATGCTATTTTATCTCATATAAATGGAAAAGTAAGTAAGACAGAGTCCTTTAGGTATGTGAGCATGACTGGTATAGCTGGTAAATCATAGTTCTATTTTAATTTGTTTCTTTTTAATTTTTTTTGGTTTTTCTAGACAGGGTTTCTCTGTGTCTTTGGAGCCTATCCTGGAACTCGCTCTGGAGACCAGGCTGGCCTCGAACTTACAGAGATCCACCTGCCTCTGCCTCCCAAGTGCTGGGATTAAAGGCATGCGCCACCAACACTCTAAATTTATTTTTAAAACTTTTCATATAACGTATTTTGGTCGCATTCTTCCCCTAACTCCAACTCCTCCCCATGCTCCCATCCCTACCCACCAAAATTCATATTCTTACCATCCCTTAAAAAAAACAAAGCAAAAACAAAAAAAAAGCTTTAATAAACACCAAAACAAACAACAACAAAAGCATGGAGTCTGTTTTGCATTGGACAACTATTTCTTGAGCACACAGCCTTTTCTGAGGTCATATACTCAGTATCACTCCACTAAAGGAAACTTACATACCCCGTTCCAACATTTACCAATTGCAAATAATTTCCTGGGAGTGGAAACTCATGCCCATTACCACTTCTTCCTGATGGGATATTTTCTGGTTTGAACTTGTGCAGATATTGTGCATGCTATTATAGTCTCTGACAGTTCATTTGCCCAACAGCCATGCTGTGTCTAGAATATGCTGTTTCCTTAAAGTCATCCACTACCTTTGCCTCTTGTGATATTTCTGTCTCCTCTTCCACATAGATCTCTGAGCCTTGAGGGGAGAGGTCTAATACAGTCATCGCATTTATGGATGAGTGATCCAAAGTCTATCATCCTCTGCATGCTATCCAGTTCGTGGTTCTCTGTGTTAATAATGCTCTACTGCAAGAAGTTTCACTGACGGGAGTTGAAGGATTTATTAATCTATAGGTATAGCAATAATGCTGTTTAGATCCTTTTATTAGCAGAATAATTGTACATTTTTCTATTGAGTCTATGGCCTATGTAGTCTTAGGTTCTTGATATAATTAGCAATGTCAGATATGGGTTCCGTATCATCAAATGTGTCTTAAGTCCAACCAAATAGTGGTTTGTTAGTTCCATGGCATTTGTGTCATTATTGCACCAGTGGGTATATCTTGCAGGTAGGTGTAGGTGGAGTTTCTCTGTCCCAGCAGATGCTCCCAAATGACACAAAGACATTATTAATTATGAATGCTCAGCCAATAGTTTAAACTTGTTTTTAAATAGCTCCTATAACTTAAACTAACCCATTTCTATTCATCTATGTGCTGCCCAGAGGTTTATTCACTTCATTCATGAAGTTCTCATGTTGCTTCTTCCTCATCTGACTCCATCCTCCTTCTTCCTAGAATTCTCTCTGCCCCCAAAGCCCTGCCTAGCTATCAGCCAATCAACTTTTTATTAACAATGAGAGCAACACATCTTCAAAGTGCACAGAAGGGTTATTGCGTAGAATTTCCCCCTTTTGTCTAATTAAAAAGGAAGGTTTTAACTTTAATATAGCAAAACTATATATAGCAAAACAGTTATCAAGTAAGAATTGCAGTTCTATTATCCAGTCCATTTGTATTTGAGAAAATACTCTATCATCTATCTTATCTTTGTAAGTCTAAAGTTTTATACCTGGTTTACCTTTTATCATAGCTAAGGAAAACTTTAAGTCTAATTATTTAGTATTTAACTCCATCAAAGACCCCACAAGGCTGTAATGCTACCTAACAACAGGGATGTCTGGCTGCCTGGACAGTCCCCAAAGTTCTTTTGCAACGTTGGGGCATCCAACTTTGCCCTACAGACCTAGAAATCTGACAGATATTTTTGAGAAGCAAGAAATTTTGAAGGACTTTCCTACCTTTTCTTGGCAAAGTTTAGCAGTTGCTTTCTTTTGTGTCCTGCTTTGACAATATACTATCAGCAATTGAGGCAAGGGCTGTTTCTTTGTCCAAATGAGTAGCTTTTACCATAAAGAAAGCAAACTCCATATGGAGGTTCTTTGATGCCATTCATCTTTTTGTTAGTTTGTTTTTTATTTTATTTTAGAAACAATCTTATTTTACATATCAATCCCCCCATTCCCTCACCCTCCCATCCTCCCACCAACACCCCAACCCACCCACTCCCCTAGGATAGTGAGTCCCTCCTACCAGGGATCATCAAAGTCCTTCACATCATTTTGGGGAAAGCCTTGGCCCCCTTTCGTGTATCTGGGCTGCAATAATATCCCTCCATAGGGAATGGGCTCCCAAAGTCCATTTGTGCACTAGGGATAAACACTAGCTCCATTGTTAGAGGTTCCATAGACTGCCCAGGCCTCCTAGCTGGCACACACATTCAGAGGGCTCCGTTCGGTCCATCATTCATCTTCTTTTGAAGTAAATTGGTGCTGTCAGGAGCAGATGTGTCTCAATGTCATGAAAAGCCTTAGGTTATTAAACATATTAAATTCCATATTCTATGGTCTTTGAAGTGTTTGAAGACCACCTATCTATCTAAATATATCTCTTTATGACCTGGAAAGCGCACCTAATATGACTGTAAGTTTGATAGTTATGATTGACTATTAATCTATATTTCTTTATTATCCTAAATATCTTTCATGGACTAAAGCATTATATTACATAATTAAAGGAGCTGCATAGGTACAATACCTTAAACAAAAATAGAAACGCATGTCCAATATAACAAAAACAACCTTAAATTTGTAGCAATATAAAAGTCCATACCAACAAATTTTTTGAGATTAATAGTTACTTTTGGGATTAAAGTAGATTCAATAATCTACCCTTTTCCTATCATCCCTTTAATATATCCACCTTTCTTCCTTTAGAAATATATCTTTGAATTAAACTCTTTTATTTAGCTTTCTGACTATGACCAAAACAACGTTTAACCAACAGCTTATATATGATAACAAACATCCATAAGCCATTTTGGGGGAATATTGTCATTGCTTTCTCTAGACTGCTTCCTGTTGTCTTGGGGTGCTGGAATCTTTGAGAGAACCTCGAGTACAACCATGATAATTGTTAAGTATTGGCTGGACCATCTCAGACAGTAGCCTTGAAGCTGTTCTGGATGTGGAACACATAGGAAACTGCAACAGAGGCATTTTGAGATGCTAGATCACTTGGAACATCCATTTTCATTGGTATCTGGTCCCCTTGTTCTGAAAATACATAAACTTTTAAAGGTAGCATACATGTCTGTATTAATGCAAGTATAGATTATGTGTTGTACACAAGTCAGCTAAAGATTTTTTTGTTTTATGTTTGAGCAGTTTTGTTCATGTGTTTTGTAGGGGCTTTTTAGGTTTATTTCTTTATGTCTGTAGGCAGAATTTTCAGGGGGTCTTCCCCAATCAAATCTGATCCATATCAACCTAGAATGAATCCACAACCTCTCATTTCCTGTGGAAACAAAAGCATACCAATCTCTTTCCCAAAGTAACACATGTTTCTCTGTGTCCTGGCAGACTCTCCCAAATTACCACAATAAGACTCTTAATAATTATAAATGCTCAGCCAATGTCTTAGACTTGTTTGTAACTAGCCCTTATGACTTAAATTAACCCATTTCTATTCATCTGTCTTGCCCCAAGGCTCATTTACCTCATCTATGAACTTTCCATGTTGCTTTGTCTACATCTGGCTTGCAACTCCTCCAACTCCACCCTCCTTCTTCCCAGCATTCTCTCTGCCCTGAAAATCCTTGCTAGTTATCAACCATTCAGATTTTCATTAACAATGAGAACAACGCATCTTCACAGTGTACAGAAGGATTATTCCACAGCAAGTAGGTCACCATTTTAACTCACAGGGTTTGTGGGTAGGTAAAATTGATGATTACTTTTCTCCGCCAGTAGTGTGTGTATCACCCCCCAGCACTATAAAAAATAGTCAGTACTTTTTAGATGCCTTCACAATAGTTTCCATAGTGACTATCTATAACCCCAACAATACTGAATAAGGATTCCACTTCTCTGACATCCTCACCAACAATGGTTGTCATTTGTTTTCTTGATGATAAAGATTCTGACTGGAATGAGATAGAATCTCATTGTAGTTCTAATTTATACTTCCCTAGTGCCTAATGATGTTGAAAATTTTAAAACCTTTTTCTTCATTTTCTCATGCAATAAATCCCAACTTCAGCCTGACCTCCTCCCAGTGTCCCCACCTCCCCTCTCCATCATAAACTTCTCTGTTTCCCTTCAAAAAACAAAAAGCAGGCCTCCCTGAGATATCAACAGACTATGCCATAACTAGCAAGAAAAAATAAGACTAGGCACAAACCCTCATATCAAGGCTGGAGGCAACCCAGTAATAGGAAAAGGGTCCCACAAACAGGCAAAGAGTCAGAAATATCCCCATCCCCACTATTATGAATACCAAAAAAAAAAAAAAAAAAACCCAAGCTAAACAACCACAGCATGTGTACAAAGGGTGCAGACCCTTCCAGGCTCCATGATTGCCACTTCAGTCTCTGTGAGCCCATGTGAGCCCTGTTTAGTTGATTCTGTGGGCCTTGGTCTCCTGATATCCTCTGACTCCTACAACCCTTTTTCCCCCTCTTCTGTAGGTTTCCCAAGCTCCACCCGGCTGTGGGTCTGTGCATCTGCTTCCATCATCTGTTGGAGGAAGCCTCTCTGATGATGTCTGGGCTAGGCACCAATCTATGAGTATAGAATATCATTAGGAATCATTTCATTGACTCTTCCCCACAGTATGTTTGATTATATTCCAGGTTTCAGAGTCATCCAGCTTCTAGGTATTGGCTATCCAGGCAGTGTTGACCATGTGCTCCCTCTTGTGGCTTAGACCTCAAGTTAGACCAGTAAATGGATGGCAGCTCCCACATGCTCTGAGCCATCATTGCCCCAGGGCATCTTGCAGACAGGACAGGTTGTGGGTCTAAGGTTTTGTGGCTGGATTATTGTCCTCGACTCGCCACTGGGAGCCTAGCCTGGTTACAGAAGATGGTCAGTTCAGGCTCCATGTCCTCCAAAACATTTATTAACATTTGCAACTTCTCTTTTTAAAACTTGCTATCTAGCTCTATAGCCCATTTTAACTAGGTTGTTTTCTTATAAAGATTTTAGGTCTTGATATAGTCTACATAGTCATAGTTTCTCGGATATATCGATGGGAAAGATTTTCTTCCATTCAGTAGACTACCTCTTCACTCAATTAACAATTTTTTCTGTTCTACAGAAGCTTTTAAATTTCATAAAGACCCATTTGCAAATTGTTGGCTTTATTTCCTGAGACACTGGAGTCTTATTTTGGAAATATCTCCCTAGCCTATATCTTATAGTGTACTACTATGGTTGTTTGAATGAGAAATGCCCCTCATAGGCTCATATATTTGAACACTTCATTAGTTGATAGTGTTGTATGGAGAGTTATGGGACTCACAGAACACAGAATTTTGCTAGAGAAGTGCATTTTCAGAGGTAGGTCTTGAAAGTTTATTGCCTCACCCCACTTCCTGTCCACTTTCTACTTTCTATGTATGCCTGGCAATGTGATTAGCCAGCTTCCTCCTGCAATACCTGATACAATGCCTTCCTTGCTGCTATGAACTTCCCCTCTGGAACCATAAACCAAAATAAACTCTTCCATTAGTTTCCCCACCCCCATTGGTTATGGTATTTTGTCACAACCACAAAAGTAACTAATACAATTACCTACTTTTTCCTCTGACAGTTTCAGAGTTTCCAGTCTATTTTAGCAATTCCTGTTGTCTTATTGCTCTAGCTAACAATCAAATCCTTATATTGGATAACAGCAGAGAGAGTGGGAAATCTTTCTTCTGGTTTTAAATAGAGTGCTTCAAATTTATTCTCCATTTAGCATAATGTTTGTTATAGATTTATAAAGCACAGCTTTTATTATGTTGATATATCTTCTTTTTAAACCTAGCATATTCATGACTTTAATCATGAAATGATGAATTATATTAAATGTTGCCTCTGCATTTACAGAGATGAGCATGCAATTTCTGGTTTTGAGGCGATTTATGTGATGAACCACATTTGTTAATTTAAGCAAGCTGAATCACCCTTGTATCTTTGAATGAAGTCAAATGGGTCCTAGCAAATGAAATTTGGTATTTCTTGAATTCTGTTTACAAGTATTTGAGGCACTTGGATTCACATGTACACATATAGTACACAAATACACATATTTTTGAAACGTTAATAATTGGAAAAGAAAAGTAAAAAGTGTTTCTTTACCTGAAGATCTTAAAGTAACATTCCCTCTTGTATGTTTAAAGGATTTTTTCAGGGAAATGTTTCCTAGATTTGTTATAATTTGCTATGTAAATAAGTGAGATATTGTCATTCCTTACTAAGTCTAAGAAAAATAACATATATATAAATATAAATAAACATATCAAAATATTCAAGGAAATATTTTTCTCAGAAATTCATTAAAATGAATATGTATGCTCAATTAAGAGTGACCAGAGTGCAAGTCTTTAATAATTTGTCTATAACCCATTATCTGGTTAAATACTCTCATCATTGCCATTTTCATTTCTTGGTTCCTGAATGTATAGATCACTGGGTTCAGAAAGGGAGTGACAATTGCATCAAATATGGAGAGAAACTTATCCAAGTGTGTGAAAGAAGAAGGCCATGTATAGATGAACATCACAGGACCAAAGAATAAGACCACCACAGTCACATGAGCTGAAAGTGTAGACAGAGCCTTGGAGGAACCACTTGCAGAGTGTTTCTGAACAGTAAATATGATGACAATATAGGAAATTATCAATATGAAGAAGGAGCCCACAGACATGAATCCACTGTTGACTGAGACCAGTAATTTCAGTTTGTGTGTATCTATACAGGCAAGTTTGATGAACCGGGGAAAGTCACAGTAGAAGCTGTCCAAAACATTTGGTCCACAGAATGGTAAATTTATTACAAAGGCCAGCTGAAACAGAGAATGAATAAAGCCAACAACCCAGGAAGCTACTGAAAACAAGATGCACATCTTTGGGCTCATAATGGTCAGATAATGGAGAGGCTTACATATGGCCACATATCTGTCAAAGGCCATGGCTATGAGCAGCACCATCTCCACACCACCAATGAAGTGAATGAAGAAGATTTGAGTGACACAGCTTCTAAAAGAGATGACTTTGTGTTTTCTCAACAGATCATAAATCATCTTGGGAGAAATAACAGAAGAAACACCTAAGTCAATGAAGGAGAGGTTAGCCAACAGAAAGTACATAGGAGAGTGTAAGTGAGGATCAGATGCCACAGTAAATACGATGAGGGAGTTTCCCATCATGCTTGCTACATAAAAGATAGAGGAGAGCACAAAAAGAAATAATTGGATGTCCCAAGAGTTGGTGAGTCCCAGAAACACAAACTCTGATACCATGGACTGATTCACTCCTTCCATTGGCTGTTGTTGGCAATGCTACCTGAAGGAGAAAATGGGAGGAAACTATAAATTACAATTTTATAAATAGAATAGGAGAATCCCCAAGTTATAAAAACCTATTTTTACTATAGCATTTCAACTAACATTTAAGTGGGTAATGTGAGAAATGTAAGTTCTATGCACAATCAATAATCAGAAAATTATAAAGTAGTTTGAAATATGACTTAACCAAATAAAAATATCTGAAAAAAAGAAATATGACTTAACATCTGTAACAAAAGCTTTCAGCAAAAATTCAAAAGATAGTAATGTTTGATGGATTTTAAAAGAGGATATTAGGACCTGGAGAGATGGCTCATCAGTAAAGAGCACGTGCTACTCTTACAAAGAACCCTACTTTTGTTCTTAGCATCCAAATCAAGTTGCTTACAGTGGTCCATAGTTCTAGCTCAATTGAATCTAAGGACACCTCTTGGTTTCCATGAAATTTCCACAAACATGGAGCATAAACTTAGGCACAAAGATACATATATATCATTTTTAAATGAGCCTTTATAAAAAGAAGATTCTTGCAAATTGTTGATGACAATGTAAATTAACACATCCATTAAAGAAAAAGTATTGTTTTTCATTAAATACAATAGATGCCCCTTATGAAACTGCTGTCCTAATCAGCAATTGCAACTCCAGAACAACTAGCAGCCATTTGGCCACACTGGCTGCAGCCAGGAGGGAATTCTGTTGTCTCAATCCTGGGCTCCATCAGGGAAGCTGAAGGAAACTTTATCTAGATGTCTATCCCTCTATAGATCTCAGGATTCAAAGGTTAAGGTGAAATTCTGCTCTGAATAGCAAGTAGCTAACCCTGCTCCTTGCTCATGTCTCAAAAAAAAAAAAAAAAAAAAAAACAGGATGACCTTCTGCTCAGCCCCCAATTAAGAAACTTAGCTACACGTGGTTCCTCCCTACCACTTCCTGTCAAATAGTTGGTGACTCAGCATCCTCTCCCCAGGTTAATATTATGTAATCAAACAAATGTAACACATCTTTGCATCATTAAACAAACATTCCACAGCATAAATGACTGTAACACATCTTCAACTAAAATTCCACAACAAAGTACAGAAAGTTTTCAAACACTAAAGTACAGACTGGATTTGCAGCACAGTACTGGTATGATTGTCTGACACATTTAAGACCCTGGTCTTCATCCTTAACAGCACAATGCAAAAAGAGAAGTGGGAGGGGCTGTAAGATAGAAAAAAGACAAGAGAAAGGACATAAACAATTAAAATAGAACTACCATGTAATATAACATCTCTCACCTTAAGGGTATATATCCAGAAGAAAACACTATCATATCAATATGTTTCCCCATTTTCATTGTACCATTATTCATAAAAATTAATATTAGGATGAACATCTTCTGTTCATTGAGCATTGATAGACACATGGATTACAAACACACATATATATACACAAACATATCACATAAGAATTTTTTCTTAACTCTATGAAAATATTTATCATATTATATTATAGTTTCATTTATTCAGAGAAGAAACAGCATAGACAACATCTGGATTTTGGATTCAAGACCCATGATTAATGAACTACATACTGTCTACCATCTGAAAAGATAATAAAACCCCTGGTCTTGTGTTTTATTTCTCTATTAAATGAATTAGAATTGTTACTTCATTAAGTTACAGGAATGAAACAAAGATCACAATCATGTGTTCAGAATGGATCAGGAAGAACAGGGTGGGATGGCTATAGACACAATCATGTCTATAATAGATAAGTGCTCCATTTGTAGATGCTCAATAAATGTTAATAATATCAGTGTCTTTCTTCCTCTTTCTCTTGTCCATAACAGTGGCCAACTCATGAGATAAAGTACTCAAAAACATTAATGAATATGAATACGCAGAGAGCAACACACTACCATGCCAAAATACATTTCAAAATGTAATAACTATCCCCCATTCAGCAACACATGACATTATTCAAACACATTATACAAACTCAACATTTCAAATGTAAAATCAGTGCACTTGCTCATAAGGAACACCATATGTATGTTTAGTAATCAATAAAAATAATTCATTGACCCCTATATAGTTGAATTTATACCTGTCTTCTCATTAGTGCATCTCAAAACTTAGAATGTAGAAATTAGAAAATGAGGGAAAATAAGTATTTAGTGAAAATGGAAAATTCTGTATTTATGTTCTTCTAAACCACATAAAATATACATGGTAATATAATATTAAAGATTAGGTAGAGTTATGAAGTGATAGAAAAAATGTGTTGCAATCTTTGTTTTAAATCATTCTAACTCTGCCCTAAGTTCCTCATAAGCATATTTACTCCAGTTCTTAGGTGTTCCTTACTCTTTCTTTAAAATTCCTCTCCCCACCAGGTACCTGACCTCCATGTTAGCTTAATGAATCTCTCTCTCTCTCTCTCTCTCTCTCTCTCTCTCTCTCTCTCTTCCTCAGTCTCTATCTTACTTCTTTCCATCTCTCTCCTCCTCCCTCCCCTAAAGTGATGCTGGGATTTAAAATTTGCTTTGGGTATATTTCTTCTAAACACTAATAAAATTATTTTCAAGCTTCAAAAAAGTGATAATAAAGGGATAAATAAGAACAAAGGGAAATTCTATACCTAGATAATGTAGAATGCACATATAAAGACTATAAAATTTGAAAAGCTGGTATATAACTGGGAGGAGAAAATGTGGAAGCTTACTGTAAAGTAGGCATAAAATATTTGAATTATGGAATTGTTTCCCTCAGTTGAATGTGTCTGCATTCCCACCACACAGATTGGTTCAAAACATTTCTTAAATCCAAAGAAAACTAACCAAATTTGGACCCTCTTAATTGAAGAGCATAATTACATCTATTTAATATTTGGGAGATGTGAATAGTTCTGTATCCTTTTCAAATAAACAATTAGGTAGAAGTCAACCCATAATTCTTTACAGTCTTCCTGATAAGATCACTGATCAGAATCAAATGATTTCAGAAACTCCAACTATAAACCACAAATGAAAACAAGAAAACAAATTCAACTTTTAGTATTTTTAAGTACCATTTTGTTTTGAAATTTAAAATGGCATTCTATCAGAACATCTGTTCATCTGTTTTCAGCATTGAGACTTTTGGTCTCATCTTAAAATTTACTTCTGATAAGGTATGTATAACACTTTTCTGATCTGGAAAACATGAAAATTTCTGGTAAATTTGCTTCTGCTTTACAGAATATTCACCAAT
This sequence comes from Cricetulus griseus, assembly GCF_003668045.3. NCBI lineage: Eukaryota > Metazoa > Chordata > Mammalia > Rodentia > Cricetidae > Cricetulus > Cricetulus griseus. The sequence continues at coordinate 66,383,625 of NC_048599.1, read as the reverse complement.
ATTTCACAAAAGGCAGTATGAACTAGTCATCTATTTTTAAAAACCAGTGATTGAAAAACTACAAATTTTCCCTTTTTATTTATAAGTATCATTGATATTTTCCTTAGTTATGAGTTCATAGAATATTATATCATTCATTCAATCAATCATCAGTGAGCACAGAATGATGAATTATGACATAAATTTAGTAGAAAATGCTACAAGTTTGTTTGACTTCTCAAGACCATTTACAATGTGGTTCTATCTCAAAGGCAGTCAGTCAGTGACTTAGCTTTTCCCAATACTTCAGTTGTTTAACAACTATTCCCCTATGCTGTTCAATTCCTTTTCCTGACCTCCCTCTACTTTTCTTGTCTTCCTCAAGCATTTTAGGATGTGACTCTTGTCCAAAGAAGTTCTAATCATAAGCTGACATCTGAGAGAATAAGCCACCCAAGCAATTTTAAGTTATTTCCATCCATCCATTTTACCTGAATGATAACAGCAGCATCTGTCAGAGTTGGGTTTCTCTGTGTTCTGTCACATAAAGTGCCAAATGGAATCTCCCATTAGGGAGGTGAGGGGCTAATTATATTCACCTCAAGAGGCTGCTGACCAAGAGATGCTGCAAAAGCATGGTAATTCAGAAGGATCATGTGGTTATAGAATTCTTTTCTCTTGAGATGTGTTTGGTTTGGTTATGTGACCAAATAATTTTTGTAGCTCACTGTATGATATTTAGGAATAAATGTGAGTATATGTTTGTGACAACAATTAAAAGGAAAAGGAGGATTTGGAGGCAGGAACAGGAGGGAGAAATGATGTAATTATATCATAATCTCAAACTAAAAAGAATAAAATAAAAAATAACTGTATTGAAGGATTTTTGGAAAGGAAGTAAAAAGCTTCATAGCCTTATGAACTTTGCAATAAACAGGTCTATAGAACACATTCAATTATGAACATATTGACTCTGAATTCCAAAGAAACACATCAAGAATTGGCCCCTTTCCAGTATCAAGAATTGCAAAGTCTAACAATATAAAGGAGACATACTTGCATGTGCAAAATTATGCTCATGTTGCTTACATAAATGATATGATTCATATTCTATAGTCAGACATACAAGTGTCTTTTGGAACAATCTAGTACACATTCTATTCTTTATTCATAAGGTCTAATTATCATGGTGTCACTACAGTAATGAACGAGAACAATCATTCATATACCAATAACTTCAAGATCCCTGTCTGATCATACATATTTACTTTATGTAACTAAACCAAGTTATACAGCTAATAAATCATGAACCAATGATTTTTTGGTGGTGGTGTACACCTTTAATCCCAGCGACTGGGAGAAAGAGTCTGGTGAATCTCTGTGGGTTCAAGGCCACCCTAGTCTACAGAGCAAGTTCCAGCTTAGTCAAGATTATTACACAGAGAAACCCTGTCTCAAAAAGTGAAAAAATAAAATAAAATAAAAGATACAACTCAGATTTTCCCATAACATTTTAAACAGCCTTTTCTCTGGTTTCCCTTTTCCTTTGCCCAAAATATATCTCACACAATTATAATAGAATATGTTTCAAAAGAAGATAAAGATCTAAGTTCTCTTTGGAGCTTCTAATGAATAATGGGAGATAAACATATTTCCTTAAGGTATCTTAAATTTAAATATAGAAGTTTCAATTTTTAACTTCCTTATAAAATATTCTCCTCTAGAACAAATGCTGGTTAATTCTAGATATTGTTTTCTATGTGTTATTAGAATTGTCCATAAATTCTTGAACCAATGATTTTTAAATTCTTTTTTCTAAAGACTGTACAACATCCTTTGAGATGCAAGAAACTTACTAAACTTACTTGACTCAATTAAATTAAAAAGTGTTTTACATGCAAAACCTCTCTGATGCAAATAATATTCAAATACATATAAATGTTCCATGTTGGATCAGTACACAATTGAAACAAATAAAGTTAGCCACTGAATTACTATTTAAAAACAGATGTAGACATCTTGCTTCAAATGGTAAAAAAAAAAATAAACAAATAACCCTTCTTTCGAAAGTAAAACAGGAATAAATTTCACTCATTGCATTCATTCCCTCTTATACAACCATGCAGTGTGACTTTTTCTGAGGATATAAAAAGCAATATCTATTCACACCAATGCCCACTACTACTCGAAGAATGTGTCTTCTGTTTATAAGCTTCTTCCAACATATCATTGTTTTCAAGATGGCTCCCTAAATCTATAAGACACTGGGAGGTGAAAACTATATAATGAAATTCTTTTACAAGGAGTCCGACAGATTTATGGAGGTTTGTAGCCATATGTTCTGAGAAAACACATTTTTCTCTTAGACTTATTTAAATAAACCTTTATTTTTAAATTAGTAAGTCCCTCTTGGGAGGCCTCACTCTCCCTAGGGAATGGGTGGAGGTGAGATGGAGGTTGGTGGGGGGAATGGGAGGGTGGGAGGAAGAGGGAACTGGGACTGGTATGTAAAATAAGATTGTTTTAATATAAATAAAAATTTATGTAAAAAATTAGTAAGGTGCAATAGACCCCATCTCTTGCATCAACTGTTTTTCTTTTTTTCAGGTTTTATTTATTTATTTATTTATTTATTTATTTATTTTTCCATTCATTTATTTAGCTCATAAAGTCATGCACAATTATGATACACAATACAGTATGTTCACAATGCCATGACTAAATTAAACCAATTAACATGTTATATCACACATATTCAACATTTTTGTATTGAGAACACTTAAAGTATACTATCTCACAACTTTTAAAATATAGCATATTGTTATCAACCATATTTATCATGCTCTCAGTAGGCCTCAAGATTTCACAGAGTCCATGCCTCTTGTCCAACTGCAGTTTTATATCCTTAAACTAATCGTTTCCCCATTGTTAAAAGACCCATATTGAAGCCTAATAGGCACAATTCTGCTCTCTGTTCCCATAAGTTCATCATTTCTAGGTTACACATAAAATTGAAATTGTGTGACATTTGTCTTCCAGTGTGTCACTTATTTTTTTTTTGGCAAGCATATAACTTTACTACTTACTAAAGATGAAATCAAATTTGCATGCACAGATGAGCACTCACTGAAACACCTTGGATTCATCACATATTTGAGTTTCACTTAGCTTATATATATTTATATAATTATAATTATATTTATATTTATATAAAAAGAACAATAATGGCAATATGTTATGCATCAATAGCAGCAACAGCTTTACCAGGTTCTGCAGTCCCTTGAACAAAATTGTAGAGACATCCAGCACACTCTATTTAAAAATAAATAAATAAATAAATAAACAAACAACAAAAAAAGAAAAAAGAAAAAAGAAAATCCCGGAAAACAGCACAGTGTTGTTACTCTTCTGGTACTTGGCACCATTTGTTTTTTAAATTAGCTTCTCAGTCATCATCTGGGAGGAAACCATTCTGAGCAACATCATTAAAAACAGCTCTGATAAAGGATGGTCACTACTATGTATCATAAAGCATGTGAATATGTATCATATTCACATATGAGTGAATACATATAATGTTTGCCTTTTTTGTGATTGGGTTACCTCGCTCAGAATGATTTCTTCGAGTTCCATCCATTTTCCTGCAAATTTCAAGATTCCGTTGTTTTTTCTGCTGAGTAATACACCATTGTTTAAATGTACCACAATTTCTCTATCCATTCTTCCACTGAGGGGCATCTAGGCTGCTTCCAGTTTCTGGCTATTACAAAAAATGTTGCTATGAACATGTTTGAACATATGTCCTTGTTGTATGAATGTGCTTCTTTTGGGTATATGCCTAGGAGTGGAATTGTTGGATCTTGTGGTAGACTCATTTGCATTTTCTTGAGGAGTCGCCATACTGATTTCCACAGTGGCTGTACAAGTTGGGACTCCCACCAGCAGTGGAGGAGTGTTCCTCTTTCTCCGCATCCGCTTCCTCTCCAGCATAAACCATCATTGGTATTTTTGATTTTAGCCATTCTGACAGGAGTAATATGGTATCTCAGAGTTGTTTTGATTTGCATTTCCCTGATGACTAAGGATGTTGAAAACTTTCTCATGTGTCTTTCAGCCATTTTAGATTCCTCTATTGAGAATTGTCTATTTAGTTCTGTACCCCCACTTTTTAATTGGATTGTTTGGTGTTTGGGGGACTAGCTTCTTGAGTTCTTGTATATTTTGGAGATCAGCCCTCTGTCAGATGTGGGGTTGGTGAATATCTTTTCCCAGTCTGTGGGCTGCCGTTTTGTCTTGCTGCCTGTCTTCATTGCCTTACAGAAGCTTCTCAGTTTCAGGAGGTCCCATTTATCAATTGTTGACCTCAGTGTCGGTGCTACTGGTGTAATAATGTTCAGGAAGCTGTCTCCTGTACCAATTAATTCAAGGGTATTTCCCACTTTGTCTTCTAATAGGTTCAGTGTAGCTTGGATTTATGTTGAGGTCTTTGATCCATTTTGATTTAAGTTTTGTGCAAGGTAATAGGCTTGGGTCTAACTGCAGTATTCTACATGCCTGCAACCAGTTATGCCAGCACCATTTGTTGAAGATGTTCTCTTTGTTCCATGATATAAATTTGGATTGTTTGTCAAAAATCAGTTGTTCATAGGTGTGTGGAGTAATATCAGGGTTTTCAATTCTATTCCATTGGTCTACCAGTCTATTTTTGTGCCAATACCAAGCTGTTTTCAGGACTATAGCTCTGTAATAGAGCTTGAAGTCAGGGATGGTGATGCCTCCAGAAGTTCCTTTATTGTATAGGGATGTTTTGGCTATCCTGGGTCTTTTGTTTCTCCATATAAAGTTGAGAATTGTTCTTTCAAGGTCTGTGAAGAATTGTGTTGGGATTTTGATGGGGATTGCATTGAATCTGTAGATTGCTTTTGGCAAGATTGCCATTTTTACTATGTTGATCCTACCTATCCAAGAGCATGGGAGATCCTTCCATTTTCTGGTATCTTCTTTAATTTCTTTCTTTAGAGACTCAAAATTCTCATGGTACAGGTCTTTCACATTTTTGGTTAGTGTTACCCCAAGGTACTTTATGTTGTTTGTACCAATTGTAAAGGGTGATGTTTCTCTGATTTCTTTCTCCACCAATGTGTCATCGGTGTATAGTAGGGCTATGGATTTTTTTGAGTTAATCTTGTATCCTGCCACTTTGCTGAAGGTGTTTATCAGCTGTAGGAGTTCCCTGGTAGAGTTTTTCGGGTCACTAATGTAGACTATCATATCGTCTGCAAATAGTGAGAGTTTGACTTCTTCCTTTCCGATTTGTATTCCCTTGATCTCCTTTTGTTGTCTTATTGCTCCAGCTAGAACTTCAAGGACAATATTAGAGAGGTATGGAGAGAATGGACAGCCTTGCCTTGTCCCTGATTTTAGAGGAATTGCATTGAGTTTCTCTCCATTTAATTTGATGTTGGCTCTTGGTTTACTGTATATTGCTTTTATTATGTTGAGGTATGTTTCTGTTATCCCTGATTTCTCCAGACCTTTATCATGAAGAGGTGTTGGATTTTGTCAAAGGCTTTTTCGGCATCTAGTGAGATAATCATGTGGTTTTTTTTCTCAGTCTATTTATATGGTGGATTACATTGATAGATTTTCGTATGTTGAACCATCCTTGCATGCCTGGGATGAATCCTACTTGATCATGGTGGATGATTTCTCTGATATGATCTTGTATTCAATTTGCTAGGATTTTATTGAGAATTTTTGCATCAATGTTCATGAGGGATATTGGTCTGTAGTTCTCTTAGTTGTGTCTTTGTGTGGCTTGGGAATCAAGGTTATTGTAGCCTCGTAAAAAGAGTTTGGCAATGTCCCTTCTGCTTCTATTTTGTGGAACAATTTGAGGAGTATTGGTATTAGCATTTCTTTGAATTTCTGGTAGAATTCTGCAGTGGCCCCGGCTTTTTTTGGTTGGGAGACTTTTGATGACTGCTTCTATTTCCTTAGAGGTTATAGGTCTGTTTAACTTGCTTATCTGTTCTTGATTCAATTTTGGTAAGTGATAAGTGTCCAGAAAATTGTCCATTTCCTTTAAATTTTCCAATTTTGTGGAGTACAGGTTTTCAAAGTATGACCTGAAGATTGTCTGGATTTCCTCAGTGTCCGTTGTTATGTCCCCCTTTTCATTTCAGATTTTGTTAATTAGCATGATCTCTCTCTCTGCCTTTTGGTTAATTTGGATAATGGTTTATCTATTTTGTTGATTTTCTCAACTCTTTGTTATATTGATTCTTTGAATTGTTTTCTTTGTTTTGACTTTATTGATTTCTGCCCTCAGTTTGATATTGAACTGCCCTCAGTTATTTCCTGGCGTCTGCTCCTCCAGGGTGAATTTGCTTCCATTTTTTCTAGAGCTTTCAGCTGTGATGGCAAATCTCTGGTGTGGCTATTCTCTAGTTTCTTCATGTGAGCACTTAGAGCTATGAACTTCCTCTTAGTACTGCTTTCAAAGTGTCCCATAAGTTTGGGTATGTTGTGTCAACATTTTCATTGAATTCTAGGAAGTCTTTAATTTCTTTCTTTATTTCTTCCTTGACCCAGGAATGTTGCAATTGCGTGTTGTTCAGTTTCCATGAGTTGGTAGGTTTTCTGCACTTTGATTTGTTTTTGATTTCTAACTTTAAAGCATGGTGGTCTGATAAGACACAGGGGATTATTCCAATTTTTTTGTACCTGTTGAGGTTTGCTATGTTGCCGAGAATGTGGTCGATTTTTGAGAAGGTTCCTTGTGATGCTGAAAAGAAGGTATATTCTTTTGTGTTTGGATAGAAAGTTCTATAAATGTCTGTTAATCCCAATTGGGTCATAACTTCTGTTAGTTCCTTTGTCTCTTTGTTAAGTTTCTGTCTGGTGGTCCTGTCCAGTGGTGAGAGTGGGGTGTTGAAGTCTCCCACTATAACTGTGTGAGGCCTTATTTGTGATTTGAGTTTTAATAATGTTTCTTTTATGAATGTTGGTGCCTTTGTATTTGGGGCATAGATGTTTAGAATTGAGACTTCTTCCTGATGAATTTTTCCTGTGATGAATATGAAAAGACCTTCTTCATCTCTTTTGATTGATTTTAGTTTGAAGTTTATCTTGTTAGATACAAGGATAGCTACCCCAGTTCGTTTCTTGGGTCCATTTGATTGGAGTATCTTATCACAACCCTTTATTCTGAGGTAATGTCTGTCTTTGAATTCCAGGTGTGTTTCTTGTATGCAGCAGAAGGATGGATTCTGTCTTCGTATCCAATCTGTTAGCCTGTGTCTTTTTATAGTCGAGTTAAGACCATCAATATTGAGGGAAATTAAGTTCCATTCAGTGTTTATTGTTTCTTTTTTGGTTTGTTGTTGGTACTGGTATTGTATGTGGATTTACCCTGCCTTTTATTTTGTGTTCTTGTAGAGTGGGATTATCTATTGCCTATGTTTATGCGAGTGTAGTTAATTTCCTTAGGTTGGAGTTTTCCTTCCAGTACTTTCTGCAGGGCTGGATTAGTGGTTACATATTGTTTAAATCTGGTTTTGTCATGGAATATCTTGTTTTCTCCATTTATAGTGATTGAAAATTTTGCTGGTATAGTAGTCTGGGCTGGCATCCATGTTCTCTCAGAGTTGGTAGAATATCTATCCAGGTCCTTCTAGCTTTCAGAGTTTCCATGGAGAAATCTGGTGTAATTCTGATAGGTTTGCCTTTATATGTTACTTGCCCCTTTTCCCTTGCTGCTCTTAATATTTTTTCTTTATTCTGTACATTTGGTGTTTTAATTATTATGTGATGAGGGGACTTTCTTTTGTGGTCCACTCTATTTAGCGTTCTGTAGGCTTCTTGTACTTTAATTGGCATGTCTTTCTTTAGGTTGGGAAAGTTTTCTTCTATGATTTTGTTGAATATGTTTTCTGCACCTTTGAGTTGGGTTTCTTCACCTTCTTCTATACCTATTATCCTTAGGTTTGGTCTTTTCACGGTGTCCCAAATTTCCTGAGTATTTTGTGTTATGGTTTTGTTAGATTTCAGATTTTCTTTGATTGACAAGTTTATTTCCTCTATTTTGTCTTCAGCGTCTGAGATTCTGTCTTCCATCTCTTGTATTCTATTGGCTATGCTTGTATCTGTGGTTCCTGATTGTTTACTAAGCTTTTCCACTTCCAGCATTCCCTCAGTTTGTGTTTTCTTTATTGTCTCTAATTCAGATTTCAGGTCCTGAACTGTTTCCTTCAACTGTTTAATTGTATTTTCTTTGCTTTTTTTTTTTTTTTTTTGGCTTTTCTTGATTTCTTGCATCCTTTGGTTTCATTTCTCTGAAGGATTTTCTGATTTCCTCTCTTTGATACTCAATCATTTCCATGAAGTTGTTTTTAAGGTTGCTCTCTTCTGCTTCTTCTGTGTTCGGATGTTCATGTCTTGCTGGTGTAGAGTTCCTAGGCTCTGGTGGTATCGTATTGGTTTTCCTGTTGTTGGATGTGTTCTTAGATTGTCATCTTCCCATCTCTTGTTCCAGTGGGTACAGTTGGTGTCACTTCCTTTCCTGGTGTGTATGGGTCCAGTGTTCTCTTCAGGTGTGTGCAATTGTCTTTGATACTCTGATGGGTTTCAAGGTGGGTGCAGGCAGGTCTGAGGCACTCGCTCTCCAGGTGGGTGAGAGTAGCACTTGCTCAGAGATGTCAGCAGACTCTGGGTTACTTGGTCCTCAGGTTTCAAGTCGTCCTGTCGAAGATTCCTGGGGAGGGTTTGCCAGGGTGGGCAGATGGAAGTTGGGCCCAAGTTAGGGGCTGAATCAGCTCACCTCTGCACTCTCTGCACTCTGTGGGGGCCGGACTGGCCCAGCGATCTCAGCAGAGACAGGATCCCAGGGTCCTCAGGGACCGATTCTGTCTCCCAAGACAATTTTTATTGGTACATGTAACGAAGCCCTGGTGATCAGCAGGAACTCCTGTCTTCAACAGATTGCTGCTGCTGTGTCTCAACTGTTCTTCTAAGAGAACAATGTTGGGTAGTAACAGGCATAGAGGGATCACCTGTCTAGGCCCCTATGGTCCTCAGATGTTCTTCACAAAACATCCAGCTTCTTGACCACAACCAGATGCTGAAGGGGTCTTGGTCTGAGAGAATAATCAATAAATGTTGCTGTATCCCATTTAATATAAAGAAATCTGACTTTATAGGCCACATAAATAGGCAAAACCTTTTAACAGTGGTGTTAATGTATTAATTTACATACATTAAACCTTTCATGCATCTCTAAGACAAAGACAATTTGATTCAAAGATAATCATTTAAATTAGCTCTTGAATTAAGTTTATTATAGACATTTTGTTGAAAACTTTTTTGTGTATGATTCTCTATTACTCACTAATGGCCATTAAAAAAATGCAGTAGTTCTACTGTATAACTTCAAAATGTTTTGTTTCTTTCTCTCATGGTACCTTTTGACACATTCTAACTGGAGTATTAAATTGTTTAAAACCATTCATTATTCACTTATTTGTTTGTTTTATATACCAACCACAGTCTCCTCTCCTCCCGTTCCCTCCCTTCACCTCCCTTCTACCACCTCCCATTCACTCCTCTTCCATCTCTATTCACAAGGAGTAAGGCCTCCCATGGAAGTTAACAAAGCATGGCATATCAAGTTGAGGCAGGACCAAGCTCCTCCACCTTGCATCAAGGCTGGGCAAGGCATCCCACCATAGGGAATAGGTTCCATCTCATTCAACAGGGACAGGTCCTGGTCCCACTGCTAGGGTTCCCACAGACAGACCAAGCTACACAACCGTCAGTCCCATGCCAGCTCTATCACTTTCAGTCCAGAGTCCATAAGCTCCCGCAAGCTTAGGTCAGCTGTCTCGGTGGGATTCTCCAACATGATCTTGACACCCCTTGCTCACATAATCCCTCTTTTTAATTAGACTCCCATAGCTTGGTCCAGGGCTTGGCTGTGGATCTCTGCATATGTTTCCATCAGCTACTAGATGAAGGCTCTATGGTGACAATTAGGGTGGCCATCAATCTGATTACAGGGAAAGACCAGTTACAGCACCCTCTCCACTATTGCTAGGAGTCTTATCTGGGGTCATCCTTGTGGGTCCCTGGGAGATTCCCTGGCACCAGGTTTCTCCCAAATCCCATAATAGCCCCCTCTATCAAGATATCAATTTCATTACTCTCCTACTCCATCCTTTTCCCAACTTGACCATCCTAATCCCTCATGTTACCATCTCCCTATGGCCTCCACGCTACCTGCCCTACCCTAGGCCTAGCTGCCCCGGAACTTGCTTTGTAGACATGGCTGATCTCAAAATCACAGAGATTCACCTGCCTCTGCTTCCTGAGTATTGGGATTAAAGGTGTGTACCACCACCACCCAGCCTTAAAACCATTAGATTTTAAAAACCATTAATTCATTAGAGCCAACAAAAAAAAGGAAAGGCCATACATACAGAGCACATTACATTTTCAAGTACCTGACAGGTTTTTTCCCCCTGGGTCTCTAATATTGTGGATATTATCTACTTAAATGGAAAAGGCAAGGTATTAATTTAGAAATGAAAAAGCATCCATTTGTGCTGAGAGATTAGATGCAGTGCAGTTCTAAGTGTGGCATTTGGTTTCCAGTAGTTTGCTGTTTGGAAAATATACTAGTAATTCTGGAGCTGATTCTTAATCTAAATGTTCATCAGACAGATTGAGTTATAATTATCTTTATTCTTTTTTATTGTGTCTTTGGTTTCAGTATCAGGTAATACAGCATTCAGAAGTAGAACTTGGAAATGTTCCTTCATTTTCTATGCTATATAATATTTGAGGAGTACTGGTGCTTGATCTTCTTCAAAGGTCTGGAGAATTCTATGCTGAGTTGATCTTTCCTGACCTTCTTTTCAGTTTGCAAATATTTAACTACTGCTTCTACCTCAAATAGATATTATGGTTGTATAAAATACCTCATCTGGATTTGGCTTTGGTAGATCATACATATCTAGAAATTCACATATTTCTTTAGATCTTACTGTTTGGTAGAATATAGATTTTTAAAGTGTTGCTCATAATTTGCTGAAATTCCTCAGTGTTTCTTATACCACATTTAATCTCTAATTTTACTAGTGTGGATCCTGTTTCTCTTTATTTTATTTAAGTTGGCTAAAGTTCATCAATCTTATTAACCTCTTCAGAGAAATGACTCTTCATGGTATTAATTCTTTGTACAAAATTTTCCTTTCTATCTTGTTCATTTCGACCAGTGTTTGATTATCTCTTTCCATCTACTGTTTGGGTAAGTTATTTGTTCTTGATTTTCAAAGGCCTGTAAGTACATTAAGTTATTCATTTGGCATCTCTACAGTTTTTGAGTAGGTACTTAATGCTCTAAATTTGCCTATTTGACTATTTTCAACACTACCTGTGTTTCGTTTACATTCAATTATAGATTTTTTTTTAATCTCAATTTCTTCCTTTAATCAATTAGCATTCAGTAGTGTATTGTTTGGTCTCTATGAGTTTATATGCTTTCTGTAGAACCTACTGGTGTTGATATCCAGCCTTATCCCACTGTGGTCAGATAAAAGGCAGGATGTTATTTCAGTCTTTCTACATTGGTTGAGACATGCCTTCTATCCGAATATGTGGTCAGGTTTGTAGAAAGTTCTATGGCCTGCTGAGAAGTATATGCGTTGTTTAGTATTGGAGTAGAATATTCTGTAGAACATATAAAAGTGTTTATTAATTCCTATAATTTTGTTGTTTGTGGTATGTTCTTGGGCATCTTTTGATTAACTGTCATATTGTTTATACATTCTATGTGCCCTGTTGGGTTTGTTTAACCTTGTCTTCAAATCTAAGTGTTCCATCCAGTGTCCTCTGTAGACCTACCTTAATGTGCTTAAATCTTCTCATCATTGAAAGTTTGCTTTCACCATCATGATGGTTTTCCCAGTTTTAATATTTTCTTTGACCAAATGATCAGTTCCTGTATCTCATCTTTGAGATCTAATATTATCTTTTACACTTCAGCTAATCAATTGATGAAGGTTTCCATTTAGTTTTTTATTTGACTTACTGAATTTTTTTATTTCAAGTTTTGGTTCAGTTTGGCATTTCTTCAAGAACTTTTCTTACCAGTTTCTATTTTCATGTCTTGAATTATTTTCATTTCATTTTTCGCATTATCTCTGTCTTCATCTCATCATTTATTCATAATCAGAGTTCTCAAACATTTTTATTGTTGCTATTTTAAATTCATTTACTTGTGCATCATCTAAGTTGCTTTATTGAGGGGACATTGATCTTTATGAGAGTATTAATTTTTATAGGGGTTATAGTGTATTGTTTATTCATGTTTTGACCTTGTAATGAGACCAAGGCATTGGGAAATAGGTCATTAGCAGTGTTCCTTGGTGTGGGTTGCTTGGTCCCACCTTAATTGAATAGGTGTTTGGAGCTCTGCTGTTACCCAAACTTAAAAGGATTAGCACCAGGTAACTATTGAGTAGGATTCAACATTGGAGCAAATCAATATAGATATGTAAATGAAGTATAAGAAGTAATGCCTGTGGTAATAGAAGCCATGGACATCAAACCAGACCCTGGATGCATCAGAGCCATGGACCCAGACATGATATTAGGCAACATCTCAGGCCCGGACTGTGTGGAAGCCCAGGGTCTGGTCAGCCACCAGATACCATGTTGGTGTCTGAGAGCTATGCTGCTGCTGGGGCTATAGTGATCTGGGTGACCTGTGTTGCCACTGGGGCCATGGTGATGTCTGACCCAAGCTGCAGCTGAGGGCCACATCTGGGTCAATGGTCCTGCTAAAGTTAGGATCTGTGTTGATGTTCATGCCCCATGTTATCACAGGAACATCATAGGAACCATATCAGCCCTACCCTTCACTGGCCTTGGAATATCTGATATTGCCCTCTCTAGACACTGCAGCAAGAAAGCTGGTCCCAACCCTCATGAAAGAACTAACTCTCCATACCCCTATACTCAGGGGAGATGGCTCCACCCCTCACCATGAGCATGGGAGAGCTTGCCCTGATTGCATGGGCCTAGAAGATCTGGACCTGCCCCTCACCTGAATGTGGTGATCCCAGTGACTCGGACTGACCAGCTCAGCAACTGCCAGGCCCACATCCTTGTCCTTGGGTTGGACCACTCTAACATCTACACTATCTATGATCTGCTAGAGCATATGAGGGGACTGATTCTATGGGACACTAGCCACAGGATCCCCATGACTCCTAGCAACAGAAGGATATCTGAAAGTAGTTTTGGTGAGGGTCCAGAAATGCAGTGTCTATCTCAGTATGGTCAATTCCTGTGACTTTTATCACAAAGATACACTTGCAACTGACTTGGGACATGGGGGAACTAAAAGAAGAGATTGATAGCAAGGAAGGAAACTCTAAGAATATTAGTGGTCCCATAAATTTGTAGAACACCAGCATGCTAAGAGAAATGAATATTAATTTGATTCCAACAATATTCCACCATCTAAATGTCACCCAAACTTCCCTTGGAGTGGTATGGGAAGCCAAAATTAAAAAGTAAGATGAAAAACATACAAAAAGGTAAATGGTATTAAATACCTTTGAGTAGTCTACTATAATCAGAAGAAAAATCAACACGTTTCCTTGGCACCTGTTTGTTGTTCCAAACATAACTCACACAGTTTCTACCCAAGAATATACAAATGTAAGACTCTGATGTGCACTCAAAAATTCTAACTTCCTTCCATAACTGGGAAAGCCCAAAAGAGGAATCAGGCAGTATGCAAGATGCACACATGGAAAAATGACCCAGTTCAATAATTCTTGTATAAATGTTCTGTGATATGTAACAAGAAGTCTTTTCTTATCCAAACAGTTCCATTAAAAAATGACAGAGTCTACAGAGATGGCTCACCTTTTAAGTGATTGCACTACTATTTCAGAGGACCCAAAATTGGTTCCCAGCACCTAATTCAGGTGGTTGGTTGAAAAGACCTTAACTTCTACCATCAACACATCAATGCCCTCTCCTAGACTCCAAAGGGACCCGCACTTACACATGCAAGTACACACACAAATAAACATAATCTTAAAATACAAATAAATACTTTTAAAGAAGAGTTCTTCATGTTCTGAAGACCTTAAAATGTACATCTTTCTTCTTTCTAAGAGTTCACATCATGTAGATATTATTCCTTAGGAATTGAGCTTCATTGTATTTTGAGATATAAATATATTTAATTTGTGTTTCCAAGACTATTGTCCCTTATTACTAAGTATAAAACAAAACAGCATATATCATGTAAATAACTATCAAAATAAGCAAAGAAATATTGTACTCAGTAATTAGTTAACAATGAACTTCTGTGCTCAGTTAATGTTCACAGGTCAAGTTTAATAATTTGTCTATAACCCATTATCTGGTTAAATACTCTCATCATTGCCATTTTCATTTCTTGGTTCCTGAATGTATAAATCACAGGGTTCAGAAAAGGGGTGACAATTGCATCAAATATGGCCAGAAACTTATCCAAGTGTGTGGAAGAAGGCCATGTATAGAAAAACATAATAGGACCAAAGAATAAGACCACCACAGTCACATGAGCTGAAAGTGTAGACAGAGCCTTAGAGGAACCACTTGCAGAGTGTTTTTGAACAGTAAATATGATGACAATATAGGAAATGATCAGTATGAAGAATGAGACTACAGACATGAATCCATTATTGATTGAGACCAGTAATTCCAGTCTGTATGTATCTGTGCAAGCAAGTTTGATGAACCGGGGAAAGTCACAGTAGAAGCTGTCCAACACATTTGGTCCACAGAATGGTAAGTTTACTACAAAAGCCAGCTGAACCAGAGAATGAATAAAGCCAACAACCCAGGAAGCTACCGAAAACAAGATGCACATCTTTGGGCTCATAATGGTCAGATAATGGAGAGGCTTACATATGGCCACATATCTGTCAAAGGCCATGGCTATGAGTAAAACCATTTCTACACCACCAATGACATGGATGAAGAAGATCTGAGTGACACAGCCTCTAAAAGAGATGACTTTATGCTTTCTAAATAGGTCACAAATCATCTTGGGGGAAGTGACAGAAGAAATACCCAAATCAATGAAGGAGAGGTTAGCCAACAGAAAGTACATAGGAGAATGTAAGTGAGGGTCAGATGCCACAGTAAACACGATGAGGGAGTTTCCCATCATGCTTGCTACATAAAAGATGGAGGAGAACACAAAAAGAAATAATTGGATGTCCCAAGAGTTGGTGAGTCCCAGAAATACAAACTCTGATACCACAGACTGATTCACTCCTTCCATTGGCTGTTGTTGGCAATTCTACCTGAAGGAGGAAATGGGAGAAACTGTAAATTACAATTGTATTAACAGAATAGGAGAATCCCCAAGTTATAGAAGCCCATTTTACATCAGCAGTACAACTAGCCTAAAGTCAAACAGATATGAATAAGTGCTAAACATGAACAATCATAAGAAAATTATACATTGAAACTATTGTGAACTATGACTTGACACATGTGAAAAAATATTTTGTAAAAAAAAAATCAAAAGATAACAAAGTTGGATGGATTTAAAGAGGCTAAAGAGATTCCTCAGCAGTTAACAGTGTTCCCATGTCTTCTATAGAACCCAAGTTTAGTTAGCAGCATTCACATCGAGCAACTACCTACTTCTGCCTGTAATTCCAGGTCCAGAGAATCCAATGCCCTTGTCTGGACTCCATGAGCACCTGTCCATACATGACATATACTTAGATGTAAATACATATAAATACTTTAGAGATAAATCTTTTAAAAGAGGGCATCATTATAAACTGTTGATAAGAATATGATGTAACATTGTCAAAATTTTAAGGGCAGACTGGATTTGTAGTACAATAAATTTGCATTTGCTGACATATATAAGACCCTGAGCTTAACCCTCAATAATACCAAACAAAAAGAGAAGTGCACAGATTGTAAGGACGAAAGGAAGGGAAAAGAAAAGGAAGGAAAGAGTAAAGAAGAACTATCATATGATAGAGAAATTCTCACCTTCAGGGTATATATCCTGAAGAAATGACATTATCAACTGAAAATTATCTCTTTTTCATTTTTATTTTAGCATTATCCATAAACATTATATTGAACAACCTGCCTTCATTGATAGATGCATGTACAACATACACACACATCAGGACCCAAGACCATTATGTACTTTTTTAAAGAAGGAATTTTGTATTTATAATTACATTAACAAGCCTGGAAGTTATGGTGGTAAGTGAAAATACAGTCTCAGTTATTGAAAGATCTCAGTAGAAATGGAACCTAAAGAAGCCAGGAAGAGAAGGTCAAAAGATTATAAGAGCCAGAGGTGGTAGATGACCCCAGGATCAGACACAAAACAGGGATGATACACAATTGAACACACAGAGACTGATAGCACACAGAAAACCTACACAAGCTTGAGCCAGACAAATTCCCAGCACTGAGAAGGGGGAGTAGACACAGGATTTTGTACCTAATCAAGAAGCTATTTTAAATTCATACCTGCTGGCAAAGTCTTAGTTTTGTTCAATAGTGTGACACTGAGGATATCAGCTTCATCCCAAGGTAGGCCCCATGCTCAGGAAAAGTGACCCAACACAAAATGCACTCATATTATTGTGTGTTAGTTTGGTTGGTTGGTTGGTTGGTTGATTGGTTGGTTGGCTTTATTTTGTTTTGGTACTTTTTGTCTTTGGAATTGTTTGTTTTGATTTTCATATTTTTTAGTATTGGGGGAATATCTGGGAAGAATTGGAGAAGGGGAAAGAGTATGATCAAAATATATTTATGAAAAAAGTAATCAAATAAATACCAAAAAAGGTACACTCATAGAAAAATGCAGTGATGTACCATTAGCAAATTAGAAAGTGTTGGAAGGTGAAAATGGAAGATATTTGTCAAAAGAGAAAAAAATACTCAGTTAAACAGGATGAAGAGCTCCTGAATTTCTTGTACAGCATGGTGACTGTGGTTAAAATCAGTTCTCCATCACATACTTGAATATCTCCAAGTAGATTTTCAATGTTCTTATCAGGAACAGATATGTAAGGTGAATGCTACTTACTTCCTTTTAGTCAAACAATGTTCACTCGTATTAAAACATCTCATTAAACACCATAAATATCTATAAAAGATAAAGGATGAAAGTGCTTTTATGCTCACATTTTTTTTATTGTGACCATACACAGAAGGTGGTGGCAGTCATGGTGTAATGTTATAGGAAAACTTCCATGAAAACTTCTAAATTTAATAGCCTTAACAGCTCCCAACTTAATACAGAGATATTCCTTATGAGATGGAGCACTCAATATGAAAAATATCGATTAAAACCTAAGTTCTTTCATTTTTCTTTGAAGACTGATATATAGCCTGGTTCTGCCAAATACCAAAAGAAGTTTATGTTTTTCAATATCGTATCGATCCTGAAAATTACACATTTATTCTAACATATAAACCCTTACTTCATCTTAGCTCCAAAGAATTTGTTTAACTTCAAGGTTTGCAAATGTTAACCATAACTACAACATCTTCCTTTGTATCATTTCTGTTATTCTTCTTTTAATTGAGTTAACTGGATTTGAGACTCATGCTCCAAATATAGGTATCCCTATACATACTTCATTTCTCTTAAACAATGAAAAGGGGGTTCACAGAGGAGGATAAGTCTATGAAATGCCAGATACTGGTGTGCATCATGTTAAGTACACAAATTGTAAGTATTGAGAGAAGTTCTCCAGAAATTTGACATTACAATAAAACTCAAATCAAAACTTACACCTCTCCCAGGCCATCAGTCCATGAAGCCTGAGTGTGGATGTAGTTTATTGTATATTCCACATGATGTGGATGCTTAAAGCATGACATAAGAGTATTTCGTCTATAATTCTATGAAAATAGTTATCATATTATATTGTATTTTAGGTTTCTTTAGGGAAGAATATGCATAGTAGACAACATCTGGGCTCTGGATTAAGGACCCAAGATTAAGCTCATGGTTCAGTCATGGACTGTCTACTATCAGAAAAGATACTGAAACTCTTGGCCTTGTGTTTTATTTCTCTGTTTAAACCAATTGAAATGGCTACTTCAGTTAAGCTATAGGAATGAAACAAAGATCAGAATCACGTATTTGGCAAGGATTGGGCAGGATATGGGTGAAACAGCCATAGACACAATCATGTCCTCAATAGAGAGATGCTCCATTTGTGGAATCTCAATAAATGTTCATAATGTCCATGTTTTTCTTCCTTTCTCTTGCTCACAATAGTGACCAACTCATGAGACAAATTACTCAAAAACATTAATGAATATGAATAAGCAGAGGACATCACACTGCCATGCTCAAAATAATTTCAAAATGTACTATCACCCCATTCAGTAACACATTACATTATTCATATCATTTTAGGGACCAAATAATGAAATTCCAGCTGTAAACCAAACAGTAGCTCTTGTGGAATCCTGAATCTATATTTAGTATTCAATACGAAATTTGATTCATTGATTAATTTCCCAATAAACATCAACCCCTATAGTATTGAATCCTACATCTGTTTTTTCTCATCAGGGCTTCCAAACTGTAGATTCAGAAAAGCTACAAAACAAGTATTGGATAGAAAGAGAAAATGTTCAACATCCTTAACCAATCAGCGAAATTCAAATATAAACTACCATGAGATTTCATCTTACACCTCTCAGAATATCTAAGTCAAAAAACACAAGTGACAGCTCATGCTGGCAAGGATGTGGAGAAATGTGAACACTCCTCCATTACTGGGGGAGTGAAAACTTGTACAGCCACTTTGGAAACCATTATGGCAGGTTCTCAGAAAATTCAGAAGACCCAGCTACACCACTGTTGGGTCTAGAATGCTCCAAAGAATGTTTCATCCTACCACAAGGACACGTGTTCAACCATGTTCATTGCAGCTTTATTCCTAATAACTAGAAACCAGAAACAATCTAGATGTCGTTCAACTGAAGAATGAATAAAGAAGATGTGTTACATTTACACAATGAAGTATTACTCTGCTGCTAAAAACAGTGACATCATGAAATTTGCAGGCAAACGGATGGAACTAGAAAGAATCATCCTAAATTAGTTAACCCAAAACCAGAAAGATAAACATAGTGTGTACTCACTTAAAGCTGGACATTGGTTGTTAAGAAAAAGGGTACTTATGCTACAACCCACAGACCAAGAGAAACTAAGTAACCAGGATGTCTCAAAGGGAGTGTGTGGATCCCCCTGGGAAGAGAAAAGAGACTAGATTTTGCAGGTGAACTGGGGGTGGGTTGGAATGGGAACAGGAGGGATCAGGCAAGGGGGAGTGGGAGGAATGGAGAGAGGAAGTACTGGGAGAGAAGACTGGAATTAGGGGATCATGAGGGCAATGTAGAAACCTAGTGCTGTGGAAACTCCCTAGAATCTATGAGAGTAACCTTAGCGAAGTCTCCTAGTAATTTGGGATAAGGAACCCAAACGGGCCACCTTCCATAACCAGATAAGGCTCCCAGCAGTGGAACTTGGATATAAACCCAGACATAAAACCTTCAACCTACAACATGTCCTGCCTGTAAGATGTGCTGGGATTTTGATGGTACAGAACTTGTGGAAGTAGCCAACCAATAACTGGTCCAATGTGAGGCCGATGCTAGGAGACGGAATCCATGCCTGACACTGCCTGGATGACCTGAAACCAGCAGCAGGACACCCCAGAGACCTAGAATAGAACCAAACAATACTAGCAAAAAAAATGAAAACGTCAATGAAATGATTCCTAATTACATTCTGCTATACTCATAGATCAGTGCCTAGCCCAAGCGTCATCAGAGGAGCTTCATCTAGCAAATGATGGGAGCTGATGCAGAGACTTACAGCCAAACACTGCCAAGGGAACCCCACAGAAGAGGAGGAGGGGGATTATAGGAGCCAGAGATGTCAAGGACACCATGAGAGCTCAGGCCCACCAAAACAATTAAGCCATGCTCTTAGGAGCTCACAGAAACTGAAGAGAAAAATATGGATCCTGTATGGGTCTGAGCTAGATCATCTACATACACCTTTGGTTGTGTAGCTTGGTGTTTTTGTGGGATGCCCAACAGTGGGAGAGGGAGTGTCTCTGACTCTTTTGCCTGTGCTTGGGACCCTTTTCCTCCTACTGGATTGCCACATCCAACTGTAATATAAGGGTTTCTGCCCAGTCTCATTATATCTTGTTAGGTCATGTTCAGTGAATATCCTAGGAGGCCTGCTATTTTTGTAGGGAAAAAAAGGAATTGATCCTAGGGAGGCAGGGCTGCTGTTGTCAGAATGTAATATAAGAGAGAAAAGTAAAAGTTTAAAAAAGAAAGAAAGAAAATTAAAATGGTGTGTTTGAGTTGTTGAAAAGAACATAAAATATACATGATTGTATAATATAAAAAAGACAGACAAATGGATTGCATAAAGTTATGAAGTGGTAGGTTAAATGAATTTTAGCATTTGCTTTTTATCTTTCTCCACAAACATGGTCTAAGCATGCTTTTTCAGGTTCTTTGGTCTTTTTTGCTCTTTCTTTAAAGTTCTCATCAACATGTGCTTGACCTCTGTGCTAGCTTAACTCACAGTCTCTCTCTCTCTCTCTCTCTCTCTCTCTCTCTCTCTCTCTCTCTCTCTCATTATCTATCTATCTCTCTTTCTCTCTCTCTCTCTCTTTCTTGCTCACTTTACCACTCTTGCTCTCTCTGTCTCCTCCTGTCTCTCCTGCTGCTGAGATTTATATTTTTGCCTTCCCTGGGGAATTTTTCTTCTAAACTCTAATAAAATTATTCACAAAGTTCAAAAAAGTGAAATAAAGAAATAAATAAGAATAAAAGAAAATACAAAAGTGATTATGAAATGTGAAAATTTAGTTTGCAATTTTGAAGAAAAAAATAAAGTTTACAAAAATCAGACATAAAACATTTTTTAGTTGGGAATTTTACTCGATCAGTTGAATCTATCTGTATTTTCACATTTTAAGGTTTGTTTCAAAACCTTAAACCCTAGGAAATTTAGACCCTCCTAACTTAAGACATCACTGCATTTATTTAATAGTTTGAGAAATATAAATAATCATGTATTCTTTTTAAATAAATATTTATATGAAAGCTCACCTCATACATCCTTAAGGTCTTTCTGATCAGATCACTGATAAGAATCAAATGAATACAAGAATTCCAACTATAAAGAGCAGATGAAAACAAGAAAAAATAAATTAAACTGGTATTTTTAAGTACCATTTTATTTTGAGATTTAGGACATTGGGACTTTTGGTCTCATGTTAAAATTCACTTCTGATCAGGCATTTATAACACTCATCCAATCTGGAAAACATGAACATTTCTAAAATTTTGTTTCTATTTTACAAAATATTCATTAAATGTTTCATAGAAGGAAAATAGTTCATACTCACCTAATTTTCAAAGTGAAGAGAAATATACAAATTTTCTCCTTTTATATGTATTATTGATATTTTCCTTTGTTACCAGTTCATAAGATATTATTCATCCATCAAGTATCAGTGAGCATAGTATGATTAATTATGGCATAAGTTTAGTAGAAAATGCTGCAAGGTTGTTTGACTTCTCAAGGCTATTTACAATGTGGTTCTAGCTCAGTTACATAGCCTTTTCCAGTACTTTAATTGGTGTTTAACACCTATTCTCTGGTGCTGTTCAATTTCTTTTCCTAACTGTTCTGTACTTTTTCTGTCTTCCTCAATGTGTCTATTCCAAGCACAAACTAACATCTGAGAATAAGAGACTCAAGCATTAAGTTTATTTCTATCCATTCATTTTACCTGAATGATAACAACAGCATCTTGGCAGCGTCAGTTTTCTCTGTGTTCTCTCACATGAAGTGCCACATGGTTCCATTAGGGAGATAAGAAGCTAATTATATACACCTCAAGAGGCTACTGACCAAAGGACATTACAAAAACATAGCAATTTAGAAGGATCACATGGTTACAGGATTCTCTTCTCTGGAGACTTATTTGGTTTGGCCTATGTGACCAAAGAATTTTATAACTCATATTATAACACTGAGTAGAAAGATGATAAGAAAACATGGGTTGTTGAGGTATCATTAACCGATGTGGATATAAAAGTTAACAAATATGACTGGGCATGGTTGTGTATGACTCTAATCCCAATGTTTAGAAGGTAGAAGCAGGTAGACAGATTTCTGTGAGTTGAGGCCAGCCTTATCTACAGGGTGAGTTCCAGAACATCCAACACTACATAGTGATAATCTGTCTTGAAAAGACTTTCATTTCATTAAAAATGAAATTATAAAATTTAAATGTAAATGGATGAAACTAGAAATGTATCATTCTGAGTGAAGTAAGCCAGACCCAGAAAAATAAAGATCTCTTATTTTCTCTCATTTGTGAATGTAAGCTTTGAATCTTCATATATGTATTTATTGCCTTTGTGATACCCATTCAGATCAAGAAACCAGTGATGGACTTGTGGTGGGGTAGCATTCAATGGAGGGAACATAGAAAACAGTGTCATAAAAATTTCTTGAGTTTCACCTACCTTACCTATAAAATCAAAAACCTAACATAAAAGTCTCCATTTGTATCCTATACTTGTAATTCTTCCATCTATTGCCATTTTTTCCTGTGAGGTTTTTTCAGTTTTAGCTGAATGTCTTATAACCCATGGCAGAGACTAAGCAACTGCCACCACAGAAAAAGGGCATGCCACCACATCTCATATAGAGAAAGATGATCACTTTGTGATTCACCACCCCCACAGATTCTCACATTGTCTCCCTCCCCTGGGTCCAAATGTTGTGTGAATTTCCCTGAGACATATAAGGAAGAACCTATAGACTCCAAATAGAGAAGCCACTCACACACCAGAGGCTTCCATCCAAGTACACTTTTGTACACCAGTGAGTTTATTGCGGTTGTTTATAGGAGTTGAGAAACTGAGAAGAGGTTACATCACCAGGACTCCAGCCCATTGTCCAAATCATTCTGTTATACCAGGAGACAACAATAAATATGATTAATGGATTAGCTCTAATATAAACTCAAGGATATATGAGGATGCCATGTGAGTCTCAGGAATTACATGAGCCTCATGAACTGTGAAGTCTTAGAGTATCCTTAAGTATTCATGAGGAAATGACCACAGATCCCAATAGTGAAAGTCTCATTCATGAGACCATAGCTTCGCCTATTCAAGACTACACTGGTCACTGAAAACAAGAAGTAAATAAATACAAGAACCCATGACTGGTGTTAGCATTTCCTCCTCTCTCTTTCACATCATCCATGTTTCCTTGACTCAGTACCCTCAGCATTCAACAAGGCTTGCCTACTCTCTTACTGAAATCTATAGTAAAACCTCCTATTCTGCTGGAATTCTTCTCATAAGAAATTTCTTCAAAAGATTTGCCTCTAATCGTTCTTCATTGTTCTCCTTTTATTTTCTACCAAACATATTCCACTCAGGATTCTCCCTGCCCCCATCATCCCACTAAAACTTTCCTTTACATATTTCTGATGCTTCCCAGGTATAAATTAAGCAAATGATTTTTAATCATCTGTTAAATCAGGTAATTATTGTGCCATCAGCATAATGGCTTTGTTTGATTTTCTCAGCAGTAAAAAAATTCCTTATTTACTCATATATCACTATTTGCTCTTACTGAGTCTTCACTGACTAAACTCATTATTTTTGTCATTTGATATTTGTAGGTATAGGCTCAAGTCTTCAACATCATCTATTTACTATCTATAGTTACTCTCTAGTCTTTTTCATCTAGTCCTATGCCTTTAAGTAATAACTGTATGCCAAATTATGCCTCATATTTCTGGTATATATAACAAATTGATATATCTGGTTCTCCACTTTGATTTTCATGAAAATATCCAAAGTTTCTTATATGACCTGAAAAAGTGCTAAGCCCCTGAAATTCTCCACAACTCCATCTTTGATGACATTACTTATTTCATATCAAATTAAAAATGGAGTTATTCTGAATTTCTTTTTCCCTGTGATTACATCAGTTGTCTAAACTTATTGGTAAACTCCTTAAAATATATTGACATTATTACTATGAATTACCACCTATGATGCTACAGAAGCCATTATGTGTATTCCATTCAGATAGAATACAACTCTTAACTTGACAACTCTAAATTCAACTCTTGACAATGTGCAGATGTTTGTAGTACATTCAACTCTATTCCAACCATGAGAGTCAAAGATAAATTCTTGTGTTAGTATGTTATCCCCACTGCTTAGAAATATTTACCTTAGAATAAAAGCTAATATTTTGCAATGGTATACATTGTCCTATAAAATTTGTTCCCCATTTCCCTCCTGTAATATTATCCTACTACTCTTGTTTGCACACATGGACAAAATTGTGGTTCTTCTCTTACTGGTTCTTGATAACAATGGGTATTTTTGCACATTTGCACCAATTGAAATAGTCCTCTTCCCTCTTGTTTTTCTGAAACAACTACATAGCAATTCACTCAGCTATACCATAATTTTTTCAGTGGCACATATTCAGAACTCTAACTCTGATTTACCTGGAAGTGAAACACCACCACATACCCACATCTCTTCTGCAGTTCCAGATATACCTCTATCTGTTCAATTATGTTGTTGCACACATTTAATGCCTCTTATATCATAGCTGATATTATTGAATTTATTTCCTTCCATTATCTTATCCAATGGTGCAAAGTAAAGGGGTCTACAAAGCCATTTTCAAACATTAAAATAATGAACTTTAAACCATATCCATCCTCTCTAATATTGTTTCATTTTTCCATACTAGTTTATGCTTTCATGTCTTTTCTTCCTCTAAGTTCTACATGAGAGAAAGGCTACAGAAAATATATCTTTCCGCATCTAGCTTATGTTACTTAATAAGATGAGCTATAAGTACATCAATTTTCCTGAAAATGATATAACTGTTATTTCTTTTACTTACAACTTAATAATGCTGGACTGTATATAGATTTCACATTTTCTTTATTCATTTATCTACTCATGTACCTTGGCTAATTCCACAGTTTGAAATTATGAATAGTGGTGCAATAAGCATGGGAATATCAACATCTCTACAGAAAGCTGATATTTATTGAAGAGGTGCATGCTCAAAAATATTATAACTAGAATGTGTCATGGCTACTCTTTAATTTTTGGAAGAGCTGTCATGCTGACTTTCATAGTAACTAGGTTATGTACATTAATTTTTATTCCTATGCCTCGCCAATATTTGTTGTCATTTTCCTAAAGACAGACATTCTGACTTAGCTGAGATGGAATCACTATGTAATTTTGATTTTCATTTCCCTTATGTATATGTTTACCATTTGTTTCATGTATATATTGGCCAATTTAGTTATTTTAAGGACTGTTGGTTCAGTTAACTAGCCCATTTATTGGCTGAATTATGAGTATGTTTGGTGATTAATTTTATATTCTTTATGTATGCGGGATATGAATATCATTTAAATGGATAGCTGGCACAGACTGTCCTTCATTCTGTAGGATGACTATTTTGATATTCCTTTTGTTGCATAGACTTTGTAATTTCATGCATTATAATTTGTCAAAACTTACATTTTCATGAACTATTAAAGTCATGTTCATAAAGTTTTGGCCATACTTACACATTGAAGTCATTGCCCCATACTTTCTAGCACCAGTTTCAGAGATTCAGATCTCATATTGAAATTTTTTAAATAAATTTTGAGTTTTCTTTTTCTTTTACAAGGTGAGACAAAAAGGTCAACTTTACTCTTCTACACATGCATATCTAATTTTTCCCAGCCCCACACTTGTTAAACAGACACCATTTTGTTTTTATTGGAAATAGATTCTTCTCTCATACAATACATTCTAACCACAGTTCCCCTCCCTCCACTCCTGCTAGCTCCCCATTCCTCCCCCCTCTCTCAGATCCACTCCCACTCATTTTCCTCTTCAGAAAAGAGCAGGCCTCCAAGAGACAACAACCAAACATGAAATAACAAGATACAATAAGACAAGGTGAAAGCCCTCATCTGGAGGTTGAACAAAGCAGCCCAAATAGTCCAAAGAGAAGTCAAAGAGTTAGAGACACAGACTCTCCCACTGTTAGGAGCCCCACACAACACCAAGCTAACAGCCAAAACATATGTGAAGAGTACCTGGTGCAAACCCACACATGTCCCGAGCTTGCTATTTCAGTTTCTGTGAGCCCTTGAGTGTCCTGCTTAATTGATTCAGTGAGTGATGTTCTCCTGGTGCTTCTCCATCCCCTCTGACCCCAACAGTTATTCCTCCCCTCCTTTCATGGAAGTCTCTGATCTCTGAGAGGAAGGACCAGCTGGGGACACCCAATTAACACTCCCTGCTTAATTTTGGGCCTGTGAGTCTCTGCATCAGCTCCCATCTGCTGGTATAGGAAGCCTCTCTGATGACAACCGGACAAGAGACCAATCTATGCATATAATAGAATATCATCAGGAATCATTTCATTGATTTTTTTCCCAGTCTTGTTTGGTTCTACTCAAGGTCTCTGGGCTATCCAGTCTCCAGTTTCAGGCCATCCAGGCAGTGTAAGCCATGGGCTCCCTCTCCTGCTGTGTGCCTCAAGGTAAACCAAACATTAGTTGGCAGTTCCCAGAAGTTCTGTAACACCATTGCCCCAGCAGATCTTTCAGGCAGGACAGATTATAGGTCAAATGGTTTTGTGGCTAGACTGATGTCCAGGTTTCTCTTTCTGTAACCTGTGAGTACCTTCTCATGCCAAAGAGACTAAAAGGTAGGGGTAAGACACCAAGCCTGCACCACCTCTTCCTCTTCACATTCAATGAGCTGTGTGGAAGTTTTCCTCAGCAATGGGGCCCTGCTGTCAATTTTCAGAGAGTGACTTTCAGTCTTATAATCAGTCTGGGTTGTTTAGGGATCTCCATGGGGCCTCCTCAAACTGCCACTTTTCAATGTATAGTATTGGCACCTTAGTTAAGAATTTGATGTCTGTCATGAGAGAAGCTTCCTCCTGCAGCATATGGGAACAAATACAGAACATAGCCAGGCATTACACAGATAGTGAGAAACCTTGAAGCACACAGACTCATCTTGGATTTGGAACCTGGCCTGGGTTGGATAGCTGCTATCCTTATCAGAAGAGGAAGGAACAGAGCAACTAGGGGAGGAGGCAAGCAGGATGAAAGGGGATGGAAGACACCAAGAAAACAGGGCCCTATAAATAAACATGATCAAAGCTCATATTGGCACACAGAGACTGACATAGCATTCACAGGTCCTGTACTGGTCTCAACCAGATGGAGTCCTAGAGCTAAAAGGAGAAGTGGACACATGCCTCCATCAATGACCCAAAAGCTATCTACAACTGACAACCATTTGCAAACAAAATTTTATTTTTCTCCAGGAGAGTCATACTAGGGAAACAAACTACTCTTAAGAGTAGGCTGCATGCCCTATACTAGATGACCAACAGAAAACAAACTCAATGCCATCACTGGAGGTACCTTGTCTCATAATGTCATGCTGAGCCTTTTTGTCTTCTTTTTTATTTTTATTTCTTCCCAACATATTTGTATTGATTCCTTGGGAATTTTACAACATACACCCTGATCACACTCACTTCTCTGTCCTTCCAAGTCTGTACCCCCCCCATCCTTGTGACCTCCTCTCCCAAAAACAATAAAATAGGGGGGAAACAAGTTTGTGCTATCTACATACTCACTGGACCATGATCAACTCTCAGTGGCCTGCCCCTTAAATAGAACTGAGTCCTTCGCCTCTTGTACCCCCACCAGAAGCCATCAATTATAAAGAGCTACACTTCAGCATTCTTACAACACTTTTTAGTAGTTCTCTTCAATGGCTTTCTATTTAGACTGTTACTTTTGGGAGTGTAGGGGTAGTCACAGAAGCCTTCCATGTCCCTCTTTCTCAACTGTGCAACTGCTGTCATCAATATCACTGCAAAAGTAGCTCCCTTGCTCTTTACATTCAGTGGAAGCACAGGTCATGAGCTTCCACATGATTTCTGGCCACAGTACAGACCATTAAGACCAGCCCCAGTGGACCCAGACAAGGACCTCTGAGGCAGCCCATTTCCTGGAAATCAACATGACCTCAAGTGGCAGTACAGGCCACTCATGTCAATACGGTCACTAGTGGTAGCACGTACACATGGCTTCAGGCTGCAGCATAGACTATGGACATCTGCCTAGCCTTCAGTGGTTAACTGGGCCACAGACATCAGCATAGACCCAGGCCACATAAGACTCGTTGACCCACACATGGCCCTTAGTGACAGCATGGACAGGGACATCACCATGGCCTCAGGTGGCTACACAGACCATTCACATCAACATATACATACCCCTCCATGAGGCATCAAAGTCTGAGAACATCACAAAGGCTTCAGCCAGTGGCACAGACCTTGTATGTCCACATGGAATTCGGGCTTCATCACAGCCTGGGACAACAGCATGGGCCAGCAACATCAACAAGGCCTCTGGTGGCCTCCATTGTCTCCCAGAGCTAGGGTGATCCCTCCCATGCCCACCCAACTAGGCACAACATGTCTCCAGCTCCACCTCTCCAATTTGCATGACCCACTCTGTTCTTCCATCTTTCCCACTTCTCAAATCACATATTCATTCATCACAGTGTTGTCTTTGAGGAGAGGTGGGTCAGGTTGGCTGCATTTTTATTTTGTTTTGTTTATTTATTTTCTCTCTTTTTACTCTACAGCTCCTTTGTGTATATATTATGGCTTCTAATTTAATGTTTTTATGGGAGTCCTGA
Source organism: Cricetulus griseus (assembly GCF_003668045.3). Classification (NCBI taxonomy): domain Eukaryota; kingdom Metazoa; phylum Chordata; class Mammalia; order Rodentia; family Cricetidae; genus Cricetulus; species Cricetulus griseus. The sequence goes on along the minus strand of NC_048599.1, from coordinate 66,354,744 downwards.
ATGTGCAAATGAGTGTGTCTCTGCATCTATATTTGGTCCATGTACTTTCCTTGGGCTCCTTTCCTTCTGTTTGATGATGTTTTAGCTTTTGCTTTGTCTTATTCTATTTTATTGTATTATTATCACTCAGAGGCCTGTTTGTTTTCTAAAGGAAATGGATCTATATGGGAGGGAATGTGGGGTGGAAATGGGAAGAGTAGAGGGAGAAGAAACTATAATTTTGCTACCATAAATCTGTGGTTTAGTTTGAAGTAGCCTATTATGATACATCCATCATTACTCTATGTGCTTAGTACTGATTTAGCTCTTTGTAGTCAAGCATATCTTTTTCTTTCTTACTCTCTGCATTGTGTATGTGTATGAGGTCCACAGACATGAAGAGTCTTGAATTTAATATTAGGTGTCTCCCTCCATCAGTTTCTATTTTACTTACTGTAATAACATCTCTCAATTGAATCCAAAGCTCAACAATTAGTCTAACTAGCTAGCCCACATACCCTGGGTATTACAGGTATCTACAATGCCTGCCCAAATTCTGGAGATCATATCTCAAATATTCAAGTTTATGTGTCAAGTACATTGTCCACTAAGCCATCTCCCTATCCTCATTCATATTTCTATATGAATTTTAATATTGCTCTCTTTTGTTTATATAAAGAATATAATTTGAATTTTAGTGATACCAAAATATGAATACTCCAAGGTTAAAATTCAACCTTTGCAGCTACATGTGTGGCATGTGGAGATCATAATGACATCATCACAATGGTAGGGAGCACAGGTAGCACTACTCCTCCATCTCTATTGCCTTAAGCAATGTGCTCATTTCTCTATCATGATTCCTACTCAAGCTGCAAAAGAGAAAAGCAACCAATAGTCTTACACCTATAAAGCCTATGAACCATAACAATGAACAGCCTGGCAAGATAACTCCATTAGTGCAAGAATGACACTTTCACCTGGAAAATAACCAGTCATTGTCTAACTGCACTCAATGAGAGGGAATCCATGCTTGGTGCTGTAAACTTAGGCAGCTGTCCATAGCTGTAGACATCATAGACTCTAGAAGAGAACCTAATTATGCCATTATGCTATAGACAATAAATGGATTCTGAGAGAGTATGAATCAGTATTCAGCAGGGGTGGAATCCCTGATAGGGTATCCATTCTCATGCTGTTAACGATAACAGGTGTGCATATGTGCAATACTAAGTGGATGCAGGATATGTCTGTATGAATGTATGCATAACAATAATTAAAGAAGGAGTCATGAATTTAGGACAGATTGGATAATTACATGAGAGGAGTTACAGGGCAAGAAGGAAATGCAAAAATGATACAAATGCTATACTCATGCATGCAATCCTCAAAAACTAAATTATGATTTGTAGAAGAAAAGAGTGAAATGAAAAATTGCTGAAGAAAAGTGACTAGGTATTGAATGGCTTAGAGTAACAAACTGTTCCTCGGGCAGAAAAACTCAACATATTTCCTTGGCTTCTTCCTGCTATTCCACACAGCTCACATGACTGCACACTTTAGAGTCCCATGGGTGCTCTGAAATTTCTAACCTCTGTCCAATACCTGAAAAGTCCCAAAAATTGGGAAAGAGTTTGTACAAGGTACAGAAATGGAAAATAACTCAATTCAATGTCCCTATATAAATATTCCATGGAATATAGCCAGAAATTACAGTTCATGAGAGTATTTTCTATTCAAAATGAAATTTTTCCCTGTTCTAAAAGTCTTAAAGAAACATTTCCTCTTCTGTATGTCTAAGAGTTTGTTGCAAACAAATGCTAACCTTTAAGAATTAAGGCTCCTCAAGACCATGCTGGAGAAACCCACAGAAACAATTGACCTGACCTCATAAGAGCACAGAGACCCTAGTTGTAAAGCTGGGGAACCAGCATTGGACCAAACCAAACCCTCTGAATGTGAGTGCCAACTAGGAGGCCTGGGCAGTCTATGGGGCTTCGAACAGTGGAGCCAGTGTTTATCCCTAGTGCACAAATGAACTTTGGGAGCCCATTACCTATGGAGGGATGATACTATTGCAACCCAGATACACAAAAGAGGGCCTAGGCCCTTCCCTAAATGATGTGGCAGACTTTGATGGTCCCCCATGGAGGGCCTCACTATCTTTGGGGCGTGGGTGGGGGTGGGTTGGGGAGGTCGTGGGGAGCATGGGAGGATGGGAGGGCAAGGGATTGGGGGAATTGATATGTAGAATAGTATTGTTTCTAAGATAAAAAATAAGAAGGAAAAAAGAGTTAAGGCTCCTGATTATAATCATTTTACTATAAATATATGTAATTTTATGGTGACATTTGGAAAAATTATCCTTTCCTTCTAAGCATCAGATAAAATGACATGTAATGTATGCATGTATGTATGCATAAACATATCAACATTTGCAAAGAAAGGTTTTCCTGAGAGGTTGGTTAACAATGAATTTCCATGCTCAATTAAAGCGTTTCACAATGTAGTTATTTAGGAGATTTGTCTATACCCCATTAGCTGTCTGAATATTCTCTTTATTGCCATCTTCATTTCTTGATTTCTCAATGTGTAGATCATGGGGTTCAAAACAGGAGTGACAACTGCATCAAATAGGGCCAGAAACTTATCCAAGTGTGTAGAGGAAGAAGGCCATGTATAGAAAAATATGGCAGGACCAAAGAATAAGACCACCACAGTCACATGAGCTGAAAGTGTAGACAGAGCCTTGGAGGAACCACTTGCTGAGTGTTTCTGAACAGTAAATATGATGACAATATAGGAAATGATCAGTAGGAAGAAGGAACCTATAGACATGAATCCACTATTGATTGAGACCAGCAATTCCAGTCTGTATGTGTCCATACAAGCAAGTTTGATGAATTGAGGAAGATCACAAAAGAAGCTATCCAATATATTAGGACCACAGAGAGGTAAATTTACTATGAAAGCCAGTTGTATAACAGAGTGCATAAGGCCAACTACCAAGGCAGTAATTAAAAAGAAGATGCACATTTTGGGGCTCATCATGGTCAGATAGTGGAGAGGCTTACATATGGCCACATATCTATCAAAGGCCATGGCTATGAGCAGCACCATCTCCACACCACCAATGGCATGGATGAAGAACATTTGAATTACACAACCTCTAAAGGAGATGACTTTGTGCTTTTTGAATAAGTCATACATCATCTTGGGTGAAGTGGAAGAAGAAACACCTACATCAGTGACGGATAGGATGGACAGAAGAAAGTACATAGGGGAGTGCAAGTGAGGGTCAACAGCCACAGCGAAAATGATGAGACAGTTTCCCATCACGCTCGCCATATACAACACTGAGGAAAACACAAAGAGCAGCAGTTGGCTATCCCAGGAGTTGGTGAGTCCCAGGAACACAAACTCTGATGACGCAGAATGATTCACTCTTTCCATTGACTTTGTTGTCAGTGCTACCTAAAGGGAAATTAGGATACTTATATTAATAGACTAGAAGGACAAATATAAAATGTGTGAAACCCTACTTGTACTTTAATGTCATGATCAACCCAAATACCAACAGATATATGAACATGACTAATTCAGAAAGAAGTATAAATTTCAATCATGCTGAAACATCACTTCATACTTCTTTAAAGTGGTATTATCAAAAAGTCTAAATATAACAAGTTTGATGACTACTTTTCTCCTCCAGTGTTATGCACCTGCTAACACTATGAAAGCTAACTTATAAGGGTGACATTTCCATCTGACTATTAGGCTGATTTTTCCAAGTTTAAACAGGGATAAGAACTAGTGACTAAAAAAGTCACAAGTTTGAGGGGATAATCTACTACAGTTACACTGTTAAATTGACATAGTATTATAAAGACTCCTAATGACTTATTGTTGTACTCGTAGATTAATGTATTTCTCAGCCTTCATCAGAGAAGCCAAGTTTTACAGTAAATGACAATTAACAAAGAGACTTACAACTGACCAAGGTAAAGAGAACAAGAGATTTGAGGATTCTCAGCCTTAAGAAAGATATCTGTACTATACCACTCCTCCTAAGGCTCTAGAATTGCTGAAGAAGAGGAGGCAGAACAATTTTAAAATCTAGACATGGTGAGCAAGAAAACTGTGTTTTCCTGTCATAGAAGGGCATGTACACATATGCACTCACACTCACAAGGGTTGTGACAGCATGCACAAGCCCTGCAAAAGCTCAAGCCATACAAAATTTCAACACATAAAAAAGAAGTGGTCATTAAGTCCCATGCCTAGCTGAGGCAAGTGATAGCTTCTGGGAGAAGGAAAGAAGAAAATGATAGACAAAAACAAGAGGATTATAATCACCATCATGGATTATTCAGTCCGTAGTCTGCAAACTCAAAGGTCTGAAAAGTACCATGATGTCATACAAAGTATTTCATTCAACCCTTAATGCAAGGTCTTATCACACTATCTTGCAGATATACTTGTATTTGGTGAAGGTGTGTGACAGGTAAATAGAATATGGTCATTAGGGCCAAATTACCATGACTGACCCTTGAACCTCAGATTGCCTGTCAAATATACTTAAAACAGTTGAGTTTTTCTCTTAAGATTTAGGGTGAAACAGCTAAAATATAATAATCTATTCATTGTGTATGTATTTTACACTAAATATTAAATAGCATTAATATTTCTTTCATTTACCTTTTATAGAACCCAGCATATTTGAAAAAATAACTCATCAAAAATTAATATTATTAATTGAAAATAGAACATCAAAGCTCAAAATCAACTTCAAAATGTATTTCAGTCTTTTATGCAATGATAGGTTATACTATTCAGATTGTTTTGGTGGTAAAATATAAACTTTCAATTATAAATTTAATATATTGACACTCATGGAAAACTGTTTTATATAATAATAATAGTGCCTGTTACTGGTTTAATTCATTAATGAATTTTCCATAAACTAGACAACAACTCCAAAAAGTGAAGGACTGAGCATGCACATTTTGAGAATCCCAAAGCACAGAATTACCACAATAATAAAATAGGAACAAATAAATATTTTCTGAAGAACAGAAGAAGATGCATTTGAATTATCAAATACCACGTGAAAATATACATGAATGTAAAACTAAAGAATAGAGGTAAAGAAACTGGGCAGAGTTCAGAAGTGACAGAATATGAGATGAAAAAATGTGAAGAGCATTGAGGAAAAGAGAAGACACAAAGAAAAAAGATGAAGAAAATAAAATTTGAAAAGAACTATATAGTTTGAAATGTATATAACCATAAAAGAAAAGGAAAAGTATTACATTTAAGTAATTTCTGAAATATGATTTGCAATGCTTTTGGTCCACATCTTCAGAAATGAAAAACTATATTGCATCCCCAAATATTTCTCAAGTGCTAAAGTTCTTAGAACTATTTCTGGCTCAGTATTTGTCAGTTGAGAATTGATCTGTCTTTCACATTGCCAATCCCCATCATCTAAACAAGGATTAGGGTTTTTTAATGAGTTTGAAGTTATAATGAGATGTAAGTCTGGAACATATTCAAATATCCAAAACTATAGAAACTGATAAAGTTTGACATTAAATATTTAAAGCCACTAGGCAAAGTCAAATTTGAAATCACAATCAAGAGGAAAAGTCTTTAAAAGGTTTCTAGATGCAGATGCCAGGGTATAGTGTTACTAAGCATTTTCCTTGTGTTGTAGAGTTACTTTCCTTGGTTTACACCAATTTCAGGAATCTTCCTAAACAGATTTCCAGACATTTAATCATCATGATGGGCAAATTTGAAAATTATTTCCAAATAAAGTTTTGAATTAAATGGATAGATACCTACAAGGTTTGCTAGTGGTCATGTCAACATTCATCCATCCTCTTCATTTCCTTCCTCTGTCTACAAGTTTATTATCTTCCTAGCTCAAACATTTTGTATTTTTAGCTTCCAAATGGTCACAAACCTTCTTTAAACATAAGCAAAACCAAGGTCTTTCCTTTTTTAATTCAAAACAATTTATTTTTACTTATTATGGTAAATAGAAATAATTGTGGTAATATGGTAAATAGAAATAATATGGTAAATAGAAATAGAAATAGAAATAATATAACTTAAAAATTTAGGTATTTGCGTAAAAGAAAGTTTCCCAAAATCTAAAAATCTCAATCCTTTTAACAATATCTTCTTTATCACTCCAAGTCTCTTTCTCATCCTCTATTATAACTAGAAAATACTGATTTGTCAAAACTTCAACTCTTCCTTATCCTACTAACAATTCAAAACTAAAATTCATATGGACAGTAATTGTGAACAAAACAGGAAACATAATTCCAGATCCTGGCAGACTTATATATGGTTTTTAAATTGTCCATATTTCATTTCAAAGTACTTTTTCAGTATTTGTCATTTTGATTTCTGTGTCAAATTTTATTTCTGCTCAGATGTCTATAATGTTTTCCTTGAGCATGCTTGACAAGTTCCTAGGAAATTTGATTCTATTCTGTAAGACAACCAGTTTGTACCAATTGCTTTTGAAAGCTAATGAATAAAAGACATATAATCTTTGTGACTTTTATCCTTTATGTATAATTGAATTTTTGCTTATTTGTCATGTGGTAGAAGTTAAGATTATTTATATAATCATCAGAGAACAAAATAATTAACTGTAACCTATGATTAATTTAAAACATTATAAAGTTGTTGTTTCCAGTGTTTTCATAGTTCCCCAGATACAAAGGGTTTCTATTTCAAAAGTCTGTTATCCTTTCCCAATATGACATTAACTCTTTTTACAATGATTCTCCTATGATGCTCAATTCCTTTGCTTAGATACTGTTTGCTCTGGTTTGGAACTTCCTCATGAACTTTATTGATATGATCATGTCCATAGCAATTCCAACAACAGCATTGTGTTTATAAATTAAAACCACTCTTTTATATTTAAAGTTCTTTAAATCCATCATTTTTACCTGCATGAAAAGAACGGCATCTTTGCAGACTCAGATATCCTATGATTCCCTAACATAAAGTCTCTAATAATATCCTGCCATAGGAAAATGTGAAACTAGTTACACATGTCTCAAGAGGACAATGACCAAGATATACCGCAAACATGTAGTTGAGAAGGAGCTTGTGGCTCAGGGACATTTTCTCTAGAGAACCATTTGTTTTGACCAGTGACATGGGAAGATTTTGAAATTCATATTATGATTTTCATAATAGAAGAAAGAGGGAAACAGAAATGGAATTATTGTAGCATTGCTATGCTATTTAAATAAAATAATTGCTGTAAATAAACTCTGACTATAAGTAAATATTAATTCATAAAAAATCAGGTAACTCTAAAATGTGCACTAAGTTAACAGTATAATTTGAGAGGCAAAGTCTACTTATTAAATATTCATGTTAAATAAAACAATCTATATAATTATGGAACAGATTTACTTACAAAGTTTAATTCAGTGAATAACATGAATGGAATTACTAGAATGTATATTAATTTTTAAAAGGAGGCTGGAGAGATTGCTCAGTGGTAAAGAGCATTTGTTCTTGAAGATACCCCACATGGCTGTTCATAACTTTGTATAACTCCAGTTCCAGTAGATCTGACACCCTCTTTTGACCTCCATGGACACCAGACACACAAACGGTGCACAGATATATGTGTGAGCAAAGCACTTGTACACATAAAATGAATGTTTTAAACTAAAATGAAGAAATTATAAAGTGCTCAAGCATTCAAAATTAAGTCACTAACACTCTAAGAAAGCTCAAACTCTATAAAGACAACCACCAAATACTGTTAGCATAAAGTTGACAGCACAACAGTGCACAGCAATCTGCTATGCATATAAATGTAAACAAATCTGGACAAATAGGTACTTTAGTATGTACTCATCATAATAAGGTTTTAGAAAAATGTATAAAGACAGGAATGAAGAAAGAAATCAAGAACTTTCTAAAGTAGAATGGACAAGATAACCGAACTTATGGGACACAAGGCTGATCAAAGAGGCAAGTTCATAGCATTAAGTGCCTACATTTAAAAAATAAAGGCCCCCTATAACAACCAAGAGAGAGGACTCTTCACCTTGCCTGGGCAAAACAGTGGAGCTGGCCCTGGTAGTGAGAGTTTGGGTGACCCGGATTTGAGGACCTGAAGCAGGAAAACTAGCCCTCTCCTTGCTTCAGGCTGCATTGGGTGAGCTAGCTGAGACAGTGCTAAAGCTCATCTGGGTAGTGACCATGAAGGCAACCTGGTGAGATGACCAACCCAGCTATCATCTAGGCCCAGAACCAGAGTTATGAGTTGGCCCACCTCAACATCCACCCAGTCTATGAACTGTTGGAGCATATGAAGGAGATGAACCTACAGATCCAAGCTAGCAGGATCTCCACAACACAGGATAACAACAGGAAATCCAAGAGGAGCCCCAGTGAAAGCACATTGTCAGTGACCTTGACCCAAACCAATGACTATTGCCAATGAAAACTTGCAAGTAAAGATGAATGGACTAGTTGGCCTAGGCCCTATCCCAAAGAATATGACAGACTTTTAAGACTCCCTATGGAAGGCCTCTTCCTTCCTGGGGAGCAGAAGGGTATGGGATATACAGGGCGTTAGTTGGGGGGTCAGGGAGGGAAAGGAGGGAGAGGGACCTGGGATTGACATGTAAAATAATTTTCTTTCTAATAAAAAAAAATAAAAAAGATGAATGGACTAAAGAGTAAACTGTGTGACTCAATAGACCATTCTACAGCTTCCATGAACAAGACTGTTTGTTTGTTTGTTGTTTGTCTTGGTTTGATTTGGTTTCTTTGTTTAGTTTGATTTTTGGCTTTTCTTTTAAATTTGGTTTTGTTTGGGGGGATGTTGCAAGGGTAGGGGTTGTCCCCCATTACTAGGAATCTTTACTAGGGTCACCCTTGTGGATTCCTGGAAGTTTCCATTGTATTAGATTTCTACCTTGTCCCCAAAATGCCCTCCAATACCAGTCATCTCTCCCAGTACTCCACCCCCTACCTAATCCCTCTTGTTCCCATCCCTTTGTGCCCCCAGATGACCAATGGAATGTATTCTATTTCCATTTCCCAGGGAGCTCCCTGTGCTCCCACCACCTTTGAACCCTTGTTACTTAGCCTTTCTTGGTAAGTGGTTTGTAGCATGATTATCCTTTGCTGTAAGCTAATATCCTCTTATGAGTGAATGCATACCATATTTGTCTTTCTGGGTCTGGGTTACCTCACTCAGGGTGATTTGTTGACTGTGTCCTTTGCCTTACTGAAGCTTCTCAGTTTCAGAAGGTCCCATTTATTATCTGTCTATCTCAGCTTCTGTGCTACTGGTGTTATATTCAGGAAGTTGTCTTGTAGTGATATTTTGTTTGTAATCTAACAAATAAAGCTCACCTGAAGATCAAAGTGCAGAGTTAAGCCACTAGTTAGACACACACACACACACACACACACACACACACAAAGCCACTAGTTAGACATACACCTAAGCCACTAGTTAGCCATAGAGGACAGGCAGTGGTGGCCACACATTTAATTCCAGCACTAAAGAGGAATATAAGGTGGGAAGAGATAGGAGCTCAGTGCAGTCTGAGGTTTGGTGGAGACAGATGCCATCGGAAAGGCAGTCTGAGGACAGGATCACCGCTTTAATCTGAACATTGGTAGAGGTAAGAACTCTCAAATGGCTGGTCACTTTGCTTTTCTGTCTTCAGCATTAACCCCTATACCTGACTCTGGGTTTTTAATATTATTATTAAAATCAATTATTATGTGCACAGCTTGGCAAAGTGTCCATTGCAACAACAACAGAAGCTCAAGAAGGTGTCAATGTGGCTTCCTAGTGTGGCAAACGCCTGAGGAGTGGGTCCAGGGGAAACCCAAAATCCATGGGGAGAGGGAGCCAGCTGTCTGGAAAATAACACAGGAGATCCTACAGAAGAAGCACATATGGTGGGAGCTTCCTGAAAGCAGAGCCAACCAGTCCCAGGCAGATAAGTCCAGTGGTGTTTGGAGCCCAGGTCCCTCTGGAGTTTGGGGTCTGTGGAGTTTGGGTGGCAGCCAAACTGTTGTAGAGAAGCTGCAACAGGAAAATCTCAGACTTGGCCAGTAATGTGGTGACTGGCAGGTGCAGCTCACGTGTGCTTTCCAGTGGGTGCCTGTGGCTGCAAAGGCACGGGCAAGCGGCTATTTCATGAATTCATGCCCCAAAAATTGGACCCCAAGTGAAGCATAAATCTAATTAATCTTTATCAATAAAAAATCTGGAGCCAATTATCTGAGTAAGAACGTGAAAGAACAGAGCAGCCACCAGCTGCTGCCTCCAAACTCTTCTATTCCTTCTTTCCTAACAGGTCAAGAGCCTCTCTCAGCCCCACCTTACTACTTCCTGTCTCCTCTCTGTCTACAGTCCTCCAAACTGCTAGTGGCTGGCTCCACCCTCAGACTCCAAGCAAGATATATTTGTCAGAACACAATCAAAATATCATACAACATTCTAATTCAAGAGCTTTCTTCTTATTGTAAACAGGATTAATGTCAACCATAGGTCAAGAGGAAGAGCAAGCAACCAGTTGACAGGAAGTAAACAAGAAAAAAACCGTACAGAGTAACAGGGAGTCAGGAGGATGGATAGAGAGGCTCCCAGGAAGTAGAGGGAAGGACATTCAGTTTGAGGGTTGATTTTTCGGTTTTTTTGTTTTGTTTGTTTTTTAGATGGAGAAAGGTCCTTTCGAGGATGGCAGAGAAGGAGGAGGCTCAAATGGGTGATTTCTCTGACTCTCTGAGCAAGGAGGCTTCACCTCAGCACCTGACTCCCAAGTCTTTATTGGTAAAATAAAAAGTAAAAAAATGAGATTTTGATAATAACAACAATCATGTGTTCCTTCTTTTTAATTTATTTGTTTAATTTAGAAACAATCCTATTTTACATATCAATCCCAGTTCCCTCTCCCTCCCATGCCTCCCACAAACCTCCCCATCCACTCCCCAGAGAGGGTGAGGCCTTCCATGGGGGATCATCAAATTCTATGTTCCTTCTAAACTAGATGCAATACCCATAGATTGAAAGCCTATACATTTTCAGAATATTCCCAAAAGTTTCTCTGTTGTTCAGTAATCTGTATTGTAACATGCCCTTTGAATAATGCAGCAAAAAATATGACTATGCAAGCATCCTATTGGCATGCTAATATTTTCCTGGAGGACTCTTTATGTATTCATTTAGCATTTAAACTAAACTTCATTCAACCAACACTATATGAGTTTTCTTTGTTCCACATCTCCTAAGAACTTGTCCTCTTTTCTCTTTGTGATATTAACTACTATATTTGATGCATGCAAACATACTGGAAGAAAGAAAACATTAAGTATTTGATGTGGGATAATCCTTTTGTATGCTGTTGACTATGTATTGTTCTCATTGGTTAATAATAAAGATTATTTGTCCTATAGCAAGGCAGAATAAGGCTAGACAGAAAAGCCAAACTGAAAATACAAGGAGGAAGAAGGGTGGAGTCAAGGCATGTGTAAGTCATCCCCTGTGAAAGCTAGATGCTAGAGGACAGATAAAACCACAAGCCATGTGACAAAATACAGATTACTAGAAATTGGTTAATTTAAGTTGTAATAGCTAATTAATAATTTTAAGTTGTAACAGCTAGTTAATAATGCTGAGCTATAGGATGAGGATTTTGTTATTAATATAAGCTTCTGTTTGATTGTTTGGGACCAGACAGTTGGGACAACAAAAAAAGCTCCCCTTCCTTTTACAAATATGGGGAGTATATTCCATATTAGGTGTCACTGTTTCCCTTCCCAGGTTATAGGAAAACATGGCAATGATCTTGGAGTTTGCCAATTATACTTTTCCATAGGAATTATCTTGCAGCATTAATATCTGAAGAATGATGAAATTTGTAAAAATAGAGAAGACAATGTGAAGGAAATTATAAAATATGAAAAAGTCTTATCAAATATATTCACAGAGAGTCGTTTGAAAACTTTGTGATATACATTTCCTCTTCTACTTAGTAATTAGCACTGAATTGTTTGATAATACTTATCCTGGAAATTCCCCACAGTCTAAAGTCTGGAGCTTGGGACTTTGTGGAACTGGAAGACAAACTGCCAAAGTGAGTGATAGCTTAGTGCACCCTGGTTTCTCATTTGCTGAATCTTCATTGCTAATTCTAACTTGATAGTTAACTCTTGACTAGCAGCTCTGCCTCTAGAGTTTCTGAGGTCCTGCCTTTCTCATCAGTTACTTTCATCACTCATTCTGAGGAAACAAGTACTTCTGAACATCTGTATGTAAGATGCTGTTGTTCTTCACTTCTTTTGTCCTTTTTATTCCCTGGGTGACAATATAGACTCAGTGGACCACACTAATTAGAAGGGTTTTTTGTTTTGTTTTCATAAGGCTCTTTGTTTTGAAAAAGGTGATGCACTCTGTCAGAATGTGAAGTTGTCCTCCTCTAAACTAGAAGAAATTTTCCCACTTAGAGCATTACCGTGTAAGTAAAACACATATGTGAACAGATGGTCCACAGTAGAGAAGTATCAGCCCAACCTAACTATGGATAGAGGAACTGCCTACAACTCTTGGTCATAAAGTATTTGCCCTTAATTTAAGCTACAATTTAGTTCTTGCCATGTTTCCTTTGTGTGTTCTAGAAGTAGCAGGAGAAGAGGATCAAATGAGCATGGGTAACTTTTGTTCATGCTTTTGGAAAAGATATTTACAAAAGACTCCAAGATAAAATAAAGGTAGAATGCTTACAACAAAAAAGCATTACAAAAGCACAGTGCATGTGTTTATATTTTCTATTCCATATCCCTTTATAATTTTTCTTATCCTTTTAGTTTTCCATAGCAATAAATTCTAACATACTTTAGCCTTTTGTGTTCTATATAGTCTTGATTCATGTCACTTACCTCTAAGCATTATCCAAACTAATTTTCTGTTTTTCTCATTGGGAATTACAGCTCTCATCCTGAAGCTTCTCATTATCTCTAAGTTCTTTAAGAGTGTGGTTCACGTCTGAGAACAGATTCTGTTGAACTAATTCAGGTAAGAGTTTCATTACTTTACTTTACTTTCCAAATAAGACTGAACTTTCATTCTTCAGTATTAGTCTTGCTAAGCCTGGAGGTAGAGTCATTCATTGTTCTTCATATATACTGATAATCAGTTATCTGCAGTGGGCCCCAAACTCACCTTGCACACAATTTACATGGAAGGGTAAGAGGCTCATGGAGCACTACACTTTACTGGTTATTGATAGATTTGGGAAAGGAAGAATCATTGTCTCTTGCTGTGTGTATCCACTACTGAGCTTACCAGCCTCCAACAGAGAGCTCTATATCCATAGTTACATAGATGAACCTGATTAGACTAACTGATCACAAAAAATAAATAGATATGAACATAAAAGGGAATTTTTTGGAGTATGGATGGGATGGTAGGTATATGGAAGATGGTAAGTGATGCAGGTGACAGGGCTCAATATACATGTGTACCTGTATGAATTTCTAATGACAAATTTAATCTATAAATGGCAAAGCATTATTTTAAGTAAACAAAGACTTAATGCTTTAAAAAGCAACTTTCTTGATGATGACACTACTGCCAACTTAGGAAACCAAGATATGTCAGTAATTTAAACACACAAAATTCCAGAACAAAATGAGGAATTGATACACAAAGGCTAAAAGCACAAATTTCTTTTAGCATGCCTCCATTTCATGGCACTCATTTCCTATGTGGAAGTTAGTGACTACAAGTGTCTGTAGAGTTTGTTTGACTCTCTTTAGATTCTCAAGTGCCTTAGTCTCTGTTTTTGCTTTCTTGGATATACTTCAAAATAAACTTAGGGTTAAATGATCAAGTGACCCTAAATATGTAAGCATAGGAAAAGTTCTGTACCTAGTCTCTGTGAGAGAGCTGTAAAAACTCCCTGTGAAACAACAGGGTGTCTTTAATGTTTTGAATTTCAGTCATGGCTTTACAACCAGGACATCCTTTTGCTTAAAAATATTTTCTCCCTCTGTGTCTTTCAGATAGTAGTCACCTCATGGTCAGACTTGCACAAGTTGATGGATGGAGGGAATCACTCTGTGGTATCAGAATTTGTGTTGCTGGGCCTCACCAATTCACGGGGAGTTCAGATTCTCGTTTTTCTGGTCTTCACAGTATTTTATGTAGCAAGCATGCTGGGAAACCTTCTCATTGTGCTCACGATCATCTCAGACCACCACCTGCACTCCCCCATGTACTTCCTGCTGGCAAACCTCTCCTTCATAGATACAGGTGTGTCCAGCATTGCTACTCCAAAGATGATTTATGACCTCTTCAGAAAGCACAGAGTCATCTCCTTGAATGGCTGCATCACTCAGATGTTCTTCATTCACACAGTCGGGGGAACAGAAATGGTGCTGCTCATAGTCATGGCCTATGACCGCTACATCGCCATCTGTAAGCCCCTCCATTACCTCACCATCATGAGCCTAAGGATGTGCATTTTTCTCTTGGCTCTGACTTGGACCATTGGTCTTATCCATTCTGTGGCCCAACTAGCTTTTGTTGTAAATTTACCCTTCTGTGGAGCTAATAAAATGGATAGCTTTTATTGCGATTTCCCTCGATTCATCAAACTTGCATGTACAGACACATACACACTGGAATTTCTGGTCATTGCCAACAGTGGTTTCATCTCCATGGCCACCTTCTTCATCCTGGTTGTGTCTTACATCTTCATCCTGATCACAGTTCGTAAACACTCCTCAGGTGCTTCCTCCAAGGCCCTCTCCACCCTCTCAGCTCACATCACTGTGGTGGTTTTCTTCTTTGTTCCTTGCATTACTATTTATGTGTGGCCTTTCCCTACTTTACCCATAGATAAATTTTTAGCAATTTTTGATGTCATCATCACTCCTTTTATGAATCCTGTCATCTATACACTTAGAAATAAGGAGATGAAAGTTGCAATGAGAAGACTCATTATTAGAACTTTCAAGTTTCAAAAATTCTTTAATTGACAGTTCAAGAGATTCAGATTAATTTTTTGTAATTTTTTATTAGTTCAAATTATGAACAAGCTTGTTTCACATGTCAATCCCTTCTCCCTCTCCATCCCCTCCCCTAACCCCCCTTCTACCCCCGACCTACTCCCCATCCCATCCACCCTCCACTCCCCAGGGAGGGTAGGGCCCTCAACCGGGACTCCCCAAAGTCCACCACATCATCCTGGGCTGGGCCTAGGCCCTCCCCCATGTGTCCAGGCCGAGAGTGCATCCCTTCACCCTTCACATGGGATGAGCTTTCAAAGTCCCTTCTGACACCAGGGAAAAATACTAATCCACTACCAGGGGACCCCTAGAGTGCAGAGGTCTCCTCATTGACATCCATGTTCAGGGGTCTGATTCAGTCCTATGCTGGCCTCCCAGACAGCAGTCTGGGGTCCATGTGCTCCCCCTTGTACAGGCCAGCTGTTTCTGTGGGTTTCACCAGCCTGGTACCAACCCCTTTGATCTTCATTCCTTCCTCTCTGAAACTAAGTCCCAGGGTTCAGTTCAGTGTATATCTGTGGGTGTCTGCCTCTGCTTCCATCAGCCACTGGATGAGGGCTCTAGAATGGCATAAAAATAAGTCATCAGTCTCATTATAGGGGAAGAGCATTTAGGTTATCCTCTCCACCATTGCCCAGATTGTCAGTTCCTGTCATCCTTGTAGGTCTCTGGAAATCTCCCTAGTGCCAGATCTCTCCTCGGACCTATAAAATAGAACATTCTTGAGGATAAATGCCTTTTATTCTTTACTGAGTTATCTTCCCTAGAAAAATATACATGCAAGCAACATTGAATAGACTCAGCAGGTTGTATTTATATGTTATATAGCATAAAAACCTATATATGTATGTGTATTATTCATGTATATAATTTATATGTCTATATAACAACAGTAAAAGAAGATGAGGGCTTAAATTTGATAGGTAAGGGATATAAGACATGAGGGAGATATGAGAGAGAAAAGGGAACAAAGAAATTGTTTAATTATAGTTTAATTAAATAATTTTTAAATTTAGTTCTAAAAAAACAATTTCTAAAATCTTTTCAATTTAGTGTTTAAAGAACTGACTGTGAAGTGCCTCCCCTAGTATTCTCTGCAGATCAGATCAGGTTTTGCTAAAGAATTCTTGGATTCTAACAGTACTGAAAAACAGTAAATTCAGCCTAAAATTCAGTTTTATGTCAGATGCTGTGTCTTTTATGCAAGTAGTGGCAACTGCTAGAACCTCACATACTCATCACACTTTGCTGTCATATCAAATGTTGAAAACATCTCTTAGACACTGGTTCTTGGAGACAGAATTCTTCTGGTCTACCAGCTGCCTAGATGTATGCCATGTGGATTACTCAGTGTCTGTACTGCAACACGAATGTACAAAATAAAAATCTTTAGCTAGAAATAGATTGAAACTAGAAAAGTCATTCTGGGTAACACAGACCCAGAAAGACAAAGATGGTATGTACTCACTCATAAGTGAACTCACTCATGAAGTGTAAAGTAAAGGGTAACAAAGTTACAATCCTCAGCCCCAGAGAGGCTAGGTAACAAAAAGGGCCCAAAGAAGGATGCATGGATTTCAATGGATAGGGAAAATGTAAGAGATATCCTTGGTAAAGTGTGGGCAGAAGGGATGGGGTGATAGGAACATGAGGGATCGGTTGGGAAGTTTGGTAATGGGCCAGAGAGGGAGAGTAATGAAAGAGATGTCTTGATTGGGGGAGGTCATTTCTGGGCCAAGGAGAAACCTGGTGCCAGGGAAACTCCTGGGAATCCACAAGAATGATCCCAACTAAGACTCCTAGCAATATGGAGAGGGTGCCTGAACTGGCTAACTCCTTTAATCAGATTAGTTACTACCCTAATTGTCAACAGAGAACCTTCATCCAGTAACTGATGGAAACAGATGCAGAAATCCACAGCCAAGCACTGGACCATACTCCGGGTGTTGTATTGTACGAGCCAGGGGGAGGGGGTTAAGATCATGACAGGGGAGCCCACAGAGACAGCTGACATGAACTAGTGGGAGCTCATGAATTATGGACCAACAGCCTGGGAGCCTGCATGTGACCAACCTGGGACCAACCTAGGCCCTCGGCATGTATGTGACAGTTGTATAGCTTGGTCTGTTTGTGGGGATCCTAGCAGTGGGACCAGAACATGTCCCCGGCACTTGAGCTGGCTTTTGAGAACCTATTCCTCATGCTGGGTTGGTTAGTGCAGCTGTGATATAGAGGGAGGAGCTTGGTCATGCTTCACTTTCATGTGCTTTGCTATATTGATGCCCATGGGAGGCTTGCACCTTTCTGAGTGGACACAGATGAGGAGTAGATGGGAAGGGAAGTAGATGAGAGGCAGGGGAGGGAATGGGAAGAGAAGAGGGAGAGAAAACTGATGGGTATATAAAAAATGAAAAATACAATTAATAAAAAAGGTCTTTAGATAGATACATCCAAGAGTTCAAGATTGTTATCATCTAAATTTGTTCACATAAATGCTGATTTGACTGTTTCTGTTTTTCCATGTAGTTATAATTGAAAAGTAAAATATGTGGTCAATTATAAAGACAGGAAATTTTTAACATCCTTTATTAATTTATTTTTTACATTTCAGTCCCAGTTCCCCCTCCCTCCTCTCCTCCAACTTCCCCCCACTCTCCCTACATCCCACCACAGATCTACTCAAAGAGGGTAAGGCCTCCCCTAAAAAGTCTACTAAGTCTGTCCCATCATCTCATTTAGGCAGGAGCAAGTCACCTTCCCACCCCCCATACTCCTGTGTCTAGGCTGAACAAGGTATTTCTCCATATAAAATGGGCTCCACTAAGTCAGTTTGTGCATTATGGTTAGATATTGGACTCACTGCCAATGGCCTCATATATTGTCCCAGCCACATCATTATCACCTATATTAAGGGAGTCTAGTTCAGTCTTATGCAGATTCCCCATTTTTCAGAACTGAGTCAGTGATCTCTCCCTAGCTCTGGTCAACTGACTCTGTAGGTTTCCTCATCATGGTCTTGACTCCTTTGTTCATATTATTGCTCCTCCCTCACTTCAGCTCAGCCCAATGGTTAGTTGTAAATTTCTGCATCTGCTTCCATCTTTTCTGAAAGAGAGTTCTAGCTTTTCCAGGGTTTTGGATTGTAACCTGGATATCTTTTGCTTTATGCCTGATATCCACTTATGAGTGAGTACATGCTATATTTGTTTTTCTGTGTCTGGGTTACCTCATTCAGGATGGTTTTTGCTAGATCTTCCCATTTGCTTGCAAAGGTTAGGATGTCATTGTTTTCTTACCACTGAGTAGTATTCCATGTGTAAATATACCAATTTTCTTTATCCATTCTTTATTCCATTGTGTAAATATACCACATTTTCTTTATACATTCTTCAGTTAAGGGGCATCTAGGTTGTTTCCAAGTTCTGGCTATTACAAAAATGCTGCTATGAACATAGTTGAACAGATGTCCTTGTGGTATAAATGTGCATCTTTGGGTATATGTTTAAGACTGAAGTTGCTGGGTCTTGAGGTAGATCAATTCCCATTTTCCTGAGAAACTGTCATACTGATTTCCAAAGTGGCTACACAGTTTGCATTCCCACCAGCAGTGGAGGAGTGTTTCTCTTTCTCCACATCCTCTCCAGCATAAGCTGCCATTGATGTTTTTTATTTTAGCCATTCTGACAGGTGTTGAAAGCATTCTTATACTGCCATCTACCAGTCTCTTCCTCCAGTGCATTCAGGTGGGGGTCTGTGATTCAGGGGGTCTCCTTTCCTCCTTGGTGTAGGTAGGGCCTACTGCTGGGCATGAGTTCTGGCTTTAAATTTGGTTTATAGACCAAGAGAGACTCAATTAGAAAAAAGTAATTTTTTGTTTGCAAGTGGTTATCAATTGAAGACAGCTTCAGGGTTAGGGATGAGTGTTTGTGTCCATTTCCCCTCTCAGCTCTGGAACCCCATTTTGCACACCTGTGCAGGACTTATGCATATTATCACAGTCTTTGTGAGTTTATATGTGTGTCAGTACTTCTGTGTTTAGAAGGCCTTGTTTCCTTGGTGTCCTATTCTCATTTTAAAACTACATCACAAATAAAGGCCAACACATTTTTATTGTGGCCATTAGTTCAGGGTCTCTGCCTATATTTCTTCAGACAGCATAATGTAGCATATACTCTTCTAGGTCTTTTATGGGTCTTGCATTTACATTGTTTGCATTTGCTTTATAAATGTGTATTGACTCATTTCATTTCATTGTTTTACAGGTCTTATGAGAAATTACTCAAGTTCCAGACAAGAAGGCAAACACTGTTCCAATGAGGAAAACAAGACAATCAACTGAAAGAATTCTGTAATATTTTGAGAAGATTTATGAGAACACAAAAAGATTGTAAAGAACTTCAGGACCAGCAAGGGCATTCCTACAGCTGCAGAGCTCTAGGGATTTCCAGAATCATAACTCAAATTGACAGTTCTGGAACAGGGTGAGACAACAGGAGGTGTAAATGGGAGAGTACCACAGCTATTTCTGCAGTTCATCATGGGATTTATTTATGTCCTGTTGAATAACACATCACCCCAAGTTGTAGTGCTACAGTTACCATTGTAACTGCCCTATAGCAAACTATGTCACTAAATCTAAAAATGCAGTTGCTTGTCATGGGGCATATATGTAGACTAATGAACTTGTGTTATGTTTCATTTGGTATAAAAATATGTCCCCTAATAAAACAGTACCATGTGCAAGTACAAGGTGGAATGGATGAATCATTCTATGAACCAACAAATGATTAAGGTAGCAGATAAATATGGTCTATCTCACTCACAGGTTAATAGGTGAAGTATAAAAGGGATGAATGATATTCAATAAAAGATGACTTACAGGAGCTAGATTCATCTAATGTTCAATCCTCAATGCTGTCCAAGAAGGTTGTAACCTGAATCTAAATGCAAAGTTACAGGTGCTAGAACACCACAAGGAAACATGAACATGAGGTGGAGGCCAAGGATAGTTAATACTGTGTCCTTCAAGGCCTCCAGTTTTAATGGTGTAGTTGGCGGCTATCATGGTGACTATAATCATAATGATACACTTGCCACTAGCCTGAAACATGGAGGAATTGAAAGGGGATATAGTAAAGGAAGCAGAGCTACAAGGCTGCTTCTGTTCCATAGTTTCATGATGAGTTAGAATGCTATAGAGTATCTGTGAGATGCCTAGGTGCCTACACTGTACCAAATGATTAGAAAAAAAAAATTATAACTTCATTTGTATCTCAAAAATATGACACAAATATCTTTTGCAGAACTGACTTGGTTATATACTAAGAAAAAAGAGTATGTGAAATGAAAAGGAAATAAGAAAACTTGAATAAATTCAAATATCATATGTGAACTGGACAGCATATATTCATGACAATTGGGTGTATATTCTTGAATATTTTAAACAGACAATTAAACAAGTAGATAGAGTGTATGCAAGGTACAGAAAATGAAAAATTTACTCAGATCAACATCAATTTGTAAATTATCCTCGGAGTGCTGCCAGCAAATGGGGGGAGGGGAATATTTACATATCCTTTGTAAGCCTTAAAGTACCCTTTTATCTTCTGTACAACTAAAAGCCACGACATAAAAATTCTTCTTTGAGAATTGAGCTACACATTACTAGAATCTCTGTTTTATAAATATATAATTGCCTCTCTTGTTCTAGAACACATTGCAAGCATCTCCTACCAGAGAGCAAAAATCACCCAAATATCAATATAGGTAAGCAAATCTGATCCGGGAACATAATTTTCACTGAACTTGGTCAACAATGAACTGTGTTGAGTGATGAATGTTTACGTTGCAATTGTTTAGGAGATCTTCCCATATTTCAGAAGCTGTCTACATGCTCTCTTCATTGCTGCCTTCATTTCTTGATTCCTCAGGGTGTAGATTACAGGGTTAAGAAAAGGAGTGCCAACTGCATCAAATATGGCCAGATACTTATCCAGGTGGGTGGAGGGAGAAGGCCATGTATAAATAAATATCAAGGGACCAAAGAACAGGACCACAACAGAGATGTGAGCAGAAAGTGTAGACAATGCCTTGGAGGAACCACCTGAAGAATGTTTCTGAACAGTGACTATTATAACAACATAAGATATGGCCAGTATGAAGAAGGAGCCTACAGAAATGAATCCACTGTTGGCTGATACCATTAATTCTAGTTGGTTGGTATCTATGCAAGCAAGTCGGAGGAACCGAGGAAAGTCACAGTAAAAACTGTCCAAAATATTTGGTCCACAGAAAGGCAAATTTACTATATAAACAAATTGAACAAGGGAATGCATAAGGCCAACCACCCATGCAGACACTAAGATAAAAATGCACATTTTGGCATTCATGATGGTCAAATAATGGAGAGGTTTACATATGGCTACATATCTATCATAAGCCATGCCTATAAGCAATACCACCTCCACACCACCAATGACATGAATGAAGAAGATTTGAGTGATGCAACCTCTCAAGGAGATGACTTTGCGCTTTCTGAACAGGTCATAAATCATCTTGGGACAAGTGACAGATGAAGCACCTAAATCAATGAAAGAAAGATTGGCCAACAGAAAGTACATGGGAGAATGTAAGTGAGGGTCAGAAGCCACTGTGAAAATGATGAGGGAGTTTCCCATCATGCTTGCCATATAAAACACTGAAGCAAACACAAAGAGAAGTACTTGCATCTTCCAGGAGTTGGTGAGTCCCATGAACACAAATTCTGACACCACAGATAGATTTTTTCTTTCCATTGATATGCTTTGCAGTCCCTCCTGAATGGCAGCAGTAGAAGAAACTGAAAATTATGATAATTATATTAATAGTCCAAAAGGTTAAAACTCAAGGTTATGAAAGCCTATTTTTGATTTAGCATTTAAAACCAAACCAAAGATGAAAAGATACATGAGCAAATGCTTACATGCCTACTTATCAGGGGGCTGCAAATTACAAACACTTTGTATCAACAACTCAAAAGTAAAACCTTTATGTTAAGTGTTAGATAAGGAACCTCATACAGAGTTGTTGAAAACATAAATTCATTTATTAATTTAATAAATCATATAGCCATTTCCATATAATTTTAAAATAGGGCCTTGGTATTTAACTGGTATAGAGTGCATGCCATCCAATGTGTAGGGCTCTGCATTTCAGCCCCATCAAAACAAAGAAGAGCAAGAAGGAAGGAGGGAAAGAAGAAAGGAAGGAAGGAAGGAAGGAAGGAAGGAAGGAGAAAGAGGAGAGGAACAAACAGAAAAAATGGAAAAATTAAGATGGATACAGACAAAAACAAGAGGAAATGGGAGAAATGGAATGGGAGAGGGAGACAGAAAAGATAAAGACAAAGACAGACAAGGGGGAGAGAGAATTATTAACCATTATGATTTGGGGGATTAATAGAAGAAATGACAGTGTATTGGCCCATGATCACTGAAACATTATTTATAATAACCTACATAGAAACATCCCAAGTGTTCCTTTGCAGATGATTGGATAATAAACATAAATGCAGATGTGCATACACAGGCACACAACACACACATATATACATAGTACACAAATAGTGGACTGTTCCACAGCCTTTAAAAAGAAGGGAATATTTTGTTTATAATAACAGTCATGAACCTGGAGGCCATTGTGCTGAGTGAAACTACAGACACAAAAAGACAAATCTGAAAGATCTAATATAATATAAAATCAAGGAAGTCATACTCATAAAAGAAATGAATATAATGTTGGACCCGGAAAAAAATAGTATCAGGTATGGGTGTGGAACATAAACATGACGATGTTTTAAAAAAAGAAAAATACAAATGCTTAAGATATACAATGAAATAAGGAGAGCATCTTAAACGAATGGTGCTGGAATAAGTGGATGTTGGCATGTAGAAGATTGCAGATAGATCCATGTCTATCACCATGCACAAAATTTAAGTCCAAATGGATGAAAGACTACAACATAAATCCAGGCACACTGAACCTCTTAGAGAATGTGGGAAGTACCCTTGAATGAATTGGTACAGGAGACAACATCCTGAACATAACACAGGTAGCACAGACACTGAAATAGACAATTAATAAGTGGGACCTCCTGAAACTGAGAAGCTTCTGTAAGTCAGCAAGACAAAATGGCAGCTAACAGAATGGGAAAAGATATTCACCAACCCCATATCCGACAGAGGACTGATCTCTAAAATTTACAAAGAACTCAAGAAGCTAGTTTCCAAAACACCAAGTAATCCAATTGAAAAGTGGGGCACAAAACTAAATAGAGATTTCTCAATACAGGAATCTAAAATGGCTAAAAGACACATAAGAAAGTGCTCAACATACTTAGCCATCAGGGAAATTCAAATCAAAACAACTCTGAGATACCATCTTACTCCTGTCAGAATGGCTAAAATCAAAAACACCAATAATAACTTATGCTGGAGAGGATGTGGAGAAAGGGGAACACTCATCCACTGTTGGTGGGAGGGAAAACTCGTACAGCCACTTTGGAAATCAGTATGGCGACTCCTCAGGAAAATGGGAATCAGTCTACCACAAGATCCAGAAATTCCACTCTTAGGCATATACCCAAAAGCACATTCATACAACAAGGACATCTGTTCAACTATGTTCATAGCAGCATTATTATTTGTAATAGTAAGAACCTGGAAGCAACCTAGATGCCCCTCAACTGAAGAATGAAGAGAGAAAATGTGGTACATTTACACAATGGAGTACTACTCAGTGGGGAAAAAAAGGAATCTTGAAATTTGCAGGCAAATGGATGGAACTAGAATAAAACATTCTGAGTGAGGTAACCCAGTCACAAAAAGACAAACATGGTGTGCACTCACTCATATATGGAATTTAGACATGGAGCAAAGGATTACCAGCCTACAATCTACACCACTAGAGAAGTTAAGCAACAAGGAGGACTCTAAGAGAAACACACATGGTCCCCCAGAGAAGAGGAAAGGGACAAGATCTCCTGAGTAAATTGGGAGCATGGGGGAGGTAATAGGGAGCTAGGAAAATGAGAAGGAGAGAAGAGGAGGAGTGATGAGGACATAAAGGGGCAGGAAGGTTGTGTAGGGGGAAGAATAGAGGAGAGCAAAATAAGAGATACCATAATAGAGGGAGGCATTATAGGTTTAAAGAGAAATCAGGCACTTGGGAAATGTCCAGAGATCTACAAGGATGACACCAACATCTAAGCAACAGAGGAGAGGCTACCTTAAATACCCACCCCTAATAATGAGATTGATGACTACCTTATATGCCATCCTAGAGCCTTCATCCAGCAGCTGATGGAAGTAGAAGCAGATACCAACAGCCAAACAGTGAACTGAACTGGAACCCAGTTGCAGAGAAGGAGCAGTGATAAGCAAAGGGGTCAAGACCAGGCTGGTTAAACCCACAGAAACAGCTGACCTGAACAAGGGAGAGCTCTTGGTCCCCAGACTGATTACTGGGAAGCTAGCATGGGACTGATCCAGACCCCATGAATGTGGGTGTCAGTGAGGAGGCCTCGGAAATCTATGGGACCTCTTGTAGTAGATCAGTACTTATCCCTAGTATCAGAGTGGACTTTGGGATCCCATTTCATATAGAGGGATACTCCCTGAGCCAAGACACACAAATGATATGACAGACTCTGAAGACCTCCCCCCCCCATGGAAGACCTCACTCTCCCTGGGGAGCAGAAATGGTATGGGATAGGTAGGATGTTATTGGAGGACAGGGATGGAGGGGAGGGAGAGGGAACTGGGATTGACATGTAAAACAATCTTGTTTCTAATTTATATAAAAAATAGGGGGAAAAATAAAAATAGAAAAATACAAATGCTCCATTGGCATGGTGGTTATTTCCTAGAGATCTACTGCAGCATGATGATTATGGACGATGACAGTTACAGGCTTGAAAATTGCTGAGAGTCATCACCAACGTTCTCACAACTTATAAATATGTGAGGTAAAAATTATCATTAGCTTATGATATATATGTTATATATATATTACAACTAAATGTACATTAATACATAAGTATGTATTAAAAACTAATATATTAAACAAATGTTGTATATCAAAGATATAAATACTTATTTGCTAGTTGTGCCTAAATGAAACCAGAAAGGGAAAAAAACACTAATTATGCCCATCGAGTTATTTTTTATTTAAATAACATTTTTTCATTTATTTTACATACCAAACTGTTTCTCCTCCCTGCTCTCATCCCATTGCCTCCCCTTTTCCATTTATCCTCCTCCCCATCCACTCCTCCTCCATCTCCATTCAGAAAGCGACAGGCCACCCATGGACTTTCACAAGCATGGCATATCAAGTTGAGGCAGGACCAAGGTCTTCCCATTATATCCAGGTTGAGCCAAGTAATCCAACATCAGGAACATGCTATCAAAAGCCAGCTAAGTGCCAGGGAGAAGCTCTCATTTCACTGTTAGAAGCCTTGATAAGAGACCAAGTTACATGATAATCACACACTTGCAGAGGGCCTACATTGGTCTCATGCTTGCTCCCTGGCTGTTGGTGCAGTGTCCCTGAGCTCCCCAGAGCTCAGGTCAGTTGTCTCTGTGGGTTCCCCCATCATGACCCACCCCCTGGCTGATACAATTCCTCCTCCCTTTCTTCTGCAAAACTCCCATACCTCATCACAGTGCTTGTCTGTGGATTTCTGCCTTTGTTTTCAACAGTTACTGGATAGAATATCTCTGATGGCAATTTGGGAAGGACCAATCTGCTTGCATTCACCAATCTGATTCAATATAGAGGTATTCTACATGAGATAATTAATATTAATACTAATATTTTTATTTTTCCATTATAGTGTGAATACATGAGATAAATGAATGAATTAAAAAAGATGGTATCATAAAACAGCTTGAAATTCTATTTTTGAAATATGTTTCAAAATATGTTAACTATCCCTTTCTGATAAAAGATCTTCAAAATATGTTAACTATCTCCTATTCAATAATAGATTACAGTATTCAGGTTACTTAGCAATCAAAGTGTACTTTCAATGTAATTTGAATGCATTTTTCTCAAAGAATTCTTTGTGTCTCCTTAGCAATTATAATTAAGTGTAATTCATTAAGTGTTTCTTCGCTACTATTAAAATGGCATTTCTTGTAACCCATACTAAAACTAAGAATTGCAACATAATGTATATATGTATTTGTCAAAACAGAGATAAAGATGTATTTTGATTATTTCAAACACACATGAAAATATGCATGATTATAGGTTTAAAGACAGGAAAGGTGACTGAGCAGAGTTCTAAAGTGACAGAGAAAGTAGAAGGCAAAACATTATAAAAGTTTTTAAAAGGACAATGAGTTTAAAGGGAAAAATCTAAAACCAACAACAAAATTTGAAAAATATGTGCAGTTATGGAGAAAAAGAAAAATTTAAGTAAAGATAATTTTTTCAGTTTGCATGCTTTTTCTGGCCATTCTTCAAAGGCTGCAGAGTTATAGCCAATCACAGTGTTTCAAGCATCTTTCAAGTTCTAATCTGTATCTATGGTAAATTTGTCTTTTGAACAGCCAATCTCCATCACCTTGGTAAAATCCAAGAATGCTTTTGAGTATAGAGTAGAATGATATGTAACTATACCAAAATATCATGGAATTTAGAAACAGACTCACATGGACATCTGTAAATGGAGAGCAAAGGATATGATTCTTATTTACCTATGAGCCACAAACACGCACAGAAGAAACACCCACAGAACAGGTCATTTCAACCCTTTTCTTACAGTTATTTGGGTTTTAAAATCATTCTTATTCATTACATAACACACATTCATTTACAACTATTAAAATACCCATAATACAAAAGGTCAGACTTTGTTTTTTTTTTATTTATGCTGTAAATAGTTCCATTGCTAGTGCCTTCATGCACTCCTAAATCTGCCATATGTAGAATTCTCCAATAGATTTTCAGAAATCTACATTTTTTGGTTTTTTGAGACAGGGTTTCTCCTTAGCTTTGGAGCCTGTCCTGGAACTAGATCTGTAGAGCAGGCTGGCCTCAAACTCCCAGATATCCACCTGTCTCTGCCTCCCCAGTGCTGAGATTAAAAAACATGCACCATTGCTGAAATCTAAATTTTTAAGAATTTCCTAATTCGGTTTTTTTTTTGGTGATTTTTCATTTAAATTATAAACAAGCTTATTTTACATGTCTATCCCAGTTCTGTCTCTCGCCTCCTCCCCTGCCCCGCACCGGACACCCTATCCCAACCCCTTTCTGCACCCCAGGGAGGATGAAGCTTTCCATGGGGGATCTTTAAGATCTATCATCATTTGCAGCAGGGCCTAGGCCCTCCCCTGTGTGTCTAGGCAGAGAGAGTATCCCTCTATGTGGAATGGGCTCCCACAGCCCATTCATATACTATGTATAAAAACTGATCCACTATCCAGAGGCCCCATAGATTTCCCAGGCCTCCTAACTGACACCCACAATAAAGACATACCATAATAGAGGGAGCCATCATAGGTTTAAAGAGAAATCTGGCACTAGGGAAATGCCCAGAGATCTACAAGGATGACATCAACTAACAATCTAAACAATAGTGGAGAGGCTACCTTAAAAGCCCTTCGCCAATAATGAGACAGATGAGTACCTTATATGCCATCCTAGAGGCTTCATCCAGTAGCTGATGGAAGCAGAAGCAGACACCCACAGCTAAACACTGAGCTGAACACCTGGAATCAAGTTGTATAGAGGGAGGAATGATGAGCAAAGTGGTCAAGATCAGGCTGGGGAAACCCACAGAAACAGCAGACTTGAACAAGTGGGGGCTTATGGACCCCCTGACTGATAGCTAGGAAACCAGCATAGGACTGATTAAGAATTTCCTAATTCTGAACACTCCTCCACTTGTAAGACCACTTTGGAAATCAGTATGGCAGTTGCTCAGAAAAATGGGAATCAGTCTACCTCAAGATCCAGCAATCCTCTTTTGGGCATATACCCAAATAATGCATGTTCATACAACAAGGATATATGTTCAACCATGTTCATAGCAGCATTATTTGTAATAGCCAGAACCTGTAAGCCACCTAGATGCCCCTCAACTGAAGAATGGATAGAGAAAATGTGGTACATTTATACAATGGAGTACTACTCAGCAGAAAAAAAGCAATGGAATCTTGAAATTCGCAGACAAATGGATGGAACTAGAAGAAACCATCCTGAATGAGGTAACCCAGTCACAAAAAGACAAACATGGTATGTACTCACTCATATATGAATTTTAGACGTAGAGCAAAGGATTACCAGCCTACAATCCTCTTCACCAAAGAAACTAGGAAACAAGAAGGACTCTAAGGGAAAAATGCATGGACCCCAGAGAATGGGAAGGGCCAGGATCTCATGAGGTAATTGGGAGCATGACGGTAGGGGAGAGAGAGCTGCCAGAATGAGAGGAAGAGAAGAGGAGAGGAGAGAAGGAAATGGAAGACCAGAAATGTTGAGTTGGGGAAAGAATGGAGGAGAGCAGGATGAGAGATACCATATTAGAGGGAACCATTATAGGTCCGAGGAGAGATCTGGCACTAGGGAGATTTCCAGAGACCTACAAGGATGACAGGAACTGACAATCTGGGCAATGGTGGGGAGGATAACCTAAATGCTCTTCCCCTATAATGAGACTGATGACTTATTTTTATGCCATTCTAGAGCCCTCATCCAGTGGCTGATGGAAGCAGAGGCAGACATCCACAGATATACACTGATCTGAACTCTGGAACTTAGTTTCAGAGAGGAAGGAATGAAGATCAAAGGGGTCGGTACCAGGCTGGTGAAACCCACAGAAACAACTGGTCTGAAGAAGGGGAAGCACATGGACCCCAGACTGCTGTCTGGGAGGCCAGCATAGGACTGAATCAGACCCCTGAACATGGATGTCAATGAGGAGACCTCTGCACTCTAGGGGGCCTCTGGTAGTGGATTAGTATTTTTCCCTGGTGTCAGAAGGGACTTTGAAAGCTCATCCCACATGAAGGGTAAAGGGATGCACTCTCGGCCTGGACACATGGGAGAGGGCCTAGGCCCGGCCCAGGATGATGTGGTAGACTTTGGGGAGCCCCATCGAGGGCCCTACCCTGCCTGGGTAGAGGAGGCTGGATGGGGTGGGGGCAGGTGGGGTGTTGGGGGCAGGGTTCAGGGGAGGGGAGTAAGTAGGGATTGACATGTGAAGCAAGCTTGTTCCTAATTTGAACTAAAAAAAAATTAATTCCAAAAACATAAAAAAATTAAATTAAAAAAAAAGAAAATTATTTTAAGAACAATAATACACCTGGAATATATGATTATCAGTTTCCAAATATTTTGGTGATTTGATAGTTCTTTTCTCTATCAATTCATTTTTCAAGAATAAAAGAAACCCTTCTATGAAACAAACAAAAAAAGAATTTCCTAATTCTTAAATGAAATATTTGGTATGAGATTCATAGTATAAAGTCAATACTCCTATAGTCATCTGCTAGGTTTGAGCAAGCACCCCTCAAAACTATCACCTGTGAATATTTTCTCCTGTTTTCATAATTATTATAAGTTTATTATTCCCTCAAGACAAACTCAGGAATTTTACTTCTCAAATTGTCATGAAACCTGCTTTATACCTCAAAACTCCCAAACACTTCTAATTTAAGAAAAACTGCTGCTTTTACTGATTATTGATGAAAATATAAGTAACTGTGTATCTTTTTCTAACAACAACTTATGAGAATAAATGAAACAAAGTAACACACATAGCTTTCTAATTTCAAATTTTAATCAACTCAATAAATTTTGCGTTTTAATTACTCTGACTCTTATTCTCACTTTCTTTCACCCAAGAAAAATTAAAATTATCCATTTGTTAAAACTCATTAACTGTCTTACTTAGAGTTCAGAAATAAAATTAATATAAACATTTCTTACAAACCACAGGACATTGAGTTGGAAGGGTGGCTCAACTTATCACCCTTGATCCTGCCTCAATTTGGTATGTCAGACTTTGTTGACTCCCTAAGAAAGGCCTTACTCCCTCTAAGGAATGGATGAGTTTAGGAAGGGAGAAGGTGGGGAGGTAGGATAGGCGAAAGGAGGGGGGACAGGGGTTTCTATGTAAATTGAAAACAATTTAATTTTTTTTAAAAAATGTTATAAGCCACAGGAGAAAGAGTTGGAGGGATGATTCAGGGATTAAGAGTACTCACTGATCTTGCAGAGGAGTTTACCAGTACCCACGTGACAGCTCACATCTGTCTGTAATTTCAGTGGCAAAGCACCCAATACATTCTTCTGGCTTCCTTGAGTATTGCTTGCAAGAAATGCATATACATACATGAAAGTAAAAAAAAAATGACACGTATAAAATAAAATAAATAAAACTTTTCAAAACAAGAGAAAATGTGAAAAATAAACTTAATTCCTTATCTGTTAGTATTATTCTGTTTTCAAATTCTCAACATCACATTGAAAAATGAGTATGTATTGGAAAATTGTACCACAAGTAAATTCAAAATACTACAAAGCTTTTGAATGTTTTCCAGTGTCTTTTACATTTCTTCATGTACAATGTTATTGTAGCTCAAAGTCAAATCCAATTAACATTTTCCTATACTTCAGGAATTTTTTCATAGTTATTTTTCCATCCTATTCAATCCCTTTGCCAGGTTGCTATCTACATTTCATTAAACAAACAAAAGCTCCTTAGGTATGATCCATGCTTATAGCAATTTCAAAACAAGAATCATGTCTACAAATAAAGCCATATTTCTCATTGTTTCAACATCTCTGTGCATTTTACATATATAAAGGAAACAGCATCATAACAGACCGGCTTCCCTGATTTCTCTAGTCTAAAGTACCAAATAATAACCTAACATAAAATATATGAGGGTAATTATTAAAACCTCAAGAGACCATCGAGCAAATTTTCTAGAAACACTAGATAGTTTTAAAAGTGCTCATAGTTTAGACTCTCTCCCCTAGAGGACCATTTTATTTGTCCAGTGCAACTAATGGATTTCAGACCTCATGAAACAACATTAAAAAGAAAAAGGAAAACAAAAATGGAAAATTTTGTCATTGAACTATTCTGTTGTAAATATTGATAACCAGATATTGCAATTAATCCCTAAATTAATTAGCTTAAATCCTGACTATACACAATCATTTAATCACTTTAGTATATTTTAACATGAAATATTTATGAAGCTTTCATTTTACGTATTACATAAACGTAGATGTATAGAAGTTCACAGAAGATATGAAACTGAAAAGTAAATGAAATAATTAAATTATCAATGAAGAAAACAGGGAGATAAAAGCAGGAACAAGGCAAGAGTGTCCAGTCTCTCCTCTCCAATTCAATATAGTTCTTGAAGTCTTAACTAGTTCAATAATACAAAAGAAAAAGGAGAAGGTAGGTCAAAAAGAAAGAAGGAAGGAAAGTAAAAAAGGAAGGAAGAAAAATAAATGGAAAAAGAATTCAATATATAAAGGTAACCCTACTGGGGAGCGGGGAGGGAGAGGGAACTGGGATTGACATGAAAAACAAGCTTGTTTCTAATTTAAATAAAAAATAAAGGTAGCTCTATTTGTAAATGATGATTCACTACATAAAAGAACTTGAAGACTCCACCAAAAAACACTTAGCACTGATAAATACTTTCAGCAAATTGTCAATATACAAAATTAACATGCAAAAATCAGAAGCCAATGACAAACATACTAAAAAAGAAATCCAAGAAATAATCCTATTTCATAGAAAAAAACCTGGGGGTGGGTGGGAATTAACCAAGAAAATAAATAACTTTTCCTATTAAAACTTCACAACAAAAATGGTATGTACTCACTCATATATGGGTTTTAGACATAGAGCAAAGGATTACCAGCCTACAATCCACACCTCCAGAGAAGCTAGGAAACAAGGAGAACCCTAAGAGAGAGAAACATGGTCCCCTGGAGAAGGGGAAAGGGACAAGGTCTCCTGAGCTAATTGGAAGCATGGGGGAGGGGAGAGAGAGCTAGAAGAAAGAGAAGGGGAGAAGAGGGGAGAGGAGGACATGAGAGAGCAAGAAGATTTAGTCAGGGAAGAATAGAGGAGAGCAATAAAAGAGATACCATAATAGAGGGAGCCATTATAGGTTTAAAGAGAATTCTGGCAGTAGGGAAATGTCCAGAGATCTAGAAATTTGACCCCAACTAACAATCTAAGTAGTAGTTGAGAGGCTATCTTAAATGCCCTTCTCTGATAATGAGATTGATGACTACCTTATATGCCGTCCTAGAGCCTTCATCCAGTAGCTGATGGAAGCAGAAACAGACCCCCACAGCTAAACACTGAGATGAACTCTGGAATCCAGTTGCAGAGCAGGAAGAATGATGAGCAAAGGGGTCATGCCCAGACTGGAGAAACCCACAGATACAGCTGACCTGAACAAGTAAACAGTGTTGTTGACAGCTACATTAAATAAGTGATAATTAAGTTCTGGCTTCTAGTAGATCTATGACATTTTATGGGATGAGCTGTAATTCTTTAGTTATTTCAAATGCTTTTCAAAATTCTTCATCATACATGCGGGTTCTTGCCTAATCTTATTGTGTCTTGTTATGCTGTCTGTGTTCAGTAATATCTCCGTGAGATTACTGTGTCTTGTTGTACCATGTTCAGTGGATGCCTCTGGGAGGCCTGCTCTTTTCTAAAAGAAAATGGAGGACGAGTGGATCTGGTGGGGAGGGGAGAGGAGAACTGGAAGGAGTGGAGGGAGAGGAAACTGCATTTGGGATGTAACATATGAGAGAAGAATAGATTTTGACAAATCTAACCTTATTATCCACAAAGCTATGGTTAT
Organism: Cricetulus griseus; assembly: GCF_003668045.3. Classification (NCBI taxonomy): domain Eukaryota; kingdom Metazoa; phylum Chordata; class Mammalia; order Rodentia; family Cricetidae; genus Cricetulus; species Cricetulus griseus. Next base: position 66,321,778 of record NC_048599.1, on the reverse strand, counting down.
GTAACATTTTTTCAAGTTTTAAAACAAAATATAGTATATGAGTTATATTGTAAATCCATGATATTAAATGTTTGAAACTTGTTTCCCTACAAGTTTGCAGAAGAATTATTGCAGAAGAAATAAGCAAACCTTTTAAGTTTATTTCCTGAACAGTTTTATAAAACAGTTATTATATTGAAATCAATAAACAGCATCCCAAATAACCTGAATGACTTGAAAATGGAAAGAGAATGAAAGATGGTGATAAAGAAGCAGTCAAACTAACACATCGATTGTACAAAATGTTTTGAGCAGGAAAACAAAATACATAAAATTCTGCATTTATGACTGAAAAGGAATTTTCAGCACACAATATTTTCTTCCCATTTTAATTTTCTCTTCATTTCTTCACTGATACATTTTCTTTTTTAATGGCAGCATATAACTTTATTAAATAGACAGCACACATGTAAAATACATATACATGATATGATTTCTTTATTCATATTTTTGCAATTAAAATATTTTTTGATTATTGGATGTGTACTGTTTTGTTTTATACTAATCCCAGTTCCCACTCCCCATAGCCTCCCCTCACCAACCTGCCCCCCTTTTGCTCCTCAGAGAGAGATCAAGGCCTCCCATGGGGAGGTAATGAAGTCTGTCCCAACACCACTTTGAGGCAGGACCAAGGTCCTCCCCTCCCTGTGTCTAGCCTAAGCAAGGTATCTCTCCATAGGAAATGGGCTCCAAAAAGCCAGTTCATGAATTAGGGATAGATCTTAGTCCCACTGTCCAAGTCACCCACTGTCACCTGCAATCAGGCTGTGAAGGTTCCCCAGCCGTCAGTCCAGAGTCAGTGATCTCCCACTAGCTCAAGTCAGATGTTTCTTTGGGTTTCCTCAGCCATGGTCTTGACCCCTTTACTCATATTATTGCTTTTTCCTCTGTCTCTTCTGTGGTAATATATTGTTTATGATTTATTAAAGCTTGCCTGAGGATTCAGAAAGCAAAGTCAGCCACAAGCCATAGAAACCAGCACACACCTTTAATTCCAGCAGCAAGAATCTAGGGGGAAGTGGTACACATCTTTAATCCTAGGACTCTGAATTAAAAGATAGACAGATCTCTGTGAGTCCAAGGCTAGGCAGATATATACAAGAGTGAATCAGTCTAAAGAGAATTATACTTCACACCTTTAATCTAAGCATTAGGGGAGTATATAAGATCGAAGCAAGGTCCGAGAGAGGTTTTTCATTCTCCAGCCACAGAGCTCATTCATTGACTCAGATCTTTCAGCCTGGGGTACAGATGAGAGCTAGTGGCCAGCTGCTTTGTTTTTCTGATCTTAAGCTTGAAGTTTGAACCCTAATATCGATCTCTGGGTCTTTTATTTTTTGTGTTACACTCTTCGACTCGACTCTGGGAGCTCAATCCAGTGGTCAATTGTGGATCTCTGCGTCTGATTTCATCAGTATTGTATGAAAGCTCTTTGATGACAATTACGGGAGTTCTCCATCTGATTACAGCGGAAGGCCAGTTCATGCACCCTCTCCACTATGGCTTAGTTTTCTCTGGAATCATCCTTGTGTATTCCTGGGAATTTCCCTAATGCCAGGTTTCCCAATAATCTCATAATGGCTCCCTCCATAAAGATAATTCTTTCTTTGCTCTCCCTCTCTGTCCTTCCCCTAACTTGACCATCTTGCTCCCTCATGTTCACCTCCCTACTCTCCTTCCTTCCTCCCATCCCCCCTTCCACTCTCCCTCCTCCTTCTCACACTCCCAATTTACTCAGGACATCTTAGTTCCTCTTCCTATGCAGATCCATGCATGTCTCTCTTAGGATCCTCTTTGTTACCTAGCTTCTCTGGGGTTGTGGACTGCAGACTGGATATCCTGCCTAATATCCACTTATGAATAAGAAAATGTAGTTTAATTTCCATATATATATATTTTTTTCTAGTTTGAAATTTCTTGATTTGAGAAGGAATTTCTAATTAATATACTGCTTGACAATTACAAACATACATATAATGCATTACAGTCCCACTCATCTCCCACCCTCTCTTAGTCCCCTTCCATTCTTGAACTAACTCTGAGTCCTGAGTCATGGAATTAAAGGCATATATCACCACTGCCTGATCTCAATAGCTTTAGACTGACCTGCTTTCTGAATCCTCAGGCAAGCTTTAATAAATCATAAATAATATATCACCTCACTCTGGGAAGAGACACATCTGTGACTGAAATTTTACTGACTTAGTCTTGTGCAGGCCCTTTATAAGCAACCACAACTGCTTTGAGTTCCTGAGTGCCTCTGCCATGTCCTGTCCATAAGACACCATTTCCAAGCCCTCTATCCTTTTGTTTGGCTCTTACATAATTTCTGCCCCCTCTTTCCTGAAAGTATATGAACCTAGTAAGTGTTTGAGTATTGAACTCAATTGAACAATTGAAAAAGCCATGAATCTGTATTTGCTGCAAAGAAAACTGCCATTGTTGCAAAGGGAAGCTTTTCTGACCAAGTTTGAGGACAGCTCTGGCCTATGGGTATCAACAAATATTAGGAGGCAGTTGGATAACATATCTAACTAACAAGGTAAAAGTAGTAATATGTTCACCCCTTCCTATGAATTTCCAAGCCATGACCTTCAGCCATGAGCTCTCTCCTGCAGAGAAAGCTTCAGTTCCAACTAGAAGTCAGTAAGGTTCCTTCTTAACAATGGTGCTGCTATCACTGGACGCCTAGCAAGTTGGTATTCTAGTATGCAAATTATAAAGTTGAGGAAGACTATTACATAGTAACTTCCAATAGTATGAAGACTATCCAGAAGGGATGAAGCTTGCAGCTTCTCTACATTCAGCAACCAAAGTGTGTGGTATCTTCAGCAACAGGGTCTTACTGTCCAGTTCAGGTAGCCAATGAATGACAGCAGCTGTATACTATATAGTTTTGTGGGCTCTGCAAATTCCTTGTCCAACAACTCCAACAGAAATGCCCTACCAGTGTCACTGGGATTTTAATTTAATAATCTATGACTTCTGGAATAGGTATTTACCAATGCACAGTAATTGTATTCAAAGTCATTTTTTAATTACATTTTATAATTAGCTTTTAGAGTAGTGGTTTCCATGTGGCTTTTTCAAACATGCTTAGACTTGGTTAACTCTACACCTTCACCCATTTTCTACTTCAATTCTTCCTTGCTATTTGAAACTTGGTACCCCACTATTTCTTCCTCTATTTTCATATTACATATGTTTTACAATTCCCAAATACCTTAAGGTTTCTGGTCCACACACACCCTGTCATGGCCTTTTTTTACTCCCAGGTCTCTTTAGTTATTCTCACTTAAAGAAAAGCAAATCTTCAGGCAAATGAACACAATTAAGAAAACTATGTTGACCTGGACAACCTAGGCTCTGAAAGCCAAGCAGTGTGTGTTTTTTCTTTTAGAGATATAGCTTTGGACTTCTGAATTTTTTTTTACTACTGAATTAAAATTCCACTATGTATGTATATCACATTTTGTTATCTAATGTCATTTTGATGATGGGTATCTGGGACTGATTCCATATCCCCTCATTGTATAAAGAGAAGCAGTGAACATGAGTAAAACAAGTTTCTCTTTAGGGTAATATAAAGTCCTTCAGGTAATGGTTAAGAGTGAAACAGAAGACACTAATTTTTTATTTTACATCAAGATCACATTTAATCCTTACTCCTCTCCTCCTAGTTCCTCCCTCCACCTCATCTCCTCCTCTTTATCCACTCTGTTTCTGTTTAAAAATGAGCAAGCTTCCAAAGGGTATGGACAAAATATGGCATATCAAGTTACAGTAAGACTAAGCACTTCTCCTTGTATTAAATCTGGGCAATATAATCCAGTATGAGGAATAGATTCCAAAGAGCCAGCCAAAATGTTAGGAACAGACTCTGCTCCCATTGTTAGGAACTCCACAAGGAGATCAAGCCATACAACTGCCACACATATGTAGAGGGCTCACGTCAGTCCCACGCAGATTCCCTGGTTGTTGGTTTACACTCTGTGAGTTCCTATGAGCCCAGGTTAGTTGTTATAGTGGACTTTCTAATGATGGTCATTGAACCCTCTGGCTCCAACAATCAAAAAGGTCTATTTCTTTTTTATTTTATTTATTGTAATTAATTTTTTTAGTTCAAATTAGGAACAAGCTTGCTTCACATGTCAATCCTTTCTCCCTCCCCTTCCCCCAACCCCCAATCTGCCCCCCAACCTATCCACCCTCCACTCCCCAGGCAGGGTAGGGCCCTCAACGGGGCTCCTCAAAGTCCACCACATCATCCTGGGCTGGGCCTAGGTCCTCCACCATGTGTCCAGTCCAAGAGTGCATCCCTTCACATGGGATGGGCTCTCAAAGTCCCTTCTTACACCAGGGAAAAATACTAATCAGAAGGGTCTATTTCTATAGTAGTTCTATTTCTGGTTTTTGAAAAGTGGTCAGACTAATTCCAAAGTGGCTATAGTACTGTACAATCCCACCAGCAGTTATAAAAGCTCTCCTTTCCACAGTTCACTCCATAATTTGTTGTCATTTGTATTCCTGATGATCATTATGGATAGGTTGGAGTCTTAAGTAGTTTTATCTTCATTTTCTTGAAGTTCCTAAAGGCGCAATAGTGAGCGCACCTATATTGGTACTAGCCAGCTTCTGTCCAATTGGGCTTAAGGCCCACTCTACAGAATGGAAACCATGCCTGGTATTGTAAACCTAGCCAATTATCTGGGGCTAGTGAGATCATGGATCTTAGAAGAGAACCTACTACCTCTGTATAACTAAACCATTTAAATTCCTATCTGCATTCTTCATAACTATCCTTCTATCCGCAGGAAAGTATAGCTCCCACCCCTCAATAAAGTCTTCTCTAAAAAATAGATGGAGGCCATTACAGAGAACCACCACTGGCCAAAATGCAGAGAACAACTGATCATGAGGAGCCCAACCACAGTTTATATATCTACAACACAACTTCTGCACCTAAGGCTCAGGGTACATCATGGAAGAAGGGCAGAAACGTTGTAAGAGCCAGGGGATCAGGAAATCTGGTGTGATATCATATATCTTAGAAATAAGAGAAAAGCTTAACTCATGATACCTCTATAATGTTGCTGCCAAAACAAGACCTGAACAAATACAACACTGATAAACATGCTAATATGAAAGGAGGAAATTCTATGAAACAATAGGTAAAAAAAATAAATAAATAAAAAAACTACAGGCAACTGAAAGATACTGAGAGTGTAGAAATAGCCCTTCCTGTGGATGAGGCCCAATTGGCCACGTCTGAAATCCTATGCTCACAAGCAATAATGAACAGATGTTTATATATATAATACATGTATATATATTTATATATACATGTAATAACAAAAACGAGGCCATGGATTATAGTAAGATGGGGATAACTGGGGGAGAACTGGAGGGTTGAAAGAAAAGAAAGCAATGATGTAATTATATTTTAATTTATACATAAGTATCATACATAAATGTATGTGAAATATAAAATATATGGTCACACATGTTGTCTCTGTGAATACTTAAAAATTAGAAGGTACTTTTAAGTATCTAGTCAACATTATCTTATTATGCAGACAACTTAGGTCTTTTGCATCCACACATCTTTCTGTCTCTCTCCCATACCCTCCTCTGTTACTTATAGAAAGCTCCCACCATTGACTTGACAGAATTCCAGGTAACAATTCCCTTGCACAAATGAGTTCAGATTGGTGATCCCAAGTCTCTATGGTATAATTTGGTCAGTACTCCTCTGGGTGCAAATTAGCTGTGTCTCACACAGTAGCAGCACTCACGTAGATGTTAGTACATGAAATAATGCTACTTCTAACCAGGTGAAAGCTATGTATACTGTGCTTAAGTATTTAGAAATAAACCTTTAAAAATATTAGTAACAAATATAGAAATAGCCTATTGGAGTACTGTTACTGGCGTTTTATGTCCCACAAGGTCCTGCCGCCTTCAGCCCCAAATAAGCACACATATGCTACATTAATTATACAGCTGTTGGCTGATGGCTAGGATTTCTTACTGGCTAGCTCTCTCTCTTAATTATTAGCCCATTTCTATTAATCTATGTATTTCCACTTGGTCTTGGCTTACCAGAGAATGCCCAGACCTGTTACTCCTTTGCTGACTACATGGTGTCTCTTCCCTGCTTCTATATGCCTACCTTTCCCAGAATTTTCCTTGTCTCCTAGTCCCGCCTATCTTCCTGTCTCTATTGGCCAAGAATGTTTTTTTTTATTTGAATTAGAAACAAGATTGTTTTAATGTTAAGCCCAGTTTCCCTCTCCCTCCTCTCCTCCCCCACTACCCCTCCCAACTAAAACCCTACCTATCACATATCATATCTGCTCCCCAGGGAGGGTGAGGCCTTCCATAGGGGGTCATCAGAGTCATCCTTTGGGATAGGGCCTAGGCCCACCCCTGCGTGTCTTGGCTCAGGAAGTATCCCTCTATGTGGAATGGGCTCCCAAAGTCCACACCTATGCTAGGGATAAGTAGTGAAATACTACAGGAGGTCCTGTAGATTTCCGAAGTTTCCTCACTGAAACCCACATTCCTGGGGTCTGGAGCAGTCCCCTGCTGGTATCACAGCTATCAGTCTGGGGACAAAGAGCTGCTCATTGTTCAGGTCAGCAGTTTCTGTGGGTTTCACCAGCCTGGTCTGGACCCCTTTGCTCTTCACTCGTCCTTCTCTGCAACTGGATTCCAGTTCAGTACAGTGATTAGTTGTGGGTGTCTGCTTCTACTTCCACCAGCTGCTGGATGAAGGCTATAGGATGGCATATAAGTCAGTTATCAATCTCATTATCAGGGGAAGTATTTAAGGTAGCCTGTCCTCTGTTACTTAGATTGTTAGCTGGTGTCATCTTTGTAGATCTCCAGACATTTCCCTAGTGCCTGATTTCTCTTTAAACATAAAATGTCTCCCTCTATTATGGTATCTTCTATTCTTCCCCCAACTCAACCTGTCTGCTCCCTCAGGTCCTCTTCAGCCCTCCTCTTCTCCCCTTCTCATTCTCCTAGTTCCCTCCGCCCTCATCACATGCTCACAATTTTCTCAGGAGATCTTGTCCCTTTCCCCTTCTCCAGGGGACCATGTATGTCTCTCTTAGGGTCCTCCTTGTTTACCAGCTTCTCAGGTAGTGTGGATTGTAGGCTGGTAAACCTTTGTTCTATGTCTAAAATCCACATATGAGTTAGTAAATACCGTATTTTTTTTTTTGTGATTGGGTTTCCTTGCTCAAAATGGTTTCTTCTAGTTCCATCCATTTTGAAAATTTCAAGATTCCATTGGGTTTTTTTCTGCTGAGTAGTGCTCCATTGTGTAAATGTACCATATTTTCTCTATCCATTCCTCAGTTGAGAAGCATCTAGGTTGCTTCCAGGTTCTGGCTATTACAAATAGTGCTGCTATGAACATAGTTGAACAGATGTCTTTGTTGTATGAATTTTCTTCTTTTGGGTATATGCCTAACAGGGGAATTGCTGGATCTTGTGGTAGACTGATTCCCATTTCCTCAGGAGTCGCCATACTGATTTCCAAAGTTGCTGTACAAGTTGGCACTCCCACCAGCAGTGGAGGAGTGTTCCCCTTTCTCCACAGCCTCTCCAGCATAAGCTGTCATTGGTGTTTTTGACCTTAGCCATTCTGACAGGTATAAGATGGTATCTCAAGAGTTGTTTTGATTTGCATTTCCCTGATGGCTAAGGATGTTGAACACTTTCTTATGTGTCTTTCAGTCATTTTAGATTCCTCTATTGAGAATTCTATCTTTAGTTCTGTATCCCACTTTTTAGTTGGATTGTTTGGTGTTTTGGAGACTAGCTTCTTGAGTTCTTTGTATATTTTGGAGATCAGCCTTCTGTCAAATGTGGGGTTGGTGAATATCTTTTCCCAGTCTGTAGGCTGCCGTTTTGTCTTGCTGACTGTGTCCTTTGCCTTACAGAAGCTTCTTAGTTTCAAGATGTCCCATTTATCAATTGTTGATCTCAGTGTCTGTGCTACTGATGTAATGTTCAGGAAGCCATCGCCTGTACCAATTAATCCAAGGGTATTTCTCACTTTGTCTTCTAATAGGTTCAGTGTGGCTGGATTTCTGTTGAGGTCTTTGATCCATTTGAAGTTAAGTTTTGTGCATGGCGACAGACAGGGATCTATCCACAGCCTTTTACATGCTAGCATCCAGTTATGCCAGCACCATTTGTTGAAGATGCTTTCTTTGTTCCACTGTATTGCTTTAGCTGCTTTGTCAAAAATCAGGTGGTCGTAGCTGTGTGGGTTAATATCAGGGTTTTCAATTTGATTCCATTGGTCTACCTGTCTATTTTTGTGCCAATACAAAGATGTTTTCAGGACTATAGCTCTGTAATGGACCTTCAAGTCAGGGATAGTGATGCCTCTAGAAGTTTCTTTATTGTACAAGGTTGTTTTGGCTGTCCTGCATCTATTGTTTTTCCATATAAAGTTGACAATTTTATTTTCAAGGTCTGTGAAAAATTGTGCTGGGATTTTGATGGGGATTACATTGAATCTGTAGATTCCTTTTGGCAAGATTGCCATTTTTATTATGTTGATCCTGCCTATCCAAGAACATGGGAGATCCTTCCATTTTCTAGTATCTTCTTTGATTTCTTCCTTTAGAGACTCAAAATTCTTACAGTACAGGTCTTTCACTTTTTTGGTTAGCATTACCCCCAAGGCATTTTATGTTGTTTGTGGCAATTGTAAAGGATGATGTTTCACTGATTTCCTTCTCCATGAATGTATCAGCTGTATATAATAGGACTACAGATTTTTGTGAGTACAGGATACAAGATTTTGTATCCTGCCACTTTGCTGAAGGTGTTTATCAGCTGTAGGAGTTCCCTGGTAGAGTTTTTCGGGTCACTTATGAAGACTATCATATCATCTGCAAATAGTGAGAGTTAGACTTCTTCCTTTCCAATTTGTATTCCCTTGATCTCCTTTTGTTGCCTTATTGCTCTAGCTAGACCTACAAGAGAATGTGGAGAGAGTGGACAGCTTTTTCTTGTCCCTGATTTTAGAGGAATTGCATTGAGTTTCTTTAATTTAATGTTGATGTTGGCTGTCAGCTTACTGTATATTGCTTTTATTATGCTAAGGTATGTTCCTGTTATCCCTGATTTTTCCAAGACCTTTATCATGGAGTGTTGGATTTTGTCAAAGGCTTTTTGGGAATCTAGTGAGATGATCATGTGGGTTTTTTTCCTCAGTCTGTTTATATGGAGGATTACATTGATGGATTTTGGTATGTTGAACAATCCTTGCATCCCTGGGTTGAAGCCTACTTGATATTGGTGGATGATTTCTCTGATGTGTTCTTGGATTCGATTTGCCAGTATATTACTGAGAATTTGTGCATCAATATTCATGAGGGATATTAGTTTGTAGTTCTCTTTCTTAGTTGTTTCTTTGTGTGGCTTGAGTATCCAGGTTATTGAAGCCTCATAAAAAGAGTTTAGCCATGACCCTTCTGCTTCTATTGTGTGGAATACTTTGAGGAGAATTGGTATTAGCTGTTCCTTGAATTTCTGGTAGAATTCTGTACTGAAGCCATCTGGCCCTGGGCTTTTTTTGGTTGGGAGACTTTTGATGACTGCTTCAATTTCATTAGGGGTTATAGGTCTATTTAAGTTGCTTCTCTGATCTTGATTTAATTTTGGTAAGTGAAATCTATCCAGATGATTGTCCATTTCGTTTAGATTTTTGAACTTTGAGGAATACAGGTTTTCAAAGTATGACAAGATGATTCTCTGGATTTCCTCTGTGTCTGTTTTTATGTCCCCTTTTCATTCCTGATTTTATTAATTTGCATGTTCACTCTCTGCCATTTGGTAAGTTTGGATAAAGGTTTGTCTATCCCCTGCCTGGGGAGTGGAGGAGGGATGGCTAGGGGCAGATGGGATGTTGGGGGAGGGGAGGGGAGGGAGAGGGAGAAAGGTTTGACATGTGAAGCAAGCTTGTTCCTAATTTGAACTAATAAAATAAAAAAGGTTTGTCTATCTTGTTGATTATCTCGAAAAACCAACTCTTCGCTATATTGATTCTTGGTATTGTTCTCCTAGTTTCCACTTTATTGATTTCAGGCTTCTATTTGATTATTTCCTAGCATTTGCTCCTCCGGGGTGTATTGGTTTCTTTGTGTTCTAGAGCTTTCAGTTGTGCTGTTAAATCTCTAGTGTGATTATACTCCTGTTTCTTCATGTGGGCACTTAGCACTATGAACTTTCCTATTAGCACTGCTTTCAAAGTGCCCCATAAGTTTGGTCATGTTGTGTCTGCATTCTCATTGAATTCTAGGAAATCTTTAATTTCTTTTTTTATTTCTTCCTCAACCCAGGAATTGTGCAATTGGGTGTCACTTAATTTCCATGAGTTTGTAGGTTTTCTGCAATTCATGTTGTTGTTGAATTCTAACTTTAAAGCAGGGTGGTCTAAAATACAAGGGATTATTTTAATTTTTTTGTACCTGTTGAGGCTTGCTATGTTGCAAAGTATGTGGTCCATTTTAGAGAATGTTCCATGTGGTGCTGAGAAGGTATATTGGTTGTTTTTTGTTTTTTTGTTTTTTTGTTTTTTTGTTTTTGGATGGAATGTTCTATAGATGTCTGTTAAGCTAATTGGGTCATAACTTCTATTAGTTCCTTTGTTTCTTTGTGAAGTTTCTGTCTGGTGTTCCTATCCAGTGGTGAAAGTGGGGTGTTGAAGTCTCCCACTATAAGTGTGTGTGGTTTTATGTGTGATTTGAGTTTTAGTAATGTTTCTTTTATGAACATGGATGCCTATGTATTTGGGGCATAAATATTCAGAATTGAGACTTCATCCTGATGGATTTCTCCTGTGATGAGTGGGAAGTAACCTCCTTCATCTCTTTTGATTGATTTTAGTTTAAAGTCCAATTTGTTGGATATTAGAATTACAACCCCTGCTTGTTTCTTGGGTCCATTTGATTGGAAAATCTTTTTCCAACCTTTAATTCTTAGGTACCATCTGCTTTTGAAGTTGAGGCTTATTTCTTGTATGTAGCAGAAGGATGGATTCTGTCTTCTTATCCATTCTGCTATCCTGTTTCTTTTTATAGGAGAGATAAGACCATTAATATTGAGGGATATTAATGACCATTGATTGTTCATTCTTGTTTGTTTTGGATTTGATGGTGGTGGTGAAATTATGTGTGGGTTTCCATCCCTTTTTCCTTTTGGCTGTTGGTAAAGTGGGATTATTTATTGCCTGTATTTTTCTGGTTGTAGTTAACTTCCTTGGGCTCAGTTTTCCTTCCAGAACTTTCTGTAGGAAAGGTGATAGGTGATTGAATCTAGTTTTTTCATGGAACATCTTGTTTTCTCCATCTATATTGGTTGAAAGCTTTGCTGGGTATAGTAGTCTGGGCTGGCATCTTTGGTCTCTTAGTGTAGGTAGAATATCTATCCAGGACCTTCTGGCTTTCAGAGTTTCCATGGAAAAGTCAGGTGTAATTCTGATAGGTTTGCCTTTATATGTTACTTGACATTTTTCCTTTGCTGCTCTTAATATTTTCTCTTTATTCTGTATGTTTAGGGTATTGGTTATTATGTGGTGAGAAGACCTTTTTTTTTTTTTTTTTTTTTTTTTGGTCCAGTCTATTTGGTGTTCTGTAGGTTTCTTGTACTTTCATTGGCATGTCTTTCTTTAGGTTGCAAAAGTTTTCTTCTATGATTTTGTTAAATATGTGTTCTAGGTTCTGAGTTGGATTTCTTCACCTTCTTCTATACCTATTATTCTTAGGTTTGGTCCTATCACAGTATCCCATATTTCCTGGATAATTTGTGTTAGGGATTTGTTGAACTTAAGATTTTCTTTGTTTGATGAGTTATTTCTCCTAGTGTATCTTCCACACCTGAGATTCCTTCTTCTATCTCTTGTATTCTGTTGGTTATGCTTGCAGCTGTAGTTCCTGATCATCTACCCAGCTTTTCTGTTTCCAGCATTCCCTCCGATTGTGCTTTCTTTATTGTCTCTATTTCAGTTTTCGGGTCTTGAAAGGTTTCCTTGAAAGATTTGTTGGTATCTTGTATTGTTTGGTTTGCTTTTTCTTCCATTTCTTTAAGGGATTTTCTAATGTCCTCTTTGAAGCCCTCTATCATTTTCATGAAGATGTTTTTAAGGTCATTTTCTTCTGGTTCATCTGCATTGTGATGTTCGGGTCTTGCTGGTGTATGGTCCCTTTTCTCCAGTGGTGTCATTGGTTTTTCTGTTGTTGAATGTGATTTTATGTTGTCATCCTCCCATCCTTTCTTCTGGTGGGTGTAGCAGGAGTCTCTACCTCTCCTGATAGATATGGTACCAAGGTTCCCTTCTGGTAGAAGCAAACAGTTACTATACTCTGATGTTTGTCCTCTTCTCATGGATGGATGCGGGACTGTTACTGGGGCCTTGGCAGTCTCTGGGTGTGTTGGCTCCAGCCGAGCTTGGCTCCTGTGAGCTGACCACTGGCATCAGGTCCAAACAGTGTTTTATTCATCAACCAATAAGAGAAACATATATACAGAAGGACATCCCCTGTCGGAGTACAATATCTAACATCCCAACCAGTCAGTATTGAATAGATTTTTCTTTCTAAAGATAGATTATTGTCTATTGAAATCAATTAAACATTACCTTGAACCAGAGAAAATTCCTAAACTAAGGTTAATGAGAAGAAAGGTAAGCTAAGGAAAAGAAAGAAGATGCAATGTCAGAAACTTAAATTACTTTTTTTAACTCTAAGTTAAAACTAAGGAGCTAGAAGAAAAAGAAGCAGCCTTGCAAGTGTGGGTAAGACTAACTTTCTGTATCTGTTCTTTGAAACTCTAAAGGTCTTCATATGGAAACAGGTAAAGATGGTCTGGAAACAGCCAGGATGTTCTGAGCTCCAGGTATTAAATGGATTCTTCTTGTTCTCTGTGTTTATTTTAAGAGGCATGGTAATTATGGATGCATTTGAAGAAAGCAAAGAAACCAAGACACTTATAAGTACAGCCTGTCTTCTCTCTCAATCCAGCCTTCTCTCAGTTAGATCTACTAAGCACACTGTAAGTCACTATAAGGCTGCCAGACAGCCACTAAGGTGCAGCACACAACTGAATAGTCATTAGAAAAAGGCTGATTTTCCTGTATATATTGGAGAAGAAACTGACCAGACTGTCAAGATTCCTACAACTCACTGATCTGAAATGTTACTTCTACCCTCATGTTCTTAATTCCCCCATGAAGGAGAAATAACATCAACCCCTGTGATTGTTACAAGTATCAGACAACACAGTGTATGGAAGATAGTATGGTGCCATGCATAGTTGTTGCTGGTTTTGTTTTGCATCAGGTTGTTACTGTCATAGAAAGCTCATCAACCATGGACAGCTGCACAGATTCCTTGGCTGTGTCAAGAAATCTTTGAGCTCAGATGTGAGTTGTATATTGAAAAAGAACAAGAGTGATCTCTGAATCTGCAACATGGGTTCCGATTTCCTTCAGACCATAACTCTCATCAGCCTGACTCACAGGTATCATTTCTACTTCAAAGGAGTTATATGAGCTCATTCTTTGCTTGGAAATCTTATAAGGTACATTTTTCTATTATTTACATTGTGTGTGCTAATGAAGACTAGAGGTTACTGAATGTGTTATCATGAGACCATGAATGTGCATTTTAATTTTGTCTTGATCATTAAACTTATGCACAGAGGCCCTACTAGCCTTTGTGGTAGACTTGCCCTTCTGTGGACCTAATATAGTAGATCTCTTGGAGAAAGGTTCACAGAGTTTCCAGCTATGTTATAATCTGGATTTATGTTTGGTACTGAGTCACCAAAAGTCACCCAAACCCACTGTATGATTCATCTCATTGGTAAATATTAGCAACAAAGACACTGCCATGAGAGTTACAAGAAATTGTGAAAAGCATCATAAGCTCTCTCCATTTTGTAAAGGAGAACACTCTAAACAGTCAACTGTTTTCACAACTGTGTAATGAGTACCCAACAGAGCTCTGCTATGTCACTCTGAAGTGAGATGGTGGTTGAAAGTTTTTTTTTTTATTTTTACAAAATGATAATTTCACATGTCAATCCCTTCACCGTCTCCCCCTCAACCTCCCACCAGCCCCCTCCCTCTCTCCCCTCCGCTCCCCATAGAGGATAGGGCCCTACACGGGGGCTCCCCAAATTCCACAACATCATCCTGGGCCGGGCCTAGGCCTTCCCCCATGTGTTCAGGCTGAGAGAGCATCCCTTCACATGGGATGGGCTCTCAAAGTCCCTTCTTATACCAGGGAAAATACTGATCCACTACCAGAGGCCCCATAGGGCGCTAAGGCCTCCTCATTGGCATCCACTTTCAGGGGTCTGGATCAGTCTCATGATGGCCTCCCAGACAGCAGACTGAGGTCCATGTGCTCCCCCTTGTTCAGGTCAGATGTTTCTGTGGGATTCACTGCCTGATCCCAACCCCATTGATCTTCATTTCTCCCTCTCTGCAACTGGGTTCCAGAGTTCAGTTCAGTGTATAGCTGTGGGTGTCTGCCTCTGCTTCCATCAGCCACTGGATGAGGGTTCTAGGATGGCATATAAAGTAGTCATCAGTCTCACTATAGGGGAAGGGCGTTTAGGGTAAACTCTCCGCCATTGCCTAGGTTGTCAGTTGGTGTCATCCTTGTAGATCTCTGGAAATCTCCCTAGTGCCAGATCTCTCCTCAGACCTATAATGGCTCCCTCTGATATCTCTAATCCTGCTCTCCTCTGTTCTTCCCCCAACTCCTTTTCTGCTCCTCCATTTCCTCTTCTCCTCTTCACATTCTGCCAGCTCCCTCTTCCCTACCCTCATGCTCCAAATTAGCTTAGGAGATCCTTCCTGGCCCTTCCCATCCTCTGGGGACCATGCATTTTTCTCTTAGAGTCCTTCTTGTTTCCTAGTTTCTTTGGTGAAGAGGATTGTAGGCTTTAAAACATGTTTTTGAGCTGTGTGATGAACTCAGTATATTCCTTAATCAGAAAGTGAGACCACAGTTCAGGGTACTTTTCAGTGATGAAAATGAATTGCAGAAAACATTTTATTTGGTAGACATCTTTGCCATCTTGACTGGGTTAAATTTATCACCTCGAGGACCAAATGCAAATGATTTGATTTGTCTAAAAATATCCCATCATTCAAAATGAAACTTCAACTTTGGCAAAAAAAAAGTGGGTGAAAATAAAATTTACAAGTTGCCTACATTATCTGCTTTATTTGAGGAACATGAGATTTAACCAGACAAAAGCATTACAATGATAATTTCTGGAAGAACACTGCACATGCTTCCAAATGAAATTTCATTATATTTTCCAAATCTACCTGACACTCCATTTGCATTTGCCAGAAACTCATTCATAATCAAAGTTGAAGATGCTCCTCAGACAGTACTAGGTTCAATGAATTTATTAACAGCAATGCAGCAAGAACATATGACTCTAAAATGCCAGTTGCAAAATTCTTATCAAGTGTTTGTAGTCAGATCCTGTTCTGAGACTGTGTTGTGCCTTCTTCTTTCGTTTCCAACAAACAATATATCTTTGTGAAGCAGGGTTTTCCAGCTTGTTGTATATCAAATTTAAATACAGAGGTAGACTTATGAAGATCATTGTTATGATCTTGCAAAGACTGCCTGGAGAATTTCTGATCTGGTGAGTAAGAAGCAATCTCAACCTTAGCTCTGAAATTGACTTTTTATACAAAATGTCACAAAATGCAACAATGTCCTTTACTGTTGTTATATGAAGACTTTTACTCATGATACACCATGCTTCAAGACAAAAAATCATTTATCTGTAATTAGAAATATTTCACAATATATATAATTACATATTATTTTGTGATCAATCACTTCTTCAATTTGTAACAATAAAAATATATCCTACATATCAGATATTTACACTATGATTCATAACAGTATCAAAATTACAGTTGTGAAGTAGCAATGAAAATAAATTTATAGTTAAGGGTCACCACGCATGAGGAACTGTATGATAGGGACACAGCACTAGGAAATTTGAGAACCACTGAGATACGGAATAAGACTTTAGCTCAAAGATAATAAATTATCTTCCCTTTAATTTAAACAACAGTTTAATCAGTTCCAGGTGAATTTGTTTCTTGTATATTATGTGAGATGAAAAAGGATAAAATAATAAGCTGTGACTTTTGGTCTTGGTGTTGAGAGAGCTTTTTATAAAATACAATGAAATTGATTTTGAATGAATAGTGGAATTTTGACCACATGAAAATGTTAGGAGGAGGAAATTGCACAATAGTCTCTCATCTTCAATACCATATTCCTTCCTACTTTCTTATACTGTTTCCTTTTCAGTTTCCTGTGGTTGATAAATTCTGAGATGTATTTGTAAATAGGTCATTTAGTTTTCAGAATTGTTTAAGCTAATTCATATCTTTTGTCTCTGGAAATTACAACTCTCACATAGTTGAACCTTCTTGTTTTCTTTTTTATTTATGTAAAACAATCTTATTTTACAAATCAATCACAGTTCCCCTTCCCTCCCACCTTCCTATCCCCCCACCAAATCTTCTAATTTTCTTGGAAAATGTTAAAGGCTTTTGGAAGTGCCTCAGCTAACTTGATACACAAGTGTGGTCTACTGTGCTACAGTCTGTAGTCTTTTGACCTCTTGTATATACTTCTCCACCACACTAAACTAATCATATTGAAACTATTTCTCATTCTATTGTTCTACAGAATAGAAACTTCTCCAGGGAAGGAGCATTACCTTATATATCTCTATATCCACACGTTTCTGTTCAGATTTAAGAATTCAATGAATACTTGTTTAACAAAACAACACTGTAGAAAATTGCTGAAAAGTAATCCTAAGTTAACTTATAGAGAAATAAATGAAATAGTTTAAAGTAGAGTTATAAAAGTGAAAGAACAATAAATCATAGTACAGTTTTCCAAACATTAATTTTAGATTAAAATTAGCACATTAATTCTTAACACTGCCTTTAAGGTTGCAAATGTTTCACAAGAGATTTGCACATGGCAACAAAATAAGGTAAGACCATCAGACTCCTCCCATAGGCTCCTCCAAAGCCATTGCTCTCTGTGTCCAACACACTGGGTTTCAAAAGCTTTGGCAAACCACCAAGATGCATATAATATATTACAGGAAATAAATTCCTCATTTTAATGCTGATAGGTGATACTAGGAAATACAAAATCCTCCGTAAATCATCACAGCATGACTTAATAGCAATAATGATCATTTATAAATTTTTAAAGTTTTTTAAGTATATTTTAAATATATACAATGTATTATGGATCTATTCTCTTTATTTTATAAAAATAGTTTTTTCATACAATGTATCAAATTATGATTGCCCCTCCAGGAACTACTCTCAGATCATCCCCACTTCCCCATCCACCAAAATCAACAACTTTTCCCTCCCTCAGAATACAAACAGGAAGATGAAATTAATACTAATGTTATTGTAAAAATAAAAAAAAACAAAGAAACAAGCAGAAGAAAAAGAGTCAAAGAAAAGCTCAAAAATTACATATAGACACAGAGACACACGTTCACTCACACAGAAATCCCATTAAAAACATAAAAGCAGAAAAGATTGTATATGCAAAGTACTTATAAGGCTTTTAAAAAAAAGCAGGCAAGCAAAAAAAAGCCCTGACAAAGCATTATGAGACAAAGAACCTCCAAAATGCCAAAGAATTCATTTTGTGTTGGCCACCTACTAGACGGCCTTAAAAGTGCTTTCTATACCCGGTTGAGACTCAATTAGAGAAAACTAATTTTTCATTTGTAAATGGTTATCAATTGGAGATAGCTTCTATGCTAAGGATGAGTGCTTGTGTCCATTTCCCCTCTCAGTTCTGGAACCCCATCTTGCATGCCTGTGCAGGACCCATGCTGTCACAGTCTTTGTGAGTTCACATATGTGTCAGTCCTACTGTGCTTAGAAGGCCTTGTTTTCTTTTTATTGTGGCCCTTAATTCAGGGTCTCTGCCTATATTTCTTCAGACAGCATAATGTAAAATGTACTCTTCTAGGTCTTTTTTGGGCTTTGCATTTATATTATTTGTATTTGCTTTATAAATGTATATTGACTCATTTCATTTCATTGTTTTACAAGTCTTAGGAGAAATTACTCAAGTTCCAGACAAGAAGGCAAACACTTCTCTAATGAGGACAACAAGACAATCAACTGAAAGAATTCTGTAATATTTTGAGAAGATTTATGAGAACACAAAAAGATTGTAAAGAACTTCAGGACCAGCAAGGGCATTCCTACAGCTGCACAGCTCTAGGGATTTCCAGAATCATAACTCAAATTGATAATCCTGTTACAGGATGAAGCAACAGGAGGTGTATATAGGAGAGTACCACAGCTATTTCTGCAGTTTATCATGGGATTTATTTATGTTCTGTTGAATAACACATCACCCTGAGTTGTGGTGCTACAGTTACAATTGTAACTGTTGTATAGCAAACTATGTTACTAAAACTAAAAATGCAGTAGCTTGTCATGTGTCACATATGTCAACTAGTGAATTTGTGTTATGTTTCATTTGGTATAAAATATTTCCCTAGTAAAACAATACCTTGTGTGTAAGCACAAGTTGGAATGGATGAATCATTCTATGAACCCACAAATGATTAAGCTATCAGATATGTAGGGTATATCTTACTCACAGTTTAATCAGTGAAGTAGAAAATGGATGAATGATATACAATAAAGGATGACTTACAGGAACTAGATTTATCTAATGCTCAATCCTCAAGGCTTCCCAGGAAGATTGTAACCTCAATCTAGATGCAAAGTTATTGGTGCAGAAATCCCACAAGGAAACATGAACACGAGGTGGAAACCAAGGATAGTAAATACTGTGTCCCTCAATGCCTCCAGTTTCAATGGTGTAGTTGTTGGCTACACTGGTGACTATAGTCCATAATGGTACACATGCAACTAGTCTAAAACATGGAGGAATTGAAAGGGGATATAGTAAAGGAAGCAGAGCTACAAGACTGTTTCTGTTCCATAGTTTCATGATGAGTTAGAATGCTATTGAGTGTCTGTGAGATGCCTAGGTACCTATACTGTACCAACTGATTTTAAAAAATTATAACTTCATTTGCATCTCTAAAATATCACACAAATATTTTAGCTGAACTCTGATATAGATATATACTAAGAATAAAAGAATGTGAAAATAGTAAGGAAATAAGATGGAAATTTAGTTAAAATTGAATATCATAATATTAACTGCCAGCTTACATTCATGACAATTGAATGTTTATGTTTTCATATTCTAAATAGACAGACAATTAAACTAGAGTGTATGCAAGGTACATAAAATGGAAAAACTGACTTAGATCAATGTCAATTTGTAAATTGTCCATGGAGTGCTGCCAGAAAGTCCTACATGTGAGAAAAATTGATGTTCAGAGAGAGTGTAAGAGCGAGAGAAAGAGAAATAATGTTTATGCTTCCTTTCTAAGGTTTAAAGTACCCTTCTGTCTTATGTACAACTAAAACTTTACTTCACATAAAAATTCCCAGTACTCAGGATGCAGAGGCAGGTGGATCTCTGTGAGTTCAAGGCCAGCCTGGTGTACAGAGTGAGTTCCAGGACAGCCTCCAAAGTTACAGAGAAGCACTGTCTCAAAAAAACAAAAAAAAAATTCTTTGAGAATTGAGCTATGCACTATAACAATCTCTGTTTTATAAATATATGCTTGCTTCTCTGTTGCTAGACCACATTGCAAATCTCTCCTGCCAGAAGAAAAAATCACCCAAATATCAATATATATAAGCAAACCTTATCCAGGAACATAATTTTTCACTGAATTTGGTTAGCAATGAACTGTGATAGGTGATGAAGGTTCTACACTGCAATCGTTTAGGAGATCTTCCCATATTTCAGTAGCTGTCTGCATGCTCTTTTCATTGCCGTCTTCATTTCTTGATTCCTCAAGGTGTAGATCACAGGGTTAAGAAAAGGAGTGCCAACTGCATCAAATATGGCCAGATACTTATCCAGGTGTGTGGAGGGGGAAGGCCATGTATAAACAAATATCAAGGGACCAAAGAACAGGACCACAACAGAGATGTGAGCAGAAAGTGTAGACAGTGCCTTGGAGGAACCACCTGAAGAATGTTTCTGAACAGTGACTATTATAACAACATAAGATATGGCCAGTATGAAGAAGGAGCCTACAGAGATGAATCCACTGTTGGCTGATACCATTAATTCTAGTTGGTTGGTATCTATGCAAGCAAGTCTGATGAAACGAGGAAGGTCACAGTAAAAGCTGTCCAAAATATTTGGTCCACAGAAAGGTAAATTCACTATATAAACAAATTGAACAAGGGAATGCATAAGGCCAACCACCCATGCAGACACTAAGATGAAAATGCACATTTTGGCATTCATGATGGTCAAATAATGGAGAGGTTTACATATGGCTACATATCTATCATAAGCCATGCCTATAAGCAATACCACCTCCACACCACCAATGACATGAATGAAGAAGATCTGAGTGATGCAACCTCTAAAGGAGATGACTTTGTGCTTTCTGAACAGGTCATAAAGCATCTTGGGACAAGTGACACATGAAACACCTAAATCGATGAAAGAGAGATTGGCCAACAGAAAGTACATGGGAGAATGTAAGTGAGGGTCAGAAGCCACTGTAAAAATGATGAGGGAGTTCCCCATCATGCTTGCCATATAAAACATTGAAGCGAACACAAAGAGAAGTACTTGCATCTTCCAGGAGTTGGTGAGTCCCACGAATACAAATTCTGACACCACAGAATGATTTTTTCCTTCCATTGATGTGCTTTGCAGTACTACCTGAAGGGCAACAGTAGAAGAAACTGAAATTATGATAATTACATTAATAATTCCACAAGGTTAGAACTCAGGGTTAAGAAAACCTATTTTTGACTCAATATTTAAAGCCAATCCAAAGATAAATATTTGTATAAGCAAATGCTTGCATGGTTATTTATCAGTGGACTGCAAATTACAAGCACTCTGAAATACTATCTCATACTTGTTAAAAGAGATTTTATCAAAACCTCAAAAATAACAAGTTTTGGTAAGTTGTTAAGAAAGGAACCTTGTACAGAGTTGTTGGGAACATAAATTAGTGTATTAATTTAAGAAATCATATAGCCATTTCCACAATAATTTAAAAGTAGTGCCTTAGTATGTAACCAATGCAGAGCACATCCTTCCACTGTGTAGGGCCCTGGATTTTATTCTCATCAAAGAAAGAAGAGGAAGACGGAAGGAGAGAAGGAAGGAAGGAGAACGAGGAGAGAAACCAACAGAAAAACAGAGATAGCGACAAAGAAAAAACTAGAGGAAACAGGAGAAATGAAATGTGAGAGTGAAGTAGACAAAAAAGATAGAGACACATGACTAAGAGATAGAATTATTAACCATTATCATTTTGGGGATCAAGAGGAAATGACCATGTATTGGCCCATGATCACTGAAACATTATTTATAATAACCTATATAGAAACATCCGAAGTGTTCCTTTACAGATGAGTGAATGATAAACATAAATGTATACATACACACACAAACACACACACACACACACACACACACACACACACACACACACACACACACACACACATTATATATATATATATATATATATATATATATATATATATATAACAGCCTTTAAAAAGAAGGGAATTTTGTATCAATAATAATGTTAATGAACCTGGAGGTCATTTACTAAGTGAAACTTCAGACACAAAAAGACAAATGCTGAAAAATCTAATGTACATATAAAATCTGAAGGAGGTCATACTCATAAAAACAAAAGAATATGATGGTAGACCAGGCAAAAACTGTGTCAGAAGTGGGTGTGGAGGGAGATGATGGTAAAGAAAACAAAGCTCTATTGACATGATAGCTACTTCCTGGAGGTCTACTGTAAAAGAGTGATTATGGACAATGACAATTGTGTGTGTCATGCTTGAAAATTGCTGAGAGTCAATCATCAGTGTTCTCACAACAGATAAGTATGTGAGGTAAACATGTTCATTAGTTTAAGATATATTATATATATATATATATATATATATATATAATCTTTAAAACTATATTAAGACAATATATAAATATATATTAATAAATAAATATATATTATCTTAATGTATTATATATGTAAACAAATGTTTATACGAAATATATACAATATTTATTTGTTACTTTGCCCATTTAAAACCAGAAAGGGAAAAAACACCTATCATGCCCATAGAGCTTTGAAACAGAGACCAAACAGTGAAGCTGGTGGCAGTATGTAATGTTCTGTTCCAAGTGATATTTCTGGATTACAGTGATGCTCTTCAGAATAGAAAATGGCAGTTCAATGTCTGATTTCATATCCTCCTAAGTATTTGTTATAAAATAAGATGCATAGATGAGAATTGCTTCCTGTAGAGCTCAGCTTATGGACAGAAATTTTAAATCTCTGAAAAAGCCATGCTGTAGTAGAAAACATTTGTTCAAATTTAAAAGAAAAATTTATCTCATGTTATATGTATGCTTCTCCTTAGAGAATAAACAACACAGTAGATACAAAATGGGCTCTGCATTCAGAAAAACAAAGCAAAATTAATATGGCTCAACTACTAGCAATTCATTTCGGATATAAAGTTTATCTATTATGTATGTTTAAAACCTAACATTTCATGTTACAATATAAGCATAGCATGTATTCAACATATAGGTGTTCTACATGAGATAATTAATAATGATACTAATATTTTTTTCATTTTTCTGTAGTATTTTGAATATGTGAGATAATGAATAAATTAAAAGAGATGGAATCATAAAGCAGCACAAAATTCCATTTCTGAAACACATTTCAAAGCATATTAACTATCCCCTTCTGATAAAAGATCTTCAAAATATGTTAACTACCTCCTATTCAATAATAGATTACAGTATTCAGGTTACTTAGTAATCAAAGTGTACTTCCAATGTAATTTAAATTTATTTTTCTCAAAGAGCGCTGTATGTCTCCTTAGCACTTACAAGTAATTAAGTGCAATCCATTAAGTGTTCCTTTGCAACTCCATATAACTCCCACAGATTTAAGGGCTAAAATGGCATTTTTGTAACTCATCCTAAAACCCAGAGTTGCAGTATAATGTATATAAGTATTTACTGAAATATATATAACTATGTATTTTGATTATTTCAAACACACATGAAAATATGCATGATTATAGGTTTAAAGACAAGAAAGGAGACTATGCATAGTTCTAAAGTAACAGAGAAAGTAGAAAGCAAAGCATTATAAAAGTAAAAAAAGACAATGAGGTTAAAGGGAAAATCTAAAACCAACACCAAAATTTGAAAAGTATGTGCAGTTATGGAGAAAAAGAAAAATTTAAGTAACGTATTTATTCAGTTTGCATGCTTTTCTGACCATTCTTCAAAAGCTGCAGAGTTACAGCCAATCATGGTGTTTCAAGCATCTTTCAAGTTCTAAAGCTATGGGAAACACTGTAAATGAACCTGTATCCCAGTGAATTCATCTTTTAAACAGTCCATCTCCATCACGTTGGTAAAACCCAGAAATGCTTTTGAATTTAGAATAGAATGATACGTAACTATACCAAACTATCATGGAATTTAGAAACAGATAAAGTATGAGACATGAGTGGCTTAGATACACTTGACGAGTAGTATCCAACAACAAGTACAAAGGAAGACTCACGTGAGCATCTGTAAATGGAGAGTTAAGGATATGATTCTTATTTACCACAAACATGCACAGAAGAAACAGCCACAGAACAGGTCATTTTAAACCTTTTCTTACAGTTGTTTGGGTTTTAAAATCATTCTTGTTCATTATATAATTCATTTATAACCATTAAAATAACCATGACACAAAGTTCAAATTTAATTTTTTGACTTATGTTGTATGTAGTCCCATTGTTTGAACCTTTATGCAGTCCTAAATCTGTCATATATAGAATTCTCCAAAACAGATTTTCAGACACCTACATTTTTAGGAATTTCCTAATTCTTAAAGAAAATATTTGGTGATGAAATCCCTAACACAGATATGTAACTTCAATACTCCTATAGTCATCTGCTTAGGTTTGAGCAAAACACCATCAAAACTATCACCTGTGAATATTTTCTCCTGTGTTCATAAATATTGTAGGTTTATTATTCTCTCCAGACAAACTCAGGAATTTTACTTCTCAAATTGTCATGAAACCCAAAAACTCCAAAACCCTTCTAATTTAAGAACAACTGCTGCTTTTGTTGATTATTGAGGAAAATACAAGTAACTGTGTGTCTTTTTCAAATAATTACTTAGAGAATAAATGAAAGAAAACAACATCCATAGCTTTCTAGTTTCAAGATTCAAACAACTCAATAAATTTTGCATTTATTTACTCTGACTCTCATTCTCACTTTCTCTCACCTGAGGAAAATTAAAATTTTCTATTCATTAAAACTCTTTGTCTTACAGTTCAGAAATAAAATCAATAGAATCCTGTGTTTTAAACCACAGAAGATGGAGTTGGAGGGATGGCTTGGGGACTGAGAGCACTCACTGACCTTGCAGAGAAAATGGGATCAGTTTATCAGTACCCACGTGACAGCTCACATCTGTCTGTAATTCCAGGTCTAGAGGACCCAATGTATCCTGGCTTCTTTGCAAGAAGTGCACACACACATGGAAGTAAAAAAAAATCATATGCATAAAATAAAAATAAACAAATCTTTTTTAAAACAGGAGTTAAATGTGAAAAATGAATCTAATTTGTGATCTGTAAGAATTATTCTGTTTTCAAATTCTCAACATCACATTGCGAAATGAGTATGTATTGGAAAATTGCACCTTGAGTAAATTCAAAATACTACAAAGATTTTTGATGTTTTCCAGTATCTTTTACATTTCCTCATGTATGATGTTATTCTAGCTCATAGTCAAATACAAATAATGTTTTTACTACACATCTGAGAATTTTTTAATGATTATTATTTTTCTAAGCTATTCAATTCCTTTCCCAGGTAGATATCTATGTTGTTTAGACAAACACAAGCACTTTAGGTATGAACCATGCCCATATCAATTTCAAAACAAGAACCATATCCACAAATAAAGCCACATTTCTTACTGTTTCAACATCTCTCTGCATTTTACCTGTATAAAACAAACAGCATCTTCAAAGACTTGCTTCCCTGATTTCTCTAGCCTAAAATACCAAATAATAATGTAACATAAAGAATATGAAACTAATTATTCAAACCTCAGGAGACCATTGAGCAAATATTCTGAAAACACTAGATAGTATTAAAAGTGCTCATAGTTTAGACTCTCTCCCTAGAGGACCATTTTATTTGTCCAGTGCAACTAATGGATTTCAGATCTCATGAAACAACATTAAAAAGAAAAAGGAAACCAAAATTGGAAAATTTTTTGTCATTGAACTATTTTGTTGTAAATATTGATAACCAGCCATTGTAATTAATCCCTAAAAGTAGATAATTACCTTAAATCCTGACTATACACAATCATTTAATCACTTTAGTATATTTTTACATGAAATATTTATGAAGCTTTTTTTAAATATTCATAATTTTGATTTTATACATAAATTTAGATGTATAGAAGTTCACAGAAAATATGAAACTGAAAAGTAAATGAAATAATTAAATTACCAATCAAGAAAATAGGGGGGTAATACTCCATTGTGTAAATGTACCACATTTTCTCTATCCATTCTTCTGTTGAGGGGCATCTAGACTGCTTCCAGTTTCTGGCTATTATTACAAATAATGCTGCAATGAACATCGTTAAACAGATGCCTTTGTTATATGAATGTGCTTCTTTTGCATATATGCCTAAGAGTGGAATTGCTGGATCTTGTGGTAGACTCATTTCCATTTTCTTGAGGAGTCGCCATACTGATTTCCAAAGTGGCTGCACCAATTAGCACTCCCACCAAGAGTGGAGGAGTGTTCCCCTTTCTCCACATCCTCTCCAGCATAAACTGTCATTGGTGGTTTTTATTTTAGCCATTCTGACAGGTGTAAGATGGTATCTCAAAGTTGTTTTGATTTGCATTTCCCTGATGGCTAAGGATGTTGAACACTTTCTTATGTGTCTTTCAGCCATTTTAGATTCCTCTATTGAGAACTGTCTATTTAGTTCTGTAACTCACTTTTTTCTTTTTTATTTAAATTAGAAACAAGCTTCATTTATATGTCAATCCCAGTTCTCTCTCCCTCCCCTCCTCCCCTGCCCCCCACTAATGCCCTATCCCATCCCCTTTCTGCTCCCTACAGAGGGTGAGGACTTCCATGGGGATCTTAAAGTCTGTCATATCATTTGGAGCAGGGCCTAGACCCTCCCCCGTTTGTCTAGTCTGAGAGAGTATCCCTCTTCATGGAGTGGGCTCCCAAAGTCCATTCATGTACTAGGGATAAATACTGATCCACTACCAGAGGGTCCACAGATTAACCAGACTTCCAAACTGACATCCTCCTTCAGAGGGTCTGTACCTCACTTTTTTATTTGATTGTTTGGTATTTGGGAGACCAGCTTCTTGAGTTCTTTGTAAATTTTGGAGATCAGCCCTCTGTCCGATGTGGGGTTGGTGCATATCTTTTCCCATTCTGTGGGCTGTCATTTTGTCTTGTTGACTGTGTCCTTTGCCTTACAGAAGCTTCTCAGTTTCAGGAGGTCCCATTTATTAACTGTTGATCTCAGTGTCTGTGCTACTGGTGTAATGTACATTTACACAATGGAGTACTACTCAGCAGAAGAAAAAAAAAACAATGGAATCTTAAAATTCACAGGCAAATGGATGGAACTAGAAGAAACAATTCTGAGCAAGGTAACCCAGTCACAAAAAGACAAACATGGTATATACTCACTCATATGTGGATTTTAGACATAGAGTAAAGGATTACCAGCAGATTATCCACACTGCCAGAGAAGCTAGTAAACAAGGAGGATCCTAAGAGAGACATACCTTGTCCCCTGGAGAAGGGGAAAGGGACAAGATCTCCTCAGCAAATTGGGATCATGGGGGAAAGTGAGAGGGAACTAGGAGAATGAGAAGGGGAGAAGAGCAGGGGTGAGGAGGACATGATGGGCAGGGAGGTTGAGTTGAGGGAAGCACAGAAGAGAGCAAGATAAGAGATACTATAATAGATGAAGACATTATAGGTTTAAAGAGAAATCAACTAGGGAAATGTCTGGAGAGCTACAAAGATGGCATCAACTAACAATCTAAGCAACAGAGGAGAGGCTACCTTAAATGCCCTCCCTTGATAATTAAATTGATGACTAACTTATATGCCATCCTATAGCCTTCATCCAGCAGCTGGTGGAAGTAGAAGCAGACACCCACAGCTAAACCTTGAACTAAACTGGAATCCAGTTGCAGAGAAGGAGGACTGATGAGCAAAGGGTTCCACACCAGGTTGGTGAAATCCACAGAAACAGATGACCTGAACAGGGGAGAGCTCTTGGTTCCCAGACTGATAGCTAGGAAACCAGCATGGGACTGATCCAGACTCCCTGAATGTGGGTGTCAGTGAGGAGACCTCAGAAATCTATGTGGCCCCTTGTAGTGGATCAGTACTTATCCCCAGCAAAGAAATGGAGTTTGGGAACCATCCCACATGGAGGGATACTCCCTGAGCCTAGACACAAGGGGGTGGGTCTAGGCCCTATCCCAAAGGATACAACAGACTTTGAAGACCCCGTACGGAAGGTCTCACCCTCCCTGGGGAGCAGAAAGGGTATGGGATAGGTAGGGTGCTAGTTGGGGGAGGGCAGGGTAGGCGGGGAGGGAGAGGAACCTGGGATTGACATGTAAAATAATCTTCTTTCTAATTAAAATAAAAATTAAAATAAAATAAATAAAAAAAGAAAATGGCGGGTAAAAGCAGGAACAAGGCA
Source organism: Cricetulus griseus (assembly GCF_003668045.3). NCBI lineage: Eukaryota > Metazoa > Chordata > Mammalia > Rodentia > Cricetidae > Cricetulus > Cricetulus griseus. The sequence continues at coordinate 66,293,716 of NC_048599.1, read as the reverse complement.
AGAGTGTCCAATCTCTCCACTCCAATTGAATATAGTTCTTGAAGTCTTAACTAGTCAATAATACAAAAGAAAATGAGCAGGTAGGGAGAGAGAAAGGAAGGAGGACGGTCAAAAAGGAAGTAAGGAAGGAAGAAAGGAAAGTCAAAAAGGAAGAAAGGAGGGAAGGAAGGAAGGGAGGGAGGTAGGGAGGGAAAGAAGGAAGGAAGGAAGGAAAGAAGGAAGGAGGAAGGAAGGAAGGAAGGAAGGAAGGAAGGAAGGAAGGAAGGAAGGAAGGAAGGAAGACCAAAAGGAAGCAAATATAGGTGGGAAAAGAAATCAGTGTATAAAGGTAGCCCAATTTGCAAATGATATGATTTGCTACATAAGAGACCTTAAAGACTCCACCATAAAATAGATTTAATAAATACTTTCTACAAAGTGTCAGTATTCAAAATTAACATGAAAAAATCAGAAGTCAATGACAAACATACTGAAAAGGAATCCAGGAAATAATCCTATTTGGTAGAAAGAAAATGAAGAACGTTTACTATGAATATTTCAGAACACTAAAGAAAGAAATTGAGGACTATATCAGAAGATAAAAAGAGCTCTCATGATCATGGATCAGAAGGATCAATGTGAAAATTGAAATCCTACCAACATAATTCTACAGATTTTATGAAATCCTCACTAAATACTAGAGCCATTCTTCACAGACATAAAAAAAATCTTAAAATTTATATGGAGACACAAAAGAAGAAGGATAGCCCAAGTAAACCTGAACAAAAAGAATACTAACAGAAGGTATCACCATACTGGTTTCAAACTATACCATATAACCACAGTAATAAAAACAGTCATGGTACTGGCCCAAAACAGACACATCAATCAATGGCAGAGAATAGAGGACCCAAGCATAACTCTGCATAATCACAGATGTTGATCTATGACAAAGATACCAAAAATATACTTTGGGGAAAAAAAAACAGCATCTTCAACAAATGGTGTTGGAAAATCTGAATCTCAACAGTTTAAAGGAATGTGAAAGAATTCCTAAAAAGCTGAATAATCTTAGAAATGTTAGCTAAGAGAGTTTACAATCTAATAATTCATGGAAAATAAAGGACTCACTAAGGTTCAATTAAGGAGACAATATTCAGGATGAATCTAAGAAAGTTAAATAAACCTTAGATCCAAAAGCAAAACTGGTATGCTACAACAACATGATGACATATTGAAAAGAAACGTGTTAGGTCACTCAAAGATCACATATGGGTTAATTTTATGTGTCTGTTTGACTAAAGTAAGGATGTTAATATTTGTCCGTGAGCACATGCTGCAATCTGGGTAAAGTTGAAGTAAAGTTCTGGACCTAAAGAATCATGTCCTGGAAACTTGGTTCCCAGGGTAGAAATATAAAGAAGTGATGACACTTATGTTGGACCCCAGTTCTCAGGAAATGTGTTATTAAAAAGTGAGCCTGATCTCTGAATTCCTGTCTTTGGCATTTCATCAATATATGACCTCTCTCTCTCTCTCCCTCTCTCTCTCTCTCTCTCTCTCTCTCTCTCTCTCCTCTCTCTCTCTCTCTCTCTCTCTCTCGCACATACTCCTTCCATGATTCCACTAATATGGTAGTGACATGCCAAGGAGACTCACATTATGCTACCTAGACTTCTAACCCTCCAAAAATGCGAGCTGAATAAACCTTTTGTCTAGAAGGAATGGAGGAAAGAAAGGAAGAAAAGAAGGAAGGGACGGAGGGAGGGAGGGAGGAGGAGGGAGGGAGAGGGAGGGAGGGAGGGGGAGGGAGGGAGAAAACTCAAGGCTGAAATTAATTCGTGTGTGTGTGTGTGTGTGTGTGTGTGTGTGTGTGTGTTATTTTAATTTGAAAGAAAATTATTTTGCATGTCAATCCCAGGTTACTTTTCCTCCCCTCCTCCCCTGCGCCCCCAACTAAAACCCTACCTATCCCATACCCTTTCTGCTCCCCAGGGAGGGTGAGACCTTCCGTACGGGGTCTTCAAAGTCTGTCTTATTCTTTGGGATAGGACCTAGGCCAACCCCCTTGTGTCTAGGCTCAGGGAGTATCCCTCCATGTGGAATGGCTCCCAAACTCCATTCCTATGATAGGGATAAGTACTGATCCACTACAAGAGATCCCATAGATTTCCAAGCTCTCCTCACTGATACCCACATTCAGGGAGTTTGGATCAGTCCCATGCTGGTTTCCTAGCTATCAGTCTGGGAACCAAGAGCTCTCCCTTGTTCAGGTCATCTGTTTCTGTGGATTTCATCAGCCTGGTGTGGAACCCTTTGCTCATCAGTCCTCCTTCTCTGCAACTGGATTCCAGTTTAGTTCAAGGTTTAGTTGTGGGTGTCTGCTTCTACTTCCACCAGCTGCTGGATGAAGGCAATAGGATGGCATGTAAGTCAGTCATCAATCTCATTATCAAGGGAGGGCATTTAAGGTAGCCTCTCCTCTGTTGCTTAGATTGTTAGTTGGTGCCATCTTTGTAGCTCTCCAGACATTTTTCTTTAAACCTATAATGTCTCCCTCTATTATAGTATCTCTTATCTTGCTCTCTTCTGTGCTTCCCTCAACTCAACCTCCCCACCCCATCATGTCTTCCTCACCCCTCCTTTTCTCCTCTTCTCATTCTCCTAGGTCCCTCTCCCCCCCCACCCCATGCTCCCAATCAATTCAGTTTTTAAAAAAATAACGAAACAAAGAGGGTCTTCCTTAAATGTGGATTTTATACCCAGTGAATTTGAGTGTCTTTTTATTCTAAGTATTTTGAACTTCATTTAAAGGTCATTTTAATTTTTTTCTTCTACAGGGTTTTCATTCATTAGACTCAACCTTTCTTTTTGAATAACTGGATTCTTAATAATGCCTTATGGATTGAAAATAAGAGTCTCCACACAGCATCAAAAATAGGGAAGCATAACTGATTTCTGCACACCTAAAGGAATTCATATCTATTGTCCACAAATGCTTTTCTAATTCTTCTGCAAATAAATAGAATACATTTTATTTATGATACAGTCTTCTGATCAGGCAGTTCACAGGTACACCATCCTTACATTTAGAGTATCAAGAAACCCAGCAAAATTAAATAATGTCATTGCCTGTTTCATTTTAGTAAGAACAAAAGCTTTGTCTAAAATATGAGAGCTAAAAATCCTAATGCAACTAAATATCCAAGGTCACAGAATTCATGATAGAAGAAGAGATCATTGACTATTATTTCTGATTTTCAAAATAATTTCTAATTATGGAGCGTTTGAATCTATTTTCAATTTTCAAAATTAGAAAATCCCTCATAACAGCAATGATCATAACCATTAAATCATTAAATCATTCCACCTGCCTCTTTCTATAGGGCAATGAATCCTGTACTAGAACTTTCATGTGCTTTACATTTATATGCATTTGCCTTTTTAAATGTACATTGCTGCAAGTTTTCAGATGGTACAAGAAATTGGTTGAGATCTGGGAAGAATACATATCACACCCATCTTAAGGGATTATGCACAAGAGTTAATGTAGGACAATAATAACTAATAAGAAAATTAAAGGCTATCAAAACTTATGAACTCTAAAACAAAAAGACTATTCTTTTTTGGGGGTGGGGTTTCGAGACAAGGTTTCTCTGTATAGCTTCGGAGCCTATCCTGGCACTCGCTCTGGAGACCAGGCTGGCCTCGAACTCAGAGAGATCCACCTGCCTCTGCCTCCCGAGTTCTGGGATTGAAGGCGTGTGCCACCAACACCTGGCTCAAAAAGGCTATTCTTACTGCCCTTTGTTACCCTTCATTGCTACATGGTATGATGCTATTGTTGAACACATAACATACTTTGGCTGAAGATTATTGAGGAATCAGTCTTGAACTAACACAAAACTCTCCTGATAGCGAAATTTTATAATGCCAAAAGATGCTATGTAGACTCATGGAGGGGAAAAAAATAATCTTAACCAGTGCTGAGCCTTGCATATTGCAATCATGACCTGCCAGACACTGGTGCCATAGTAGAACGACTATTTCATGACTTTCTGGTGGGTTTGAAAACTGTTCCACAAAAGGAATTTACATACATGCATGATAGTATAATCCTAGTTAAATACACATGCTTGGAAAATTCATGGGTTCTAGAGTGCAGCCTACTATTTTTATTTTATCAATACTATGTCATTGCATTGCCTTCTAAATAGTTAAGCTTATATCCATAGACCTGGAGTTCTGTCAACCTTGGTCAGAGAAGCTTCTTTTTTCAGTAATCAAAAGTCAATTCTGAGATGCATGATTGTCAAAGTGTGAGAATAAGACAAAAAGAGCTCGGCCCTGAATGGAATGTCAATATTCAATACACTGCCAAGGCACAAAGAAGATTGTGGAGGAGGAGGCAGAAAGAATGTAAGATCCATCTGAAGGATGGGAAAGAGTGCAATGAAATGCAGTCTTCTGGACATGGCATAATTATCACACTCATGAGCTCACAGCAGCTGTAATTACTCACACATGTTGCACACAAGAGCAAGACAACCAATTCAAGCATGGATGGGAGATGTGCTTTTCAGGCCTCACTCCTTATTGAGACACTATTGTAGTTGGTAGTTTCTAGGGAAAATAGAATCATTCTTCTTTGACAATGTTCCCACTGGGAGGTTTGCCATGCTTCAGTGGATGGCACTAGACCCATACATATGAACATCACTAACAAGGCTGAGTAGGTTATCAAAAAAAAGACATGAAGTTGGGAGGGAAACCTGTTGAAAAACTGAAAGATGGAAGTCAAGGAATAGAGATGATCATAGTTCATTAAATACATGGGTGAAAGTCTCAATAATAAAGAAGAATTATAGGTTAAAAAGAAAGCTGGGCATTGGTAGCACACACCTTTAATTCCAGAACTCGGGAAGCAGAGGCAGGCGGATCTCTGTGAGTTCAAGGCCAGCCTGGTCTCCAGAGCGAGTGCCAGGATAGGCTCCAAAGCTACACAGAGAAACACTGTCTCGAAAAACCAAAAAGAAAAAAAAAGAAAATCAAATATCCCAGTAAGTACTGCCAGAATTTCCTACATGTGGTTTTAAAAATCTTATTTTCTCTGCTCTAAATTTCTTAGTGTAGGCTTCCAGCTTCTTTATGTCTAACAATTTATAACAAATATATTCCTTGGGAATTGAATCTTCTGATTATTATAATCTTTACTTTGTAAACATCTGTAATTCCTTCTGTTTTCAGAAGAGATTGTCTCACCTTCCTAATTAGAATAAAATAGACTAAATATTGATATATAAACAGAGTTTAGAAAGGCAGATTTTCACTGAGATTGGTCAAAATGCACTTCCATGTTCACAACGCAAGTACTTAGGAGATCTTTCTGTAACTCAGTAGCTGTCTGAATATTCTCTTCATTGCCATCTTCATTTCTTGGTTCCTGAATGTATAGATCACAGGATTCAGAAATGGAGTGATAACTGCATCAAATATGGCCAGAAATTTATCCAGGTGTGTGGAGGGAAATGGCCAAGTATAGACAAATATCAGAGGACCAAAAAATAAGACCACCACAGAGATATGAGCTGAAAGCGTTGACAGAGCTTTGGAGGAACCACTTGAAGAATGTTTTTGTACAGTGATTATGATGACAATATAGGAAATGATCAGTATGAAGAAGGACCCCACAGAGATAAACCCACTGTTGGCTGTGACCATGAACTCTAGTTTATGGGTGTCTATGCAGGCAAGTTTGATAAACCGGGGAAGGTCACAGTAGAAGCTGTCTAACACATTTGGTCCACAGAAAGGTAAATTGACTACAAAAGCCAGTTGAACAAGAGAGTGTGTAAGGCCAACTACCCAGGCAGTCACAACAAAGAAGAGACACATTTTGGGGCCCATAATGGTCAGGTAATGGAGAGGTTTACATATGGCAACATATCTATCAAAGGCCATGGCTATGAGTAAAACCATCTCCACACCACCAATGACATGGATAGAGAAGATCTGAATGACACAACCCCTAAAAGAGATGACTTTGTGCTTTCTAAACAGATCATAAATCATCTTAGGAGAAGTGACACAAGAAACACCTAAATCAATGAAGGAGAGATTAGCCAACAGAAAGTACATTGGAGAGTGTAACTGGGGATCTGAAGCCACTGTAAAAATGATGAGGGAGTTTCCCATCATGCTTGCCATATAAAACACAGAGGAGAACACAAAGACAAGAAGTTGAATGTCCCAGGAGTTGGTGAGTCCAAGAAATACAAACTCTGACACCACAGAGTGATTTGCTCCTTCCATAAACATGTAGGGCTGTGCTACCTGGAGGAGGAAACAGGAAAAGCTGTAAATTATATTAATAGACTATATTAAGAAAAGTTATGGAAATCTGTTTGTAATCTAACATTAAAATCAAACTAAAGGCAAACATATAGGTAAAAATGAACATCACTTAATATCAAGGAATGAACTTTAAAATAAAAGTGAAATATCACTTCAAACTTGTTAAAAGAGTTTTTATCAAAAAAATCAAAACAGTTCAAAGTAGATGTGGGAAATAGATCTATCTTTAAATTGTTGATAAGCACATGAGGTAGTGCAACATTACATAAGAAAAGAATTACATTGTCTCAAAATTTCAAAATATGGTTTTCTGTAGCTCTGAAATAAAACACTCACTTACTAAGGCATTGACCATGGTTTTGGGAAAAAGGAGGAAGAAATGAGGAAGGGAAAGAGTAGTGTTATCATATTCTCTCTCTAAATGTCATGTTCTGCTTTCCCTCAGAGTAGATACAGGAATATTCCTTTTGACCAAGAACACTGGTCAACATGGAAACAAATGATTTTTGTTTCAAGAACAATATACGATCTGGTCCTCACACATAAAAACAACACTCTTTTGAAGTCATCACTACAATCTTACTGACAAATAAGACCTTCTTTCCCCTACCTACTTCTGGAAAACACTTAACTTCAAAGTTTATTAAATGTTTCATCAAACCATGAGAACTTGTTTATGTTAGCATTTATGTTACTTAATTTTTTGAGACTATAATACAAAAACATCATTTCTCCACTCCTTTTGCTCCCTTCAAGGCTCTCTATTTACCCCCCCCATTGCTCTCTTTCAAATTTATGGCTCTTTTTATTATTTTTAACTATTCCTCAAATAGTCTACACCTATTGTGATACTAACTCACCAAATACAGGTAGATAAGCATATTAAATAAAGAGAGCATGACATACGTCTATTTTCATTCTATGAGCAACCAAGAAATGGTCCAGAGAGAGGTGTAAGCCTCTCTGTAACTGTCAGTTACCAGAGTGTGTCATGTCAGACCAGAAACTGTAGGTGTTTACAATCTTTTCTATTACAACAAAACTAAAATAACTCATTTTTTTTATTTTAAACTGGAAGTATTGGTCCCTGGAACAGTAGGATGGGTATGAATCACTGTGCTGGAGTGTATACCATGTGGCTGAAAACTTAACCATCTAAAAGGAACAACATAGTAGACTACTTTCTGTTCCAACACTGGTGATGGGATTCAATATATTTTATTATAGCTTTACTTTTGTTTCATAAAGAAAGAGAATACAAAAAAGAGAATGTGAGACTTGAGTACAGTACAATAAAAATTGATACTGTGGTTCATACACCATCAAATTAGTATTGGGCATAAGCGCCTGAGGTTCAGTTTATTTGTCTATTGAACACATTTTTAAATCCTGCATTTTATAATTTGGCTAAGAATAGCACAAATAAAGATCATAATGATTCATTCAGCATGTAGGTATTCCATGTACAGGTATTTGGTAAAAGTTAGTATTCCTTTCCTTTTCCATTGGTAAATAAATGAGCTGAACTCATGATATAAAAGAATGAATAAAAAAAATAGGGTATTAGCAAGCAGAGAGCATCAAAACCCTTCACTGATAAGAGATATTTAAAAATATATTAACTATTTCCTTTTAACAAAAGATTTTTCAAAATATATCTGGCTCCTATTTGACAATATGTAATATCCATGTTATCTTGTTGATTAAAATATAAACTGTAAGCTGAAATTAAGTATATTTTCTTTCAATGAACACAAATCTAACTCATTAAATTTTCCTTCACAGGTAGACCATAATGCCCATTAATCTAACGACTACAACATTCTTCTAGACAATGTACCACAGAACTCATAATCACAGTACATGATAAAAATTTTTATTGAAACATAGAAAATGATATTTTAATACTTAAAAGTCACATTAAAATGTTATTATATAGTCAAGGAAGATAGGCAAAGAGACTGGCCAAAATCATAAGGCAAAAAAGCAACCAGGTCCCTTTAGTAAAGTAATGAGTAATTTACGATAAATGATAAGCATTGATGTTCAGAGCTACCCTTCAGAAGTCATATAATTATATCAATGAAAGTACAGTAGCTTCAGGTATTTTTATACAAGTATTTTTGGCATATGTTCATTATACATAGCGATGTTTCATAAATCCATTCTCCCTTTTAATTCTTTTGAATTCATGTTTAAGAAAACAATTATTGACAAACATGATATGTACTCACTCATATGTGGATTTTAGACATAGAGTAAGGGATTACCAGCCTACAATCCACACTGCCAGAGAAACTAGTAAACAAGGAGGACCCTAAAAGAGACAAACTTTGTCCCTGGAGAAGGAGAAAGGGTCACCATCCCCTGAGCAAATTGAGAACATGAGAAGAGGGGGGAGGGAGCTACGAGCATGAGAAGAGAAGACGAGGAAGAATGCAGAGGTCATGAGGGAGCAGAAAGGTTGAGTCAAGTGTAGATTAGAAGAAAGGATATGTGATAGGTAGGGTTTTAGTTGGGGGGGATGGTAGGAGAGGAAGGGAGGGAGAAGGGGATTGGGATTGTCATTTAATTAAATCTTGTTTGTAATTCAAAGAAAAAAGAATAAAAGAAAACAATTATTGTTATGGTGTTTTCAGGTTTGAAATTCTAAAAATCTTGGAAGACATTGTCAATTTATCATCTGTGAACTTACTTGTCTTTTTTATTTGCAATCCCCTTCATCTAGTAAGAACTAGAAATTTGTCTAAAGTGAGTTTATCTGATTATGGTGACTCGTGTTTAGAGAAAAGTAAGATACAACTAGAGGACAAATACCAGAAAATATCATATATGATGAATTTGTAAGACTAAAATTAAAAGCCAACAGTGTCCACAGCTAAATTTACAATACAGGGAAAGTCATATAACAGTTTCCAGATCTGTTTAACTTGAGGACCATACCACAAGAGGGAGACAGCCTATGCCATGAGAGGGAACCCATGCCTACATTGCCTGGATGGCCAGGAACCGGAGACTGGATAGACTTAGGGTAGAGCCAAACACAACCAAAAAAAAAAATCATTAATGAAATGATTCCTAATGACATTCTGCTATTCTTATAGAACAGTCATCATCAGAGAAGCTTCCTCTGGCAGCAGATGGGAGGGGACTTAGAGACTCACAGCTAGACATTATGTGGAGATAATATCTAAATTGGAGGTCTCCAGCTAGTCCGTCTCCTCAGAGATCAGGGACCTACACCGAAGAGGGGGAATAAAGACCGTAGGAGTCAGAGGAGATAGAGTACACCAGGAGAACATGGCCCACCAAATCAATTAAGCAGGGCTCACATGGGCTCACAGAAACTGAAATAGCAATCACCGGGTCTACATGGGTCTGCACAAGGTCCTCTGCATAAATATTATGCTCTTAAGTTAGTGTTTTTGTGGGACTCCTAGGTTTGTCTCTGACTCATGACTAAAGTCCTTTCCTTCTATTGGGTTGCCTTGTCCAGCCTTGATATGAAGGCCTTTCCCTTGTCTTATTGTGTCTTGTTTTGTCCTGTTTCGGCTGTCCTCTCTTGTAAACACTCTCTTTTCTGAAGAGGAAACATGAGAAGGAGTGAATGTAGGGAAGACAGGAGGTAGGGGGAGCTAGGAGGAGTAGAGGAGGAAAACTGTAGTTAGGATGTAGTGTATGAGAGAGGAATCTTATATATATATATATATATATATATATATATATATATATATATTGTATCATATATATATGAAACACAAATATTTTTAAAAGTTTCTAGATGTTCATACAGGGACAAAATGTTCACTATTTGGAAGCCATAAATAATAAACACCCACAGGGAAAACTCTTAAGAGATGGTGTTTGGAATTGTCTTCACATTAGCCATACTTGAAAGGGTTTCATAAGTTATTCTTTACACGCATAACTAATGAAATATTCATGATGAGAAAGACCACCCTATGTCGTTGCCTAGTGTAGTAATTAATGCTTTTCCTTGACCTATACAGCACTAATGAATCTAAGTAAAACATATTCCAAGACATTCAATCTATTGATGGACAATGTATTTGGTATTGAGGTTCCTAATATAGAGTCATCAAGTTCAACGGCTCTATCAAACAGTGCTCCTGTAAACCATCATCCATTTGTATTTCTATTTAGACCTAGAAATAATGCAAGCTCACTCACACAGCTGAAACATTTCATAATTTTATTTCTCAAATTGAAAGGAACTTCTCTATTTGTAATTGTTATGGGAAATTTAAATGATTGTCTCATTTTTAAATAAATAAACAAAACAAAATGGCTTTGTAGCTTCAAATTTACAGGACTCAATAAACTAAATGTTTAGTTGTTGTTTTGAGACAATGTCTTTTGTGTATCCCAGGTTGGCCTCATGACAATTCTCCTGCCTCCATCTACCAAGCTGTGCATCAACATGCCCAAAATATATTTTATAATTCTTTGCATGTTATTCTGATTCTCTTTCTTATTTTATACCACCAATAAAAAATCACTGCTCCTCAAAATTCTTTAGTATTATTGATTCTACTTATTGTTCAGAAATAAAATGAGTATAAATGTTACCTATAAACAATAGAAGAAAACCAGAAAAAATAAATACAATTCCAGGTAACTTTAGGTATTATTTTGTTGTGAAATTATCCATATCACATCTGAAAATGAAATTACATTGAAAAGTATGTTTACAGCACTGAATTACTTGGTATCCATGTCAAATTATATTTTTGGTCAGGTGTCTATGACACTCTTCACATTGGAAGACTTCCAGGAAAATCATGTCTGTTTTAGAGAGATGATCAATGTATGCCCAGCTCTTTTGAAAAGCTGATGGATAGAAAAATATAGCATTTATGCTTTTGTTTTTGTATCAATAAACACTTGCTGGTTTATCAAGTAGAAGAGGATAAGATCATCCATGCATTATCAGAGAATGGAATGATTAAGTATATGCTGTGCTACATAGAAAATATCATAAAGCTATTTACTGTTTTCTATGTCTTTTACATTTCCCCAGGTAACAACATAGCTCCAGCTCAAAGTCAGAGTCAGTAATGTTTCTAGTACGTCAATAAAATTTTTACAAGTATTTTTTTGTTCTCATCAAATGATTTTCCTAAATGCTATCTATTTTGCATTAGGCTCACTCAAACAATTTAAGATATGACTCAAATTCATAGCAATTCCAACAGCAGAATCACATCTATAAATAAAGCACTATTCTTATTGCTAAATCTCCTTCCAGTCTTTTACCTGCATAAAATGAACACAATCTTCATGTGTTTAGATTTCTCTGTGTTCTCCAACATAAAGCACCTCTGATATCCTAACACAAGAATATATAAAACTAATTACACATACCTCAAGTGGGCAATGACCAAGATAGTTTTACAATGCTTGTAGCTCAGGGACTATTTCCTTGGAGTAACATTCAGTTTGTCCAGTGCAACGAAAGGAATTCAGATCTCACTAAACAATACTAGAAACTGAGAAAGAAACAAAATTGGGGAAGTTTGTATCATTGTGCTTCATGATGTAAGTATTTATAAATATTACAATTAATTTTTAAAAATAAATAGGCATATTTATGATGACTTCCTTTTAATATACTAATTATCATTTCTACATAGATTTGGCTGTACAAAGATTCATTCTAATGAGTAACATTTAGAAATACAACAATAGCCAATTTGCAGTAAATTTTAAGATTATAATATACCCGAAATGTCCAATAACTTAAAGCCACTGAAAAGAAAGATTAAATTGTGTATCATTAAAGACAATCAAAACCCATTTTTCATATAAAAAGTGGACAGCAGAACAGCATACACTATGAACTCCCTACTGTGTGATGGGCTTCAATCTAATGAGAAGTCAGTTGATTAGCTTCATAACAGCCAAGCCACTATAGACAGCACATCTTATATAGCAGACCAATATTGTAGCTCAAAGAGTTCACAGTGGGATGAAACTGTTGAAGCCTTTCTTCTCTCAGAAGTCTGCATAGAACCATCTGGCACTATGGAAGCTAATAGCAGAGAGCAATCTTTCAGCTTCTCATCTGATTTCTATATATTGTACAAACAAGGTATATTGTTTGGGGACCTTGTAGGGCCTCCCTGGTCAACAATAATAAGAAGATATACCACATATGGCTTGCCTATTTATTGATCAAGTTATATATACTTTTTTGCTTACTATTAAGTTTTGATGTACTTTGACTATTGATTCCACTTAAAATAAATAGTGGTCAAAGTTTTTCTCCCATTCTGTATGCTGTATCTTCATGCTGTATAGAAATATTTTTATTTGATTCAATCCCTTTTCTTCCACTACTTTAATTTTTCCTTTGCTATAGCAGCCATGATTTTTTATTATATATATATAATAAAATATATATATACATAAAATATACATATATATATATATTACAAACAAGATTGAATTACATGACGATCCCAGTTCCCTTCTCCCTCCCTTCCTCCTCTACCACCCCCCACTAAAATCCTGCCTGTCATATGTCCTTTCTTCTAATCTACACCTAGCAGTCATGATTCTTTAAGATTTATTTATTATGTATACAGTATTCTGCCTGAATGCACACCTGCATGCCAGAAAAGGGCACCAGATCTCATTATAAATGGTTGTGAGCCACCATGTGGTTGTTGGGAACTGAACTCAGGTCCTCTGAAAGAGCAACCAGTGCTCTTAACCTCTGAGTCATCTGTCCAGCCCCAGCAGCAATATTTTAAAAGTGAATGCATATGTCTATATCTTGAAGTACCTGTGCCATATTTTCTCTTACAAGTTTATGTGTTAAATTAATAGCATTCATTCATTCAGTTTGAATAGATTTTTTACAAATGAAAAAAAATGGATCTTCTTTAAGTTCTCTACATGAGAATATCTAGTTTTTTTAGCACAACTTGTTAAAGAGGTTCTTTTCCAATGTGTTTTCAGCACTCTGCTGAGAACATTTGCCCCCCTGTCTCTCTCACACACACGAGCACACACACACACACACACGAACTATTACACAGCCTTTTAAAGAAGGGAATTTTGTGTCTCATAATAACATTAATGAAACTGAAGGTCATTGTGTTAAGTGAAAGTAGAGAAACAAGAAGACAAATAATGAAAGATCTTATGTTCATATAAAATCCGAAGAAGTCATGCCCATACAAGAAAGAATATGATGGTGGACCAGGCAAAAACTGATGTTGCATGTAGGTGAGAAGATAATGATGGTAAAAAAAAATGCAAATGTTCCATTGACATGGTGGTTACTTCCTGGAGATTTACTACAGCATAGCAATTATAGATGATATTCGAATGCTTAAAAATTGCTGAGAGTCAATCATCAATGTTCTCACAGTTATAAATGTGTGAGTTAAACATGATCATTATAATAATATATATATGTATATGTGTCCTATATAATGTTGTAGAAACCCGAAGTTGGGGAGCTTCAGTAGGATCCAGCAACTTGCCCAGTTCATACCTGAGAGGAGAAGTATGGATTGAGAAATGGTAGGTAAAGATACTAAGGAAAAGACAGAGACACAGAATAGAGTCGGGAGGGCAATCCAGTGAATACAGGAAGCCCCAAGTTTATTCTTCAGCCTTCCAATACACCCAAGCCAAAAAGAGAGAAAAAATTTAAAAAAAAAACTTCTTTACCATGATACAAGGAACAAATAGACTTATTTCCTTAATTTTTCCAAAACTTTTGTACACTAAATACCTCATTATCTAATCTTGAGGGTTAAGAGCAACCACATTTAGACCAAGTCTCTTGTTACTTAGACAAACATCAATGACTTAGACCAAACAACAGGTCAATGTTTAATTTCACATTATAAAGCTAAGTACTTTTCCATAAAATATGATGCAAAAGTGAGAATCACTGCCCTGGAGAGCTCAGCTCATGAGCAGAAATTTTAAACCTCTGAAGGTAGTCATTCTGTAATAGAAAGCATTAAGTTCAACTTTGAGAAAAAATAATTTATCACATTACATTGTAGGACTACTTCTCCTTACAGATTAAACAACACAGTAGACAGAAGATAGGCTTTCAATTCAGAAAAACAAAGCAAAATTAATGCCATGGCTCGGCCACTTGCAATTTATCCCAGAGATACAGTTTATTAATCTGTTGTATAAATTTGAAAACTGACATTTGATGTTATAGTTTAAACATAATAAAAGTTGAAAACCATGTATTTGGTATAAAAGGTGTTCTATATGAGGTAACTAACAACTATTTGTACCAATATATTTTCTTTCATTTTTTCATAACACTGATGAATACATGTGATGAATGAATGAATGAATGAATGAATGAATGAATGAATGAATGAAAAGGGGACAGCATCAAAAATAGAGAGCATGAAATTCTGTTTCTGCTGACTTCCAATTACCCTCCTTGGGACCTTCTGGTCTGGGAACTGCTGGCAGGACAACACACACCCCATGGTCCAAGCAACCCACAGTCTGTTGACACTCTGACATAATCCCGCCACACTCAGGGGAAAGGAGAGGGAGTGTCTAAGACCGACCTATACCCATCTTAAGACCCACCAGAATATTGGACCTGCTTGCATCCACTGGAATAGAAACTTGGGCCCGTACCCACAAGGAGAGGAAGAGACACCACCTATACTCACTGGAAGAAGAAACGGGAAGACAACAATATAAAAACACATTCAACAACAGAAAAACCCATATGATGCCACAGGAGTTTAGGGACTCTACACCAGCAAGACATGAACATCCTAACAGAGATGAAGCAGAAGAGAATGACCTTAAAAACAATAATTATAGAGGTCCTCAAAGATGATATGAGAAAATCCCTTAAAGAAATGGAAAAAATAACCAAACAATGCAAGAAATTGACAAATCTCTTAAAGAAAACAAGGAAAGCCAAGAAAAAAACAATCAAACAGATGAAGAAAACAATTCAAACGGTTCAAGACCTAAAAACTGAAATAGAGAAAATAAAGAAAGCACAATCTGAGGGAATGCTGGAAATAGAAAAGCTGGGTAAACGATCAGGAACTACAGATACAAGCGTAACCAACAGAATACAAGAGATGGAAGAGAGAATCTCAGGAGTTGAAGATACACTAGGAGAAACAGATTCATCAACCAAAGAAAATCTCAAGTCTAACAAATCCCTAACACAAAATATCCAGGAAATATGGGACACCATGAAAAAGCTAATTCTAAGAAAAATAGGTATAGTAGAAGGTGAAGAAACCCAACTCAAAGATGCAGAAAACATATCCAAAAAATCATAGAAGAAAACTTTCCCAACCTAAAGAAAGACAAGCCAATGAAAGTACAAGAACCTTACAGAACACCAAATAGAGTGGATCACTAAAAAGGTCTCCTCACCACATAATAATCAAAACCCCAAACATACAGAATAAAGAAAGAATATTAAGAGCAGCTAAGAAAAAAAAGGCTAAGTAACATATAAAGGCAAACCTATCAGAATTACACCTGACTTCTCCATGAAAATTCTGAAAGCCAGAAGGTCCTGGATAGATGTTCTATAAACACTAAGAAACCATGGATGCCAGCCCAGACAACTAAACTCAGCAAAGCTTTCAATCACTATAGATGGAGAAAACAAGATATCCCATGACAAAAACAGATTTAAACAATACATATCCATCATTCCAGCCCTACAGAAAGTACTGGAATGAAAATTCTAACCTAAGGAAGTTAACTACACTCACAAACCATAGGCAATAGATAATCCCACTTTACTAAAAGCATGGTAAACCCACACACAATACCACCACTACCACCACCAAATCCAAAACAAACAAGAATTTACACTCAATCGTCCTTAATTTCCCTCAATATTAATGGTCTTGACTCACCTTAAAAAGACACAGGCTAACAGAATCGATGCAAAGACAGAATCTATCCTTCTTCTGTATACAAGAAACATACCTCAACTTCAAAGACAGGGGGTACCTAATAATTAAAGGTTGGGATACGATTTTCCAATCAAATGGACTCAAAAAACAAGCTGATGTAGCTATCCTGACATCTAACAAATTAGACTTTAAACTAAAATCAATCAAAAGAGATGAAGAAGATCATGTCATATTCATCACAGGAAAAATCCATCAGCATGAATTCTCTATTCTGAACAACTATGCCTCAAATACAAAGGCACCCACATTTGTAAAAGAAACATTACTAAAACTCAAATCACACATAAAACCTCATGCACTTACAGTGGGAGACTTCAAAAGCCCACTCTCACTAGTAGACACGAGCACCAGACAGAAACTCAGTCAAAAAAGGAACTAATAGAAGTTATGACTGAATTGGGTTTAACAGACATTTATAAAACATTCCATCCAAAAACAAAAGAATATACCTTCTTCTCAGCACCACATGGAGCATTCTCTGAAATCAACCACATATTCAGCAACATAGCAAAACTAAATAGATATGAAAAGAAATTGGAATAACCCCCTATATCTTATTAGACCACCATTCTTTAAAGTCAGAATTCAACAACACAAATTGCAGAAACCCTACAAACTCATGGAAATTGAACAATGTGCAATTGCACCATTCATAGGTCAAGGAAAAAATAAAGAAATTAAAGACTTCCTACAATTCAATGAAAATTAAGACACAGCATACCCACTCTGAAAGCAGTGCTAAGCGGAAAGTTCATAGCACTAAGTGCCCACATGATGAAAATGGAGAATAGTCACAATGGAGAATTAACAGCACAACTGAAAGCTCTAGAAGAAAAAGAAGCAAACTCATCCAGTAGAGCTATATACCAGGATATAATCAAATTGAGGACTGAAATCAATAAAGTAGAAACCAAGAAAACAATACAAAGAATCTGTAACAAAGAGTTGGTTCTTCGAGAAAATCAGAAAGATAGACAAACCTTTATCCAAACTAACCAAAAGGCAGAGAGAGAACATACAAATTAACAAATCAGAAATTAAAAATGGAACATAACAGCGGACACTGAGGAAATACAGAGAATTGTCAGGTCATACTTTGAAAACCCATACTCCACAAAATTTGAAAATTTAAACAAAATGGACAACTTTCTGGATAGATTTCACTTACCAAAATTAAATCAAGAACAGATAAGCAATTTAAACAGACTGATAACCCCTAATGAAATAGAAGCAGTCATCAAAAGTCTCCCAACCAAAAAAAGCCCAGGGCCAGATGGCTTCAGTGCAGACTGCTGCCAAAAATTCAAAGAAGAGCTAATAATCAGTTCTCCTCAAAGTATTCCACACAATAGAAGCAGAAGGTTCATTGTCAAACTCTTTTTACGAGGCTACCATCACCTTGGTACCCACACCACACAAAGATACAACTAAAAAGAAAAATACAGGCCAATATCCCTCATGAATATTGATGCAAAAATACTCAATAAATACTCAATACTGACAAATTGAATCCAAGAAAACAGCACACAAATCATCCATCATGAGCAAGTAGGCTTCATCCCAGGAATGCAGGGATGGTTCAACATATGAAAATCTGTTAATGTAATCCACCATATAAACAAACTGAAAAACAAAAACCACATGATCATCTTACTAGATACTGAAAAAGCCTTTGACAAAATCTAACACCCCTTCGAGAAAAAAGGTCTTAGAGAGATCAGGAATGACAGGAACATACCTAAACATAATAAAAGAAATATACAGTAAACCAACAGCCAACATCAAATTAAATGGAGGGAAACACAATCCAATTGATCTAAAGTCAAGAACAAGACAAGGCTGTCTACTCTCTCCATATCTCTTCAATAAGGTACTTGAAGTTCTACCTAGATCAATAAGACAACAAAAGGAGATCAAGGGGATACAAATTGGAAAGGAAGAAGTCTAACTCTATTTGCAGATGATATGATAGTCTTCATAAGTGACCCGAAAAACTCTACCAGGGAGCTCCTACAGCTGATAAAAAGCCTTCAGCAAAGTGTCAGGATACAAAATTAACTCAAAAATCAGTAGCCCTACTGTATACAAATGAGAAATGTGTGGAGAAAGAAATCAGAGAAACATCACCCTTCACAATTGCCACAAACAACATAAAATAACTTGGGGTAATGCTAACCAAACAAGTGAAAGACCTGTATAGCAAGAACTTTGAGTCTTTAAAGAAAGAAATTAAAGAAGATACCAGAAAATGGAAAGATTTCCCATGCTCTTGGATACGTAGGATCAACATAGTAAATATGGAAATCTTACTAAAAGCAATCTACAGATTCAATGCAATTCCCATCAAAATCTCAACACAATTCTTCACAGACCTTGTAAGAATAATACTCAACTTTATATGGAAAGACAAAAGAACCAGGATAGCCAAACAACCCTGTACAATAAACGAACTTCTGGAAGCATCACCATCCCTGACTTTAAGCTCTATCATAGAGCTATAGTACTGAAAACAGCTTGGTATTAGCACAAAAATAGACAGGTAGACCAATGGAATTGAACTGAAAGCCCTGATATTAACCCAAACATCTAAGAACACCTGATTTTTTACAAAGGAAAAAAGAAAACATCTTCAACAAATGGTGCTCGCATAACTGGTTGCTGTCCTGTAGAAGACTGCAGATAGATCCATAACTATCGCCATGCACAAAACTTAAGAAAACAGAGACCATAATAGGGGGAAACATTAGGTTTAAAGAGAAATCTGGCACTAGGGAAATGTCCAGAGATCTGCAAGGATGGCCCCAACTAAGAATCTAAGCAATAGTGGAGAGACTACCTTAAATGCCCTTTTGAAATAATGAAATTGATAACTACCATATATGCCATTCTAGAGCCTTCATCCAGTAGCTGATGGAAGCAGAACAGACACCCACAGCTAAACACTGAGCTGAGCTCCTGGAATCCAGTTGCAGAGAGGGAGGAGTGATGATCAAGGGGTCAAGCCCAGGCTGGAGAAACCCACAGAAACAGCTGACCTGAACAAGGGAGAGCTCATGGACCCCAGACTGATAGCTGAGAAAACAGCATAGGACTGACACAGACCCCCTGAATGTGGGTGTCAGTTAGGAAGCCTGGGCAATCTATGGGGCCTCTAGTAGTGGATCAGTGTTTATCCCTAGTATACAAATAGACTTTGGGAGTCCATTCCACATAGAGGTATACTTTCTCAGCCTAGACACAAGGGGGTGGGCCTAGGCCCTGCTCCAAATGATATAACAGACTTTAAAGATCCCCATGGAAGGCCTCACCCTCCCTGGGAAGCAGAAAGGGGATGCAATAGGAGGTTGGTAGAGTGCAGAGGAGGAGGGGAGGGAGAGGGAACTGGGATTGACATGTAAAACAAGCTTGTTTCTAATTTAAATTTTAAAAAAAGAAAAAATTGAAATCTATTTATGGAAAAGGTTTCAAAATATATTAACTATCCCCTTCTGATAAAAGATTCTTCAATGCCACTCAGCTCAGGACAGTGAAAGATACCCACAGGTAGCCTGAGTCCTCTGAGTCTGGGCTGGCTGAGGACAGTCACAGGCCTGCCTGTGTCTTGCAATCACTGGGCAGTTAAAAGCTGTTATGAAGAACAACTATAAGGTGGAGAAATGGGAGAGACAGAGAATCAGAACAGTTCATGTGTTATGGAGAGAGGCTGAACTGAAGAAGTAAAAGGCAGTGAGGAGCAGGCTGATGTGGGTGACCTGTGGCCAGGGTGACATTCAGACTTGAACTGCAGCCAGGGGCATGTCTGGGTCCATGGCCCTACTGCAATCAGATTCTGTGTTGACATCCATGACCCATGTTACCACATGGATGCCCAGGGTCTGGGCTGCTACCTGTGGCCATGTTGATGTCTGAGCGTCATGCCACCACCAGAGCCTTGCTTATCTGATTGGCCTGTGCTTCCTTCAAGGGCCATGATGGCACCTTCTCCTGGGCTGAGGCATACAGGCATGTTTAAGTACATGGACCTACAGCAGCCAGGTTCTGTTTTGATGTCCATTGTTCCTACTACCACCACAGACCATGCAAATACCCAGGGTCTGCGCTGTCACCTGAGTTCATGTTAGCATCTGAGGGACTTGCTGCAGGTGGAGCCATACAGATCTGAGTGGTGTTTGCTGCCACAAGGTGCCATAGTGATTTCCCAGTCCTGGCTGCAGCTGAGGGGCATGTCTGAGTCTGTGGCCCCACTGTAGTCAGGGTCTGTGTTGATGTCTGTGACTCCTGCTACCATTGAAGGCCATGCAGATGCCAGGTTTGGGCCACAGCCTGGGGCCATGTTGGTTTCCAAGGGCCATGCCACCAATGGGCCACACCAATTCAAATGGCCTGAGCTACCACCTGGGGACATGGTGACATTTGAGCCTGGGCTGCTGCTGAGGGTATGCTTCTACCACAATTGGGGTCTGTGTTGATGCCTGTGACCCATGCTACAACCAAAGGCCACAAGCATACCCATGGTTTAGGCTGCAACCTGTGACCATGTTGGGGTCTGAGAGCCATGCAGCCATCAGGGCCATGCCTATCTGGGTGGTCTGTGCTGCCATATGAGGCCACGGGGTCATATGAGCCCAGGCTGGTGCTGAGGGCAGTATCTGGGTCTGTGGCACTTACAAACACCAGGGTCTGAGTTGATGTTCACAGCTCCTGTTACCAACTATGGCCTGGGGTCTAGTCAGCCACCTGACACCATGTTGGTGTCCAAGTGCATGAAGCCCTCGGAGCCATACTGATCTGAGTGACCTGTGCTGGACTGGGACCATGGTGTATTCCAGGCCAGAGCTGCTGACTAGGGCAATGCCTGAGTATAAGATTCTGCTGCTGCTGGGGTCTAGTTCATGTCCATGACACATGTTACTATAGAGGACCATAGTAACCATGCATGTTGAAATCTGAAGAATAATGGAAATTGTAGAAATAGAGAAAACACTGTGAAAAAAATATAATATAAATTCTTATTAAATATATTCACAGATAGTTGTTTGAAAACTTTGTGACATAACTCTTCTACTTAGGAATTAGCACTCAATTGTTTGACAATACTTATACTGGAAAATCCCTATAGTCTAAGGTCTGGAGCTTGAGACTTTATGGAACTGGAAGACACAAACTGCCAAAGTGAGTGATAGCTTAGTGTTCCCTGGTTTCTCATTTGCTGAATCTTCATTGCTCATTCTAGGATAGGTAGTTAACTCTTTTGTCTAACCTCTCTGCCTCTTGGGTTTCTGAGATTCTGAATTTCTCATCAATTACTTTAATCACTCATTCTGAGAAAAAATATTTCTGAGCGTCTATGTATGAGTTGCTTTGGTTCCTTGCTTCTTTTGCCCTTTTTATTCCCTGGGTGACTATATAGACTCAGTGGACCACACTAATTAGAAGATTTTTTACTGGGAAAAAACAACATAAGGCTCTTTGTTTTGTAAAAGTGCTGCTCTCAGTCAGAATGTGAAGTTATCCTCCTCTAAACCTGGAGAGATTCTCCCATGTAAAATATTACCATCCAAATAAAACACATGTGTGAACAGATGGTTCACAGTAGAGCAGGTGTCAGTCCAACCTACCTATGGACAAGGATCTGCCTAAAGCAATTGGACTTGAATTATTTATCCTCAGTTTAAGCTATAATTTAGTTCTTGACATGTTGTTTGCTTTCTGTGTTCTAGAAGAAGCAAGGAGAAGAAGATCAAATGAGCATGTATGAATTTTCTCAAGCTTTTGAGGAAGATGTTTACAGGATGTTTCAAGATGGTTTAAATAAAGGTAGAATGCTTAACACAAAAAAGTATTATGGGAGAACAGTGCATAATATTTTAATATGTTCTATTCCTTTTATAATTTCTTATCCTTTTAGTTTTTCATAGCAATAAATTTCCAACTTATCCTTGTAGTTTCTGTATTCTTTACAGTCTTGACTCATTTCACTCATTTCTAAGCAACATCTAAAGTAGTCTTTTATCTTTCTTATTGGGAATTACAGTTCTCATATGATTGAAGCTTCTCATTATCTCTTAGTTCTTTAAGAGTGTGATTCCCATCTGAGGACAGATTCTGTTGAACTAACTCAAATGATACTGACACTTCTATTCAGTATCAGTCATTGGCAGACCAGGAGATAGAGTCCTCTATTGTTCTTCATTTCTATTTACAGTTTTCATAATCAATCATTAATCTGCAGTGGGCTCCAGACTGACCCTGCATAAAATTTCCATGGAAGGTAAGAGGCTCATGGGGCACTACCCTTTACTGGCTATAGTGGATTCCGGGAAAGGAAGAATCACTGTCTCCAGTTGTGTACGCAGTGCTGAGCCCTCCAGCCTCCAACAGAAAGCTCTAGACCCATAGTTACACAGATGTACCTGATTAGACTAACCTATCAAAAAGCAAAATAAATAGATATGAACATAAAAGGGAATTTTTCAGGGAGTGTGAATGGGGTAGTAGGTAGATAGAAGACAATGATGGATGGGGGATGACAATGGTCAATATATATGGCATACATGTATGAAATTATCTGAGAACAAATTTAATGAAAGAAAAAATCACTATTTTAAGCAAGCAAAGATTTATATTTTCATTGGTGACATTATTGAAAACATAAGAAACCAAGATGTGTTAGTAATTTAAACACACAAAACTCCAGAACAAAATGAGGAATTAATACACCAAGGCTAAAAACACAAATTTCTTTTAGCATGCCTCCATTTCATGGCACTCATTTCCTATGTGGAAGTTAGTGAGTACAAGTGTCTGTAGAGCTTGTTTGACTCTCCTTAGATTATTAAGTGCCTTGGTCTCTATTTTTCCTTTATTGGATATATGCTTAAATATAAACTTAGGGTTAAATGACCAAATAACCCTTAGTACATGACCATAGGAAAGTTCTGTACATAGTCTCTGTGAGAGATCTGTAAAACCTCCCTGTAAAGCAACAGGGTGTCTTTAGTGTTTTGTATTTGAGTCACTGCTTTATAACCAGGACATCCTTTTGCTTAAAAAGTATTTTCTCCCTCTGTGTCTTTCAGATAGTAGTCACCTCATGGTCAGACTTGCACAAGTTGATGGATGGAGGGAATCACTCTGTGGTATCAGAATTTGTGTTGCTGGGCCTCTCCAATTCACGGGGAGTTCAGATTCTCCTTTTTCTGGTCTTCACAGTATTTTATGTAGCAAGCATGCTGGGAAACCTTCTCATTGTGCTCACGATCATCTCAGACCACCACCTGCACTCCCCCATGTACTTCCTGCTGGCAAACCTCTCCTTCATAGATACAGGTGTGTCCAGCATTGCTACTCCAAAGATGATTTATGACCTCTTCAGAAAGCACAGAGTCATCTCCTTGAATGGCTGCATCACTCAGATGTTCTTCATTCACACAGTCGGGGGAACAGAAATGGTGCTGCTCATAGTCATGGCCTATGACCGCTACATCGCCATCTGTAAGCCCCTCCATTACCTCACCATCATGAGCCTAAGGATGTGCATTTTTCTCTTGGCTGTGGCTTGGACCATTGGTCTTATCCATTCTGTGGCCCAACTAGCTTTTGTTGTAAATTTACCCTTCTGTGGAGCTAATAAAATGGATAGCTTTTATTGCGATTTCCCTCGATTCATCAAACTTGCGTGTACAGACACATACACACTGGAATTCCTGGTAACTGCCAACAGTGGTTTCATCTCTATGGCCACCTTCTTCATCCTGGTTGTGTCTTATGTCTTCATCCTGATCACAGTTCGTAAACACTCCTCACGTATTTCTTCCAAGGCCCTCTCCACTCTCTCAGCTCACATCACTGTGGTGGTTTTCTTCTTTGGTCCTTGCATTATTGTCTATGTGTGGCCTTTCCCTACTTTACCCATAGATAAATTTTTAGCAATTTTTGATGCCATTATCACTCCTTTTATGAATCCTGTCATCTATACACTTAGAAATAAGGAGATGAAGGTTGCAATGAAGAGACTCTTTATTAGGGTTTTAAGTTTCAAAAATTCTTTCATTGACAGTTCAAGAGATTCAGATTAAAATAGAATATTCTTGAGGATAAATCCCTTTTACTCTTTACTGAGCGATATTCCCTAGAAAAATGCATGCAAGCAACATTGAATTGACTGAGCAGGTTGTATTTTATATGTTATATGGTATGTATATGTATATATGTATGTATGTGTGTATATATATAATTTATATATATATATATATGTAATAATGGTAAATGAAGATGAGACTTTGAATTTGGTAGGGGATGGGTTGTCAGACATGAGAGTAGTATGAGGGAAAAAAGGGAAGAGAGAAATTTTATAAGCATATTTTAATTAAATAATTTTTATTTTAGTTCTTAAAAAAGCAATTTCAAAGATCTATTCAATTTGGTATTTTAAATACTGTGAAATGCCTCCTCAAATATTCTCTGCAAATCTCATCAGGTTTCATTAAAGAATTTTGGGGTTTTAAAAGTACTGAAAAGTAGTAAATTCAGCCTAAAATGTGGTTTATGTCAGATGCTGTGTCTCTTATAGAAATAATGGCCACTTCTGCAACCTTACACTTTATTCTCATCTCAAATGTGGGGAACTTCACTTTGACACTGGTTCTCTCCAGACTACTTCTTTTTGTCTTCTTTTTTATTTAAATTAGAAACAAGCTTCATTTACATGTCAATCTCAGTTCCCTCTCCCTCCCTTCCTCCCCTACCCCCACCAGTCCACTATCCCAACCCCTTTCTGCTCCCCAGGGAGAGTGAGGCTTTCCATGGAGAATTTTCAAAGTCTGTCATATCATTTGGAGCAGGGCCTAGACCCTCCCTGTGTGTGAGACAGAGCACTTCTAATATATAAAGCTACCCAGTTATACACTGAATAATTTTGAATTATTCAGTGTCTCAAGCAACAGGAACACTCAAAATCAAGATCTTTAGCTAGACAACTTAAGAGTCCAAAACTTTTAGTCATTTAAATTTGTTCGCCAAAATGTAGATTTGCCTTGTTCAAACAGTTTTATACACCGTTATAATTGAAGAGCAAACTATGTGGTCAATTATAGAGAAAGAAAGGAAATTTTAATAATGTTAGTCAATACATATTTTTTGAGACTAGAAGATATAAATTTCTATTTCACTTATATATATGAAAACTATTTTACCTCCTTTCTTTGTAGTAATTGTTTTTGGCAAAGAAATCTGTGTCACTGATAGGTTATTATTAATGCCTTGAATATTTTGTAGCTAAAAAGGGAAAATGCTGATTAATCAATAAAATACAAAATAATATTATTGGAAACCTTGTTTATAACTATATGAAAAGGAAAGTATAGAAATTAGAAAAAGCATGACATTATAAATATAAAAATGAGGAAGAAATATTTTACTTTTCATATAACATATCATTTATTTGAAATAGAATCTTTATAATTAATAAAAGCACACAACTTGTGTTGTCAGGTTATTCAATCCAGGTGTCACCTGAATACATTATTTTTCAAGTTTGGGTTATACAACTGATATGAAGCTGACCTGCCACACATGGGCTCCCAAATGATCTATAGCACTTCTTGCAAAATACTATGAGAAAGACAGTAGAAGGACAATGCTAAGAACTTCAAGCAGTATCTTTCATTGATGTCTTGCACAAACATTCCACTGAACATCAGCTTCATTTGCAGACCATCTTTAACTTGAAAAGAGATGAACTGGCACTCCTCTTTAGTGTCAACTATTTCACAACCCTACTGAAACATCCCCAAAGGCTCCAATGCTGGCTTCTGTCACAAACTCCAGGAAATAATATTGAAAGAGAAATTCCAAGTACAACATACTAATAAGATTATCTCTTTCCCATGATACCCTGGCCCTTCAAATTGTCTCTAACCTGGCATAGCTATGAATCTTAGATGCAAAAGATACCTCAATTCTGTTGCCCCTTTGCTAGAATCCTTGTTCCTTGTTTTGGCCTGATTTGTTCCTGACTTTGGCTTCTTGTTTTGATTATACATGCATGCATGCATATGTATATATGCACACATCACACACACACACACACACATACACACACACACACACACACACACACACACACACACACACACACACGCATGCATGCATGTCCGCACAGCACAATAGGGATTAAACCCAGGACTTGGAACAAGCTAGTGTTAGCAAGCACTCTGTCAATGAGATGCATCCCCCAGGCACAATCAGTTCTTTCTAACCGTGTGTGTGTGTGTGTGTGTGTGTGTGTGTGTGTGTGTGTGTGTGGTGTTTGGTTTTTGGTTTTTCAAGACAGGGTTTCTCTGTGTAGCTTTGGAGCCTGTCCTGGCACTCACTCTGTAGACCAGGCTGGCCTCGAACTCACAGAGATTCGCCTGCCCTGCCTCCCAAGTGCTAGGATGAAAGGCATGCGCCACCAACACCTGACTGCATCTGTGCTTTTTCATCTCACTTTTCAATGCCTTTCCTTAGTCACTCTCTTACTCTTTGTCTCCTGAGTCCCTCTCAGAATTGAGCCACTTGGTAAATCCACCAAAGGTTTTCTGTGATGTAAATCTGGTCATATGACTGCTCTTGATAACCATCTACCACACAATTATTACAATTCTTCCCTTTCTCCACATTTCTTCTGTAGGAGTGATGAGACACTGGTGTTTGGAGTAACATGAATACATTCATATTTCATGTAGGTAAAACACATGAGCTTTCTTCCCTAAAGCCTGGTTTTTGTGACAGCAGTGAGGAGATTCAAAAATTGCTGTTTGGGACATAGAAACTCTAATAGCACAGCCCAAAATAAATTTATATCACTGAACATGATTCTGGAAGACAAACAGAGCAAGCAAGTGTCAATATTCACAGTGGGAATATTGCTGCAACATCATGAGGATTACAGGGAGATGGTGCATCCTGGGAGATCCATGAGGTTGTGGAAATCAGGAGAGTTTGTGGAAGTATCTAATGCTTGAGCACTCAAAACTCAGTTCTCATCACCTAGAAAAGCCATGAATCTATTTGCTGCAAAGAGAACTGTCATTTGTTGCAAAAAGAAGCTTCATTAATCAAGGCTGAAAACAGCTCTGGTCTATGAATATCAACAAATATTTAGGAGACAGTTTGATGATGTATCTAATTACCAATTCAAAAATGGTAGGTTCACCCCCTCCTATGACTTTCCAAGCCATGGACCTTCAGCCAGGAACTCCCTCCTCCTGAGAAAGCTTCAGATCCAACCAGAAGTGAGGTACCTTCCTAACAGTGATATCACTTTGTGCCAGTAAGCACTCAATGCCTAGCAAGTTGGTATTCTAGCATGCAAAGTATAAAGTTGAGGGAGACTGAGTTCCAGTACTATGAAGGCTATCCAGAAGGGAAGCTCCTATCTCAAATCCAACATGATTTCTCTGTATTCTGCAACCAAAGTATGTGGCATCTTCAACAATGGGGTCTTGCTGTCCAGTTCAGATGGGCAATCAATTACAGTGGTTGTTTTCTGTATAGTTTTGTGGGCCTCTGATAATTTCTTCTCTAACAACTCCTAAGGATGTGCCCTACAGCCATAACTGGGGTTTTCATTTAATAACCCATGACTTCTGGGATGGAAATTTACCAATTCACAGTATTTGTGTTCAAAATCCTTTGCTAATTACATTTCATAATTAACTTATAAAGTAGTGTAACAGGGTCCCAAACTTTCAAGGCCCTGTGACCTTAGCACAACTGACTCTATAATGGAAAAGTCATTCAAACTGTAAAACTCAGCAGGTACACAACAACACCTACAAAAAACTAAAACAAAGGCCTAATCTCTGAAAGTCCATATAATTCCAGGAAAGTCTCAAAATGTATTAACCTTGCTTTTTAGCTTCTGTAGATCCACTTCTGGCTAACTGTTTTTATTAACTGAAGTATATGAACCCAGAACTTGTTTTTTGTGCTTAAAAGCTCATACTGAGAAAGGCTCAGTGCTACACTGGGATCCTGAACACCTAGTGTAGTCATACGAATAAAAACTTTTTATAGACTTAAACCCATGTCTGAGCAATCTTCTCTGGCGAATAGCCCACAACAGTACTGGGTTTCCATGTGGCTTCTTCAAACATGCTTAGACTGGTTTAACTCTTCACCTGCACTGGTTTTCTCCTTCATGTGCCCTCTTGCTATTTAAACCTTGTCACCCAAGTATTCTCTCTTCTAATTTCATAACATGTACATTTTACCTTAAGGCTTGTGGTCCACACACACCCTCTCATAGACTTTTTTTCACTCCCAGGTCTCCTTAGACATTCTAACTTTAAAAAACAAATCCAGACATACAAAGCTACATTTGCAGAAAAGAGAAAACACACACTGCTTGGTTTGTGGGCCTAGGTTGTCTAGATCAATATAGCTTTCCTAATTCCATCCATTTACTTGCAAATTTCATTTTTCTTTACTACTGAATAAAATTCTTCTATGTGTTTGTATCATGTTTACAATATTTGTTCTTATGGTAATGACATCTGGGATTGATTCCATCTCCCCTCATTTTGTAAAGAGCAGCATGAACATGAAAGGAGAACACGTTTCTCTTTAGGGTAATATAGAGTCCTTCAGATGATGGTTAGGAGTGATATAGAAGACTCTATTTTTTTTACATCCAGACCACAGTTTCTCCCCCTTCTCTCCTTCTATTTCCTCCCCTATCTCACCTCCCTCTCCTTATCAACTCCTCCAATATTTCTGTTCAAAAAGGAGCAGGCCTCCAATGGGTATTAGCAAAACATTGCATATCAAGTTGCAGTAAGACTAAGCATGTCCCCTTGTATTAAGGCTGGGCAAGATAATCCAGTATGAATTATAGGCTCCAAAGAGCCAGCAAGTGTTAAAAACAGTCCCTTCTACCAATGTTAGGAGCCCCACAAGTAGATAAAGCCACACAACTGTCACTGATATGTAGAGGACTCAGGTCAGTCCCATGCAAGTTCCCTAGTTGTTGGTTTAAACTGTGAGTTCCTGTGAGCCCAGGTTATTTGTTACTGTGAGGTTTCTTGTGATTTCCTTAACCATTCTGGCTCCAACAATGAGAAGCATCTATTTCTATGGTAGTTCTATTTCTGGTTTTTAAGAAGGGGCCAGACTAATTTCTAAGCGGCTGTAGTACTGTACAGTCCCACCAGCAGTATAAAGACTCTCCTTTCCACAATTCACTCCATAATTTGTTGTCATTTGTATTCCTGATGATCATTATGAATGGGCTGGAGTCTTAAGTAGTTTAATCTTCACTCTCTTGAAGTTCCTAAAGGCTAAATAGTGAGCACGCATGTATTGGTAGTAGCAAGCTTCTAATTGGGCTTAAGGCCCACTCTACAGGATGGAAACAATGCCTAGTTCTGTAAACCTAGCCAACTATCTGGGGCAAGTGAGATCATGGATCTTAGAAGAGAACCTACTACCTTTATTTTTATCTGCTTTCTTCATACTTAGTGTTGTATCCACAAATAAGTGTAACTACCACCACTCATCAAGAGAGGACCAGCTCCTAGACCGCCCAGGGTTTGAAACAAATCTACAGCATCTGTGAACTAACACTTTTCTATCTGAAGGCTTAGGGGGGAAAGACACTCAAGCACTCTCCAGATGGTTTCCTTTCTTTATTCTCTCATGTGGTCCTTCCTTTCATGACGTTCCATCATTCTTTATTCTCTACAGCTAAATATACCTAACAAAATCTTTCAAACAATACAGGAGTTACATTTGAAGGTCACAACCCATTTCATAAGTAAATGATTAAAATAGAGACATCCTGACAACTCACATGAAATGAATCTAAATACCTTGTCACAGAGCAAGGAAGGAGCATTTTTTCTCAGACAACTCCCTAATTGAAGGGCAGTAACTTGTAGCTGCAAAGAATCAGTTGTTTTGTTATCTATCTAGAGAAGTAGTCTTGTAAAGGAGATTAAAGGAGTTATAAACTAAACTACTGAGAAGTCTAAGAAAATAAGAAGTTTGGTTACTATAACCTACAGTTCTGAATGCATAAACACTTTGAACTAACATTCTGTGGTCAGCAATCATAAAGGCTACGGTTTGTCAGACTCAGAGAGTGCTCTGTTTACACTGAGAGGTTCGTCATAAATTCTTTGGTTCAGGCCAAGGATTACTGTAAACCTTTTAGTATTAGCTCAACTAGCACTCTCCAAGCTGTAGTGACACTAAAAGCATCTTAAACCTTAACATGTATTTTCTGTCCTGAGTGTAATTTGGACCTTAGAAAAGGAAACTTGTAACTCTTCCTCAGAGTTATGAAGTCATATTATTTTTTGTAGCCCTGACCAGCCAAAACTTCTCTTTCCATGGTGTTTCTGACCAAAAGCTGTTGTCCCAGGTTATCAGTCAAACCAAGTAAATAAAACCCATGCAGCAATTAAGTTGTTTTGTACTTTTAACCCTGCTCAACAAAGCACACATATGGGTATATGCTTTGTGAATAAGATTGCTTTTCTGGGAAATTTGGTCTAATCTAAAGCTACTTTGAAGTTGTATATAAGCTGAAAAAGCACAGCTGTTCTGGCAACTGGGGGACATTCTGTTGTTTTCCTAATCATCAACATGAGCTGTGGTCTAAAACTCCTCATGAGAAAGTTCATAGGCCTTGACAAAGTAGCATTTCTTTGTATTCATTATTATTCATCAGAACTCTTTATAAGCTAACATTATAGATATCAATTAAACAATAGAGCTTAAGGAGGAGTCACACTCTAGACAATCTACAGATGAAAATTCCCAGTACATTATTGAAGAGGAATGGAGGGAGTGGACAGCCTTTTCTTGTTCCTGATTTTAGAGTAGATCATGAGGTATTCCTGAGATAAATACACGATGATACATGTAGTGGAGGACTCCCCATAGCTTGGGGGAAAATTGCAACAGCACATGTGAAGTTATACATGGAAGCAAAAGAAAAGTCAAGAGTCTGTAGCCTCATGGCCTTGCCTAAAGAGGTTACCCATCAGAGAGTTTTTCTTCGGGTGGACTGACAACTTGAATAATAATTGCCATCTGCTGCTCTTATGACATGGTTCCCATCACTCTTCTCTAAGGAACAGATGGAGATCATTGCAGAAAGTCACCACTGGCCAAAATGCAAAGAAAAATGATAATGATAATGATAATTGCAACACAATTCTATACCTAAGGCTCTGGTAACATCATGGAAGAAGGGCAGAAATGTTGTAAGGACCAGGGGACCAAGAAATCTGGTGGGATATTTTGTCTCCTGGAAATAACAGGGAAGCTTAACCCATGATACCTCAATAATACTGCTGCCAAAAAAGACCTGAACAAAATCAACACTGATAAACATGCTAACATGGAAAAGGATATTTCATAACCCCTTAGTAAAAGAACCACAAGCAATTAAGGGATACTGAGTGTATAGAAATAGCCTTTCCCAGGGATGAGCACCAATTGGTAAGCTTTGAAATCCTATGCACACAAGCAACACTAAACAGATAAGCAGGTAATATTTATATGTGTGTGTAAATATAACAAAGAAAAGGAGGCCATGAATTATAGCAAAATGGGGACAACAAGGGAAGAACAGGAGGGTGAAAATGAAATAAAGCAATGATGTAATTATATTTCAATTTATACATAAGTTTTAATACATAACTATATACCAAATATATGGTCACATATGTTGGCCCCATGAATACTGAAAAGTGAGGTACTTTTGATTTAAGTGTCGAGTCAACATTATCTTATTATGCAGATATCTTAGGTGTTTTATATCCATACATCTTTCTGTCTCTCTCCCATACCCTCCATTGTGAGTTATTTAAAGCTTTCTCCATTGACCTGCAGGATTCCAGGCTACAATTCTCTTGCACAAATGAGTTTATATTGGCAATTCCAAGTCTCTGTGGTATCATTTGGTCAGTAGTCCGCTGGGTACCAATTAGCTTTATCTCCCACATTAGCAACACTCATGTAGATATTAGTACATGAAATAGTGCTGCTTCTGACAAGGGGAAAAGTATACTATGCTTAAGACTTGGGAAATAAACCTTTAAAAGCACTAGTGACAAATATAGAAACAGCCTATTGGAGTACAATATCTAATACCCCAACCAGTTAGTTATGAATAGATTTTTTTCTAATGATAGATTATTCTCTATAGAAATCAATTAAACATTATCTTCAACCAGAGAAAATTCCTAAACTAAGGTTAAAGAGCAAAAAAAGTAAACTAATGAAAAGAAGAAAGGCACGATGTCAAACCTTAAATAACTTTCTTAACTCTACATTTCAGATCCAAAACCAAGGAGTTAGACTTACAGGAGGCAGCCTTGCAAGTGTTGGTAAGAACTGATTTTTCTGCATCTGTTCTTTGAAACTCTAAAGATCTTCATGTAAAAACAGGTAAAGATGGCTTGGAAACAGCCAGGATGTTCTGAGCTCCAGGTATTAAATGGATTGCTCACCTTCTCCATGTTTATTTTAAGATCTATGAATTATAGTCATTTGAAGAAATCTAAGAGACCTGGATGTTTATAAGTGCAGCCTGCCTTCTCTCTCAAGACTGTCCTCACTCATTTAGATCTTCCATGAACACTGTGAGTCACTATAAGGCTGCCAGAAAGCCACTAATGTGTAACACACAACTGAATAGTCATGAGAAAAAGGCCAAGTCTCCTGTATGTATTGGAGAAGAAACTGACCAGACTGTTAGGATTCCTACAACTCACTGTTCTAAAATGTTACTTCTCCTCTCATGTTCTTAATTCCTCCATGAAGGGGCAATAACATCAACTCCTGTGGTTGTTACGAGTAAGACAAGATAGTGTATGGAACAAAGTATGGTGCCATGCACATAGTTGTTGTTGGTTTTGTTTTAGATTGGGTTATTACTGTCATGGAGAACTCATCAACCATGGATGACTGCAGAGATTCCTTGGTTGTGTCAGGAAATCTTTGAGCTCAGATGTGAGCTATATATTGAAAAAGAACATGAGCTATCTGTGAATCTGCAACATGGGTTCTGATTTCCTTCAAACAGAAAGCCTCATCAGGCTGACTCTCACGTACACTTTCTACTTCAAAAGAGTTATATGAGCACAACCCTTGCTTGGAAATCTTTACAAGGTACATTTTTACTATTATTTACATTGTGTGTGCTAACATAGAAGAATAAATGCTACTGAATGTGTTACCACTTTAATAAATCCTGTGCACATTGAGTATCATAGACATTTAGTAATTGTTCATTAATCACAAATGGTTATGATAAGTGACAGAGTGAGTTTATAATGGCATTCTAACTGCATAACAAAAGGAAAGAGAAGTAGATTGTTCTGGAGAAAGCTCTTCCATAGAATATGAATTATAAATTACTACAAACAAGGGACAAGAGAGGACAGAGTAGCAGCCCAAATGGAAGAGGATGCCATCATTATGAAGAGTTTTATTGTAGAGCAAACTAATATATTATAAAATAACCCAAATATTAGATTTGGAATGAATATTTACCATCTACACTCAGCCCCTTTAGTTTTACAGACTATAAAATGGGAAAGAGGTAGTGAGTGAAATGTAAAATGATGGAAGGAAAAAACTTTCTTGAGTCCTCAGAGACTTGGGACTGGGACCTGATTATGTTTTCCTCATTCCAAATACAGTGTTCTTTCTATCATGCAATGAAGTGTGAAAAGACAAAACAGTGTGGAAGTGATCTTCAAGGATGAATCATGTAGAAATGTTTAGTAAATGGAATTTTATATATTTTATTCATACAACCCATGATTTTATCTCTGGATTCTATCTTTTCTGACCTTGTTCTTATTCTGATGCATCTACACCCTGGACTTGTAACCCTTTGTAGTCCC
Source organism: Cricetulus griseus (assembly GCF_003668045.3). Taxonomy (NCBI): domain Eukaryota; kingdom Metazoa; phylum Chordata; class Mammalia; order Rodentia; family Cricetidae; genus Cricetulus; species Cricetulus griseus. The sequence continues at coordinate 66,259,503 of NC_048599.1, read as the reverse complement.
TACTCTGTTATAAAAGTTGAGTGCTATTTTAGTTTCTACATTATCTTCTCCATGTGTATGGAAAACCATCCTATATATGGTTTTATATAAGATGAACTATGAGACAGCATTAATGGGAGTAATAGTACTGCACCACTTTGCTAATTGGAGCAATCGAAGAGGTAAGAAAAACGAAGATCAACAAAAGTTCTTGGTATTTGGTAGACACCATGGAAAAGTGCAACAAACTGGGAGAAAAAAATCAGGAGTTTCTTCTCATTTATATTTTGTTCCATGTATATTATTGTCAGTGAGTCTTTAGTTCTTTTATAGACTCTCTTCAAGCCAGTCTCTTTTTTTTTCCTTTTCTAATACTTATCCCTGAATATTCCACAGTCTTTATTTGGATAATGTTAGGAAATAAAGGACAATAGTTGTGGTGGTTCATGGCATGGAGTGACTGCCAATTTTCTGAAGTTATGCTGAGGTGTAATGACTCTATGTAGCAATGTGTTTTGTTTACAGTTTGAAACTGATGTAGCTACTAACTTCACACAAAACATGCTTTTTCCCTTCTCTGCCTTTTTCAGGTTTTGTTGGATACAGCTCTGTTCTCCAGCGCAATGGATGGAAACAATCACTCTGTTGTGTCTGAATTTGTGTTCCTGGGACTCTCCAATACATGGGGAATCCAGTTACTTCTCTTCCTCTTTTCTTCAGTGTTCTATACAGCAAGTCTGATGGGGAACCTCCTCATTGTGTTCTCTGTGACTGCTGACTCCAACCTGCACTCCCCAATGTACTTCCTGCTGGCCAATCTTTCATTTCTTGACCTAGGAGTTTGCTCTATTGCAGCACCCAAGATGATTTATGATCTTTTTAGAAAACGCAAATCCATCTCATTTGGGGGCTGTATAACTCAGATCTTCTTTATTCATGCTATTGGAGGTACAGAAATGGTGCTGCTCACAGCAATGGCCTTTGATAGATATGTAGCCATATGTAAACCTCTGCACTATTTGACTATCATGAGACCAGGAATGTGCATTTTAATTTTGTCAGTAGCATGGATCCTGGGACTTATCCATTCAGTGGCCCAACTAGCTTTTGTTGTAGACTTGCCCTTTTGTGGACCTAATATTTTGGACAGTTTTTACTGTGATCTCCCTCAGCTCATTAAACTTGCTTGCACAGAGACCAATAAGTTGGAGTTCATGGTTACAGCCAACAGTGGACTCATCTCTGTGGGCTCCTTCTTCATACTGATTATTTCTTATATCTTCATTTTAGTAACTGTTAGGAAGCACTCTTCAGGTGGCATATCCAAGGCCCTCTCTACTTTGTCAGCTCATGTGACTGTGGTGGTTTTATTCTTTGGACCATTAATCTTCTTCTACACCTGGCCCTTTCCTTCATCACACTTGGACAAATTTCTTGCTATTTTTGACGCAGTCCTCACCCCTTTTCTGAATCCAGTCATCTACACATTCAGAAACAAAGAGATGAAAGCAGCAATGAAGAAGCTCTGCTACCAGATTGTAAGTTACAGGAAGGTATCCGAAATACTTTTTTAAAAAACAGTAAAAATGCAACTCTACACTCTATGACAATGAGGAAAATAAAGTCAGTGATATTTCAGCTCTCTATTAGTTTGTGTACCAGGTTTCATTTAGGAGTTTACAAAGTTATTATCCCTAATACCTTATCAACATGTGTAAGGGGAGTTAGAATGGAGTTAGAATAGAACATACCCTGTACTGTATGTTCCCTAGAAAGTATTCAATAGTCATGATTCTGTACAGTATTTTTCCTTGATATTCTTTCAAAACAATTAAGGAATGTTTTCCACTTGCTCCTTTTATAATTACTATGTAAAATACCTCAAAATAAAGTTGAATTTTCCCCACAACCTACCAGTTATAGTGTTCTTAAACCTCCAAGAGGGACCCAACAGAGAATATGTCCAGGTATTCACTGTTGAAGATGAGTATAACTTTTTTGTTCTTATATTTTCCCATTTTAATAAGTGTTTAATAAACTTTTTGGTGGTGGTGGTAAAAATTACGCAAATGGGAGACAATGTTTGTGGCTGCAGCTGAACTAAAACAGTAAATAGGCTCCTAAAATCCTAAAAGCTATGACAGTTCTACACAGACTAGTAAATGAGACACTAAGGACAAAAAGACTTATTACTGCCTGGGGATAGGGTCAGCCTCCAGCAGTTCAGGGAAGCTACAGACTCTATGCATACTAGATATTTATATCTGAGAAAGATAACAGACAAAGACACACATTCTCTTGATGGTTTCCTTCTTTATTCCTCTGTATTCTTCACTCTGTGTTCTATGGTCTCTTTTTTATCTCTATCCAGAAATATCCCTTCTATCTGTCCTCATGATTTCCTTGTTTTTCTAACTCTTCTGATGGTCTCCTCCTAATTCATTCTTGGAGTACTCCTTAAAGTCTACCTTTGTTCTTGATGTTTCCCTTCTAATTTTCTGACTCTTGATGCTTTCCTCCTAAATCATTTTAATTCTTTCTAACTCTCTTTTCTTTCCATTACAGGTTATATGCCCCAGAAAAATCTTTCAGACAATATTGAAACTATAATGTGCTTAAACTCTGTTTTTCAGCTGAATGAATACAAGTAAAAAAAAAAAAAGCATGTTTTCAATATCCCTTACATGATTAAATGTTTTACCTATTACTTGTCTTGAAAAGTAATCTTATAAGGAATCTTAAAGGAATTATAAGCCTAAACTTTTTTCTTTTTTTATATTTTTATTTAAATTAGAAAAGCTTGTTTTACATCTCAATCCCAGGTCCCTCTCTGTCCCCTCCTCCTCTGCCCCCCTCTAACCCTCTATCCCATCCCTTTTCTGCTTCCAAGGGAGGGTGAGGACTTCCATGGGAGATCTTCAAAGTCTGTCATATCATTTGTAGCAGGGCCTAGGCCCTCCCCTTGTGTCTAGGCTGAGAGAGTATCCCTCTCTGTGGAATGGACTCCCAAGTTCCATTCCTATGCTAGGGATAAATACTGATCTACTACCAGAGGCCCCATAAATTCCTGAGGCCTCCTAACTGACACCCATGATCAGAGGGTTTGGATCAGTCCTGTTCTGGTTTCACAGCTGTCAGTCTGGGGTCCATGAACTCCCCCTTTTTCAGATTAGCTATTTTTGTGTGTTTCACAAGCCTGGTCTTTACCCCTTTGGGCATCACTCCTCCATCTCTGTAACTGGATTCCAGGAGTTCAGTTCAGTGTTTAGCTGTGGCTGTCTGCTTCTACTTCCATCAGCTACTGGATGAAGGCTCTAGGAAGGTGAATAAGGGAGTTATCATTCTCATTATCAGGGAAAGGCATTTAAGGTAGTCTCTCCACTATTGCTTACAATGTTAGTAGGTGTCATCCTTGTAGATCTCAGGACATTTACCCAATGCCAGGTTTCTCTTTCAACCTGTAATGACTGCTCTATTACGGTATCTTCTATTTGGCTTTCCTCTATTCTTCCCCCAACTCAACCTTCATGCTACTTCATGTCCTCCTCTCCCCTCCTATGTTCCCCCTACTCTTTCTCCTACCTCCCTCCCCCCTCCCACCATGCTCCCAAATTGCTCAGGAGATCTTTCTCTTTCCCCTTCTTTAGGGGACCATGTATGTCTCTCTTAGGGTCTTCCTTGTTTGCCAGCTTCTCTGGCAGTGTGTATTGTAGGCTGATAATACTTTGCTCTGTGTCTGGAATCCATATATGAGTGAGTACGTACATACTATGTCTTTTTGTAATTGGGTTACTTCATTCAGAATGGTTTCTTCTAGTTCTATCCGTTTGCCTGAGAATTTCAAGATCCCATTGGTTTTTTTTTTCCACTGAGTAGTACTCCATTGTGTAAATATACCACTTTTTTTCCATCCATTCTTCAGTTGAGGGGCATATAGTTTGCTGGATATTACTACTATGAACATGGTTGAACAGATGTCCTTGTTGTATGAATGTGCAACTTTTGGGTATATGCCTAAGAGTGGATTGCTGGATCTTGTGGTAAACTGAATCCCATTTTCCTGAGGAACCACCATATTGATTTCCAAAGTGACTGTATAGGTTGGTACTCCCACCAGCAGTGGAGGAGTGTTCCCCTTTCTCCATATCCTCTCCAGCATAAACTGTCATTGTTGATTTTGATTTTAGCCATGCTGACAGGAGTAAAATGGTATCACAGAGATGTTTTGATTTGCATTTACCTGATGGCTAAGGATGTTGAGCACTTTCTAAAGTGTCTACCAGCCATTTTAGACTATCAATTGAGCATTCTCTATTTAGTTATTTACAATACTTTTTAATTAGATTAGTTGGTATTTTGGAGACTAGCTTCTTGAATTCTTGTAAATTTTGGTGATCAGTCCTCTGTCAGATGTGGGGTTGGTGAATATCTTTTCCCATTCTGTGGGCTGCCATTTTTTCTTGTTGACTGTGTCCTTCACCTTACAGAAGTTTCTCAGTTTCAGGAGGTCCTATTTATTAATTGTTGATCTCATCGTCTGTGCTACTGGTAATATGTTCAGGAAGCAGTCTCATGTACCAATTTGTTCAAGGGTACCTCTCACTTTCTCTTCAAAGAGGTTGAGTGTGGCTAGATTTATGATGAGGTCTTTGGTCCATTTGGAAATTCAACGAAATTCCTCTAAAATCAGAAACAAGACAAGGCTGTCCACTCTCTCCATATCTCTTCAATATTTTACTTGAAGTTCTAGCTAGGGCAATAAGACAACAAAAGGAGATCAAGGGGATACATATTGGAAAGGAAGAAATCAAACTTTTACTATTTGCAGATGATATGATAGTCTACATAAGTGACCCAAAAAAACTCTACAGGGAACTCCTAAAGCTGATAAACACCTTCAAGATACAAGATTAACTCAAAAAAAAAAAAAATCAGCAGCCCTACTATATACAGACAATAAATGGGCTGAGAAAGAAATCAGAGAAACATCACTCTTTACAATATCCACAAACAACATAAAATATCTTGCAGTAGCACTAACCAAACAAGTGAAAGATCAGTATAGTAAGAACTTTGAGTCTTTAAAGAAGATATCACAAAATGGAAAGATCACCCATGCTCTTGAATAGGTATGATCAACATAGTAAAAATGGAAATCTTGCCAAAAGCAATCTACAGATTCAATGCAATTCCCATCAAAATACCAGCACAATTGGTCACAGACCTTGAAAGAACAATACTCAACTTTATATTGAGACACAAAAGACCCAGGATAGCCAAAACAACCCTGTACAATAAAGGAACTTCTGGAGGCATCACCATCCCTGACTTCAAGCTCTATTATAGAGTTATAGTCCTGAAAACAGCTCGGTATTGGCACAAAAATAGACAGGTACACCAATGGAATTGAACTGAAAACCATGAAATTAACCTACATAACTAAGAACACCTGATTTTTGACAAAGAAGCTAAAGTTATACAATGGAATAAAGAAAGCATGGTGCTGGCATAACTGGATGCTGGCATGTAGAAGACTACAGATAGATCCATGTCTATAGCCATGCACAAAACTTAAGTCCAAATGATAAGACATGAACATGAATCCAGCCACACTGAACCTCTTAGAAGAGAACATGGGAAGTACCCTTGAATGGATTGGTACAAAAGACAGCTTCCTGCACATAACACCAGTAGCACAGACACTGAAATCAACAATTAATAAACCAACCACACATTTGACAGAGGGTTGATCTCCAAAATTTACAAAGAACTCAAGAAGCTAGTGTCCGAAACACCAAATAATCCAACTAAAAAGTGGGATACAGAACTAAATAGAGAATTCTCAATAGAGGAAAATAAAATGGCTGAAAGACACACAAGATAGTGCACAAGTCCTCACGATGGCAGCTGCAGCCACCTCCTGGAGCTCCATGGGCCTCTCCGCTGCCCAGTGTGAGGCCGAGGCTGGCAAGCCGTTCTGCCAGGTGTCCAAGCCATCACAGATGGATGCTGGAGGCTGGGCCCCGGGACTGCGAGCTGCCTTCAAAATGATGATACCAGTATGGACAGAATAGCTTATGATGCTTGTCCCCACTCAACACTTCTGAGACATTGTGAGGAAACCAGAGTACCTCCAGCCAGAGAAGTGAGCCCCACCTCCCTTCCCTGGTCCTGCGGGAACCATGTGGTTTATTTGTGATGGCTGTGGCATCGCCTGTGCAATTGTTACCTGGTTTCTGGTCCTCTATGCAGAGTTTGTAGTCCTCTTTGTGGTGCTGATTCCATCCAGAAATGGAATCATCAACGGAATTGTGTTCAATCTGCTGGCCTTCTTGGCCCTGGCCTCACACTGCCGGGCCATGCTGACGGACCCCGGGACAGTGCCCAAAGGAAATGCCACTCAAGAGTTCATCAAGAGCCTTCAGCTGAAGCCTGGGAAGGTGCTGTGCAAGTGCCCCAAGTGCTACCGCATCAAGCCCGACCGAGCCCACCACTGCAGTGTTCGTAAACGGTGTGTTCCCAAGATGGGCCATCACTGTCCCTGGATCAACAACTGTGTGGGCAAGAACAACCAGAAGTACTTCGTCCTACTTACAATGTACATAGCTCTCATTTCCTTGCACACCCTCGTCATGGTGGAATTCCACTTCCTGCATTGCTTTGAAGAAGACTGGACAAAGTGCAGTCCCGTGCCACCCACCACAGTCATCCTGCTAATCCTGTTGTGCTTCGAGACACTGCTCTTCCTCATTTTCTCATCAGTGATGTTTGAGACCCAAGTGCACTCCATCTGCACAGATGACATGGGAATAGAACAATTGAACAATTGAAAAAGGAAGAGAGAAGATGAAAGCTGTTTGGGGCCACCCTTTCTCTCTAACCAGCCCCTTTGCCACACCAGACCAAGGGAAGGCAGACCGGTACCAGTATGTGTTCTGAAGGACCCCTGACCAGCATTGACACACAGAACACATGATGGCACTGTCCCATCAGCTCTTGTGAATGTTTAAGCCAAACGCAAAACAAAGTGACTACTCTTAAAACTTTTTTATGTCTCCAGAAAAATGGCTGAGCATTGCAGAGAAAAAAAAATTCCCAACTTTTACTTTATTTTATTTTATTTAAAAAATCATCTTTTCAATTTTTTTATGAGTGAAGCTGCTCTTTTTCCTTTTAAAATCACTTCTCTGGCCTCTGTTTCTTCTCTGCTGTCTGTCAGCATGACTAACGTGGAAGGTGCTGCCCAGGCCCTGCCCCGTCTACTAATTGAATGCCTCCCAATGCTGTACTTGGATGAACTGGCCCAGTAGGGAAGCCAACAGGGCCCTGACCTCCTCCTGCCCACAAGGCAGCACTGGCAGCCACAGGACTCAGAACCTCATTGAAGATGATGCTAACTAACCCTTTGAAGCCTAAGAATGGCAAGATTGGGGCTGGAGCCTTCAGAAGGGCCCTTAGTGCGGTGGTTCACTGCCCTAGTGAACACAGTTTGCCTCATTCTCAAAATTAATTGTCATCCTTGTACTTCATGGTCATGGATTACAAAATGATTTGTGTGAGGTGGGAGAGGTGTTGGGGGCGGTGGTCTTTGAATCCTGAATCGGCAATTATGTCCCTCTGGCTTTCTGGAAGACTATGAAGGAGAGATGTTTACCAGGTCAAAATGCCTTATACAATCACGAGAGGAAGAACACAATTTCAGGCAAGCTACATTCCCCTGTGTTTTACAGCTGCTTCCTGCCCCAGTTCCCACCCTTTCCCAACAAAGGTATCAATCAAGCTGTGTTAATTCTGCCGGACACAAACAGGCCAGCTATCAGGATCATCTCTTTTTTGTTGTTGTTGTTCAATGTCCATATCATATTACTTGCAAACAGAGAATATGTCTGGAAAATAAAATTTTGACACACAATTTCATGAGATATCTATTATGGGTAAGGATCAAGGCTCTTCCAGTAAATATCACATTACATGGAAAATAATCTTTTAATGAGGAATGTATACCTGCAATACTGGCACATCGGAATTGACACACTTGGATTTTGAGTTTGAGGCCATCCTGTAAGAGAGAAAAACAAAGGGTATCCATTATTTATATAGAGGTCTTATCTTTTTTTTGTTCCATATCTTATTTTTTTATTAGTTCAAATCAGGAACAAGCTTGTTTCACATGTCAATCCCTTCTCCCTCTCCCTCCCCTCACCCTCACCCCTCCTACCCCACCCCAAACTACCCCCCACCGCATCTACTCCCCAGGCAGGGTAGGGCCCTCAACTGGAACTCTGCAAGGTCCACCACATCATCCTGGGCTAGGCCCAAGCTCTTCCCCATGTGTCCAGGGCAAGAGTGCATCCCTTCACGTGGGATGGGCTCTCAAAGGCCCCTCCTACAACAGGGAAAATCATTAATCCACTACCAGACCCCCATGGATGTCCTCATTGACATCCATGTTCAGGGGTCTGGATCAATCCTGTACAGGCCTCCCAGACAGCATCTGGGGCCAATGTGCCCCCCCTTGTTCAGGCCAGCTGTTTCTGTGGGTTTCTCCAACCGGGTACAGACCCCTTTGAATTCATTCCTCCCTCTTTGCAACTAAGTCCTTCTATCTTCATTCCTCCCTCTCTACACAGTGTATATCTGTGGATGTCTGCCTCTGCTTCCATCAGCCACTGGATGAGGGCTCAAAGATGGCATACACAGTAGTCAGCAATCTCATTTTAGGGGAAGGGCACTTAGGTTATCCTCTCCACCATTGCCTGGATTGTCAGTTTGTGTCATCCTTGTAAGTCTCTGGAAATCTCCCTAGTGCCAGATCTCTCCTCGGATCTAAAAGGCTCCCTCTAATATGGTATCTCTCATCCTGCTCTCCTCCATTCTTCCCCCAAATCAATATATCTGCTCCTCCATTTCCTCCTCTCCTTTGCTCTTCTCCTGCTCTCATTCTGGCAGCTCCCTCTCCCCTACCCTCAGGCTCCCAATCAGCCCAGGATCTCCTGCCCTTTCCCACTCCTGGGGTCCAAGCATTTATCCCCTAGAGTCCATCATGTTTCCTAATTTCTTTGGTGAAGAGGATTGTAGGCTGGTAATCCCTTGCTCTACATCTAAAATTCATATTTGAGTAAGTACATACCATGATTGTCTTTTTGTGACTGGGTTACCTCACTCAGGTTGATTTCTTCTAGTTCCATCCATTTGCCTGCGAATTTCAAGATCCTGTTGCTTTTTTCTGCTGAGTAGTACTCCATTGTATAAATGTACCACATTTTCTCTATCCATTCTTCAGTTGAGGGGCATCTAGGTTGCTTCCAGGTTCTGGCTATTACAAACAATGCTGCTATGAACATGGTTGAACATATGTCCTTGTTGTATGAACATGCACTATTTGGTATCTCAGAGTTGTTTTGAGTTGCATTTCTCTGATGGCCAAGGATTTTGAACACTTTCTTAAGTGTCTTTCAGCCATTTCAGATTCCTCTGTTGAGAATTCTCTATTTAGTTCTGCACCCCACTTTTTAATTTCATTGTTTGGTATTTTAGTGGCTAGCTTCTTGAGTCCATTGTATATTTTAGAAATCAGCCGTCTGTCAGATGTTGAGTTGGTGAAGATCTCTTCCCAATCTGTGGGCTGTTGTTTTGTCTTACTGACCATGTCCTTTGCCTTACAGAAGTGTCTCAGTTTCAGGAGGTCCCATTTATTAATTGAAGATCTCAATGTCTGTGCTACTGGTGTAATGTTCAGGAAGCGGTCTCCTGTGCCAATTAGTTCAAGGGTAATTCCCACTTTCTCTTCTAGAAGATTCAGTGTGTCTCGATTTATGCTGAGATCTTTGATCCATTTGCACTTAAGTTTTGTGCATGGTGACAGGTATGGATCTATCTGCAATCTTCTGCATGTCCAAATCCAGTTGTGCCAGCACCATTAAATGAAGATGCTATCTTTCTTCCGTTGTATAGATTTAGCACCTTTGTCAAATATAAGGTGTTCATAGGTGTGTGGGTTAATATCAGGGTTTTCAATTTGATTCCATTGGTCTATCTGTCTATTTTTGTGCCACTACCAAGCTGTTTTCAGAACTATGGCTCTATAATAGAGCTTGAAGTCAGGGATGGTGATGCCACCAGAAGATGCTTTATTGTACAGCGTTGTTTTGGCTATCCTGGGTTTTTTGTTTTTCCATATGAAGTTGAGTATTGTTCTTTCAAGGTCTGTGAAGAACTGTGTTAGGATTTTGATGAGGATTGGTTGAATCTGTAGATTACTTTTGGCAAGATTGCCATTTTTACTATGTTGATTCTACCTATCCAAGAGCATGGGAGATCTTTCCATTTTCTGGTATCTTCTTTAATTTCTTTCTTTAAAGACTCAAAGTTCTTATTGTACAGGTCTTTCACTTTTTTGGTTAGCATTACCCCAAGATATTTTATGTTGCTTGTGGATATTGTAAAGGGTGATATTTCTGTGATTTCTTTCTCATTGCATTTATCATCTTATGAAGTAGGGCTACTGAATTTTATGAGTTAATTTTGTATCCTGCTACTTTACTGAAGGTATTTATCAGCTGTAGGAGTTCCCTGGTAGAGTTTTTCAGGTCACTTATGTAGACTATCATATCATTTGCAAATAGTCAAAGTTTGACTTCTTCCTTTCCAACTTGTATTCCCATGATCTCCTTTTGTTGTCTTATTGCTCTAGCTAGAACTTCAAGGACAATATTGAAGAGATATGGAGAGAGTGGACAGCCTTGTCTTGTTCCTGATTTTAGTGGAAGCACATTGAGTTTCTCTCCATTTAGTTTGATGTTGGCTGGTGGTTTGATGTATATTGCTTTTATCATGTTTAGATATGTTCCTGTTATTCCTGTTCTCTACAAGATCTTTATCATCAAGGGATGTTGGGTTTTGTCAAAGGCCTTTTCATCATCTAGTGAGATGATCATGTGGTTTTTCTTTTTCAGTTTGTTTATATGGTGGATTACATTGATGGATTTTCGTATGTTGAACCATCCTTGCATCCCTGGCATGAAGCCTACTTGATCATAGTGGATGATTTTTCTGATGTGTTCTTGGATTCGAATCGCCAATATTTTCTTGAGTATTTTTTGCATCATTGTTTATGAGGGATATTGGTCTGTAGTTTTCTTTTTTAGTTGTATCTTTGTGTGGCTTGGGTATCAAAGTGATTATAGTCTCGTAAAAAGAGTGTGGCAATATCCCTTCTGCTTCTATAGTGCGGAACAGTTTGAGGAGTACTGGAATTAGCTCTTGTTTGAATTTCTGGTAGAATTCTGCAGTGAAGCCATCTAGCCCTGGCCTTTTTTTGGTTGGATGGCTTTTGATGACTGCTTCTATTTCATTAGGGGTTATAGGTCTATTTAAGTTGCTTCTCTGATCTTGATTTAATTTTGGTAAATGATATCTATCCAGGAAACTGTCCATTTCCTTTAGATTGTCGAGTTTTGTGGAGTACAGGTTTTCAAAGTATGATCAGATGATTCTCTAGATTTCCTCAGTGTCCGTTGTTATATCTCCCTTTTCTTTTCTGATTTTGTTAATTAGCACACTCTCTCTGCCTTTTGGTTAGTTTGGCTAGAGGTTTGTCTATCTTATTGATCTTCTCAAAAAAAAAAAAAACAACTCTTTGTTTCATTGATTCTTTGTACTGTTTTCCTAGTTTCTACTTTGTTGATTTCAGCTCTCAGGTTGATTATTTCCTGGTGTCTACTCCTCCTTGGTGTGTTTGCTTCTTTTTGCTCTAAAGCTTTCAGTTGTTCTGTCAATTCTCTAATGGGACTTTCCTCCAGTTTCTTCATGTGGGCACTTAGTGCTATGAACTTCCCTTTTAGCACTGCTTTCAGTGTCCCATAAGTTTGGGTATGTTTTGTCTACATTCTCATTGAATTCTAGGAAGTCTTTAATTTCTTTTTTTATTTCTTCCTCAACCCAGGAATGGTGTAATTGGGTGTTATTCAATTTCCATGAGTTTGTAGGTTTTCTGCAATTTGTATTGCTGTGGAATTCTAGCTTTAAAGCATGGTGATCTGATAAGATACAGGAGGTTATTTCAATTCTTTTGTATCTGTGGAGATTTGCTTTGTTGCCAACTATGTGGTCAATTTTAAAGAAGGTACCATGTGTCGCTGAGAAGAAGGTATATTATTTTGTGTTTGGATGGAATGTTCTATAGATATCTGTTAAACCCAGTTGGGTCATAACTTCTGTTAGAACCTTTGTTTCTTTGTTATGTTTCTGTCTGCTGGTCCTGTCTAGTGTTGAAAGCGGCATGGTGAAGTCTCCTACTATAAGTGTGTGTGGTTTTATGTGTGTTTGAGCTTTAGTAATGTTTCTTTTACAAATGTGCCTTTGTATTTGGGGCATAGATGTTCAGGATTGAGACTTCATCTTGATGGACTTTTCCTGTGACGAGTATGAAATGTCCTTCTTCATCTCTTTTGATTGATTTTAATTTGAAGTCTAATTTGTTAGATATTAGGATTGCTACACCAGCTTGTTTCTTGGGCCCATTTGATTGGAAAACCTTTTCCCAACCCTTTACTCTAAGGTAATACCTGTCTTTGAAGTTGAGGTGTGTTTCTTGTATACAGCAAAAGGATGGATTCTGTCTTCATATCCATTCTGTTAGCCTGTATCTTTTTATGGGCAGTTTAAGACCATTGACATTGAGGGATATTAATGTCCAGTGATTGTTTGTTCTTGTTTGTTTTAGATTTATTGTTGGTAGTGTCATTGTGTGTGAATTTCGCCCTCCTGTTTCTTTTCGTGTTTGGTAGAATTGGATTGCCTATATTTTTTCGAATGTAGTTATCTTCGTTGGGTTGGAGTTTTTCTTCTAGAACTTTCTGTAGTGCTGGATTTGTGGATATGTATTGTTTAAGTCTGGTTTTGTCATGGAATATCTTGTTTTCTCCATCTATTGTGATTGAAAGTTTTGCTATATACAGTAGTCTGGGTTGGCATCCATGCTCCCTTAGTGTTTGTAGGATACCTTTCTAGGACCTTCTGGTTTTCAAAGTTTCCATTGAGAAGTCGGGTGTGATTCTGATAGGTCTGTCTTTATATATTACTTGGCCCTTTTCCTTTGCTGCTCTTAATATTTTCTCTTTATTCTGAAGGTTTGGTGTTTTGATTATTATGTGTTGAGGGGACTTTTTTGTGGTCCCATCTGTTTGGTGTTCTGTAAGCTTCTTGTACTTTCATAGGCATATCCTTCTGTAGGTCGGCGAAGTTTTCTTCGATGATTTGGTTGCATATGTTTTCTGTACCTTTGAGCTGTATTTCTTCACCTTCTTCTATACCTATTATTCTTAGGTTCGGCCTTTTCACGGTGTCCCATATTTCCTGGATATTTTGTGTTAAGGATTTGTTGGCCTTGAGATTTTCTTTGGTTGATGAATGTATATCCTCTAGAGAGTCTACAACAACTGAGATTCTCTCTTCCATCTCTTGTGTTTTATTGGTTATACTCACGTCTTTAGTTCCTGATGGTTTATCCAGCCTTTCTATTTCCAGCATCACCTCATTCTGTGTTTTCTTTATTGTTTCTATTTCAGCTTTCATACCTTGAACTGTTTCGAGTGCTTCCTTCACTTGTTTGGTTGTTTTTTCTTGGCTTTCTTTTGATTCGTTAAGAGATTTGTTTACTTCTTAAATTTTTTGGTTTGTCTTTTCCTCCATCTCATGTAATTTTTTGCTTGATTTTTCTTCTATTTCTGTAAGGGATTTTCTTGTTTCCTATTTAAAGGACTCTATCATCTTCCTAAGATACTTTTTGAGATCCATCTCTTCTTCATCCTCTATGTTGGGCTTTTCAGATCTTGCTGGTGTGGAGTCCCTGGATTCTGGTGGTGTCATATTGGTTTTTCTGTTGTTGAAGGTGTTATTACTCTGTCTTCTTCCCATCCCTTTTTCCAGTGAGTGCAGGTGGGGGTCCCTCTCTCTCTCTCTCAGGTGGCTGGTGGAGGGCTCAGCCTCTGGCAGCAGCAGGATTGAAGAGGGTAGTAGGTGGACAATGGTGGGGTGTATCTGGACTCAGGGTGGATCTTCCCAGACTGGGGAGGTCCACTCTTGGCCGGGTGGGCTCAGGCAGAAGCAAGCAGGGGTTGAAGTGGGAGTTTGGGGGTGGCAGAGCAGTGCCCAGACTCACCTGAGGCTCTGGCACCCTCAGCAGGACAGAGGGTGTAGAGTGAACTGGGGTGAGGTGTGTTCAGACTCAGGGTGGGCCTTCCAGTCTGGGCAAGTCCACTCTTGGGAGGGGTGTTTCAGGCAGAAGTTAGCAGGGGTTGATGTGGGAGTTTTGGGTGGGGGAGGGCCAGAGCAGTGCCCAGACTCACCTGAGGTTCGGGCGCCCACCAAGGACAGAGGGCAGAGTGTAGACAGGGGTGAGGTGTGTCCAGACTCAGAGTGGGCCTTCTAGTCTGGGCAGGTCCACTCTTGTCCAGGTGGGCTCAGGCAGAAGCAGGTGATGATGGGGGAGGTTAGGGGGAGGGCAGAGCAGCGCCCAGACTCACCTTAGGCTCGGGCACCCTCAGCAGGACAGAGGGCAGAGAGTGGACTGAGGTAAGGTGTGTCCAGACTCAGAGTGGGCCTTCTAGTCTGGGCAGGTCCACTCTTGTCTGGGGGGGAGGGGTTCAGGCAGAAGTCAACTTTGAAGTTTTATGTAAGCTTATAAAGCACAGCTGTCCTTGCAGTTGGGGAAAACTCTACTGTTTTCCCAATCATCAACCTGAGCTGTGGTCTAAAACTCCTCATGGGGAAAGTTCATAGGCCTTGACAAAGTAGCATTTCTTTGTATTCATCAGAATTTTGATATCTGATACATTATAGATATCAATTAAACAATACAGCTGAAGGAAGAGTCACCCTCTAGAAAATACACAGATGAAAACGTACTGTAGATCAGAATGTATTCATGACATAAATACATGGTAGCAAAGGATATTCAAGAGTCTGTAGCCTCATGGCCTTGCCTAAAGAGGTTACCTATCAGAGAGTTTTTCTTCTGGTGGACTGATACCTTGAATATTAATTGCCATCTGCTGTTCCTGGCGCTCTTCTCTAAGGAACAGATGGAGATCATCACAGAAAGTCACCACTGGCCAAAATGCAAAGAACAACTAATGGTGAGGAGCCCAGCCCCAGTTGTTCTATCTGCAACACAACTTGTGTACCTAAGGCTCACAGAACGTCATGGAAGAAAGGCAGAATTCTTTTAAAAACTAGGGGACCAAGAAATCTGGTGTGATATTAAGTCTCCTAGAAATAACAGGAAAGCTTAACCCATGATACCTCAATAATATTGCTGCCAAGACAATATTATGCAGATACCTTAGGTATTTTACATGCATACATCTTTCTGTCTCTCTCCCATACCCTCCTGTGTTACTTATTTAAAGCTTCCTCCATTGACCTGCCAGGATTCCAGGCAACAATTCCCTTGCACAAATAACTTCATATTGGCAATCCAAAGTCTCTGTGGTATCATTTAGTCAATACTCCTCTGGGTGCCAATTAGCTGTGTCTCCCACAGTAGCAGCATTCATGTAGATATTAGTACATGAACTAATGCTACTTCTGACCAGGGGAAAGGTATACTATGCTTAAGACTTGGGAAATAAACTTTTAAAAGCACTAGTGACAAATATAGAAACTGCCTATTAGAATTCAATATCTAATATCCCAACCAGTTAGTATTGAATAGATTTTTCTAATGATAGATTATTGTCTATAGAAATCAATTAAACATTATCTTGCAGGCGAAAAAATTCCTAAACAGAGGTTAAAGAACAAAAACAAGTAACCTAAGGAAAAGAAGAAAGACACAAGGTCAGAAACTTAAATTACTTTTTTTAACTCTACATTTCAGATCCAAAACCAAGGAGCTAAAAGTATAGGAGGCAGCCTTGCAAGTGTGGGTAAGAACTAATTTTCTGCATCTGTTCTTTGAGACGCTAAAGGTCTTCATGTGAAAACAGGTAAGGATGGCTTAGAAACAGCCAGGATGTTCTGAGCTCCGGGTATTAAATGGATTGCTCACCTTCTCCGTGTTTATTTTAAGAGCCATGGTGAGTTATAGGTGCATTTGAAGAAAGCTAAGAACTAGACTTATGAATGCAGCCTGCCTTCTCTCTCAGGCCTGTCCTCTCTTATTTAGATCACCCATGAACACTGTGAGTCACTATAAGGTTGCCAGAAAGCCACTAAGGTACAACACACAACAGAATGGTCATGAGAAAAAGGCCAAGTCTCCTGTATGTATTGGAGAAGAAATTGACCAGACTGTCAGGATTCCTACAACTCACTGTTCTGAAATGTTACTTCTCCTCTATTGTTCTTAATTCCTCCATGAAGGAGCAATAACATCAACTCTTGTGGTTGTTACAAGTATCAGACAAGATAGTGTGTGGAAGAAAAAATGGTGCCATGCACATAGTTGTTGCTGGTTTTGTTTTGGATTGGGCTGTTATTGTCATGGAGAACCCATCAACCATGGACGACTGCAGAGATTCCTTGCCTGTATCAGGAAATCTTTGAGCTCGGATGTGAGTTCTATATTGAAACAGAACATGAGCTATCTCTGAAACTGCAACAGGGTTTCTGATTTCCTTCAGACCACAACCCTCATCAGCCTGACTCACATGCATTTCTACTTCAAAAGAGTTATGAGAGCACATTCTTGCTTGGAAAATGAACAAGGTACATTTTTACTGTTATTTACATTGTGTGTGCTAACATAGAATAAGCACTACTGAATGTGTTACCACTTCAATAAATTCTGTGAACATTGAGTAGCATAGACATCTAGTAAGTGTCTGTCCATTGATCACAAATGGCTATGATAAGTGACACAGTGAGTTTCTAATGGCATTCTAACCGCATAACAAAAGGAATGAGAAGTAGATTGATCTGGAGAAAGGTCTTCTATAGAATATAAATTATAAATTATTATAAACAAGGGACAAGAGTGGACATAACAGCAGCCCAAAGGAAAGAGGAGGCCATCATTGGGAAGAGTATTATTGCATAGGAAACTAGTATTACATTATAAAATAACCAAAATATTAGATTTGGAATGATTATTTACCATGTACATTCCATCCCTTTAGTTTTACAGACTAAAAAATGGGAAGCAGGCTTAAGTGAAGTGTGGAATGGTGGAAGAAAAACCTTTCTTCACTTCTCAGACACTTGGGACTGGGACCTGATTATATTTTTCTCACTCCAAATAGAGTGTTCTTTCTATCATGCAATGAAGTGTGAAAAGACAAAGCAGTATGGAAATGAACTTCAAGGATGTAGAAATTTTAATGAACTTCATTATAAGATGGAATTGTATGTATATTAACTCATGATTTTTTTCTGCATTCTATCTTTTCAGACCTTCTTAATCTGATGCATCTACAAATTGGACTTGTAACCATTTGTACTCCCTAGATATTATTAAAGTGGAGTGCTGTTAGAGTTCCTATATTATCTTCTCCATGTGTATGGAAAAGGTGGATATGGTTTAATATAAGACAAACTATGAGGCAGCATTAATGGGAGTAATAGTAATGCACCACTTTGATAATTGGAGCAATCAAAGAGGTAAGAAAAACGAAGATCAACAGAAAGTTCTTAATGTTTGGGAGACACCATGGACCGGAGCAACAAACTAGGAGAAAAAATTGAGGGTTTCTTCTCATTTATATTTTATTCCATGTAGGGCTAGAGAGATGGCTCAGCTGTTTAAGACAAGGCTCACAACAAAAAATATTTTATTCCATGTATACTATTGTCAGTGAGTCTTTAGTCTTTTCACAGTCTTTCTACAGGCCAGTCATTTTTTTCTTTTCTAATACTTATCCCTAAATATTCCACAATCTTTATTTGGATAATGTTAGGAAATAAAGGACAATAGTTGTGGTGGTACATGGCATGGAGTGACTGCTAATTTTCTGCAGTTATGTTGAGGTGTAATGACTCTATGTAGCAATGTGTTTTGTTTACAGTTTGAAACTGATGTAGTTACTAACTTCACACAAAACATGCTTTTCCTCTTCTCTGCCTTTTTCAGGTTTTGTTGGATACAGCTCTGTTCTCCAGTGCAATGGATGGAAACAATCATTCTGTTGTGTCTGAATTTGTATTCCTGGGACTCTCCAATACATGGGGAATCCAGTTACTTCTCTTCCTCTTTTCTTCAGTGTTCTATACAGCAAGTCTGATGGGGAACCTCCTCATTGTGTTCTCTGTGACTGCTGACTCCAACCTGCACTCCCCAATGTACTTCCTGCTGGCCAATCTCTCATTTCTTGACCTGGGCTGTGGCTCTGTTACAGCACCCAAGATGATTTATGATCTTTTTAGAAAACACAAATCCATCTCATTTGGGGGCTGTATAACTCAGGTCTTCTTTATTCATACTTTTGGAGGTACAGAAATGGTGCTGCTCACAGCGATGGCCTTTGATAGATATGTAGCCATATGTAAACCTCTGCACTACTTGACTATCATGAGACCAGGAATGTGCATTTTAATTTTGTCAGTAGCATGGATCCTGGGACTTATCCATTCAGTGGCCCAACTAGCTTTTGTTGTAGACTTGCCCTTCTGTGGACCCAATATTTTGGACAGTTTTTACTGTGATCTCCCTCAGCTCATTAAACTTGCTTGCACAGAGACCAATAAGTTGGAGTTCATGGTCACAGCCAACAGTGGACTCATGTCTGTGGGTTCCTTCTTCATACTGATTATTTCTTATATCTTCATTTTAGTAACTGTTAGGAAGCACTCTTCAGGTGGCATATCCAAGGCCCTCTCTACTTTGTCAGCTCATGTGACTGTGGTAGTTTTATTCTTTGGACCATTAATCTTCTTCTACACCTGGCCCTTTCCTTCATCACACTGGGACAAATTCCTTGCTATTTTTGACGCAGTCGTCACCCCTTTTCTGAATCCAGTCATCTACACATTCAGAAACAAAGAGATGAAAGCAGCAATGAAGAAGCTCTGCTACCAGATTGTGAGTTACAGGAAGGTATCCTAGATACTTTTGTAAAAAACAATAAAAATGCAACTCTACATTCTATGACAATGAGGAAAATAAAGTCAGTGATATTTCAGCTCTCTATTAGTTTATGTACGAGATTACAGCTAGGAATTTACAAAGTTTTTGTCTCTAGTACTTATCAACCAGCATAAGGGGTGTTAAAATTGGAATTTCTATGATTCAGATCCTATGCTGTTTGCTCCCATAAATTATTTAATAGTCATGATTCTGTAAAGTATTTTACCTTGATATTCTTTCAAAATAAATTAAGGAATGTTTTCTACTTGTTCCTTTTATAATTACTACGTAAAATACCTCAAAACAAAGTTGAATTTTTCCCAACAACCTAGCAGTTATATTGTTCTTAAACCTCCAAGAGGGACCTTACAGAGAATATGTCCAGGTATTCACTGTTGAAGATGAGTATAACTTTTTTGTTCTTATATTTTCCCATTTTAATAAGTGTTCAATAAACTTTTTGGTGATTGTGTTAAAAATGATGCATACAGGAAGCAATGGCTGTGGTTGCAGCTGAACTAAAATAGTAAATAGGCTCCTAGAATCCTGTAAAGATGATGATGGGGTGAAAGCTATGACAATTTCAAACAGACTAGTAAATGAGACACTAAGGACAAGAAGACTTACTGCTGATTGCAGGGTGAGAGGGTGGGCAGCTTGCAGCAGCACAGGCTCAAAGGGAAACTACAAAGTGTGGGCATACTAAACTTTTATATGTGAGAAAGTTAAGAGACAAAGACACACATTCTCTTGATGGTTTCCTTCTCTATTCTTCTGTATTCTTCACTCTGTGTTCTGTGGTCTTTTTTATCTCTATCCAGAAATGTTCCTTCTATCTGTCCTCATGTTTTCCTTCTCTTTCTAACTCTCCTAATGGACTCCTCCTAGTTCTCTCATTCTTGATGTTTTCCTTAAAGTCTACCTTTGGTCTTCATGTTTCCCTTCTAATTCTCTCACTCTTGATGCTTTCCTTTCTAACTCTCTATTCTTTCCATTACTGGTTATATGCCCCAGAAAAATCTTTCAGGCAATATAAAAATTATAATGTGCTTAACACTCTGCTTTGCTTTTTTTATTAGAAACAAGCTTCTTTTACAGGTCATTCCCAGATCCCTCTTCCTCCGCTCCTCCCATGCTACCCTCACCTCCCAACCCAACCCCTTTCTCCTCCCTAGGGAGGGTAAGGCCTTCCAGGGGATATCTTCAAAGTCTGTCATATCACTGGAGCAGGGCCTAGACCAGCCCCCATGTGTTTAGGCTGAGAGAGTATTCCTCTATGTGGAATGGGCACCCAAATTTCATTCATATACTAAGAATACTGATCCACTACCAGAGGCCCCATAGATGACCAAGGCTACCTCAATGACACCCATTTTCAGGGGTCTGGATCAGTCTTATCCTGGTTTCCCAGCTATCAGTCAGGGGTCCGTAAGCTCCCCCATGTTCAGGTTAGCTGTTTCTGTGGGTTTCACCAGCCTGATCTTGACACCATTGCTCAACAATCCTCCCTCTCTGTAACTGGATTCCAGGAGTTCACTTCAGTGTTCAGCAGTGGGTGTCTGTTTCTGTTTCCATCAGCTACTGAATGAAGGCTCTAGGATGGCATATAAGGTAGTCATCAATCTCATTATCAGGGAAGGGCATTTAAGGTAGCCTCTCCACTATTGCTTAGATTGTTAGTTGGTGTCAACCTTTGGACATTTCCCTAGTGCCAGATTTCTCTTTAAACCTATGATGGCATATAAATCAAAACAACTCTTGAGATACCATCTTACTCCTGTCAGAATGGCTAAAATCAAAAGCACCAATGACAGTTTATGCTGTAGAGGATGTGGAGAAAGGGGAACACTCCTCCACTGCTGGTGGGAGTGCCAACTTGCACAGCCACTTTGGAAATCAGTATGGTGACTCCTCAAGAAAATGGGAATCAGTCTACCACAAGATCCAGCAATTCCACTCCTAGGCATAAACACAAAAGAAGCACATTCATACAAGAAGGACATCTGTCCAACTATGTTCATAGCAGCATTATTTTTAATAGTCAGAACCTGGAAGCAACCTAGATGCCCCTCAACTGAAGAATGAATAGAGAAAATGTGGTACATTTACACAATAGAGTACTACTCAGGGGAAAAAAACAATGGAATCTTGAAATTTGCAGGAAAATGGATGGAACTAGAAGAAACCATTCTGAGAGAGGTAACCCAATCACAAAAAGACAAATATGATATGTACTCACTCTTATGTGGATTTTAGACATAGAGTAAAGGATTACCAGCCTACAATTCACACTGCCAGAGAAACTAGTAAACAAGAAGGACCCTAAAAGAGACAAACATTGATCCCTGGAGAAGGGGAAAGCGTCACGATCCCCTGAGCAAATTGAGAGCATGGGAAGAGGAGGGAGGGAGCTATGAGAATGAGAATGGAAAAGAGGAAGGATGCAGAGGTCATGAAGGAGCAGAAAGGTTGAGTCAGGTGAAAAATAGAAGAAAGGGTATGTGATAGTGTTTTAGTTGGGTGGTGGTAGGGGAGGAAGGGAGGGAGATGGGAACTGGTATTGTCATGTAAATCAATCTTGTTTCTAATTCAAATAAAAAATGATAAAAAAAAATAACCTATGATGGCTCCCTCTATTATGGTATCTCTTATCTTGCTCTCCTCTATTCTTCCCCAGACTCAACCTTCCTGTTCTCTTATGTCCTCCTCTCCCCTCCTCTTCTCCCCTTCTCTTTCTTCTAGCTCCCTTCCCATCCCCCCCCTCATGCTCCCAATTTTCTCAGAAGATCTTGTCCCTTTCCCCTTCTCCAGGAGACCGTGTATATCTCTCTTAGGATCCTCCTTGTTTCCTAGCTTCTCTGGCACTATGGATTGTAGGCACGTAATCCTTTGGTCTATGTCAAAAATCCATATATGGATGGCTAAGGATGTTGAGCATTTTAAGTGTCTACCAGGCATTTTAGACTCCTCTATTGAGAATTCTCTCTGTACCCCACTGTTTAATTGGATTAGTTGGTGTTTTGGAGACTAGTTTCTTGTGTTCTTTGTAAATTTTGGAGATCAGCCCTCTGACAGATGTGGGTTGGTGAATATCTTTTCCCAGTCTGTAGGCTGCCATTTTGTCCTGTTCACTGTGTCCTTTGCTTTACAGAAGCTTCTAAGTTTCAAGAGGTCCCATTTATAAATTGTTGATCACAGCGTCTGTGCTACTGGTGTTATGTTCAGGAAATGGTCTCCTGTACCAATTTTTTCAAAGATACTTACTACTTTCTCTTTTAAGAGGTTCAGTGTGCCTGGATTTCTGTTGAGGTCATTGATCCCTTTGGACTTAAGTTTTGTTCATGGTGATAGATATGGACTTATCTGCAGTAATCTACATGCCAGCATCCAGTTATGCCAGCCCCATTTGTTGAAGATGCTTACTTTTTTCCATTGTATAATTTTAGCTTCTTTGTCAAAAACAGGTGTTTTTAGGTTAGTGGGTTAATATCAGAGTTTTCAATTCGATTCCATTGGTAGCAATATCAAGCTGTTTTTAGGATTATAACTCTAAAATAGAGTTGAAGTCAAGGATGGTGATGCCTCCAGAAATTCCTTTATTATACAGGATTGTTTTGGCTATCCTGGGTCTTTTGTTTTTCCATATAAAGTTGAGTATTTTTCTTTCAAGGTCTGTGAAGAATTGTGCTGGAATTTTGATTGCATTGAATCTGTAGATTACTACTGGCAAAATTACCATTTTTACTATTGTTGATCCTATCTATCCAAGAGCATGGGAGATCTTTCCATTTTCTGGTATCTTCTTTAATTTCTTTCTTTAAAGACTCAAAGTTCTTGCAATACAGGTGTTTCACTTGTTTGGTTAGGGCTACCCCAAGATATTATATGTTGTTCACGGCTATTGTGAAGGGTTATATTTCTCTGGTTTCTTTCTCCGCCTATTAATCATCTGTATATAGTAGGGCTACTGATTTTTTTAGTTAATCTTGTATCCTGCCACCTTGCTGAAGGTGTTTATCAGCTGTAGAAGTTCCCTGGTAGAGTATTTCGGGTCACTTATGTAGACTATCATATCATCTGCAAATAGTGAATTTTGACTTCTTCCTTACCAATTTGTATCCCCCTTGATCTCCTTTTGTTGTCTTATTGCTTTAGCTAGAACTTCAAGTACAATATTGTAGAGATATTGAAAGAGTGGACAGCCTTGTCTTGTTCCTGATTTTAGAGGAATTGCTTTGAGATTCTCTTCATTTAGTTTGCTGTTGACTATTAGTTTACTGTTTATTCCTTTTATTATGCTCAGGTATGTTCCTGTTATCCCTGATCTCTTCAAGATCTTTATCATGAAGGGGTGTTGGATTTTGTCAAAGGCTTTTTCACATCTAGTGAGATGATCATGTGGTTTTTTCTTTTTCAGTTTGTTTATATGGTGGATTACACTGATAGATTTTCATATGTTGAACCATCTCTGCATCCCTGGGATGAAGCCTACTTGCTAATGATGGATGATTTCTCTGCTGTATTCTTGGATTCGATTTGCCAATATTTTATTGAGCATTTTCACAACAATGTTCATTAGGGATATTGGTCTGTAGTTCTCCTTCTTACTTGTGTCTTTGTGTGGCTTGGGTACCAAGGTAATTGTATCCTCATAAGAAGTGTTTGGCAGTGACCTTTCTGGTTCTATTGTGTAGAACAATTTGAGGAATATTGATACTTTCTTTTCTTTGAATTTCTGGTATTATTCTGTACTGAAACTGTCTGGACCTGGGCTTTATTTGCTTGGGAGATTTTGATGACTGCTTCTATTTCATTAGGGGTTATAGGTCTGTTTAAATTGTATATCTGTTCTTGATTTAATTTTGGTAAGTGATATCTATCCAGAAAATTGTCCATTTCCTTTTAATTTTTGAATTTTGTATAGTACAGGTTTTCAAAGTATGACTGAAGATTCTCTGGATTTCCTCAATGCGCGTTGTTATTTCCCCCTTTTTATTTCCAATTTTGTTAATTTGTATGTTCTCCCTCTGCTTTTTGGTTAGTTTGGATAAAGGTTTGACAATCTCATTGATTTTTCTCAAAGAACCAATTATTAGTTACACTGATTCTTTGTATTATTTTCTTTGATTCTACTTTATTGATTTCAGCCCTCAGTTTGACTATTTCCTGGCATATACTCCTCTGGAGTGAGTTTGCTTCCTTTGTTCTACAGCTTTTAGTTGTGCTGTTAATTCTCTAGTGTGACTATTCTCCAGTTTCTTCATATGGGCACTTAGTGCTATGAACTTTCCTCTTAGTACTGCTTTCAAAGTGTCCCATAAGTTTGGGTATGTTGTGTCTTCCTTTTCATTGAATTGTAGGAAGTCTTTAATTTCTTTCTTTGTTTCTTCCTTTACCCAGGAATGTTGCAATTGCCTATTGTTCATTTTCCATGAGTTTGTAGGTTTTCTGCAATGTGTATTGCTGTTGAATTCTAACTTTAAAGCATGGTGGTCTGTTAAGATACTGGGGATTATTACAATTTTTTGTACCTGTTGAGATTTACTATGTTGCCAAGTATGTGGTCAATTTTACATAAGGTTCCTTATGGCACTGAGAAGATATATTCTTTTGCATTTGGATGGAATGTTCTATAAATGTCTGTTAAACCCAATTGGGTCATAACTTCTGTTAGTTTCTTTGCTAAGTTTCTGTCTGGTAGTCCTGTCTATTGGTGAGAGTGGGGTGTTGAAGTCTCCCACTATAACAGTGTGAAGTCTTGTGTGTGATTTGAGTTTTAATAATGTTTCTTTTATAAATGGGGGTGTCTTTGTATTTGGGGCATAGATGTTCAGAATTGAGACTTCTTCCTGATGGATTTTTCCTGTGATAAATATGAAATGACCTTCTTCATCTCTTTTGATTGATTTTAATATAAAGTCTACTTTGTTAGATATTAGGATAGCTACATAAACTTGTTTCTTGGGTCCATATGGTTGGAAAAGCTTATCCTAACCCTTTACTCAGAGGTAATGTCTGTCTTTGAGTTGAGGTGTGTTTCTTGTATGCAGCAAAAGAATGGATTCTGCCTTCATATCCATTCTGTGAGCCTGTATCTTTATATAGTCGAGATAAGATCATGAGGAAAATGAAGGATCATTGAGTGTTAATTTTTGTTTGTTTTGGATTTGGTGGTGGTGGTGGTGGTGGTATTGTGTGTGGATTTATCCCATTTTTTCTTTTGGTTTTGTAAAGTGAGATTATCTATTGCCTATATTTTTATGAATTTTTGTTAACGTCCTTAGGTTGGAATTTTCTTCCAGTACTTTCTGTAGTTATGGATTAGTGGATATATATGTTTTAAATCTGTTTTTTGTCGTGAAATATGTTGTTTTCTCAATCTATAGTGATTGAAAGCTTTGATTGGTATAGTAGTCTGGGCTGGCATCCGTGGTCTCTTATTTTTGGTAAAGTAAAGGGTATCCAGGGCCCTTTGGCTTTCAGAGTTTCCATAGAGAAATCAGTTGTAATTTTGATTGATTTGCCTTTATGTATTGCTTGACCTTTTTCCTTAGCTGCTCTTAATATTTTTTCTTTATTCTGTATGTTTGGGGGGTTGATTATTATGTGTCCAGGGGACTTTTTTGTGGTCGATTCTATTTGGTGATCTGTAAGCTTCTTGTACTTTCATTGGCATGTCTTTCTTTAGGTTGGGAAAGTTTTCTTCTATGATTTTGTTGAGTATATTTTCTGCACCTTTGAGTTGGGTTTCTTCACCTTCTTCTATACCTATTATTCTTAGGTTTGGCCTTTGCATGGTGTCCCATATTTCCTGGATATTTTGTTTTAGGGATTTGTTGGACTTTAGATTTTCTTTGGTCAATGAATCTATTTCTCCTAGTGTATCTTCAATGCCTGAGATTCTCTCTTCCATCTCTTGTATTATGTTGGTTATGGTTGCATCTGTAGTTCCTGATTAATGTGGGAAATTACCAATACAGAGCCAGGTAAAAATACAAGGGAATTTAAAAGGGAAAAGCCTTACTTACAGAGCGACCTAGCCAGCCAGCCAGCAGACAGCAGTCAATACAGCAAGCCGAAGATGAAACCGAAACTGAAACAAAGTGCCACGTAAGCGTCCCTCACTCAACTTCACCCTGACCACGCCCTCGAAGGCATGGTCAGGCACACCTGTAGCCAGCCCCTAAGCAGGTGTGGCTACAGGATCCCCTAAAATTCCCCTTTTAGTCTAAAAGAGGATTAAAACTTAATAATGTAAAGTATCCAAAATTAACAATCATAAAGGTGAAATATAAGAAGATACAACAATCTGCTTATGTCACATCCTAACTATGTCTATTTTAGCTAAACCCTAAAGTCATCTGAAAGAGGTGTCCAAGCCTGAACAACTCCTTCCAATCCCAACCATAAACAATAGGAAGCTATCCCTAACTAGATATATACACTATCCTAAGAGACAACAATGGGGGAAAGGGGGTGTAGCATCCTCCAAGTTACTTCCTGCTAAAATGGGACAATGATAGCCTTGTGGGGTCCTGTAGGAAGAAAATATTAGTATAGTGAAAGTCTTGAATGTATTGTATCCAGCCCATGCTAGATGGGATTCACTTGATTGAAGATCTCGCTTGAAATTCTCAACTTGATTGAAGTCAGTACCCAAACCTCTGGCCTGAGTGTCAGTTGAAATGGAGAAAGTTGGATCCAGTGCAGTTGAGGAGGTGTGGCCCATTTTCTTTCTGGGGTGTCCAGGGATTGCTGTCAGGCAGGTCTTCATTGGCTGTGTGGGACTCAAACATAAACAGTTATCAGAGAAATGTTTGCTTATGTAAGTATGTATACTAGAAAAGGCAACCATGGGAGCATAACAATTATGAGAGAGTGTACACCTTGAAAGAAAGAGCTAA
Source organism: Cricetulus griseus (assembly GCF_003668045.3). Lineage (NCBI taxonomy): Eukaryota > Metazoa > Chordata > Mammalia > Rodentia > Cricetidae > Cricetulus > Cricetulus griseus. The sequence goes on along the minus strand of NC_048599.1, from coordinate 66,232,557 downwards.
GAAAAGACAAAGACAGTCTCCAAATTTCTTCTCTTATTCTGTATTACATCAATTGGCTTCCTGGTTCAATACAGAAACTAAAGTTTAGTTAAACAACGTGCTTGGATTTTAGAGGAGGAAAGCCAAATCCAACTCTAAATCCAGCATTGATTTACTTGAATAGGGACTAGGAAATTAAAAGAAATACAGTTATTTGAGAGACAGCTGTAAAGTTTACTGTATGGCACATTCCTTTTGTTTGATGGTTATAACTACCTTCTCTTCTTAAGTATCTACCCATGCAGTGTCCTTTGACTTCTGGAGATGAGTTTTCTGTGAAGATAAAAGCAAAACACTTCCCTTTCCTTTGGGAGGGTTCTATTTAGTTTATGAGATATACCATAGTAGAATACCTGTCATTTCTTCTCATCAAGAGGTTTTTCCTTTTAAACTCGAATCTTGATTAACTTTGATGGTATCCAAAGTTTTTCTTCTCCTGTGGAAACCAATGCAAAACCCCTACCCCATCGTAACACATGTCCTGGTTTCCATACAGAGGTTTGTACATCTTTGAAGTATACCGGCTGATTCAATGCAGCAGTTTTTTCTGTCGTCCAGTGTCTTTCCGCAGATGTTTGTCCTTTCTCATTGGCATTAAGAAAGTTTAGTGTTAATAAAGCATTATGCAACCTATGCAAGTCTTCCAAGATTGTTTGTGGAGCATCTCCTTAAGTGTTCTATTTGATCTCTCAACCACTGCTTGTCCCATAGGATTTTGTGGAATACCAGTGACATGGTTTATGTTATAATATTTGAAAAACTGTTCTAATTTAGTGGAGACATATGCTGGAGAATTGTCAGTTTTTATTTGTGCAGGTATACCCATAACTGCCATCACCTCTAGCAGGTGTGTAATAACAGAATCAGCTTTTTCAGAGTTAAGAGCAGTAGCCCATTGGAACCCTGAGAATGTGTCTATAGAATGATGCATGCACATATTTCAAATTTCCAAACTCTGCAAAGTGAAAGACATCCATCTGCCAAACCTCATTTCTCCGAATGCCCTTAGGATTACAGCATGTTGGCAATGGAGTTTGGTTATAAAAGGAACAAGTAGGACAGTTTCTCACTATCTCCTTGGCTTGTTGCCAAGTGATAGAGAAGTCCTTTTTCAAAGCTTTGCTATTTACATGATGTTTCTTATGAAATTCTGAGACTTTTAGCACACTTCCAATTAATAAATGATCAATCTCATCATTTCCTTGTGCTAGTGGGCCTGGCAGACCTGTATGGGATCTGATATGTGTATTGTATATAGGATTACTTCTGTTTCTGATTGTTTCCTGTAATTGTATAAACAGTGAAGTTAATTCTGTATTATCAGGAATGAATTCTGCAGTCTCAATGTGTAACATGACTCTCTTTGCATATTGAGAATCAGTAACTATATTAAGAAGTTCTGTAAAATCCATAAGCACCATGAGAATTGCATGTAATTTTGCCTTCTGTACACATGTATATGGACTTTGAACTACTTTACTTACCTCACCTGCTTTATAATCTGCCTTACCTGATTTGTTGGCATCAGTGTAGAAGGTAAGAACTCCAGAAATGGGAGTTTGTCTTATAATATGTGGAAGAATCCAGACTGTCTTTTTTATGAGTTTAATTCTCAGTTTTGGGTAATTGTTGCTAATCATTCCCAAAAGTTCAGTAAGAGCTATTTGCCAATATTCATTATCCTTCCACAAGGAGGAAATTTCCTCATTAGATAAAGGTACTATAATTTCTGCTGAATCTTTTCCAGTCAGTGGATGGAGTCCTAATTTGCCCTTTAAAATCAAATCAGAAATCTTTTCTATATATGTCTTTAACTTTTTATTCTGTTTATGTGGCAGAAATATCCATTCCAATATGGTGTCTTCCCTCTGCATCAGAATCCCAGAAGGGTATTCTCTGGATGGCAAGATAGTCAGAATACAGTCTAAATTAAGGTTTATCCAATCAACATGTACATCCAATATTCTGTTTTCTACCCATTGCAACTCTTTTTCTGCCTCAGCGGATAATATTCTTAGACTGTTTAGGTCCTTATCACCTTAAGGGCCATTTTTAAATGCTTTAAGTCATGTCCTTCTGCCCCAATAATTGTCTGTAATTGAGAAATTTCTCCTAATAATTTCTGAAGAGAATTAAGAGTTTGATAACAATCTCTCCTAATTTTACCTTCTGTGGCCTGATTTTTTGTAAGTCTATCTTGTGTGGACCTATCTAATCTGTCAGCCCTGTTCTGTAAATTATCTTCCAAACATTGAATCTCAGATTCAAATTTGTGATCTGGTACCTTAGATGCTTCAATAATTGATTGAATGGCATTGTCCAATTCTTCAACCCTATCCTGGGTATTTTGCACCTTTGCATCTAGTTTCTGGGTCACAGTGCCTATCTGAGTTTCTAGCTGGCTACAGATATTCTTTAGTTCATCACAGTCCTCTGACAGCCTAGCCTCTAACGCCTCAGACATGGAGGATCTCTCTGTGTTTATCTTATCATAAATATGCTGCATCTCATCTTGGGTAACAGACAGCTCTGTCTTTAGCGTATTGGACACAGAACCAAGCTTATCATCCAATTTCTGTTCCATTTGCTACACAATTGTGGCCTGGCCTAATCTGTTCTCCCAAACCTCATTGCGTAAAGCTGTTACTTCCTGCAAGCAGGTGGTGAGGTTAACTTTGTCCCTGTTCCTGAAGACTCTGGCTAGGAATGTTATTTGTACCAGCAAGCTAACTGCCATTACTGCATATAGGCAGGTAATTGGCAGATTAGCATCCTCCTCAAACATTGAATTCACGTAACAAGCAAAAATATTACCAATTATAGCAAATGATAAATATTCCGCCATGATTTTACCTGAATTCTACTCCAGATGCAGTAATTATCTTTGATTAGCAGGTGGCACAGGCATTCAGTTAGTCTGCAAAGTGTTTGGCAGCAATTGGTCAGGCAAGATGGGGGAAGCAGTGGAGAGAGATCAAAAAGGCGACTACGCTTAGCTTAAGAGAGTACAGCCTGTCGGCTGCAACCACTGAATGAGGCACAGCTTTACGGCTGCCATGGCCAGGGGAAGCTGCAGGCCCTGATGAAAGCCGAGGCCTACTCAGCTCTAGGGAAGGAGACCTCAGGGCACCAGTAGGCCACAGTCTGAGCTGGCCTGAAGCTAGAAACTGCAACATTAACCGTGCGGAGGTCTGTGGAAGTCTCCCAGCTGGGCAGACAGTTCTGAGAGGCTCAGCAGCAGCAGGATGCACTTGTGTGGTGCAGCAGGGTGGGTCAGCTGAGAGCCAGGAGCACCTGTGGAGACAGTCTAGGCCACTGACCCGGTGAGAACCACAGGCTCCCCCAACTGGGGCATAGGTTTACAATATCCCACTTCTGACAACCAGATAATGTGGGAAATTATCAATACAGAGCCAGGTAAAAATACAAGGGAATTTAATAGGGAAAAGCCTTACTTACAGAGCAACCTAGCCAGACAGCAGACAGCAGTCAATACAGCAAGCCAAAAATGAAACTGAAACTGAAACAAAGTGCCACGTAAGCGTCCCTCACTCAACTTCACCCTGACCGTGCCCTCGAAGGCATGGTCAGGCACACCTGTAGCCAGCCCCTAAGCAGGTGTGGCTACAGCATCCCCTACACCTGATCGTTTACCCATCTTTTCTAATTCCAACATTCTATCAGACTGTGGGGGGGGGGGTTGATTGTCTCTTTCATCTTTCAAACCTTGCACTGTTTTAATTGTTTCTTGCAATTTTGGGGGTTGGCTTTTCTTCCATTTCTTTAAAAGATTTTCTCATTTCCTCTGTTAAGGCCTCTATCACCTTCATGAAGTTGTTTTTAAGGTAATTCTCTTCTGCTTCATCTGTATTGGGATGTTCAGGTCTTGCTGGTGTAGAGTCCCTAGAATCTAGTGGTGTCATATTGTTTATTCTGTTGGAAATGTGTTCTTACATTGTCATCTTCCATTCCCTTCTTCCAGTGGGTGCAAGTGAGGTCTCTTCCTCTCCTGTTGGGTATGAGTCCAAGGTTCTCTTCTGGTGTATGGAAGCAGGACCAATACTCTGATGCATCTCAAGGATCTCAAGGTGGGTCTGAGGCACTCCCTCTCCAGGTGGGTGGGAGCGAGACTAGCACATGCATGTCAGCAGACTTGTGGTGACTCACTCGGAGTGAGTCCACCTGCCTGCAGTCCCCAGGCCAGGATATGCCAGAGTGGACAAGCTGAAGTCGGGCCTGAGACAACGGCCCAGGCTCACCTCTGCCCTGAGTGGGATTGGGAGAGGCCCCGGGATATCAGCAGACTCAGGTTTCTTGGTCCACCAGGGGCAAATCAACCTGCCTGCAGTCCCCAGGCCAGGTAATCCCAAAGTGGGCAAGCACTATTACCTATACTTCTGAATGTATAAACATTTTGAACTATCATTCTGTGATCAGGAATCATAAATGCCAGTCATTCTCAGACTCAGAGAGTGCCCTGTTTACACTGAGAGGTGTGTCATAAATTCTTTGGTTCAGGCCCAGGATTACTATAAATCTTTTAATATTAGCTCAATTAACACTCTCCAAGCAATAGTGACAATAAGAGCATTTTAAACCTTAACATGTATTTTCTGTTCCGAGTATAATTTGGACCTTAAAAAAGGAAACTTGTAACTCTTTCTCGGGGTTATGAAGTTATATTGTTTTTGTAGCCTGGCCAACCAGAACTTCTCTTCCCATGGTGTTTCTGAACAAAAGCTGTAATTAATTATTGTCCCATGTTGTCAGTCAAACCAAGCAAATAAAACCCATGCAGCAATTTAGTTGTTTTGCACTTTTAACCCTAGCTCAACAAATCAGACAGCTGGCTATATGCTCTGTGAATAAGATTGCTTTTCTGGAAATAGTTTATCTTAAAAAGCATTAGCAATGCATCTGGTCTAATCTATAGCTACTTTGAAGTTTTATATAAGCTGATAAAGCACAGCTGTCCTGGAAGTTGGGAAAAATTCTACTGTTTACCTAATCATCAACCTGAGCTGTGGTCTAAAAAAGCTCCTAGGGGGAAGTTCATAGGCCTTAACAAAGTGCCATTTCTTTGTATTCATTATTATTCATCAGAAATCTGTATAAGCTGACATTATAGATATCAATTAAACAATAGAGCTTAAGGAGGAGTCAAACTCTAGACAATCTACAGATAAAAGTTCCCAGTATATCACGATGTATTCATGAGATAAATACTCTATGATACATGTAGTGGGGGACTTCCCCTAGCCACTAGGGGAAATTGCAACAGCATATGTGAAGTTATACATGGAAGCAAAAGATAGTAGAGTCTGTAGCCTCATTGCCTTGCCTAAAGAGGTTACCTATCAGAGAGTTTTTCTTCTGGTGGACTGACAACTTGAATATTAATTGTCATCTGCTGCTCTTATGACATGGCTCCTGGCACTCTTCTCTAAGGAACAGATGGAGGTCATTACAGAAAACCACCACTGGCCAAATGGCAAAACACAACTGATCTTAAGGAGTCCAGCCCCGGTTGGTATATCTGCCACACAACTTCTGCACCTAAGGCTCAGAGAACATCATGGAAGAAGGGCAGAAATGTAAAAACCAGGGGACCAAGAAATCTGATGTGATATTATGTCTCCTAGAAATAACAGGAAAGCTTAACCCATGATACCTCAATAATTTGCTGCCAAGACAATATTATGCAGATACCTTAGGTGTTTTACATCCATATACCTTTCTGTCTCTTTCCCATACCCTCCTTTGTGAGTTATTTAAAGCTTCCTCCATTGACCTGCCAGGATTCCAGGTAACAATTCCCTTGCACAAATGAGTTTATACTGGCGATCCCTAGTCTCTGTGGTATCATTTGGTCAGTACTCCTCTGGGTGCCAATTAGCTGTGTCTCCCACAGTAGCAGCACTCATGTAGATATTAGTACATGAACTAATGCTACTTCTGACCAGGGGAAAGATATACTATGCTTAAGGCTTGGGAAATAAACTTTTAAAAGCACTAGTGACAAATATAGAAACAGCCTATTAGAGTACAATATCTAATATACCAACTAGTTAGTATTGAATAGATTTTTTCTAATGATAGATTATTCTTCTCTATAGAAATTAATTAAACATTACCTTGCAAGAGAAAAATATTCCTAAACTGAAGTTAAAGAGCAAAAACAAGTAAAATAGGAAAAGAAGAAAGACACAAGTCAGAAACCTAAATTACTTTTTTAACTCTGAAAATCAGATTCCAAAACGAAGGAGCTAGAAGCATAAGAGCCAGCCTTACTAATGTGGGTAAGAACTGACTTTCTGCATCTGTTCTTTGAAACTCTAAAGGTCTTCATGTGGAAACAGGTAAAGATGGCCGGGAAACAACCAGAATATTCTGAGCTCCAGGTATTAAATGGATTGTACTCCTCCTCCATGTTTATTTTAAGAGCCATGGTGAGTTGTAGATTCATCTGAAGAAAGGTAAGAAATCTAGACGCTTATGAATGCAGCCTCCCTTCCTTCTCAATCCTGCCTTCTCTCACTGTAAGTCTGCCAGACAGTTACTAAGGTGCAACACACAACTGAATGATTCTGAGAAAAAGACTGAGTCTTCTCATATTAGAGAAGAAACTGACCAGGCTGTCAGGATTCCTACAACTCACTATTCTGAAATGTTACTTCTCCTCTATTGTTCTTAATTCCTCCATGAAGGAGCAATAACATCAACTCTTGTGGTTGTTACAAGTATCAGACAAGATAGTATGTGGAAGAAAATATGGTGCCATGCACATAGTTGTTGCTGGTTTTGTTTTGGATTAGGTTGCTAATGTCATGGGGAACTCATCAACCATGGATGACTGCAGAGATTCCTTGCCTGTATCAGGAAATCTTTGAGTTCTATATTGAAACAGAACATGAGCTATCTCTGAAACTGCAGAATGGGTTTTGATTTCCTTCAAACCACAACCCTCATCAGCCTGATTCACATACAATTTCTACTTCAAAAGAGTTATATGAGCACATTCTGGCTTTGAAATCTTACAAGGTACATTTTTACTATTATCTACACTATTTATTATTATAAACACTACTGAATGTGTTACCACTTCAAAAAATTCTGTGAACATTGGGTAGCATAGACATCTAGTAAGTGTCTGTTCATTGATCACAAATGGCTATGATAAGTGACACAATGAGCTTCTAATAGCATTCTAACTGCATAACAAAAGGAATGAGAAGTAGAATGATCTAGAGGAAGAAATATGAATTATAAATTATTACAAACAAGGGACAAGAGAGGACAGAGTAGCAGCCCAAATGGAAGAGGATGCCATCATTATGAAGAGTTTTATTGCAGAGCAAACTAATATATTATAAAATAACCCAAATATTAGATTTGGAATGATTATTTACCATCTACACTCAGCCCCTTTAGTTTTACAGACTATAAAATGGGAAGCAGGCAGTGAGTGAAGTGTGCAATGATGGAAGGAAAAACTTTCTTGAGTCCTCAGAGACTTGGAACTGGGACCTGATTACGTTTCTCTCACTCCAAATACAGTGTTCTTTCTATCATGCACTGAAGTGTGAAAAGACAAAACAGTGTGGAAATGAACTTCAAGGATCAATTATATAGAAATTTTTAATGAACTTTATTATAAAATGGAATTTTTTATATTATTCACATAACTCTTGATTTTTTTTCTGCATTCTAAGTATCTTTTCTGACCTTCTTACTCTGATGCATCTACAGCCTGGATCTGTAACCCTTTGTATTCACCAGTGTGTTATTAAAGTGGAGTGCTGATAGAGTTTCTACATTATCTTCTCCATGTATGTGGAATAGGAGAATATGGTTTTATATAAGATAAACTATGAGACAGCATTAATGGGATTAATAGTACTGCACCACTTTGCTAAGTGGAGCAATCAAAGAGGTAAGAAAAATGAAGATCTACAGAAAGTTCTTGGTATTTGGGAGATAACATGGACAGGAGCAACAAAGTGGGAGAAAAAAATCAGGGGTTTCTTCTCATTTATATTTTATTCCATGTATATTACTGTCAGTGAGTCTTTAGTCTTTTCATAGTCTTTCTTCAGGCCAGTTAATTTTTTTCTTTTCTAGTATTTTTTTATTAGTTCAAATTACGAACAAGCTTGTTTCACATGTCAATCCTTTCTCCCTCTCCCTGCCCACCCCCCTACTCCTCACCAGTTTCCCACCCCCTCCCTCCTCTGCTCCCCAGGGAGGGTAGGGTCCTCCACCAGGGCTCCCCAAAGCCCACCACATCATCCTGGGCCAGGCCTGGGCCCTCCCATATGTGTCCAGGCCAAGAGACCATCCCTTCACATGGGATGGGCTCTAAAAGTCACTTCTTACACCAGGGAAAAATACTGATCCACTACCAGAGGCCCCATAGACTGCCGAGGTCTCCTTGTTGATATCCATGTTCAGGGGTCTGGATCAGTCTCGTGCTGGCCTCCCAGACAGCAGTCCAGGATCCATGTGCTCTCCCTTGTTCAGGCCAGCTGTTTCTGTGGGTTTCACCTGCATGGTCCTGACCCCTTTGATCTTCATTCCTCCCTCTCTGCAACTGGGTTCCAAAGTTCAGTTCAGTGTATAGCTGTGGGTGTCTGCCTCTGCTTCCATCAGCCACCAGATGAGGAATCTCAGGAAAGGTAATGTCGGCCCTTTTCTAATATTTATCCCTAAATATTCCACAATCTTTATTTGGATAATGTTAGGAAATAAAGGACAATAGTTGTGGTGGTTCATGGCATGGAGTGACTGCCAATTTTCTGCAGTTATGTTGAGGTGTAATGACTCTATGTAGCAATGTGTTTTGTTTACAGTTTGAAACTGATCTAGTTACTAACTTCACACAAAACATGCTTTTCCTCTTCTCTGCCTTTTTCAGGTTTTGTTGGATACAGCTCTGTTCTCCAGTGCAATGGATGGAAACAATCATTCTGTTGTGTCTGAATTTGTGTTCCTGGGACTCTCCAATACATGGGGAATCCAGTTACTTCTCTTCCTCTTTTCTTCAGTGTTCTATACAGCAAGTCTGATGGGGAACCTCCTCATTGTGTTCTCTGTGACTGCTGACTCCAACCTGCACTCTCCAATGTACTTCCTGCTGGCCAATCTCTCATTTCTTGACCTGGGCGGTGGCTCTGTTGCAGCACCCAAGATGATTTATGATCTTTTTAGAAAACACAAATCCATCTCATTTGGGGGCTGTATAACTCAGATCTTCTTTATTCATGCTATTGGAGGTACAGAAATGGTGCTGCTCACAGCGATGGCCTTTGATAGATATGTAGCCATATGTAAACCTCTGCACTACTTGACTATCATGAGACCAGGAATGTGCATTTTAATTTTGTCAGTAGCATGGATCCTGGGACTTATCCATTCAGTGGCCCAACTAGCTTTTGTTGTAGACTTGCCCTTCTGTGGACCCAATATTTTGGACAGTTTTTACTGTGATCTCCCTCAGCTCATTAAACTTGCTTGCACAGAGACCAATAAGTTGGAGTTCATGGTCACAGCCAACAGTGGACTCATCTCTGTGGCCACATTCTTCATACTGATCATTTCTTATATCTTCATTTTGGTAACTGTTAGGAAGCACTCTTCAGGTGGCATATCCAAGGCCCTCTCTACTTTGTCAGCTCATGTGACTGTGGTAGTTTTATTCTTTGGACCATTAATCTTCTTCTACGCCTGGCCCTTCCCTTCATCACAGTTAAACAAATTTCTTGCTATTTTTGACGCAGTTCTCACCCCTTTTCTGAATCCAGTCATCTACACATTCAGGAACAAAGAGATGAAAGCAGCAATGAGGAAACTCTGCTACCAGATTGTGAGTTACAGGAAGGTATCCTAAATATTTCTTTTAAAAAATGGTAAAAATGCAGTTCTACACTCTGTGACAATGAAGAAAATAAAGTCAGTGATATTTCAGCTCTCTATTAGTTTATGTACCAGGTTACATTTAGGAATTTACAAAGTTTTTGTCTCTAGTACTTATCTACCAGTATAAGGGGAGTTAAAATTGTAATTTCTATGATTCAGATCCTATGCTGTATGCTCCCTAAAAATTATTTAATAGTCATGATTCTGTAGAGTATTTTACCTTAATATTCTTTCAAAATAAATTGAGGAATATTTTCTACTTGTTCCTTTTATAATTACTATGTAAAATACCTCAAACAAAGTTGAATTTTTCCCCACAACCTACCAATATTCTTAACTGTGTTCATAAACCTCCAGAAGGGACATTACAGAGAATATATCCAGGAATTTACTGTTGAAGATGAGATTAACTCTTTTTGTTGTTATATTTTCCTGTTTTAATAAGTGTTCAATAAACTTTTTGGTGGTGGTGGTAAAAAAATGATGCATACGGGAAGCAATGGTTGTGGTTGAAGCTGAACTAAAACAGTTAATAGGCTCCTAAAATCCTGTAAGGATGCTGATGGTATGAAAGCTATGGCATTTTCAAATAGGCTAGTAAATGATACCTTAAGGACAAGAAGACTTACTGCTGATTGTAGGGTGAGAGGGTGGCAGCCTCCAGCAGCACAGGCTCAAAAGGAAGCCATGAAGTCAGAGCATACTAGAGTGTCATATGTGAGAGGGTTAATAGAAACAGACATACATTCTCTTTTTATTTATTTAAATTAGAAACAAGCTTGTTTTACATGCCATTTCTAGTTCCCTCTCTCTCCCCTCCTACCCTGCCCCCCACTGATCCCCTATCCCTTTCCCTTTCTGATACCCACGGGGGTGAGGCCTTCCATGGGGATCTTTAAAGTCTGTCATATCATTTGGGGCAGGGTCTAGGCCCTCTCCCGTGTGTCTAGTCTGAGAGAGTATCCCTCTATGTGGAAAGGGCTCCCAAAGTTCATTCATATACTAGGAATAAATACTGATTCACTGCCAGAGGCCCCATAGATTGCCCAGGCATTCTAACTGGCACCCAAGTTCAGGGTTTCTGGATTGCTCCTACGGCTGGTTACCCAGCTATCAGTCTGGGGTCCATGAGCTCACTCTTGTTCAGGTCAGCTGTTTCTGTGGGTCTCTCCAGCCTGGTCTTGACCGTTTGTTCACCACTCCTCCCTAGATTCCAGGAGTTCGGCTCAGTGCTTAGCTCTGGGTGTCTGCTTCTGCTTTCATCAGCTACTGGATGATGGCTCTAGAGGTAGTCATGAGTCTCATTATCAGGGAAGACCATTTAAAGTAGTCTTTCCACTGTTGCTTAAATTCTTAGTTGGGGTAAGAATTTAGAACTTGTAGAACTCTGGACATTTCCCTAGTGCCAGGTTTCTCTTTAAACCTATAATGGCTCCCTCTATTATGGTATCTCTTTTCTTGCTCTCCTCTATTCTTCCCCTGACTCAATCTTCCTGCTCCCTCATATCCTTCTCTTACCTCCCTTTCTCCCCTTCTCATTCTCCTAACTCCCCCTTCCCTCCCCCATGCTGCCAATTTGCTCTGGAGATTTTGTCCCTTTCCTCTTTTCAGGGGGACCACTATATCTCTCTGAGGGTCCTCCTTGTTTCCTAGCTTGTCTGGCAGTATGGATTGTGGGTTGGTAATCCTTTGCTCTATGTCTAATATCCGTATATGAATGAGTACATACCATGTTGGTCTTTTACCTCATGCAGAATGGTTTCCTCTAGTTCCATCCATTTGCCTGCAAATTTCAAGGTTCCTTTGATTTTTTTTCCTGTGTGTATGTGTGTGTGTGTGTGTGTGTGTGTGTGTGTGTGTGTGTGTGTGTGTGTGTATGTGAATTTGTTATACTTTGCTCATTTTGATCTACCTTTCCAGCCCTTCCTTGTACCTCTATCACACTGATAGATACTGTCTTTGAGGAAAATCAGAATTTTAAGTGGAAACACATAGAGCAGAGTAATTGACCATAAGGAATAAATTCAGTGAGGAATTTGCAACATATCACCCATCAATGAAAGTGTACAAGTCAGAGCAATGAGCAAACACCAGTGGCATTTCATGGAAGTCTTACATGTGCAACCTACAAAAGGAATGCAATAGAGAAAATAAAAATGTTGGACAACAATGAAGAAACTAGAGCCATATGTATGAGTTGAAGGGCTGAATTTTAACTGTAAATACAATGTTATATATTGTATTATGTAACTGTAAATACAGTTACAATAACAACTAAGTATACAATTAGCTATTAAGAAACATGCTCATATCGTATCATCAAATTGTAGCAAACTAAACATTTATTATTCCTACATAGTGAAATCTTTAAAACCCACTCTTCTTACAACTTCATCCACAGGATGTGTTATGATTCCTTGGGCCACAGACAGGACACAAACTGTAGGATAATCACAGTAAAATAAAAGGGCAGAATGAAATAATAAATAAATCTGGGACTGATGAGGCCAAGAGTCAAACATGATTACTCCAGATTTGCCAACATTTTTTTCTGTGACTTAAGCAGAGTCCTCACCATTCGTGATCCTCTGTTTCCTTAATTTAGAACCAAAAGAGCATCACAGACACTTAGCAAAGTTTCACTGGGTGGCAGTAGCTTTACAGTCTGACCTGGTCTCTCCACACAATGTCTGAAACACTGAATGATGTCCTGATCTCTCTGTCCATCACAGGAAGAAGAAACAGAGGAGCTTCTGATGATATTGTTAAACTCTTTTGAGGACATTTTCAGCACTACCCAGAAACTCTAATTTAATTCAACATTTTTAGTAATTGTGGAAAAAAGTTTACCAAGTAAAGAATAGCCAGTCTTTTCCTGAGCAACTTCAAATGGTAATTTACGATTTGAAAAAAAAAAAAAAAAAACTCTAATATTATCAGCCTGCTCAGCAGTGCTAATTTCACAAGATTTAAAGTTCATTTCCTGTTGATGTAGACCCAGAGAAAGGATAAGCTGCCCTGAGCACAGGAGGAAATACCCTGCTCAGTAGAGGTCTCCGAGGCTTGTCCTTCTGTTACACTTTACACATAGCAGTGGAAGTGTGAGCAGAGACTTTTGCTCTGTGATGAACACAAGTCTGAGATTTAGGACACTGCAGAGACAGTGGGACTGAAGTCCACGTCATCGTTAATAAACTATATTTGATTAGCTATGTGACTTTAATCTGTTTTCACTGAATAACCAAATTTAAACGACTTCCATGCCTTTTTTAATGAAAAGTAGATTCTTCTCTCAATACATCCTGATGACAGTTTCCCCTCCCACCATTCCTCCCAGCTCCTGTCACCTCTCCTGTTCCACAGATCCACTCCCTCTCAGTTTTCCTTCAGAAGGGATTTGGCCACTAAGAGACAACAACCAAACACACCAAACAGGTTACAATAAGACAAGGTGAAAGCCCTCAATTGGAGGCTAGACAAGGCAACCCAGTAGGAGAAAAAGAATCCTAAGAGCAGGCAAAAAGAGTCAGAGATAAACCCACTCCCACTTTTAGGAGTTCCACAGAAACACCATAACATATAAATAGAGGACCTGGTGCAGACCCATGCAGCCCCCATGATTTCAACCTCAGTCGTTATGAGCCCATAGGCACCATGCTTAGTTGATTCAGTGTGTCAAGGTCTCCTGTTGTCCTCCATTCTCCCATGGCTCAATTTTTCCTCTCCTCTCCCACTGGGTTCCCCAAGTACAGAAGAGAAGGACCCAATGTAGACTCTCTCTCTCTCTCTCTCTCTCTCTCTCTCTCTCTCTCTCTCTCTCCATAATGTCTGGCTCTGGGTCTCTACACCAGCTCCCATCTTCTACCAGAGGAAGCCTCTCTGATGGCAACTGTATGAGGCCCTTATCCACGAGTATAGAAGAATATTACTAGGAATCATTTCATTGATTTTTTGCCAGTCATTTTTGGTTCTACCCTAGGTCCCTGAACTACCCAGTCTCAGGTTCCTAGACGTCCCAGGCAGTGTAGGTCACAGGTTTCCTCTCATGGTATGGGCATCAAGCATTGATTGGGTACTCCCACAAATTCTGTGCAACCATTGCCCACCACATCTTGCAGACAGGACAGATTTTAGTCCAGGGTTTCGAAGTAGGGTTGGTATCTGTGTTTCTCATGCAGTGGCCTATAGACTACCTTCCCACACCAAAAAGACTAGAACAAACAGGTCTTCACCTCAATACAGGCACCAACTCATCCTCTCTACATTCAGTAAGCTGTGTGGATGTTGACCTCTACAATAGGGCCCTGCTGACAGTTTGAGAAGAGCAACCCCCTGTCCTACCAGCAGCAACCTGACCCACAATTCTGCCCTCTTTTAAAGGAAACCAATCTGCAAAACAAACAGAGAATGTGAAAACTGAGTAACTGAGTTTTAAGTAGAAAATTGACTAACTGGACAGTCCACCAACAATGTACACATCTTACACATCTGCTTTCCAGCCTTTTTTGCAGATGTTTTTAATTTGTATTAGGAATAATATTGTTTTACATGTCACTCCCAATTCCCTCTACCTTCCCTCTACCTCTATCACCTCCCCCACTAAAGCCCTAACTATCACATATCCTTTCTGCTCCCCAGGGAGGGTGAGGCCTTCCATAGGAGGTCATCAAAGTCTATCATATCCTTTGGGATAGGGCCTAGGCCCAACCCTGTGTGTCTTGGCTCAGGGAGTATCCCTCTATGTGGAGTGGGCTCCCAAGATCCACACCTATGCTAGGGATAAGTACTGAACTACTACAGGAGGTCCTGTACATTTCTTAGGTTTCCTCACCGAAACCCATGTACAGGGGGTCTGGATCAGTCCCATGCTGGTATCCCAGCTATTAGTCTGGGGACCAAGAGCTCCCCATTGTTCAGGTCAGCTGTTTCTGTGGGTTTCACCAGCCTGGTATGGACCCCTTTGCTCATGACTCCTCCTTCTCTGCAACTGGATTCCACTTCAGTTCAGTGATTAGTTGTGGATGTCTGCTTGTACTTCCACCAGCTGCTGTATGAAGGCTATAGGATGGCATATAAGTCAGTCATCAATCTCATTATTAGGGGAGGACATTTAAGGTAGCCTCTCCTCTGTTGCTTAGATTATTAGTTGGTGGCATCCTTGTAGATCTCCAGATATTTACCTAGTGCCTGATTTCTCTGCAAACCTAAAATGTCTCCCTCTATTATGGCATCTCCTTTCTTGTTTTCTTCTACTCTTCCCCAAACTCAAACTTTCTGCTCCCTCATGTACTCCTATAGTCCTGAAAACAGCTTGGTATTGGCGCAAAAATAGACAGGTAGACCAATGGAATAGAGTTGAAAATCCTGATATTAACCCAAACACCTATGAACAACTGATTTTTGACAAACAATCCAAATATAAATGCTGGAACACAGAGAACATCTTCAACAAATGGTGCTGGCATAACTGGATGCAAACATGTAGAAGACTACAGATAGAACCAAGCCTTTTGCCCTGCACAAAACTTAAGTCAAAATGGATCAAAGACCTCAACATAAACCCAGCCACACTGAACCTATTAGAAGATGAAGTGGGAAATACCCTTCAATTAATTGGTACAGGAGACTGCTTCCTGAATATCTCAGCACAGACGCTGAGATAACAATTAATAAATAGGACCTCCTGAAACTGAGACGCTTCTGTAAGGCAAAGGACACAGTCAGCAAAATAAAACGGCAGCCCACAGACTGGAAAAAGATATTCACCAACCCCACTTCTGACAGAGGGCTGATCTCCAAAATATACAAAGAACTAAAGAAGCTAGTCTCAAAAACACCAAACAATCCAATTAAAAAGTGGGGTATAGAACTAAAAAGACAACTCTCAATAGAGGAATCTAAAATGGCTGAAAGACACATAAGAAAGTATTCAACATCCTTAACCATGAGGGAAATGCAAATCAAAACAACTCTGACATACCATCTTACTCCTGTCAGAATGGCTAAAATCAAAAACACCAATGACAGTTCATGTTGGAGAGGATGTGGAGAAAGGGAAACACTTCTCCACTGCTGGTGAAAGTGCCAACTTGTACTGCCACTTTGGAAATCAGTATGGCGACTCCTCAAGAAAATGGGAATGAGTCTACCACAAGATCCAGCAATTCTACTCCTCGGCATATACCCAAAAGAAGCACATTCATACAACAAGGACATCTGTTCAATGATGTTCATAGCATAGCACCACTATTTGTAATAGCCAGAAACTGGAAGCAGCTTAGATGCCCCTCTACCGAAGAATGGATACAGAAAATGTGGCACACATACACAATGGAGTACTACTCAGCAGAAAAAAACAATGGAATCTTGAAATTTGCAGGAAAAATGGATGGAACTCGAAGAAACCATTCTGAGCAAGGTAACCCAATCACAAAAAAGACAAACATGATATGTACTCACTCATATGTAGATTTTAGACATAGAGTAAGGGTTTACCAGCCTACAATCCACACGGCCAGAGAAACTAGTAAACAAGGAGGACCCTAAAAGAGACAAACTTTGTCCCCTGGAGAAGGGGAAAGGGTCATGATCCCCTGAGAAAATTGAGAGCATGGTAGGAGGGGGAGGGAGCTACAAGAATGAGAAGGGAAAAAGAGGAAGGATGCAGATGTCAAGAGGGAACAGAAAGGTTGAGTCAGGGGAAGAATAGAAGAAAGGATATGTGATAGTTAGGGTTTTAGTTGGGGGGTGGTAGGGGAGGAAGGGAGAGAGAAGGGAACTGGGGTTGTCATGCAATTCAATCTTGTTTGTAATTCAAATAAAAAAAAAGAAAGAAAAACACCTCAACTTCAAAGACAGGCATTACCTCGGAGTAAAGAGTTGGGAAAAGATTTTCCAATCAAATGGGCCCAAGAAACAAGCTGGTATAGCAATCCTCATATCTGACAAATTAGACTTCAAACTAAAAATCAATCAAAAGAGATGAAGAAGGGCATTTCATACTCATCACAGGAAAAGTCCATCAAGATGAAGTTTCAATCCTGAACATCTGTGCCCCAAATACAAAGGCAGCCACATTTGTAAAAAAAAAAAAATTACTAAAGCTCAAACCACACATAAAACCATACACACTTATAGTAAGAGACTTCAACACCCCGCTTTCAACACTAGACAGGACCACCAGACAGAAACTTAACAAAAAAAAAAGGATCTAACAGAAGTTATGACCCAACTGTGTTTAACAGATATCTATAGAACATTCCATCTAAACACAAAAGAATATACTTTCTTCTCAGTGCCACATGGAACCCTCTCTAAAATTGAACACATAGTTGCCAACAAAGCACACCTCCACAAATACAAAAGAATTGAAATAACCCCTGTATCTTATCAGATCACCATGCTTTAAAGCAAGAATTCAACAGAAATACAAATTGCTGAAAACCTACAAACTCAAGGAAATTGAATAACTCCCAATTGCACCATTCCTAGGTTGTGTGTGTGTTTCTAGCAGTATCCCATTTCTATGGGCCAAGAAAGAAACCACTCCAACAGTTCATCCTCAATTTTATCTTTTGTTTGTTTGGTTCGTTGGTTGGTTGGTTGGTTGGTTAACTGGCTGGGGTTTCTTTTTGAGAAAGGGTCTTCCTTTGCAGCTCTGTCTGTTCTGCAACTAATTGTGTAGATCTGAGTGGCCTCAAACTCATAGAGATCCTCCTGACTCTGCCTCCTGAGTGCTGGGAGTAAAGGCATGCTCCAGCACTGGTTTCTTTATTATCCTTCTTAATCTTTCTATTTTTGGATTAGTGAATCCCTTTGTATTGCTATTTACTGTGCATTTAATAGTTTCTTACTTTGCTGTATTTTTTAGGTTTTAGTTTTACATATTATTCCCTACCAAAATACATGGCAAAAGATACAAGAAATCCTTGTGGGGAGGAAAGAGATAGCAGGGAATTAAAGTGTATGAGGACTAGGAAGGTTACAAGGGGGTGAATACAGTCAGAATCCATGATATAGTATAAGAAATTGTTACCCTGAATCTGGACGCACAGCACCCCTGAACCCCTTCCACCCTACCCTCCCCCCACTTGCTGCTTGATTGAGTCTGGGCATGGCTATGCTCTCAACCTCCCCCATCACCCCTTGCTTGGTTCTTCTTGGTTCTTGCTTGGTTCCCCCTGGACAAGAGTGGACCTGCTCAGACTGGAAGGCCCTCCCTGAGTCTGGATGGACTTCACCCTTGTCCCCCCTCTGTCCTCCTCCCTCTGTCTGCTGCCTGAGAGAGGGAGAGACCCCACCTGCACCCACTGGAAGAAGAGATGGGAAGAAGACAGAATAAGAACACACTCAACAGCAGAAAGACCAATATGACACCACCAGAATCTAGGGACTCCACACCAGCAAGAACTGAAAATCCCAACACAGAGAATGAACATGAGATGGACCTCAAAAATTATCTCAGCAAGATGATAGAGACCTTTAAAGAGGAAACAAGAAAATCCCTTAAAGAAATAGAAGAAAAAGCAAACAAAACATTAAACGAAATGGAGGAAAAGACAAACCAAAAAATTCAAGAAATAAACAAATCTCTTAAAGAATCTAAAGAAAGCCAAGAAAAAACATCCAAACAAGTGAAGGAAGCTCTTGAAACAGTTCAAAGCATGAAAGCTGAAATAGACATAATAAAGAAAACACAGAATGAGGCCATGCTGGAAATGGAAAGGCTGGATAAACGATCAGGAACTAAAGATGTGAGTATAACCAATAGAATTCAAGAGATGGAAGAGAGAATATCAGCTACTGAAGACTTGCTAGAGGATATACATTCATCAACCAAAGAAAACCTCAAGTCCAACAAATCCCTAACACAAAATATCCAGGAAATATGGGACACCGTAAAAAGACCAAACCTAAGAATAATAGGTGTAGAAGAAGGTGAAGAAACACTGCTCAAAGGTACAGAAAACATATTCAACAAAATCATAGAATAAAACTTCCCCAACCTACAGAAGGATATGCCTATGAAAGTACAAGAAGCTTACAGGACACCAAACAGACTGAACCACAAAAAGAAGTTCCCCCAACCGACACATAATCAAAACACCCAATCAACAGAATAAAGAGAAAATATTAAGAGCAGCAAAGGAAAAAGGCCAAGTAACATTTAAGGCAAACGAATCAGAATCAGAACCGACTTCTCAATGGAAACTCTGAAAGCCAGAAGGTCTTGGATAGATTCCCTACAAGCACTAAGGGAGCATGGATGTCAACCCAGACTACTCTACCCAGCAAAACTTTCAATCACTATAGGTGGAGAAAACAAGATATTCCATGACAAAAACAGATTTAAACAATACATATCCACAAATCCAGCACTACAGAAGGTTCTGGAAGGAAAACTCCAACCCAACAAACATAACTACACTCACAAAAACTCTGGCAATAGGTAATCTAATTTCACCAAACTCAAAAAGAAACAGGAGGGCAAAATCCACACACAATGACACCACCAACAATAAATCCAAAACAAAGAAGAACCAATGAACAATGGACATTAATATCCCTAAATGTCAATGATCTTAACTTATCCATAAAAAGATATAGGCTAACAGAATGGATACGAAGACAGAATCCATCCTTCTGCTGTTTACAAGAAACACACCTCAATTTCAAAGACAGGCAACACCTCAGAGTAAAAGGATGAGAAAAAAATTTTCCAATCAAATGGGCTCAAGAAACAATATAGCAATCCTAATATATAACAAATTAGACTTTAAACTGAAAGTAATCAAAAGAGATGAAGAAGGACATTTCATACTTATCACAGGAAAAGTCCATCAAGATGAAGTCTCAATCCTAAACATCTATGCCCCTAATACGAAAGCACCCACATTTGTAAAAGAAACATTACTAAAGCTCAAACCACACATAAAACCACACACACTTACAGTAGGAGACTTCAACACCCCCCTTACACCACTAGACAGGACCACCAGACAGAAACTTAACAAAGAAACAAAGGATCTGACAGAAGTTATGACCCAACTGGGTTTAACAGATATCTATAGAACATTCCATCCAAACACAAAAGAATATACCTTCTTCTCAGCGCCACATGGAACCTTCTCAAAAATTGACCACATAGTTGGCAGCAAAGCAAACCTCCACAGTTACAAAAGAATTGAAGTAACCCCCTGTATCTTATCAAACCACCATGCATTAAAGCTAGAATTCAACAGAAATACAAATTGCAGAAAACCTACATTCGCATGGAAAATGAATAACACCCAATTGCACCATTCCTGGGTTGAGGAATAAATATAAAAAGAAATTAAAAACTTCCCAGAATTTAATGAGAATGTAGACACAACATACCCAAACTTATGGGACACTCTGAAAGCAGTGCTAAGAGGGAAGTTCATAGCACTAAGTGCCCACATGAAGAAACTGGAGGAAAGTCACATTAGAGAATTGACAGAACAACTGAAAGCTTTAGAGCAAAAAGAAGCAAACACACCAAGGAGGAGTAGACGCCAGGAAATAATCAACCTGAGAGCCGAAATCAACAAAGTAGAAACTAGGAAAACAGTACAAAGAATCAATGAAACAAAGAGTTGGTTCTTTAGAAGATCAATAAGATAGACAAACCTCTAGCCAAACTAACCAAAAGACAGAGAGACAGCATGCTAATTAACAAAATCAGAAATGAAAAGGGGGATATAACAACGGACACTGAGAAAATCCAGAGAATCTTCAGGTCATACTTTGAAAACCTGTACTCCACAAAATTCGAAAATCTAAAGGAAATGGACAGCTTTCTGGATAAATATCACTTACCAAAATTAAATCAAGATCAGATAAACAGTTTAAATCGACCTATAACCCCTAATGAAATAGAAGCAGTCATCAAAAGCCTCCCAACCAAAAAAAGCCCAGGGCCAGATGGCTTCACTGCAGAATTCTACCAGAAATTCAAACAAGAGCTAATTCCAGTACTCCTCAAACTGTTCCGCACAATAGAAGCAGATGGGATATTGCCAAACTCTTTCTAGGAGGCTACAATCACTTTGATACCCAAGCCACACAAAGATATGACTAAGAAAGAGAACTACAGACTGATATCCCTCATGAACATCGATGCTAAAATACTCAATAAAATATTGGCCAACCGAATCCAAGAACATATCAGAAAAATCATCCACCATGATCAAGTAGGCTTCATCCCAGGGATGCAAGGATGGTTCAACATAGGAAAATCCATCAATGTAATCCACCATATAAACAAACTGAAAAAGAAAAACCACATGATCATCTCACTAGATGCTGAAAAAGCCTTTGACAAAATCCAACATCCCTTATTGATAAAGATCTTGTAGAGAACAGGAATAACAGGAACATATCTAAACATGATAAACGTAATATACACCAAATCAATAGCCAACATCAAACTAAATGGAGAGAAACTCAGTGTTTCCTCTAAAATCAGGAACAAGACAAGGCTGTCCACTCTCTCCATATCTCTTCAATATTGTACTTTGAAGGGACCAGCTTCCCTTTTGGCAGCCATAACGGCCGAACACGTGCTTCTATGACCTTGTCCTAGACACTAGAAAGTCAAATGCCTGCCTCGTGACAAGGAACCAATCAGAACTTAGC
This sequence comes from Cricetulus griseus, assembly GCF_003668045.3. Lineage (NCBI taxonomy): Eukaryota > Metazoa > Chordata > Mammalia > Rodentia > Cricetidae > Cricetulus > Cricetulus griseus. The sequence continues at coordinate 66,210,945 of NC_048599.1, read as the reverse complement.
TGGTGGCGCTATGCTTTACGACCCTGGGTGTGCTTTACGGACAAGCACACAGCAATGACGAACAAAGCATAGCAACCACCCTGGGAGGGCCTATGGGCCATAAGAACCAGTTGGCCAATCAACACAGGGCAAGCCCGCCAAGCCTGGAGGCACACCAATCGTGAGCCTGTGCGTACCCCTAGACACTCCCCTCTAGCTGTCCTATAAGATCTCTTGGGAGGCCCTAGGAGCTGTCTTTTGCTATCCATACGCCATGGCAGGTGGGTGAAAGACCCGAGCTAACATGGGGTTAGCTCGTTAAATTACAATAAAGCCTCGTGCAGTTTGCAGCAAGCTCTCGAATCGGCCTGGTGATTGGGGTGACTGCAGTCATGGCCTGGGACCCCCAGATACCTGAGTTTTCCGGGGATCTTACAACTTGAAGTTCTGGCTAGAGCAATAAGACAAGAAAAGGGGATCAAAGGGATACAAATTGGAAAGGATGAAGTCAAACTTTCACTATTTGTAGACGACATAATAGTCTATATTAGTGACCCGAAAAACTCTACCAGGGAACTCCTATGGCTGATAAACACCTTCAGCAAGGTAGCAGGATACAAAATTAACTCAAAAAAAAAATCAGTGGCCCTACTATATACAGATGATAAATTCAATGAGAAAGAAACCAGGGAAACATCACCTTTCACAATATCCACAAGCAACATAAAATATCTTGGGGTAACACTAACCAAAAAAGTGAAAGACCTGTACAATAAGAACTTTGAGACTTTAAAGAAAGAAATTAAAGAAGATACCAGAAAATGGAAAGATCTCCCATGCTCTTGGATAGGTAGAATTAACATAGTAAAAATGGCAATCCTGCCAAAAGCAATCTACAGATTCAATGCAATCCCCATCAAAATCCCAACACAGTTTTTCACAGACATTGAAAGAACAATATTCAACTTTATATGGAAAAATAAAAAACCCAGGGGACCAAAACGACTTTTTACAGCTTGGTATTGGCACAAAAATAGACAGACAGACCAATGGAATCAAATTGAAAACCCTGATATTGACCCACGCACCTATGAATACCTTATTTTTGACAAAGGTGCTAAATCTATACAATGGAAAAAAAAGATAACATCTTCAACAAATGGTGCTGGTACAATTGGATTCGGACATGCAGAAAATTGCAGATAGATCCATACCTGTCACCATGCACAAAACTTAAGTGCAAATGGATCAAAGATCTCACCATAAATCCAGCCACACTGAATCTTCTAGAAGAGAAAGTGGGAATTACCCTTGAACAAATTGGCATAGGAGACCGCTTCCTGAACATTACGCCAGTAGCACAGACATTGAGGTCTGCAATTAATAAATGGGACCTCCTGAAACTGAGAAGCTTCTGCAAGGCAAAGGACATCAGTAGGACAAAATGACCACCCACAGAATGGGAAAAGATCTTCACCGATCCCACCTGACAGAGGACTGATTTCCAAAATATATAAGGAGCTCAAGAAGCTAGCCAAACTGCAAGGCACATGGTCAGTAGGACAAAATGACCACCCACAGAATGGGAAAAGATCTTCACCGATCCCACAGCTAACAGAGGACTGATTTCCAAAATATATAAGGAGCTCAAGAAGCTAGCCACCAAAACACCAAACAATGAAATTAAAAAGTGGGGTGCAGAACTAAATAGGGAATTCTCAACAGAGGAATCTGAAATGGTTGAAAGACACTTAAGAAAGTGCTCAAAATCATTGGCCATCAGAGAAATGCAACTCAAAACAACTCTGAGATACCACCTCACACTTGTCAGAATTGCTAAAATCAAAAATACCAATGACAATCTATGCTGGAGAGAATGTGGAGAAAAAGGAACACTCCTCCATTGCTGATGGGAGTGCAAACTTGTCAGACCACTCTGGAAATCAGTATGGCGGTTGCTCAGAAAAATGGGAATCAGTCTACCTCAAGATCCAGCCATTCCTCTCTTGGGTATATACCCAAATAGTGCATGTTCGTACAACAAGGACATGTGTTCAACCATGTTCATAACAGCATTGTTTGTAATAGCCAGAACCTGGAAGCAGCCTAGATGCCCCTCAACTGAAGAATGGATGGAAAAATGTGGTACATTTATACAATGGAGTACTACTCAGCAGAAAAAAGCAATGGAATCTTGAAATTTGCAGGCAAATGAATGGAACTAGAAGAAACCATCCTGAGTGAGGTAACCCACTCACAAAAAGACAAACATGGTATGTACTCACTCATATATGAATTTTAGACATAGAGCAAAGGATTACCAGCCTATAATGCTCTTCACCAAAGAAACTAGGAAACATGAAGGACTCTAAGGGATAAATGGTCCCCAGGAATGGAAGTGGCATGAACTCCTGAACTAATTGGGAGCATGAGGGTTGGGGGGGGGAAGGAGCTGCTACAATAAGAGCAAGAGAAGAGGAGTAGAGGAGAGGAAATGGAGGGGCAGAAATATTGAGTTGGGGGAAGAATAGAGGAAAGAGAGCAGGATGAGAGATACCATATCAGAGGGAGCCACTATAGGTCCGAGAAGAGATCTGGAACTAGGGAGATCTCCAGAGACCTACAAGGATGACACGATCTGACAATCCAGGCAATGGTGGAGAGGATAACCTAAAAGCCCTTCCCCTAAAATGAGATTGATGACTTCTCTTTATGCCATCCTAGAGCCCTCATCCAGTGGCTGATGGAAGCAGAGACAGACATCCACAGATATACACTGAGCTGAAATCAGGAATTTAGTTGAAGAGAGGGAGGAATGAAGAGCGAAGGGGTCTGTACCAGGTTGGAGAAACCCATAGGAACAGTTGGCCTGAACAAGGGAGAGCACATCGACCCCAGATGCTGTTGGGGAGGCCAGTACAAGACTGATCCAGACCACTGAACATGGATGTCAATAAGGAGGCCTCTGCACTCCAGGGAGCCTCTGGTGGTGGATTAGTATTTTTCCCTGGTGCAAGAAGGGACTTTGAGAGCCCATTCCACGTGAAGGGTTACACTCTGGCCCTGGACACATGGGGAAGGGCCCAGGACCAGCACAGGAAGATTTGGTGGACTTTGCAGAGCCCCCTTTGAGGGCCCTACCCTGCCTGGGGAGTGGTGAGTTGATGGGGTGGGGGATGGGCTGGGGGTGAGGGAGGAGGGATGGGGGTGAGGGGAGGGAGAGGGAGAAGGGACTTACATGTGAAACAAGCTTGTTCCCTAACTAGAGCTAATAAATAAATTTTTTAAAAAATTATGAAGATGATAGACTATTAAAGAGGAAACAAGAAAATCCCTTAAAGAAATAGAACAAAAAACAAGCTAAAAATTACATGAAATGGAGGAAAAGACAAACCAAAAAATCCAAGAAATCAACAAATCTATTAGAGAATCTAAAGAAAGCCAAGATAAAACAGCCAAACAAGCGAAGGAAACAATTCAAACAGTTCACAGTTTGAAAGCAGAATTAGAAACAATAAAGAAAACACAGAATGAGGGGATACTGGAAATAGAAAAGCTGAGTAAACAATCAGGAACATCTGATGTAAGCATAACCAATAGAATACAAAAGATGGAAGAGAGAATCTCAGGTGTTGAAGACTCATTTGAGGATATACAGCCATCCACCAAAGAAAATCTCAAGTCCAACAAATCCCTAACACAAAATATCCAGGAAATATGGGACACCGTGAATAGACCAGACCTAAGAATAATAGGTATAGAAGAAGGTGAAGAAATTCAGCTCAAAGGTACAGAAAACATATTCAACAAAATCATAGAAGAAAACTTCCCCAACATAAAGAAGGATATGCCTACGAAACTACAAGAAGCTTACAGAACACCAAATAGATTGGACCATAAAAAGAAGTCCCCTGGCAACATAATAATCAAAACTCCAAACTTACAGAATAAAGAAAAATATTAAGAGCAACAAAAGAAAGAGGCCAAGTAACATATAAAGGCAGACCTATCTGAATTACACTCAACTTCTCAATAGAAACTTTGAAAGTCAGAAGATCCTGGATAGATGTCCTATAAACGCTAAGGGAACATGGATGCCAACTGTATCCAGCAAAGCTTTTAATCACTATAGATGGAGAAAACAAGATACTCCATGACAAAAGCAGATACAATCAATACATATCCACAAATCCAGCCCTACAGAATGTATTGGAAGGAAAACTCCAATGCAATAAAGATAACTATGCTCAAAAAACCATAGGCAATAGATAATTCCACTTTACCAAAAACACCAAAAAAAAGTGGGGAAATAAACATACAATAACACCAACAACAACAAATCCAAAACAAGAATCAACAATCAATGATCATTAATAGCCCTCAATGTCAATGGTCTTAACTTGCCTATAAAAAGATATAGGCTACCCTGATCATGGATGCCATCGGGAAGGCCCCTGCACTCCTGGGAGCCTCCGGAGGTGGACTGGCTTTTTGCCCTGGTGTATGTGGGGGCCTTCGAGAGCCCATCCCACTTGAAGGGATGCACTCTGTCTCTGAACACATGGGGTGGGACCCAGGCCCAGCACAGGAAGATTTGCTGGACTTGGTGGAGGCCCGGTTGGGGGCCCTACCCTGCCTGGGGAGTGGTGGGTGGATGGGGTGGGGGGTAGGTTGGAGGTGGGGGAGAAGGAATGGGGGTAAGGGGAGGGAGAGGGAAAGGGGAAGTACATGTGAAACAAGCCTGTTCCCTAACTTGAATTAACAATAATAAAAAGAGAGGAAAAAAAAAAACCTTTAGTAGCTGGGTGTGGTGGCCCCCTCCATCTCAGAAAAACAAAAAAAAAATTAAAAATTTAAAAAAAAAGATACAGGCTAACAGAATGGATACCAAGACAGAATCCATCCTTCTGCTGCATACAAGAAACACATCTCAACTTCAAAGACAGATGGTACCTCAGAGTAAAGGGTGGGGAAAAAAATTTCCAATCAAATGGGCCCAAGAAACAAGCTGGTGAAGCAATCCTAATATCTAACAAATTAGACTTCAAACTAAAATCAAAAGAGATGAAGGGCATCAAAAGAGATGAAGAAGGGCATCAGAAGAGATGAAGAACAGCATTTCATACTTATCACAGGAAAAGTCTATCAAAATGAAGTCTCAATCCTGAACATCTATGCCCCAAATACAAAGGCACCCATATTTGTAAAAGAAATATTACTAATGCTCAAATCACACATAAAACTTCACACACTTATAGTAGCAGACTTCAATACCCAACTCTCATCCCTAGATAGGACCACCAGACAGAAACTAAACAAAGAAACAAAAGAACTAACAGATGTTATGACCCAATTGGGTTTAACAGATATCTATAGAACATCCCATCCAAACACAAAAGAATATACCTTCTTCTCAGTGCCACATGGAACCTTCTCTAAAATTGACCACATATTTGGCAACAAAGCAAACCTCAACAAGTACAAAAAAATTGAAATAATGCCTTGTATCTTATCAGATCACTATGCTTTAAAGCTACAATTCAACAGCAATACAAACTGCAGAAAACCTACAAACTCATGGAAATTTAATAACACCCAATTACCATTTCTGGGTCAAGGAAGAAATAATGAAAGAAATTAAAGACTTCCTAGAATTTAATGAGAATGAAGACACAACATACCCAAACTTATGGGACACTTTGAAAGCAGTGCTAAGAAGAAAGTTCATAGCACTAAGTGCCCACATGAAGAAACTGGAGAATAGTCACTACAGAATTGACAGAACAACTGGAAGCTCTAAAACAAAAAGAAGCAAACTTACCATGGAGGAGTAGACACCGGGAAATAATCAAATTGAGGGCTGAAATCAATAAAGTAGAAACTAGGAAAACACTACAAAGACTTAATGAAAGAAAGAGTTGGTTCTTCCAGAAAGTCAACAAGATAGACAAAGCTTTGTCCAAACTAACCAAAGGCAGAGAGAGAGCATGCTAATTAATAAATTCAGAAATGAAAACAGGGACATAACAACAGACACTGAGGAAATTCAGAGAATCATCAGGTCATCTTTGAAAACCTGTACTCCACAAAATTCAAAAATCTAAAGGAAATGGATAATTTTCTAGATAGATATCACTTAACAAAATTAACTCAAGAACAGATAAGCAATTTAAACAGACCTATAACCCCTATTGAAATAGAAGCAGTCATCAAAAATCTCCCAACCAAAAACATGCCCAGGACCAGATGGTTTTAGTGCAGAATTCTACCAGAAATTCAAAGAAGAGCTAATACCAATACTCCCCAAATTGTTCCACAAAATAGAAGAAGAATGATCATTGTCAAACTGTTTTAGCAGGCTACAATTACCTCGGTATGCAAACCATACAAAGATACAACTAAGATTCAGAGCTACAGGCCAATCTCCCTCATGAACATTGATGCAAAAATACTCAATAAAATACTGGCAAATCCAGTACAAGACTGATCCAGACCCCTGAACATGGATGCAAATAAGGAGGCCTCTGCACTCCAGAGAGCCTATGGAGTGGATTAGCATTTTTTCCCTGGTGTAAGAAGGGACTTTGAGAGCCCATCCCACACGAAGGGATACACTCTGGCCCTGGACACATGGGGAAGGGCCCAGGCCCAGAACAGGAAGATTTGGTGGACTTTGCAGAGCCCCTGTTGAGGGCACTACCCTGCCTGGGGAGTGGTGGGTGAATGAGGTGGGGGATAGGTTGGGGGTGGGGGAAGGAGGGTTGGGGATGAGGGGAGGGAGAGGGAGAAGGGACTTACATGTGAAACAAGCCTGTTCCCTAACCTGAATTAATAAAAAAAAAAAAAGAATCAAAAAATAATTACTGGCAAATCGAATCCAAGAATACATCAGAAAAAAAAATCCACCTTGATTAAGTAGACTTCATCCCAGAGATGCATGGATGGTTCAACATACAAAATCTATCAATGTAATCCACCACAGAAACAGACTGAAAAAGAAAGACCACATGATCATCTCACTAGATGCTGAAAAAGCCTTTGACAAAATCCAACACCCCTTCATGATAAAGGTCTTGAGAGATCAGGGATAACAGGAACATACCTAAACATAATATATAATAAAGGCAATATACAGCAAACTGACAGCCAACATCAAATTAAATGGAGAGAAACTCAAAGCGATTCTTCTAAAATCAGGAACAAGACAAGGCTGTCTACTCTCTCCATATCTCTTCAATATTGTACTTGAAGTTCTAGCTAGAACAATAAGACAAGAAAAGTGGATCAAAAGGATACAAATTGGAAATGAAGAAGCCAAACTTTCATTATTTGCAGATGATATGATAGTCTACATAAGTGACCCAAAAAACTCAACCAGGGAACTACTACAGTTGATATATACCTTCAGCAAAGTGGCAGGATACAAGATTAACTAAAAAAAAAAAATCAGTAGCCCTACTATATACAGAAGATAAATGTGCTGAAAAGAAGTCCAAGAAACATCACCCATTACAATAGCAACTAACAACATAAAATATTTTGGGATAACACTAACCAAAAATGAGAAAGACCTGTATAGTAAGAACTTTGAGTCTCTAAAGAAAGAAATTAAAGAAGACATCAGAAAATGGAAGTATCTTCCACGCTCTTGGATAGGCAGGATCAGCATAGTGAAAATGGCAATCTTGCCGAGAGCAATCTACAGATCCAATGCAGTCCCCATCAAAATCCCAACACAATTCTTCACAGACCTTGAAAGGTTTTAGTTTTACATATTATTCCCTACCAAAATTCATGCCAAAAGATACAAGAAATCTTGGTGGGGAGGAAAGAGACTAGCAGGGGAGGAAAGTATGTGAAGACTAGGGAGGTAACAAGGGGGTGAATATAGTCACAATCCATGATACTGTATAAGAAATTGTCTATATAAGGACTAGGGAGTTAACAGGAGGGGTAAATACAGTCTCAGTGATACAGGATAAGAATTGTCTATAGACAAAACTAGGAGTAATGAATATACAGCAATAAATACGGGAAGAAGATAATTGGGGGAGGAGGGAGAAAAAGACATAGAAAGAGAGAATGTCACATGATTTGAGGGGCCCACAAAGGCCTAAAGAAACAATGGGATCGCTTAAAGTTGGAGTTACAGGTAGTTGGGAGCACCATTGCCTAGCCCCCATCCCTGATACAGTTTTTAGGAACAAAACTCAGAGCCTTTTCAAGTTACTTTTACATAGGAGAAGAAGTGATTGAATCACATCAGCATGAAACAGTGGAAAGTATTTCATGAAGGGAAAAATTGTCATTTAGTAACATATCATAAAACTCTTCATCACTGAAATATAAATACTACTGAAATATAACTGGAATCATAAAAACACATATAAAGTATTAACATGAAAAAAGATCATTCACCTAAAACTGGTATTTTTTAATTAAAGCACTTAAGAAAACTTTGATGCATAATGTTAGTTAAATCAGGGTCATTACACAATCTGCATTGTATCACAGCTCTGCCATTTCTAGCCTCTACAAGGGCATGCTGGATTTGTAGGACATTTGAGTAGGGGGTCAAGAAATATGATTCTCTTGATACCTTGTTGCTTAGTATGGCATACTCTGATGCTATATTTTGGATTCATAAAGGTTTTTGTCTTATATCTTCCAAACTTCCATTCTGTGAACGCCTCAGTTAATTATCAGAGAAAGAGGGGGGAGGGAATCTGTGTATCTGTGTGTGCATATGATGTAAAAACACATATTTTTGCATATATAATCTGATTTCATTGATGTTGACAATATTCTTGCAATAGAGTATTGAGAAGGCGCCTTTGTTTTTTTCCATATATTCCTCTTTATTAATTCTTTTAGTTTCATTTTACATTCCAACCACAGTTCTCCCTCCCACTCCTCCTGCTGCCCTCTTGCCTCTCCCCCCAGTGCACCCCCGTCCACTCCTCCTCATGGGTAAGGGTGTCCATGAGGAGTTGACAAAGTCTGCCATAATAGGTTGTTGTAGGGACAAGCCCCTCTCCCATGCATTAAGGCTGAGCATGGCATCCCACAACAAGCTAGCTCTTATACCAGGTTTGTATCATGCTCCTACAGCTAGGAACCCCTCAGATAGTCCAATCTTCACTACTGTCCCCCACATATGGAGGGCCAAGTAAAGTCCCCCTGGAGTCTCCACAGCTGTCAGTCTAGACTTCATGAGTTTCTACCAGCTTGGTTCAGCTGTCTCTGTAGATTTCTCCATTATGATCTTGACACACATACCTTTGCATAGTGGAGAGGATGTCTGAACTGGTCTAACCCTGTGATAATATTGGTTAAATATCCCAGCTATCATCACAGAGCCTCCATCCAATATTTGATGGAAGCAGATGCAGAGATCTACAACTAAGCACCAGGCAGAGCTCTGGGAATCAAGTCAAAGAGAGGTAGGAGGAGGTGTCTTTCAATTTCAGTCACTAGTCTGTGTTTCTACTTTTATGTTCCTCAAATTTATTTAAGGGAAGGATACCTCTTCAACACAAGGCACAAAAGAATCTAGAAGATCAGGTGACCAAATCAAGCCAAATTTGTAGTATCAAGATTTAAACTGAATGAGAACATATATTAAGGGAAAACAAAATGCACTAGCAGGTAGAGAGACATTGTCACCAAGCTGACAACCTGAGGCAAGTACCTCAAACTCAAATGGCAGAAGGAAAGACCCAAAGCCTTCAGGTTGTCCTCTGAACCATATAAGTAAGTGCATCATGAGCACACACACACACACACACACACACACACACACACACACACACACACTACATAGAGGAGGGCACAAAAAAATTAATAAATAAGGAGAAAGGAAAATATTTTAAAGGCTTATTAAAAATATGTTGTATAAAAGAAAAGAGCAGACATAGAAGACAGCTGACATTCCTTTGAGTGGAAGTTACAGTAACACCACCTCTGAACAATGAAAACACAGACATCACATTGAACAAGGTGTTGTAACACCAACCTATAACCCCAGAACTCTGGGGGCTATGACAGGAGAAGCACAAGCTCAAGTCCAGCTTGGGCTACATAATGAGACCATTTCTCTGATGATAAGGGGGTCAGCCTGAGATGTAACTTACTTCTAATGAAGCCTTAGCTAATCAATACAACTCAGATTAGTGAGTCACAAAATCTCTAGTTGTTGAAAAATATTGTAAACTCTTGCTGCCAAGAGGTGGAAACTATTTCTCAAATCGTTGAGCTGACTTGGTACCTGAGCTTGCTTTGACCAATGAGGTGTAGCAAAGGGTTTGTTTCTTAATTTCCAGAAGTTAGGATGCTATGCAGCATGTGTTTGGGATGTTTTTATCCTTTTGTTGCTTGCACAACAATCAGCAGAAAACAAAGCTTTGGCAAGACTAATGACCAAATACTATTTTCAAAGAACAGCCTAAACTGTAGAGCTCAGGGATTCAAGGCATATGAGTGAGGCTACCTAAATCCTTCCAATGCCAGTCAGTCTGCTAGATGGACTAACTTCTGAGGAATTCCAATTGAGACCAGAAGAACTATTAATTTAGGTACTGTGTAATCACCAATGGAAAATGATATATTGTGTAGCTATAATTTGCAAATGGCACTTTTGCTGATTCCCTACATAGCTTTTAGGTAAAGAAACAAATTTTACCTGTAAATTTTAGGCTCTATTTTTTTTTTTTTTTTGGTTTTGGTTTTTTGGTTTTTCAAGACAGGGTTTCACTGTCTAGCTTTGGAGCCTATCCTGGTACTTGCTCTGGAGACCAGGCCGGCCTCGAACTCACAGAGATCCGCCTGCCTCTGCCTCCCAAGTGCTGGGATTAAGGGCATGCACCACCAACACCCGGCTATTGATATTTTTAAGAGTCTTATTGTATAAAAGTCAAACTGAAAATGACTTGTCTTTTACTTGACTCACTGACTCTTTGGTTGATAAATTTGAGTTATTCTAATTGAGTAGTGTTTTTTCTCTCCACATCACATAATGATAACAAATTGACTCGATGTTGACCACACAACTGTACCTCTTATCACTTCTAATTTGGTCCTCTTTTCATGGGATGTGGATTGCATCATGTAGTAAACATTGACGGACATTTTACTCATTTATCTCTCCATTCCTACCTTCCTATAAAAATGATATACATTACTTTTCACTTTTAGAAAGCATATATTTTCAATCTTATAGAGTTTACCTTATTATAAATAAGAAAACCAATAGGCCAAAGGTACTTTAAAATATGTAAAAACATTTAATATTCACAAATACAAAAATCCCTAGTCTCCCTTATTTCTCCTCAAGTGACCCATTACCACAGTTTCCCTTCAGCTCTGGCCAAATTTCTGTGGTCCTAGGAAACAATTCCCTTGACCAAATGTACGCCAAATGGCAATGCCAGAGTCCTATGACAACACTGAAGTGACTTTCCCAAGTTGTTAATTAGCTGCCTTTCCCTCTGTGGAGGTATTACACTTGACTTTTATGCCAAGCCATGGCATAGGTTAGAGCTTGACAGCACTGGGTTGTCTAACTTGTGATCATTACGACACTGATCCAGGTAGGTTACATCGATGAATGCTGCCTTTTCATTATTTTCTCTAGTTAGCACACAAAATTCTGAATTTCATAGTGTGTGTGTGTGTGTGTGTGTGTGTGTGTGTGTGTGTGTGTGTGTGTGTGTTATACATTGTTTGTTTTGACCTACCTTTCCAGCCCTTCTTTGTACCACAGTCTATCCCACTGATTGAAACTGTCTTTGAAGAAAGTCAGAATTTCAAGTATAAACACCATAGAGTGGAGGAAAGATCTAATGAACCAGAAGGAATAAATCCAATGTGGAAATTGCAACATATTGCCCATCAGTTAAAGTGTACAAGTCAGAGGAATGAGCAAAGTCATGAAATGATCAGCATGGTAGAGGATATTCCAATGGCATTTTCATAGAAGTCTTACATGTGCATCCCACAAAAGGAATCAAAAAATTATCCAGCTAGAGAAAATATCAGTAATTTTGGAATACAATAAAGAAATTAGAGTCCATATATATGGGTTGGAGGTCTGAATTCTAACTGTAAGTACAATATTTATAGTTATACAATAAGCTGTTAAGACATATGCTCATATTGTATAATCAATTTGGGATGATTAGCAAACTATTGCTTAAACATTTATTGTTCCTACATAGTAACTTTTTTTAATTGAAATAGATTCTTCTCTCAAACAATACATCCTGACCACAGTTTTCTTTCGCCTCATTCCTCCCAGCTGCCCCCAACTCTCCCCATATCCTCTAGCTCAGATCCACTCCCCCCTTTATTTCCCTTCAGAAGAGAGTAGGCTTCCAAGAGACAATAACCAAAACAACAAAACAAGCTACAATAAGACAAGGTGAAACCCTTCAAATGGAGGCTGGGCAAAGCAACCAGATAGGAGGAAAAGAGTCCCAAAAGCAGACAAAAAGACTAAGAGATAAACTTACTCTCACTGTTAAAAGTTCCACAAAACAACATAACACACACAGAGGGCTTGGTGCAGACCCCATGGTTCCCACAGACTCTGTGAGCCCATATGCACCCTCATTAGTTGATTCAGTGGGTCATGTTCTCCTGGAGTCCTTCATCCACCTCTGGCTCTTACAATCTTTCCTCCCACTCCTCCTCGGATTCCCCAAGTACAGAGGGGAAGGACCCAATGGAGACCTCCAATTTAGCCTCTCTTTCTTGTATGTCTGCTGTGGGTCTCTGCACGTCCTCCCATCTCCTGTCACAAAAAGCCTCTCTGCTGATGACTGGAAAAGACACCAATTTATGAGTATAGAAGAATAATATTGGGAATCATTTCATTGATTTTTTGCCAGTCATTATTTATTCTAACCTAGGTCTCAGACTATCCAGTCTCCAGTTCCTAGACATCCCAAGCAGTAAGGGCACAGGTTTTCTCTCATGGTGTGGGCATCAGACATTGGTTGACTACTCCCACAAACTCTTTGCCACCATTGCCCCAGCACATCTTGCAAACAGGGAAGATTTTAGGTCCAGGGTTTTGTGGCTGGCTTGGAGTCCATGTGTCTCTTTCAGTAGCCTGCAGAGTGCTTTACCACACCGAAAAGACTAGAACATAAGGATGAAGGCTCCATACAGGCACCAGCTCATCCTCTCCACATTGACTAAACTATGTGGATGTTGACCTCTGCAATGGGGCCCCCGCTGTCAGTTTAAGGAGAAAGATCCCCTGTCCTAGCAGCAGCCTCACCCCCAATTCTGCCCTCTTTTAAAGCAGAGCCATTCTGTAAAACAAACAGAGTGTGTGAAACCTGGGGAACTGAGTTTTAAGTAGAGCATTGACTAGCTGGACAGTCTACCAACAATGCCCACATCTGCTTTCCAGACCATTATTACCTATAGAAACCTACCCACTTTTAAACCTTTGCTAACTTGAAAGACTAAAAATTACACTATTTCAAGATGATTTATTTACCTATTATCCTATGTCACATACTGAAGGTATTTTCTAGCCGTTGTGCTTAAAAACAGCACTTTAACCAAAATAACAAAAGGTGTTCTCTCATTGTCTACCTTAGTCACATGAATATCCTAACGAATATACTCAAAAAATTTTGATTCTTAGAGGTAGAAGTGCTGAGCTGAAGCAAACATCTATGTAAAAATCAGAAGGCATTTCAAACTGAACCAACTGATTTTTCTCCCATCAGGTATGAGGATGCTTCCTTCTCCATTAATCCCAAAACCTTGAATTTTGTCTGATATTCAAACTCTTCTCTAATTAATAAGAAAAGATTATTATGTTGATATTTTTGCATGTGTTTAATTTGTGAATGAATTCAAGAATCTTTAGTAAAACAGGTCCTTGCCACATCCTCTGACATGTTTGCTATCACTTCTTTGTGAGGGATTCATAACACATTGCTTTCATTCTGTTTGCCTATTTCACTTGATATTTTCCAAATTTTCCTTCACTGAGAATCAGACAGAATATGGTCCAGAGGTTCCATGCCTTCTTTAATTTCTCCAAATCACACAGTGTGTACTATAAACCTGAATCCTCTGCCCTTTTGTCATCTCAATATAGAGATAAAAGAAATGTCTATCTCCAAACTTTGTCCCCTGGAGAAAGGGAAAGAGTCACCATCCCCTGAGCAAATTAAGGACATGGGAAGAGGGGGGAGGGAGCTATGAGAATGAGAAGGGAAGAAAAAGAAAGAATGCAGAGGTCATGAGGGAGCAGAAAGGTTGAGTTAGGTGTAGATTAGAAGAAAGTATATGTAATGGGTAGTGTTTTAGTTGGGGGGATGGTAGGGGAGGAAGGGAGGGAGAAGGGAACTGGGATTGTCAGATAATTCAATCTTGTTTGTAATTCAAATTTAAAAAGTCAAAAAAAAAAAGAAATGTCTATCTCTGCTGGAGGAGAGAGAAATGGCCTCAGGGTCAGGGAAGCATGGTTAGGAAACAGCCAGGAAGATGCTGAATAAAGAAGAGACTCCAGTTTCGCAGCATGGAACTGAGAGCTCTCTAAAGATGAAAAAAGAAGAAATGTGTATCTCTGGTCCAAAACTAAGTACATAGGCATTTTAATTGGATCATATGTATAGTATTAATATACATATATATATATACATATATATATATATATTTGACAGTGAATATCCAAAAAACCAGTTAGCTCAGAGTCATCTGAAAGATATACCTGTAACATTATGTTTTTCAATATAACAAATATGGTTACACAAGTAAATGAAAGCATTAATTTTTGGTATGCTTTGAATACTGAGATATATGAGAGGAATACTAATTGCTATTGGGAGGCCACAGAAAGTATTTTTATATTTTTTATTTTTTGAAATTATAAAACAAATACATTACCTTCCTCCTTTCCTCCCAGCAATCCCTTCCTAGTATTCCCCCCATGCTTTGTTTCAAAATCATATCCTCTTTTTCTTTCACCTTCACACACACACACACACACACACACACACACACACATTCCTAAATACATAACTATCTGGTATGTAAGTCTTTCATGTGACTTTGTCAATCGAATGATGCTTGTCTGAAATCAAAGTTTCTCACTGTTCTCCTATTTCAGATAGCATGAAATTTGTCACAGCCAGCAGAGGCAATGGGTGAAGCAAACCGCTCTGTGGTATCTGAGTTTGTCTTCCTGGGACTCTCCAACTCATGGACAATACAACTACTTCTCTTCCTCTTTTCCTGTATGTTCTACATGGCAAGTCTGTTAGGAAATTTTCTTATTGTTCTAACTGTGACTTCAGACCCCCATTTACAGTCTCCTATGTACTTCCTGCTAGCCAATCTTTCCATCATTGACTTAATATGTTCATCATCAACAGCACCAAAGATGATTTATGACCTTCTCAGGAAGCACAAAACCATCTCTTTTGGGGGCTGTATCACTCAGATCTTTTTCATCCATGCAGTTGGAGGCACTGAGATGTTACTGCTCATAGCCATGGCTTTTGACAGATATGTAGCCATATGTAAGCCTCTGCATTACTTGACTATCATGAGTCCACAAAAGTGCATTTTGTTTTTAGTTGCTTCCTGGATTATTGGCTTCATCCACTCAGTGACTCAGTTGATTTTTGTGGTTGACTTACCCTTCTGTGGCCCTAATGAATTAGATAGCTTTTTCTGTGACCTTCCTCGGTTTATTAAACTGGCTTGTATGGACACCAATGCATTGGAATTTATGGTTACTGCCAATAGTGGGTTCATTTCTGTGGCTTCCTTTTTAATTCTGATCATCTCTTACATGTTTATTTTGATGACTGTGCAAAAGAAATCTTTAGGTGGTTTATCGAAGGCCCTCTCCACTCTCTCAGCTCATGTCATGGTGGTCATTTTGTTCTTTGGACCCTTAATCTTCTTCTACATGTGGCCATTTCCAACATCACATCTGGATAAATTTCTTGCCATCTTTGATGTAATTATTACCCCTTTTCTAAATCCAGTAATTTATACACTTAGAAATAAAGAGATGAAGGAGGCAATGAAAAGACTATGCGTTAGGTTTGTGAATTATACTAAGCTTTCTTAAATTACTGAAGATACATAAACATGGAAGTAGAATTTCAGATGGATGTGTGCTATATAAACTGTTATGTTTATACAGAATATTACAGTGTACTAATATGTGATGCACCCTTGCTTGTTTTCTGCCTGAACTGAGTTTGGATATTATTAACTGTTTCCAGGAAAGACTTGAAGACAAGAGAGTTTGCCAGGCTTAGCTCATCAATAATCTTACCTCACTACAGTGACCAATTCAATAATGGTAACTGTTAAAGAGCACATTTCTTTTTCTTTTTTGGAACATGGCATTTGGCTTTACTCAGGTGGTTTTACAACAGACTTATGGAAGCACACTGAAAGTTACCTAAATGTTCCAGAGAGCCTGGTGAAAGAGCACATTTCTAAAGATTGCATTTCAAATGGACTGTTTTACTTGAAACACAAAGATTAACCTTTCCTTCCTTTGATTTGGCATACTCTCCTGATGAATTATTTTCTGTCCCTTGAGTATCTTGTTTATCAGCCATTTGTGTGATAATCTGCTTTTTCACAATCAAGTAAGGAGACAGAAACCACATCAGTTTTGTTGGAGGGAAAAAAAAGAAACTCTGATATGAACAATTGTTGTCTAAGTATAAACTCTATGCTAAACAATTTTATGAAAATTGTTTTAAAATAAAATCCTACATTCAGCCCAGAGACACAGGCCAATTCAGGAAGGACTCCTGTACTAAAGGAGCCTTTTGGGATCAAGTTCAAATGCCTCATTTTTCATGCAACAAAATCCAGTTGGAAAGGAAAAAACAGGGAATGTAAGAAAGATGCATCCTCTTCCCAAATTCATTCTGTCACACATGTGTAGAGGGTCTGGATCAGGATCCCCAGCTGTTGGTGCAGACTCTGAGTTCCTATGAGCCCAGATTATTTGTTTCTGTGGGTTCCCTTAGATTGACCTTGATATCCCTACCTCCAACAATCCTCCCCCCCCCCCCGCTCTTCATTAGGATTCCCCTAGCTCAGCACAGTGCTTGACTGTATTATCAATCTGATTACAGGAGATGGCCAGTTCAGGCCACTTACCTACTATTACTAGGAGCCTCAGCTTCGATCATCCTTGTAGATTTTTAGGAGTTTCCCTTGAACCAAGAGTATACCTGACCCCAAGACTTTGAATTTTAAAGGGACTGAATTTTTAAGTGTATTTTTAAGGTCTATGCAACTTTTAAAATTTGTAATGTTTACATTGTGATGTTGATGGTAATGTGTGATCTTAGGGAAAAATAAGAAAACTACAGGTTGGCTTACCAATGTTGTGTTTGTGTATCAGGCTGACCAGGGGTCAATTGTGCTGGCCAGTTTTATATCAACTTGAACAAGTTGTATATTTAATAGGAGAGAACATCAATGAAGAAAATGCCTCCTTTAAATCTGGCTATAGGCATTCTTATAATTATTGACTGATGAGGGAGGGCCCAGCTCATTGTAGGTGGTGCTATTCTTGAGCTGTTGGTCTTGGGCCAATCCACAACTCTGACAGAAGACCCTTGCTCTACCAAAGGTCATGCCAGTACCCAGAATAAGACGCTGCCTGCAGATCTCCAGTAGTCCTCAGACATGACCCAGCTTTCCGCAACAGCCCACCTCCCATTGTCATGATATGCTGGCCCACTTCTCCTGCACAAGCACCCCACTCTATGAGAGAACATGCTAGTAACCAAAACACCAGAGGCCATGCCAATTCCCAGAAGCTCAAAGGCAACACCAACACCCAAAACCACAGAGGTCACACAGGTCTCCATAACACTAGCAGAGGCAACTTACTGTACTAGAGGACTCAACAGTCACCAAACACAGGCATCTCAGACCTAAAGACTAGAGAAGAAAAAGAGAGCCAGCAAAAAACACCCATCCAACAAAGATAAACTAAGTAATTGACACCTAAACCTTATTACCCAAAACCCAGATGCCTAGAGTTCAGTGTAAAAACACAATTAACAACAGACATAGCAATATGTCACCACTAGAACCCAGCTGTCCTGCTACATTGAGCCCTGAATATTCCAACACAGTTGAAGCACAAGAAAATGACCTTAAAACCAGCTTTATGAAGATAATAGAGGTCCTTAAATAGTAAATGAATAAATCTCTTAAAGAAATTCAGGAAAATACAAGCAAACAATGAGAGGAAATTAATAAATCACTTAAAGAAACACAAGGAAAAAACAAGAAGGTAAAGGAAATGAATAAAACTGTTCAAGACTGAAAAGGGAAAGAGAAACAATAAAGAAAACACAAACCAAGGGAATCCTAGAGTGGAAAATCAAGATACCTGAACAGGAACTACAGACACAAGCTTTACCAACAGAAAGCAAGAGATGGAAGTGAAAATCTCAGGCACAGAAGATACAGTAGAAGAAAATGATACATTGGTCAATGAAAACATTAAATATAAAAATTTCCTGACACCACTAGGGAAATGTCTGGAGATCTACAAAGATGACACCAGCTAAAAATCTAAGCAACAGAGTAGAGGCTAACTTAAATGCCCTTGCCTGATAATGAGATTGATGACTGACTTATATGCAACTGGATAGCCCTCATCCAGCAGCTGGTGGAAGTAGAAGCAGACATCCACAACTAATCACTGAACTGAAATGGAATCCAGTTGCAGAAAAGGATGAGTAAAGAGCAAAGGGGTCCAGACTAGGCTGGTGAAACCCACAGAAACAGCTGTCCTGAACAACGGGAAACTCTTGCTCCCCAGACTGATAGCTGGGATACCAGCATGGGACTGATCCAGACCCCAGGAACATGGGTTTCAGTGAGGAAACCTAAGAAATGTACGGGACCTCCTGTAGTAGTTCATTACTTATCCCTAGCATAGGTGTAGACTCTGGGAGCCCATTCCACATTGAGGAATATTCCCTGAGCCAAGACATACGGGAGTGGGCCTAGGCCCTATCCCAAAGAATACGATAGACTCTGATGACACCCTATGGAAGGCTTCACTATCCAAGGGAGCAGAAAGGATATGTGATAGGTAGGGTTTTAGTTGGGGAGAGGAGAGGAGGGAGAGGGAACTGGGATTGTCATGTAAAACAATCTTGTTTCTAAATCAAATAAAAAAAAAATCTGTGATGGGGCTGGAGAGATGGCTCAGAGGTTAAGAGCACTGGCAGCTCTTCCAGAGGTCCTGAGTTCAATTCCCAGCAACCACATGGTGGCTCACAACCATCCATTATGAGACCTGGTGCCCTCTTCTGGTGTGCAGATATACATGGAAGTGGAATGTTGTATGCATAATAAATAAATAAAATCTTTTTTTAAAAAATCTGTGAAAAAAAAATTCCTGACACAAAACACCCAGAAAATCTGCAACACTATGAAAAGACAAACAGAAGAAAACAAGAATAGAAAGAGATGAATCCAAGCTCAAAGGCCCAGAAAATATTTTTTAACAAATTCATAAAAGAAAAATTATTAACCATAAGAAGGTCATATATGAAGGTATAAGAAGCTTATAGAACACCAAATAGATTGGATCAGAAAAGAAAGTCAACAACCCCACACATAAAAATCAAAACACTAAACATATGTAAGAAAGAATATTGAAAGCTGCAAAAGAAAAATGCCAAGTAATATATAAAGACAAACCAGTTATAATTACACCTTACTTCTTCTCAATGGAGACACTGAAAGCCAAATAGACTGGACAGATAATTTGCAGACTCTAAGAGACTCAGACTACTATATCCAGAAAATTTTTCCCTTACCATAGATGGAGAAAACAAGATAATTCATGATAAAGTCAAATTTAAACAATATCTATACAAAAATCCAGCCCTACAGAAAGTACTAGAAGGAAAACTCCAACCCAAAGAGGTTAACTACACACATGACAACACAGAAAATAATTAATCTCACACCAACAAAAAACAAAAAAGGGGAAACACACACACTACCATCAACAACAAAATAACAGGAATTAACAATCTTTAGTCATTAATATCTCTCAGCATCATTCGGCTGAATAAATAAAAAGACACAGGCTAACAAAGTGGATATAAAAATAGGATCCCCCAGAGGCAGTCCTGCCTCCATCCACCGGCCCAGGTAGGCCAGGAGCTGTTTCTGGTTCTGGTTCATCATCACTGCTCAGAATCATCTGACACCAGAGACCTGAGTGCCGGACAGAGTTCTGCAGCAGGATCTGAACACCGAACACCCAGAGGCAGTCCTGCCTCCATCCACCAGCACGAACACTTCTGACTCCCAGTTAACAATGACACCTCCATCCACGAGAAGAGGACCCACAACAGAGTATTGAATCTGTTTGCATCTACTAGAAGAGAACCTTGGTCCCACACCCACCAGGATAGCAAGAAACTCCTGCTACACCCAACAGAATAAAGGATGAGAAGAGGACAAGGTAAAAAAGCACATTCAACAACAGAAAACCCAATATGACACCACCGGAAACTAGGAACCATACACCAGAAGGACCTGAACATCACGATGCAGATGAACCAGAAGAGAATGACCTTAAAAGCATTTTCAGAAAAATGATAGAGGACCTCAAAGAGGACATGAGAAAATCCCTTAAAGAAATGGAAGAAAAAACAAACCAAAAAAATACAAGATATCAACAAATCTCTCAAGCAAACAGTTCAAGACCTAAGAACTGAAATAGAGACAATAAAGAAAGCACAATCTGAGGGAATGCTGGAAATAGAAAAGCTGGGAAAATGATCAGGAACTACAGCTGTAGGCAAAACCAACAGAATACAAGAGACGGAAGAGAGAATCTCAGGAGTTGAAGACACACTAACAGAAATAGATTCATCAACCAAAGAAAATCTTAAGTCCAAAAATCCCTATAACAAAATATCCAGGAAATATGGGATACCGTGAAAAGACCAAACCTAAGAATAATAGGTATAGAAGAAGGTGAAAAAATCCAACTCAAAGGCACAGAAAACATATTCAACAAAATCATAGAATAAAACTTTCCCAACCTAAAGAAAGACATGCCAATGAAAATACAAGAAGCCTACAGAACACCAAATAGAGAGACCAAAAAAGGTCTCCACATAATAATTAAAACACCAAACATACAGAACAAAGAGAAAATAATAAGAGCAGCAAAGGAAAAAGATCAAGTAACCTATAAATGTAAACCTATCAGAATCACACCTGACTTTTCTATGGAAACTCTGAAAGACAGAAGGTCCTGGATAGATATTCTACTTACATTAAGAGACCATGGATGCCAGTCCAGACTACTATACCCAGCAAAGCGTTCAATCATTATAGGTGGAGAAAACAAGATATTCCATGACAAAGCCAGATTCAAACAATACATATCCACCAATCCAGTCCTACAGAAAGTTCTAGAAGGAAAACTGCAACCCAAGTAAGTTAAATACAACCAGAAAAATATAGGCAATAGATAAACCCACTTTACCAACAGCCAAAAGGAAAAAAAGAGAGAATCCCACACATAATCTCTCCACCATTACCAAATCAAAAACAAACAAGAATGAACAATAAATGGTCATTAATATCCAGCAACATTAATGGTCTTAACTCCTCTATAAAAAGACACAGATTAGCAGAATGGGTAAGAAGACAGAATCCTTCCTTCTGCTGCATACAAGAAACACACCTCAACTTCAAAGACAGACAATACCTAAGAATTAAAGATTGGGGAAAGACTTTCCAATCAAATGGACCCAAGAAACAAGCAGGGGTAACAATCCTAATATCCAACAAATTGGACTTTAAACTAAAATCAGTCAAAGGAAATGAAGAAGGTCACATCCTACTCATCACAGGAGAAATCCATCAGGATGAAGTCTCAATTCTGAACATTTATGCCCAAATACAAAGGCATCCACGTTTGTAAAAGAAACATTACTAAAACTCAAATCACACATAAAACCGCACACACTTATAGTGGGAGATTTCAACACCCCACTCTCACCACTGGACAGGAACATCATACAGAAATTAACAAAGAAACAAAAGAACTAATAGAAGTTATGGCACAAATGGACTTAACAGGTATCTATAGAACATTCCATCCAAATACAAAAAATTTACCTTCTTTTCAGCGCCACATGGAACCTTCTCTAAAACTGACCACATAATTGGCAATAGAGCAAACCTCAACAGGTACAAAAAAACTGAAATAACCCCCTGTGTCTTATCAGACCATCATTCTTTAAAATTACAATCAACAACAACACGAACTACAGAAAACATACAAACTCATGGAAATTAAGTAACAACCAATTGCAAAATTCAATGGTCCGGGAAGAAATAAAAAGAGAAATTAAAGATTTCCTAGAATTCAATGAGAATGTGGACACAACATATCCAAACCTATGGGATACTCTGAAAGCAGTGCTAAGAGGAAAGTTGATAGCGCTAAATGCCCACATGAAGAAACAGGAGAATAATCACACTAGA
The DNA here is from genome assembly GCF_003668045.3 of Cricetulus griseus. NCBI lineage: Eukaryota > Metazoa > Chordata > Mammalia > Rodentia > Cricetidae > Cricetulus > Cricetulus griseus. The sequence continues at coordinate 66,188,415 of NC_048599.1, read as the reverse complement.
GAATTAACAGCACAAGTGAAAGCTTTAGAAACCAAGAAGCCAATACACCCCAGAGAGCAGACACCGGGAAATAATCAAATTGAGGGCTAAAATCAATAAAATGGAAAGTAGGAGAACAATACAAAGAATCAATATAACAAAAAGTTGGTTCTTCGAGAAAATCAACAAGATAGACAAACCCTTATCCAAAATTACCAAACAGCAAAGAGCGAACATGCAAATTAATAAAATCAGGAATGAAAAGGGGAACATAACAACAGACACAGAGGAAATCCAGAGAATCATCAGGTCATACTTTGAAAACCTGTATTCCTTAAAATTTGAAAATCTAAAGGAAATGGACAATTTTGTGGACAGATTTCACTTACCAAAATTAAATCAAGAACAGATAAGCAACTTAAATAGACCTATAACCCCCTAATGAAACTGAAGCAGTCATTAGAAGTCTCCCAACCAAAAAAAGTCCAGGGCCAGGTGGCTTCACTGCAGAATTCTACCAGAAATTCAAAGTACAGCTAATACCAATTCTCCTCAAAGTATTCCACACAATAGAAGCAGAAGGGTCATTACCAAACTCTTTTTATGAGGCTTCAATAACCTTGATACCCAAGCCACACAAAGACATAACTAAGAAAGAGAACTACAGACCAATATCCCTCATGAATATTGATGCAAAAATTCTCAATAAAATACTGGCAAATCGAATCCAAGAACACATCAGAGAAATCATCCATCCCGATCAAGTAGGCTTTATCACAGGGATGCAAGAATGGTTCAACATATGAAAATCCATCAATGTAATCCACCATATAAACAGACTGAGGGAAAAAAACCACATGATCATATCACTAGATGCCGAAAAAGCCTTTGACAAAATCCAACACCCCTTCATGATAAAGGTCCTGGAGAATAAGGGATAACAGGAACATACCTCAACATAATAAAAGCAATATACAGCAAGCCGACAGTCAACATCAACTTAAATGGAGAGAACTCAATGCAATTCCTCTAAAATCAGGAACAAGACAAGGCTGTCCACTCTCTCTATACCTCTTCAATATTGTCCTTGAAGTTCTAGCTAGAGCAATAAGACAACAAAAGGAGATCAAGGGAATTCAAATCGGAAAGGAAGAAGTCAAATTCTCACTATTTGCAGATGATATGATAGTCTACATAAGTGACCCAAAAAAAACTCTACCAGGGAACTCCTGCAGCTGATAAACACCTTCAGCAAAGTGGCAGGATACAAGATTAACTCAAAAAATCTGTAGCCCTACTATATACGGATGACAGATTGGTGGAGAAAGAAATCAGAGAAGCATCACCCTTTACAATTGCCACAAACAACATAAACTACCTTGGAGTAACACTAACCAAAAAAGTGAAAGATCTGTATCATAAGAAGTTTGAGTCTCTAAAGAAAGACATTAAAGAAGATACCAGAAAATGGAAAGATCTCCCATGCTCTTGGATAGGCAGGATCAACATAGTAAAAATGTCAATCTTGCCAAAAGCAGTCTACAGATTCAATGCAATCCCCATCAAAATCCCAACACAATTCTTCACTGAGCTTGAAAGAACAATTCTCTACTCTATATGGAGAAACAAAAGACCCAGGATAGCCAAAACAATCCTGTACAATACAGGAACTTCTGGAGGCATCACCATCCCTGACTTCAAGCTCTATTACAGAGCTATACTCCTAAAAACAGCTTGGTATTGGCACAAAAATAGACAGGTAGACCAATGAAATACAGTTGAAAACCCTGATATTAACCCACACAACTACGAACACCTGATTTTTGACAAACAATCCAAATATATATGCTGGAACAAAGAGAACATCTTCAACAAATGGTGCTGGCATAACTGGATGCAAACATGTAGAAGACTACAGATAGAACCAAGCCTTTTGCCCTGCACAAAACTTAAGTCAAAATGGATCAAAGACCTCAACATAAACCCAGCCACACTAAATCTACTAGAAGATAAAGTGGGAAATGCCCTTGAATTAATCGGTACAGGAGGCCGCTTCCTGAACATAACATCAACAATTAATAAATGGGACCTCCTGAAACTGAGAAGCTTCTGTAAGGCAAAGGACATAGTCAGCAAGATAAAATGACAGCCCACAGACTGAGAAAAGATATTCACCAACCCCACATCTGACAGAGGGCTGATCTCCAAAATATGCAAATAACTCAAGAAGCTAGTCTCCAAAACACCAAACAGTCCAATTAAAAAATGGGGTACAGAATTAAATAGACAATTCTCAATAGAGGAATCTAAAATGGTTGAAAGACACATAAGAAAGTGTTCAACATCCTTAACCATGAGGGAAATGCAAATCAAAACAACTCTGACATACCATCTTACTCCTGTCAGAATGGCTAAAATCAAAAACATCAATGACAGTTTATGCTGGAGAGAATGTGGAGAAAGGGGAACACTCCTCCACTGCTGGTGGGAGTGCCAACTTGTACAGCCACTTTGGAAATCAATATGGCGACTCCTCAAAAAAAATGGGAATGAGTCTACCACAAGATCCAGCAATTCCACTACAGGCATATACCCAAAAGAAGCACATTCATACAACAAGGACATCTGTTCAACCATGTTCATAGCAGCACTATCTGTAATAGCAAGAAACTAGAAGCAGCCTAGATGCCCCTCAACCAAAGAATGGATAGAGAAAATGTGGTACGTTTATACAATGGAGTACTACTCAGCAGAAAAAACAATGGAATCTTGAAATTTGCAGGAAAATGGTTGGAAATCGAAGAACCCATTCTTACCAAGGTAACCCAATCACAAAAAGACAAACATGATATGTACTCACTCATATGTGAATTTTAGACATAGAGGAAGGGATTACCATCCTGCAATCCACACTGCCAGAGATACTAGTAAACAAATAAGACCCTAAAAGAGACAAACTTTGTCCCCTGGAGAAGGGGAAAGGGTCACCATCCCCTGAGCAAATTGAGAGCATGGGAAGAGGGGGGAGGAAGCTAGAGAGTGAGAAGGAAAGAAAAGGAAGGATGCAGAGGTCATGAGGAAGCAGAAATTTTGAGTCAGGTGTAGATTAGAAGAAAGGACATATGACAGGTAGGATTTTAGTTCGGGGGTTGGTACAGGAGGAAGGGAGGTAGAAGGGAACTGGGATAGTATTGTAATTCAATCTTGTTTGTAATTCAAACAAGATTGTCATATTTTTGTCACTGCCCTCTTAAAGTTTATAGTACACACACACTCACACACACACACACACACACACACACACACACACACACACACACACACACACACACAGAGTTCAGGTAGTAATGAACATCACAGAACAACAATTCATGAAATGAATAAATGGGTAAATGTGAGGATAACACCTTGTGTTTCTAGGAACGGTGTCTCTGTGGAAATGATAATGGAACTGAAAAGAGAAAACCATAGCACATTCTAGTATAGTAGCATTCTAGGCATATGTTAAACAAGTCCAAGGGGCCTGGGAGGGGAATGAGTTTATATCGAAGTACAGATTTATGCACTGTGCCATCCACCTATATCCTGTAAACACCAAAGTGTCCTTGACGCAATCACTGACTACTCACTGAAAGTGAGAGATGCTGTGTGCCTACAAGCGGCTGCAGACAGTCATTGTTCTTTACCTCTTGAGATGACACATTCATCCACTGCAAGCCACTTCCCACAGAAGAGCCCCTGGCATTTCTTGTGTGTATGACAGACATTAATGGATTAAATGGAGATTTAAGACACACACAAAAAAAGAAAGAAACCTCAGAATGTTCCTTCTCACTACTGACCAATGAGAATAATTAGTACACAGTTATTTCATGTCAAAATATGATTTTGAGAAACTCTTCTAATTTTTTCCAAATGTCAACCAATCAGAAACCAACCCGTACCTACTGATGTATTCCTGCAACTTCTGTCTTTAAAACCCAGCAGGAGACAGGGGACTTCGCTCCCTCTGGAGGCTGCTGCATCAGCTTGCAAGACAGGGTCCCTGTCATGGTTGGATGAACAATAAAACCTTGCTTTTACAGTTCAAAAAAAAAGAAATTGTCTATAGGCAAAACTGGGAGTAATGAATATATAGTAATAAACATGGGAAGAAAGGAATGAGGGGGAAAGGTGGGAGGAAAAGACATAGAGAGAATGTCACATGATTTGAGGTGCCCAAAAAGGCCTAATGAAACAATGGGATCTCTTAAAGCTGGAGTTACAGGTCGTTGTGGGCACCACTTCCCAACCCCCATCCCTGGCATGGCTTTTGGAACAAAACTCGGAGCCTTTACAGGTTATTTTTACATAGGAGGAGAAGTGATTGAGTCACATCAGCATGTAACAGTGAAGACTATTTCATGAAGAGATCTTCATTTAGTAACATATCATAAAACTCTTCATTAGTGAAATATAAATACTGCTGAAATATAACTGGAATCATAGAAACATATACAAAATGTTAACATGGAAAAAGTTCATTCCATGGATGTCAATAAGGAGGCCTCTGCACTCCAGGGAGCCTCTGGTGGTGGATTAGTATTTTTCCCTGGTGCAAGAAGGGACTTTGAGAGCCCATCCCATGTGAAGGGTTACACTCTGGCCCTGGACACATGGGGAAGGGCCCAGGACCAGCATAGGAAGACTTGGTGGACTTTGCAGAGCCCCCGTTGAGGGCCCTACCCTGCCTGGGGAGTGGTGGGTGGATGGGGTGGGGGTGGGCTGGGGGTGGGGGAGGAGTTTGGGGGGGGGGAGAGGAGAAGGGACTTGAAATAAGCTTGTTCCCTAACTAGAACTAATAAAATAAAAAATAAAAAAAATAAAAAAGAGAGATTTCATGATGGGCTTTCAACCTCTTAGAACCAAAAGCCCAAATAAACCCTTTCTTCTCTAAAAAAAAAAAAAGTTCATTCACCTAAAACTGGTATTTTTTAATTAAAGCACTTAAGAAAACTTTGATGCACAATGTTAGTTAAATCAGGGTTATTACACAATCTGCCTTGTATCACAGCTCTGCCATTTCCAGCCTGTATAAGAACATGCTGAATTTGTAGGACATTTGAGTAGAGGTCAAGAAATATGACTCTCTTGATACCTTGTTGCTTAGTGTGGCATACTCTGATGCTATATTTTGGATTCATAAAGGCTTTTGTCTTATATCTTCCAAACTTCCATTCTGTGAACACCTCAGTTAATCAGAGAGAGAGAGAGAGAGAGAGAGAGAGAGAGAGAGAGAGAATTATGATGTAAAAAACATATATGTTTGTATATATAATCTGATTTCACTGATACTGAGAATATTCTTGCAAGAGAGTAGTGAGGAGGCTCCTTTCTTTTTTCCGTATTTTTGGTTTTTATTTATTAAGTTTTGTTTTACATTGCAACCACAGCTCTCCCTCCCAGCCCTACTGTCCCCCACATGCTCTCCCCAGCCCACCCCCATTCCACTCTTCTTCATGGGTAAGGGCATCCATGAGGAGTTGACAAAGTCTGCCACAATAGGTTGAAGTAGAGTCAAGCACCTCACCCATGCATGAAGGCCAATCATGGCATCCCACCATAGGGAATAGGCTCCAACAAGCTAGCTTGTATACCAGGTTTGTATCATGTTCTAAGGCTAGGAGCCCCTCAGATAGTCCAATCTTCACTACTGTCTCCCACATATGGAGGCCAAGTTCAGTACCCCTAGAGTCTCCACAGTTGTCAGTCTAGAGTTCATTAGTTTCCACTAGCTTGATTCAGCTGTCTCTATAGATTTCTCCATCATGATCTAGACACACACTTGCATAGTGGAGACTATGTCTACCCTGTAATCAGGTTAATGAATCTCCATCCCAGCTATCATCATAGAGCCTTCATCCGATAATTGATTTAAGCAAATGCAGAGATCTACAACCAAGCACCAGGCCAAGCTCTGAGAATCAAGTCAAAGAGAGGTAGGAGAAGGTGTCTTTCAATTTCAGTCGCTAGTCTGTGTTTCTACTTTTTAGGTTCCTGAAATTGATTTAAGGGAAGGACGCCTCTTCAACTCAAGGCACAAAAGAATCTAGAAGATCAGGTGACCAAATCAAGCCATATTTGTAGTATCAAGATTTAAACTGAATGAGAACATATATTAAGGGAAAACAAAATGCACTAGCAGGTAGAGAGACATTGTCACCAAGCTGAACAACCTAAGGCAAGTACCTCAAACTCAAATGGCAGAAGGAGAGACCCAAGTCTTTCAGGTAGTCATCTGAACTACATAAGCAAGTGTAGCATGAGCACGCACGCACACACACACACACACACACACACACACACACACACACACACACACACACACATACACACACACACACACACACTACATAGAGGAGGGCACAAAAAATTAATAAATAAGGAGAAAGGAAAATATTTTAAAGGCTTATTAAAAATATGTTGTATAAAAGAAAAGAGCAGACATAGAAGACAGCTGACATTCCTTTGAGTGGAAGTTACAGTAACACCACCTCTGAACAGTGAAAACACACACATCACATTGAGCAAGGTGTTGTAACACCAACCTATAACCCCAGAACTCCGGAGGCTATGACAGGAGAAGCACAAGCTCAAGTCCAGCTTGGGCCACATAATGAGACCATTTCTCCGATGATAAGGGGGTCAGCCTGAGATGTAACTTACTTCTAATGAAGCCTTAGCTAATCAACACAACTCAGATTAGTGAGTCACAAAATCTCTAGTTGTTGAAAAATATTGTAAACTCTTGCTGCCAAGAGGTGGAAACTATTTCTCAAATCTTTGAGCTGACTTGGTACCTGAGCTTGCTTTGACCAATGAGGTGTAGCAAAGGGTTTGTTACTTGATTTCTAGAAGTTAGGATGCTATGCAGCATGTGCTTGGGATGTTTTTATCCTTTTGTTGCTTGCACAACAATCAGGAGAAAACAAAGCTTGGGCAAAACCAATGACCAAATACTATTTTCAAAGATCTGCCTAGACTGTAAAGCTCAGGGGTTCAAGGCATATGAGTGAGGCTACCTAAATCCTTCCAATGCCAGTCAGTCTGCTAGATGGCCTAACTTCTGAGGAATTCCAATTGAGACCAGAAGAACTATTAATTTAGGTACTGTGTAATCACCAGTGAAAAATGATATATAGTATAGCTATAATTTACAAATGGCACTTTCACTGATTCTCTTCATAATTTTTAGGTAAAGAAACAAATTTTAGGCTCTGTTGATATTTTTAAGTCTTATTCTGTAAAGGTCAAATTGCAAATGATTTGTCCTTTACTTGATCCAATGGCACTTTGGTTGATTGAATTAGAGCTATTCTAATTGAATTGTGTTTTTTTTCTCTCCATATCATGTATTGATAACAAATTGGCTCAATGTTGACCAGACAGGTGCACCTCTTATCACTTCTAATTTGGTCAAGTCTTATTATGAGACATGGATTATATCATGCAGTAAATATTAAGGGACATTTTATTCATTTTATTCATTTTACTCATTTTTATCTCTCCATTTCTACCTTCTTATAAAAATGATACATTACTTTTCACTTTTAGAAGGCATATATTTTCAATCTCATGGAGTTTACCTTCTTATAAATAAGAAAACCAATAGGCCAAAGGGATTTTAAAATATGTAAAAAACATTTAATATTCACAAATACAAAATCCCTAGTCTCCCTTATTCCTCCTCAAGTGACCCATTACCACAGTTTCTCTTCAGCTCTGGCCAAATTTCTGTGGTCCTTGGAAACTATTCCCTTGACTAAATGTACTCAGAATGGCAATGCCAGAATCCTATGACAACACTAAAGCGACTTTCCCATGTTGTTAATTAGCTGCCTTTCCCTCTGTGGAGGTATTACACTTGACTTTTTATGCCAAGCCATGGCACAGGTTAGAGCTCAGCAGCACTGGGTTGTCTAACTTGTGATCATTTTGACACTGATCCAGGTAGGTTACATGGATGGATGCTGCCTTTTCATTGTTCTCTCTCTCTCTCTCTCTCTCTCTCTCTCTCTCTCTCTCTTTTCTCTGTATTGTTTTAGAGCCTGTCCTGGAACTTGCTCTGTAGACCAGGATGGCCTCTAACTCACAGATATCTGCCTGCCTCTACCTCCCGAGTGCTGGGATTAAAGGTGTGAGCTACCAACACCCTCAAAAAACCTCTCTGATGATGTCTGGAAAGGCACCAATTTATGAGTATAGAAGAATAATATTGGGAATCATTTCATTGATTTGTTGCCAGTCATTATTTATTCTAACCTGGGTCTCATGACTATCCAGTCTTCAGTTCCTAGACATCCCAAGCAGTAAGAGCACAGGTTTCCTCTCATGGTGTGGGCATCAGACATTGGTTGACTACTCCCACAAACTCTTTGCTACCATTGCCCCAGCACATCTTGCAAACAGGGAAGATTTTAGGTCCAGGGTTTTGTGGCTGGCTTGCTATCCATGTGTCTCTTTCAGTAGCCTGCAGAGTGCTTTCCCACACCAAAAAGACTAGAACATAAGGGTGAAGGCTCCATATAGGCCCCAGCTTAAAAACAGCGCTTTAGCCAAAATAACGAAAGGTGTTATCTGGTTGTCTACCTTAGTCACATAAATATCCAAGCGAATACACTCAAAAATTTTGATTCTTAGAGGTAGAAGTGGTGAGGCGAAGCAAACATCTATGTAAAAATCAGAAGGCATTTCAAACTGAACCAACTGATTTGTCTCCCATCAAGTATAACAATGCTCCATTGATCCTCAAACCTTGAATTTTGTCAGATATTTAAACTCTTCTCTAATTAGTAAGAAAAGGTTATTATGTTGATATTGTGGCATGCATTTAATTTGTGAATGAATTTAAGAATCTTAAATTCTAAAGGGAACAGGTCCTTGCCACATTGTCTGACATGTTCGCTTTCACTTCTTTGTGGGGGATTCATAACACATTGCTCTCATTCTGGTTGCCTCTTTTACTTGATATTTTCCATTTTTTTTCTTCCACTGAGAATCCAGACAGAATCTGCTCCAGAGTATCCACGGCTTTTTTAATTTCTCCAAATCACACAGTGTGTGCTATAAGCCTATATACTCTGCCCTTTTTGTTAACTTGTCATCTCAATATAGAGATAAAAAAAAAGTCCTAAATTTTTTAGGCCTAAAATGTGAATATAGGCATTTTAATGTGATCATATATGTAATATGAATATGTAATAAGGAATTTCCAAATTATGAAAACCACAGGCACTTAAGAATTTCACATTTAATATCCAAAAACCATTTAGCTCTGAGTCGTCTGAAAGATATGCCTACAAAATTTATTTTTAAAATATAACAAATATGTTATCAGGGTAAATTAAAAAGTTGATTTGCTTAGTATATTTTGAACAACAAGATATATGAGGGGAATATGATGAATTACATTTATTTGGCCTGGAGCAAGCACATTTTGGTTTTTTTAAGTTTTGAAATTATAAAATTACATTACTTTCCTCCCTTCAATCCCCTCCATGTATTCTCCCCTTGCTTTGTTCCAAATTCTTGGCTTCTTTTTCTTTCAATGTTTCTACACATGTACATATATACATACATACATATATGTACACATATATTCATTTATATTCATATATATATGAATATATATAGATCCACATCTGGATATATATATATATATATATATATATATATACATATATATATCCTGTTCAGTACATGGAATGTTACTCATATGTATATGATTTCAGGGCTGACCACTTGGTATTGGATCACCAACTGGAGGACTGTTCCCTGGAGAAGACTATTTCTCCCTCCCTCAGAATTCCCCAGTAGACAAAGAATTGCTATTTTACTTAAGCTATCTCCAAAGATATGTTAGTCTTTCATGTGATTTTGTCAATTGAACGATGCTTGTCCTAAATCAGTGTTTCTCACTGCTCTCCTATTTCAGATAGCATGAGGGTTGTCACAGCCAACAGAGGCAATGAGTGAAGCAAACCGCTCTGTAGTATCTGAGTTTGTCTTCCTGGGACTCTCCAACTCATGGACAATCCAAGTATTCCTCTTCCTCTTTTCCTGTGTGTTCTACGTGGCAAGTCTGTTAGGAAATTTTCTTATTGTACTAACTGTGACTTCAGATCCCCATTTACAGTCTCCTATGTACTTCCTATTAGCAAATCTTTCCTTTCTCGACTTGATATTTTGCTCCTCCACAGCACCAAAAATGATTTACGACCTTTTCAGAAGGCACAAAACCATTTCTTTGGGGGGCTGTATCACTCAGATCTTTTTCATCCATGCAGTTGGAGGCACTGAGATGGTATTGCTCATAGCCATGGCTTTTGACCGATACGTTGCCATATGTAAGCCTCTGCACTACTTGACTATCATGAGTCCACAAAAGTGCATTTTGTTTTTAGTTGCTTCTTGGATTATTGGCTTAATCCACTCACTGACCCAGCTGGTTTTTGTGGTTGACTTACCCTTCTGTGGCCCTAATGAACTGGACAGCTTTTTCTGTGACCTTCCTCGGTTTATTAAACTGGCTTGTGTAGACACATACACCTTGGGATTCATGGTTACTGCCAATAGTGGGTTCATTTCTGTGGCTTCCTTTTTAATTCTGATCATCTCTTACATATTCATTTTGATGACTGTGCAAAAGAAATCTTTAGGTAGTTTATCTAAGGCCCTCTCCACTCTGTCAGCCCATGTCATGGTGGTCGTTTTGTTCTTTGGACCCTTAATCTTCTTCTACATGTGGCCATTTCCAACATCACATTTGGATAAATTTCTTGCCCTCTTTGATGCAGTTATTACCCCTTTTCTAAATCCAGTGATTTATACACTTAGGAATAAAGAGATGAAGGTGGCAATGAAAAGATTATGCAGTCAGTTTATTAATTACTATAAAGTTTCTTAAATATATTGAAGATATATAAGCACACAAATTATACTAGAATTTCAGGTAGATATTGCTGCATTTACTGTGTTATATTTATCCAGAATGTTTGGTATACTAAAATTTGACATGCTCTCACTTGCTTTCCCCAAAAATGAAATACCAGTTAAATAGTTTCTGTGAGAGATATGATGGGCTAGAGAGATGAGTCAGTAGTTTAGAACACTTAAGTGTTTTTACATAGAACCAAGGTTTGGTTCCCGGCACACACATGGAGGCTCACAAATATCTGCAATTCCAGTTTAATGAACCAAATCACCTCTTCTGGCCTCTGCCAAAACCAACATGCATGTAGTACACATACATACCTGCAGGCAAATCACTCAAACACATGAAACAAAACTATCATGATAAAGGCATGCATACTAAATGTAAAGTTTGTGCATGTCATTCCTCACCAATGATGTTATGTGGAGATAATGATGAATTCAATAATGTCAAATGTTAAAGAATCTACTTGTGAAAATCAGTATGTGGTTTTTAGCTATTAATTTTACAATCTTGAGATTATTTTCAAGCTTAATTCTTACTTATAGTTTCTACTTCATCTGATTTTTCTTACTATTCTGATGATTTATTTTCTGCCCTTTCAGACTTTTGTTTGTCAACCATTTGTGTGCAAATCTAGCTTCCTCAAAGACCAGAAAGACTGAAACTGCATCTTTTTCTGAAAAGACAAATTTTAATAATGAGGAATCATTGATTAGATATAAAATTATGTTGAGTGACTTTCAGGGAAAGCCGTTGCTTCAGATGAGTTTCCAGCGGCACAAACCAGACCAGAGAGGGCTCACAATGCTAAAGGAGATGTTCATGGTCAAATTCTACTTCTAAACAGTTCCATTTCCAAACAAAACCAAACTAAAACCAGAAGTTGGAGTGAAAAAAAAAACAGAATGAATATAGTGAGGATGCATCCTCTTCTCAAATTTCCTCTTTCCCTTGAGTCCTGTTTTCTTCAGTATTCTTCTCCTCATGAAGCTGACTTTCTCTGTTAAGATCTTCGGACCATTCATTACACAAACGTTACACAGTGAGGTGCTTCCCAATTCTAGAATCACAAATAAAAACCAATTATGTCTCAAATAAAATCAAACAAAGTTTATGACCTTTTTGGTTTTAACAAGTGTTGAGTAGATTTCTGGAAAAAACCTAAATATGATCACAGAAATAGCATTTTTAGGAAGACAGGAAACAGAATGCACACATAGAGATAGGAAAATAAATAAGGAAAAAATATCAGAATTATTAAAACTTAAAATAAATCAGCAGAATGATTAGAAGCTTAGAAGAAGGACAGGTGGATGGGGATGTCTGGTGATCCCCGTATGTCAGTTTAAAGAAAGATCTACATGGCAGGACACAACCCTGAGGCAGAGGTGCCACGTCCAGTGAGTGTTTGTGAGAAGGGTTTGTCTGCTCCTTACAATAGAATCAAGAAAAATAAGGAGACATGGAGTTGTAATCGAACAGTGGATCTCAAACTGTGGCTCACAAACCCCACAGAGGTCACATATCAGACATGATTCATAACAGTATGAACATTATGATTCATAACAGTAGCAAACCTACAGTCAAGAAGCAGCAAAAAAAATAATTTTATAGTTAGGAGTCACAGCAACATGAGGGTCTGTATTAAAGCGTCACACCATTAGGAAGGTTGAGAACCACTTTATTAGAGTCTAACAAAAGGAACTGACAACAAAGGGAAGTTAGCAAACCCAGCACCCATATCATAGAGAAGGAAGAAAGTGCCTTTGAGTTGTAACAGACTGTCAACAGTGCAGTTTCTTAGAACACTACTGAATTTAAGGCAGATCATAGAGTTTTGTGCTTCAAATCAGTTATCAACTGACGTAGTTTCCCTGTTAAGTAAGTCTCGATCCTAAGTGTTTGCTCCAGGGTGATCAAAGTAACACATGAACAATCCAAATAGTTAAGATTGGCTGACTAGAAGCTGCCTACGTGCGATTTAACAAAGGACAAAGTAAAAGAGAGAGAGGGACAAAGAGAAAGTGAGAGGGTATCAGAAAAGAAAATGGAGAACAATAAACAACACACCCATGAGAAGTTAGTCAATAGCCACATATTTTATGAAGAAGTAATGTCCAAAATATATAAAGACCCTACTAAACTAAGCAACCCAAAAAATACGTGGTACAAATAGCACACAGTTTTCAGAAGATGAAGTACAAATAAATGGCAAATAAATACTCTAAAAAAAGAAAATTTCAACATCCTTAGATATTGGAGAAATACAAATTAAAACTATATTCAGATTCCACCCCTCCCCAGCCATAGTGGATATCATTAAGAAAACAAACAGTTGTGAAGCTTGAACTATCTGAGGGTCCCTGGCAGTTGGACCACAATACAAACCTGATACATGAGCTAGCATGTTGGAGACCATTCCCTATGGTGGAATGCCACGCTCAGCCTTAATGCATGGGAGAGGGGCTTGACCCTGCCCCATTCTATTGTGCCAGACTTGGTTGGCTCCTCATAGGAGACCTTACCCATGAAAAGGAATGGACTGGGGGTGGGCTGGAAGGTAATCGAGTGGGGCGGGAGGAGGGGTGGGAGAGAGAACTGTGGTTGGAATGTAAAATGAAATTTAAAAGAATAAATACATTATTAAAAAACAAAACAAACAACTAATGATGATAAATAGGTGTATAGATTGTTCTAGGAACTATGGAAATCAATATGGCAGCTCCTCAGAACACTAGAAACATAACTACCCTATGACCCCACTCTATCACTTCTGAGTATATGAACCCCAAAGACTATAAGGCAAAGCTCCATAAAGATGCCTTCCCATCATGTATACCTTCATGTGCTCATTAGTTGTCAGCTTAACACAAGATAGCATCACCTGGGAAGACAGAACCTTTGTTGAGGAATATCTCTATCAAATTGGCCTGTGGGCATGTCTGTGAAGCTTTTCCTTGACTAGGGATTGATGTGGGAGGGTTCAGCCCACTGCAGAGAATGTTACCCCTTGGAAAGAGAGCAAGCTGAGGAAGCTTTGGAGAGCAAGCCAGGAAGCAGCATTTCTCCATGGTCTCTGCTACAGTTCCTACCTCCAGCTTCTTGCCTTGAGTTCCTGCCTTGGCTTTCCTCCTTGAGGGACTGTAATCTGTAAGTCAGAGAAAGTCTTTCCTTCTCCAAGTTGCTTTTGTTCAACATTTTATCACAGCAACAGAAATTAACTAGAACACTAAGTTACAGAATTGAGCCTTGGTGTCTGTCAACAAAAAAAAAAAAAGAATTTAAAAAAATTTGTATATATACAGAGTGGAGTTTTAGCCAGAAAGAAAAATAAAATTATGTAATTTAGTGGGAAATGGATGCAACTGAGCATCGTGATATTAAACAAAAAAGTCAGAGGGCAAAAGACAAATATCAAGCGTTTTCTCTCATTTTTAAGTGATAGAGTTCTTTATATACATATAAACCAATATACATGTGTTTAAGCATCCATGTGGATTCATGTGTTTCTGTGTGTGCAAGTATGTCTGTGTGGATGTGTGCATGTGTGGATGATTACTAATATGTGCGTGTGTGTGTGTGTGTGTGTGTGTGTGTGTGTGTGTGTGTGTGTGTGTGTGCATGTATGTGTGTATGCATATGTGTGAGCATGCTTGTGTATGTGTGGGTGCATGTTTGTTGGCAAGTGTGTACCAGTGTGTCTGTGTATATGTATTTTCATGCATGTGTGGCTCATGAATTGGTTGCGTATGTGTGTCTGTGTGTATGCACTTGTATGCAGGTTTGTGTGTGTGTGTGCCTGAACTGGCCATCTGCTATAATCAGATTGGTGACTACCCTAATTGTCATCAGAGATGCTCATTCCAATAACTGACAGAAGCAGATATAGAGATCCACAGCTAAGCACTGGGCTGAGCTCCAGGAGTCTTGCTGAAGAAATGGAAGAGGGATTGTAGGAGCCATGGGGGGGTCATGACAGGGGAATCATGTTCATTCTTAACTTTTGTTTGTTTGTTTGGTTGGTTGGTTGGGTTGTTTTGTTGTTGTTTTGTTTTGGAGGGGTTTTGTGTTTTTGTTTGGGGGTTTGTTTTACTTTGGTTTTTGAGACAGGATCTTCCTATGTATCTCTGTCTGTCCTAGAACTTACTATGCAGACCTGGCTGCACTCCAACTCACATAGATCCTCCTGCATCTGCCTCCTGAGTGCTGGGATTAAAGGCATGTCCCACTACTGGTTTTTTATCTTTTTTAGCTTTCAGGTTTTGTCCTAGTGAATCCCTTTTTATTACAATTTACTGTACATTTAGAAGTATTGTTATTTCCCTGCATTTTTTTAATTTTTAGTTTTATGTACTATTACCTACACAAATTCATGTCACAAAGTAGAAGAGAGTCTGGGAAGAAGGAAAGAGACAAGCAGGAGAGGAAAGTGTGAGGGGACTAGGGAGGTAACAAGGGGGTGAATACAGTCACAGTCTGTGATTTAGTAGAAGAAATTGTCTATATGAGGACTATGGTGGTAATGAGAGAATTACAGAATTTCAGAGTTACATAATTCAACCTTGGTGTCTGCCAACAGATAAATGGATTTAAAAAGAAAACTTGTTGTATATATTCAGAGTGAAGATTTATTTAACCATAAAGAAATATTAAATTATGTGATTTACTGGGAAATGAATGCAACTGGGCATCATCATATTAGAGAAAAAAGTTAGACACAGAATGACAAAAGACAAATATCAATATCATGTGTTTTCTCTCATTTTCAGGTGACAGCGTCGTTTATATGCACATAAACCAATATACACGTGTGTGCAAACATTTGTGTGTGTACCTGTATGTGCATGTTTGCACGTGAATGTACATGAGTTTATGTATGTGTGTGCATGCTTGTATGTGTGTATGTGAGTGTGTGTATTGTGTGGTGTGTATCTATGCTTGTTTGTATTGTTCATGTATGTGTAGGTGTGCATGTGTTTGAATATGTATGTATGTATGTATGTATGTATGTATGTATGTATGTGTCTGTGTTCGTGTATAAGGGGGTGCATGGGTGTTTGCATGTATTTGCGTGAGTGCACATGTAGGCATTTGAGTATATGTTCATGTGTGAGTGAGCATTTGTGTCTGTGTGCTTGTGTGATGTGTATGCATGAGTGTGTGAGTGTGTATGTATGTGTGCATGCACACACATGTGTGAGTGTGTTTAGTAAATTAATAGCTGCAGATTCTCCTCCAATAACCACGACTTCAATAGCACTCATTGGTTATCTAGGTTTCCAGTATCAGACATGATTCCCCTCTTGTTGATCAGGCCTTAAGTCAAACTAGAGATCTTTTGGTTACCACCTAAAACATGTGTGCCACTACTGCACCCTTAGAGTTATCATGCCATGCTGATGATTGGTGTAGTTTGTAGGCATCATAGTTTTTTAAGCACCATAATGAGTATGCTCTCTATGGTCATATTATTCTTGCCTCCAAATATAAGGTACAGTGAGGGACATTTAAGGCATTCAAACAACTAAATCCATTTGTTAAATGCGACAAATATGAGCTGGATACCCTTAGTAGTAGAACAAAGTTTCTCTGCAAGACACAAATTTTGTTAGACAAAGCCTGTACTTACACACTTACTACAATGTATTAAACTCATAATTTATAAAAGTCATTTTAAGATAATTTTAAAATTCTTATAGTGATTTAACTTGTGTAGCCCATGAATGTATAAAGCAAATTCTGTTTTCAAGGATTCTGACATCATTTCCATGAATTTCTTGGAAACCAAATATTACAAGGTATCTAAGGAATATTTGGACTAATCATGATAGTGTTTAAATTGACAAATGATAGAAATTGATTTCTGTGCAGATCCTGGCATCATCTTGCCCCCCTGTGACCCATTATTAACATTCCCCTTGTTGCCTTGACCAAAATGAATATGCTATAGAAGACAATTTCCTTAGTTAATTGACTTTAGTTTTTCAGGACCTCATCATTGTAGCTTGATATGGTCACTATCCTTCCCACAGTGAATTAGCTCAGTTTTCTTTTTATAAAAATATTTTGTATACCACCGTACTTGAAGTAATGACCTTCAAGTAACCTCAAAGGAAGGATGCCCTGAAGTTCACAACAGGAAGACATTATGCTAAATAAATTTCAACAGCAAGGAAGACTTGGGTAACAGCTTGCTTTTGCATACATTAAGGTTTGGTCTGTGGACAGGAAGAAATGGGGTGGTGGGAGGAATGATGATAAGGACAGAAGAGTAACTGTGAGTCTTTTGTGGTTATAAAGACAAGATGTTATCTTCACTGAAGTCACTTACAGGATCAAGATTCATCTCAGGTGCACTGCAGTGTGGTCCTCATCTGGTTCAGCTCAGGACTAGACTAGGATGCAGGTTAGTTAACTGCATCTGTGGCTCATTAGGGAAATTATTATCAGGAAAATAAAGACAAATATTCTCATCTTCTTCAAGAGAAGTTTGCTATTTACTTTTCTTTAAAGAAGAGCTAAGACATGAAGAGAACATTCGTAAGTCACAAGTGCAGTTTAAAAGAATAAAATAAAATCAATGTACTGTAAGAAATGTGGCCATACAGTGATTGAAAATGCACTTAAAAGAAAACTATCAAAGGTACTAATTTACACCAAGGTAAAATCATGTAGAATCAGCCAAAATTGCATGATGGAAGAAATAAAAGGGTCTATAAAAGTAAATATGTAATGTTTAAATGTCAACTGATCAATATTGTAGTTTTAAAACATTTATCATAATTCTTCTTGGCTAACTCAAGGAGAACAGGAGTCACTAGGTAGCAGCAACAAAGAAAGGAGGACAGAAAATGGATCCTATGAGGAAAAGCCAAAGGAACCCAGAGGATTGATACCAAAGAAGGGGGGAGCTGCTTTCACATGGTGGGTAACCATTCACTGCAACATGAACACCTGCCAGTGGTCAGGTGACTATGATCAAAAATATTTGTATACATGTAGTAGGAAAATTATTAACCATAAAAAATTATTTTAAAAACTGAAAGGTACAGAGAAGTGATTTTATTTGTGTTTACCAACTTCAAGCCTATTAACTACTGAAAGACTCACAGGCTTGCTCTTCAAGTCCATAGCAGAAGTGAGCACACATTCATGGGCAAATTCATCAGGTCCACAGCAGGAGAACTGAGCATACATCGACTCTAGTAAGAGCAAGAAACAAAGAACTTATGCAAAGAAGAACTTTAGGATTGCTATATTAGTAAAATATCAAAAGCAAAACAGGAAATAAACTAATCTTCAAACTTTGTAAACCGAGGGAAACATTATGCCCCAGATGGAAAATTAAAAGGAACATCTCCAGACAGATTTTAGTCCTTTGGTTCAGTAGTGAGCATCACATTTTTTTCAAGTTTTCTGAAAGTCAAGTGGCAATCCTTTCTAAAGTGTTTTTCAATTCCATATAAATGAAGACAGAATACCCCTGACAAGCAATAGTCACAGAAGAGGACACACTCGTTCCAGGAGGTGTAAAAGTGGGGAAACACTCAGAGTCTTTAAGTGACTAACTCTCAGAGATGGAAGTATGCTACTCAGAAAATCTGAAGACCTGAAGGCAAAAAAAAAACTGAGTAAGTTACTAAATACACTAATATTTACCATTCATGTTATTTTATCTTCTTTAGCTTTTAAGGGATTATGAAAGGAATAAATGTGTGTTCAGTCCTACTTCTCCGTCTCTTCTATCTGGTGGCCATTCCTGTAGACTGTCTCTCTTCCACCCAGACTTTCTTCTTGTGCCCTGTCTCCTGCAGCCACAGACCCAAGCTAATCCTCCTTGGATAATGATGCAGGTTTAAAGATGCAGGTTTTTATATTATTCATTCACAAAACCTTCATCCTTGCATGACTAAAATCTCAGGATATGTCAGGAAAGCCACATGGAGACTCATCTGTAATAATTTGATAAAATTCCCTTTTTTCAGCAGTGTATGCAAGACTGGGGACTACAATGTGTTAACCTAAAATGACACAGCTCTGCTGGTGAATGCTAGCAGGGAATTATTTGGGAATGCTACTGTTTTTAAGAGTGCACCCTTGAACTTCCCTTCTGCCATCTCTTTCTCTGTATCCTAATATTTAGCCTCCCTGGCCATATTTATCCCCTGCCACATTCAATTATCTAGTTTCCCTTTCTCCCTCTTATTCTAATTCTTCCATCTAATTCTTTTCTCATTTTAAAAGTATATTTAATTGCCCTAATACGACCAAGTTGCCCTCTGCCTGGGCTTTCTCTTTGTACAAATTTTATATGCAGTATCATATTTCCGTCTTTAAATAGATAAACTAATTTTGCTCTTGTCCTTATAAATTCATGAACAGTTGAGTGCCATTTTTTTTCAGCTATTGTGGTTTGTCCTTTTTCTCAAACACGCTTTCTATATAGCACAGCTGGCTGTAACTCACTCTGCAGCATTGTCTGGATCCAAACAAGTAGCAAGCTCCTGCCTCTGCCTCCCAAGTGCTGAGAACACAGGTGTACGTCACCACTTCCAGTTCTTTTGGGGTTTTGAGATCCAAATTTCAATTTGTAAAAAGCACCTCATATCTTCCCACTTTGCAGTATATTCTCACTGTGATTATTTCATACAAGCCCATTTTCCAAATTAAAAGAATATTTTTTTTCTTAGTAATCACAAGGAATTCTTTGGGGGCTTTTAAATTTCCCACTTTTAGGAAAGTTTTGATTAGTTTATAGCACATCACATGGAAGTTTGGATAGAAATCTTGAATTAGTCTTTAATTTTTGAGATTAAAATATATTCACATCATTCCCATGTTACCTTTCTTCCCACCTGCTCTCTTTCAAATTCATGGCCTCTTTTTATTTACTACATATAAATTCCTAAATACATAAGTAAAACCCGCTTAGTCCATACAGTGTCGCTTGTTTCTATGTGTTTTCAGGGATGACCATTTTATATCCAATTAGTGTGCTCTTCACTGAGGAAGACCATTTCTCCTCTCGGCATTCTTAGATGGGTATAGTTCTTAGTGTACAGTTGAGGCAGCGGGAGCTTTCCCTTTTCCACGTAGGCAAGTCTGTTGTCATCCTTGTTCAGTTCCATGTTAGTCAGCCACATAGTGAAAGTTCGTGGGTGTAGCTTCTGACATTTCTAGGAGACTTGGCCTCACAACAAACCCCCTGTTCCTCTGGCTTATACAATTTTTCTGCCCTTCTTTCCATGATGATCCCAGAGCCTTGGGTGTGAGGCTTGTGCTGTATCGGTTGCAAATGGGCTCCGCCACTCTGCATTTTGATTAGTTGTGATTTTCTGTAATGGTCTCCATCTGTTCCAAGAGACGTTTCTTTGATGAAAGAAAAAGAGAAAGGGATGTGAGTGACACTCAGTGAAAATAACACACAGAATCTAAGAGCTGGTTCTTAGCATTTACAGACCCTTAACCAAACTAAAAAGAAAGAGACAACCCAACTTAACAGAATAAAGTGGTTTTATAAAGCTCTTAGAATTGTTCTCATAGCCATTTTGTGCACCTTCAATTTCCTATACCATTAAGTTATTCCACATGATAGCTAGATTTTGCACCATTCTGTTATCTCCAAGATTTACTATATTGCTAGACACTTTAACACTAAACATACACATTTGTTGAATGAGTGAGTAGACAACCAAAGAAATCTTCCTAGTGTTGCCTCTGAATTGATTTTTCAGTCATTAAAAAAAGTTATGGGACATGATACCTGCCCCCAAGTTTTATAAATCTAAGTGGCGATATCAATTCACAATTATTAAATAAAGACCTTGAAAAATAAAGTATGTAATAGCAGTCATATACATAAGAATTCAGATCACAAAAGAAGTCAGAACACCTAGCAGAGACTTTCTGAGGTAAGCAGAGGGTTTGAGATGTTCCAGGTAATGAATTATAGTTCCTTCCTTCTGAAAAAGGAAGATCTCGTATTAAAACTGCATTTTCTCTATACTGAATATGGATTCCACAAAGCCAAGAATTCATGTCAGTGTTACAACTCCTCTGGGATGATATCTGGCATTCTTGGTATTCAAAATGTTTACTGGATTAATGAACAAGACAAAGTCAGAGAAAAACTCAGAGGTCGTTTACAAACCTGCATGACAATTTCTCTAATAGCATATTGGTTGACTGACTACCACTGCCTCATAACTGATGGCCATTCATTGTCCATCTTATGTGTAGTGGAGTCAGAAACTATTGATTCGTACTCATAGGTCAGGATGCACTATATGTTCCTCACCCCTCAATATCCTTTTTAGTACCCCAAACCCACAGTGTCTAACTGATTGCTTCCTTGTAAGATTGTCATTTACCCTGCTAAAACAGTATGGCTTACAGAATAATGTCCTTCAAGGATGCGTATGTCCTCAACACATATCTGTGAATATTACCTTATGGCAAAGGCAACTTTGTGGATAAAATTGGCTAAAGAATTTTAAGATCTAAGATTATCATTGTCTGTCCAATGTAATTCCAGTGATTATTATAAGAGAACACTGGAGAGTCAGAATGAGAGAGGTGAGAGAATGGGTATAGTTGCTGGGGTTGTGGGGCTCTAAACCAAGAAGAGCAGGCAGTCTTTAGAACCTGGAACTGACAAGGAAACCAGTAACATTTTCTCTTCTGGAACTTCAGAAGGAATGAGTCTCTGGGGATACTTTAATTTTATATCCAAAGATTCACAACAGTTTTCCTGCTTCTAAAATTATAAATGTGTTGGGTTAGGCGAGGATGAGGAGGTAGGTGAATGATGTGAGGGTTGGGACAGTGGACTGAGGCCAGGATAGCTGTTTTAAGCCACAAAATGTGTGACCAGTTCTTACAACAGTGATCAGATACCAATATAAAAACTACTTGTGGGACTGAGGAAATAGCTCAATGGTAAAGCATTTTGTTGTAAACGAATACACAGGAACCTGGGTCCAATCCCCAGGAGTGCTAAGTAAATAAGAAAGACAGATGAAAACTGTTTATTGTGAAGAATAATTAGTGAGAGTCTGGAGATCTGAACAAATTGCTTCTGTATAGACCATCTCACTGCCCACCTGCAGCACCTGTCCCTAAACAACTATTGTCCTCTTCTTCCCATGCTGTGATCTGATGGCTGACCTTAGTTGCTTTTATGCTCTTTATAACTCAGAAGTCATGCTGTCTCTAAGCTCAGACACAGGCAATCTGCCTCTTTCCTCCCAGTATTTTATTTGCCGTTTCTTTACCCAATTCAAGTCTATTTTGAAAAAGTGTAAATTTTATGTGAAGTATTTCTTGCCTTTGGGGGTCAAGTGGGTGTGAAGATCTATAATAGAGAGTGTTTTTAATCCCAGATCACAACTCTTTAGACCACAAACAGACTTCATTGAAAGTGTATAATGGTTATAAAGTAAAATTACTTCCTCCATTTTGAAACATTAGATGCCTTTCACTGACTTTTTCAAATGAGTGACTGAGGCTTCTAATTATTTTTACAAGAGAATTTTCCCATACAACTTTTCTCTGTGTGGTTTAAAAAAGTACAGGAATGACCTTGGGATCTTGTGACAGTCGTTAATTAGCATGCCATTTATGTACTATTGGTTTGAAGCCAACTGACTTGTGATATACTCTCGACTCTAATGTCAGCCCTCAGTCCCAGGAGCTTATTCCTTCACTCAGCAAGTGTGAAGCACTTATTTATCATCAGGCTTCGTGAGTCCCTGTTAGTGACATGATGGTGGTAGAAACTACACATGAGAACCAAACATGATTTCCATATCAAATTAATCTATGTTTTATTTTGCACTTCCAGGGATCAAACATAGGCCTCACACATGCTAAGAACGTACTCTACCACTGGGCAGCACCTCCAGCAAGAAGCTACATTTCATTTCAAGAGATGAGCATTTATACAATTATGAATGACAAAGTGAACTAAATACTAACAGAGCTATCTTTGCTAGGTCTTCATTACCACTGTAATAAAACACCATGATCTAAAGCAAGTTGGGGGGAAAAGGATTTACTTTGCTTACACTTCCATATCACTATTCATCATCAAAGGAAGTCACGACAGGAAATTAAACAGTGCAGGAATCTGGAGATAGGAGCTGATATAGTAGCATTGGAGGAGTGCTAAGCTTGCTGGCTTAGTCTTCATGGCTTGTTCAATCTGCTTTCTGATAGAACCCAGAACCACCTTCCCAGGGATGGCACCCACCCACAATGGGCTAGGTCCTCTCCCATCAATCACAAATTAGGAAAATGCTCTATAGGCTTGCCTAGTCTTAATGGAGGCATTTTCTCAGTTGAGGTTCCCTCCTCTCAGATGACTCTATCTTGGGTCAAGTTGACATAAAAATAGCCAGGACAAAAGCATTGAGTGTGTGAAGACTCCCTCAGACTGTGATTTTACAAATAAGTACATCATGTTTTACCTGGAGTTTGAGAATTAGACTTTGTGTATTGCATGATACAATGACAGAAATTTTAGAAGTCAAAGAAAAAGGAGAAATGTTTACAGTTTAATTGAGTAATAATAAGTGGAGAGACTTTTAAAATTATATATCATGCATGAATATTGTTAGGTGGCTCATATGAATAGCTGAAATCATATCAGTTCTTAAGAAATTGTAGTCAGCTGGGTGTTGGTGGCACACGCCTTTAATCCCAGCACTCGGGAGGCAGAGGCAGGCGGATCTCTGTGAGTTCGAGGCCAGCCTGGTCTCTAGAGCGAGTGCCAGGATAGGCTCCAAAGCTACACAGAGAAACCCTGTCTCAAAAAAAAACAAAAAGGAAGGAAAGAAGGAAGGAAGAAAAGAAATTGTGGACAAAAGGTTTTAAAAATGACTTTTTGTCATCCAGATAGAATATCCTGGACAAGAGGAAATAGAAAATATCCACTTAATATTAAGCAACAACAGAGAAGAAATAGGTCTAGAGGTGGGAATGATTTAGTAGTAGTAGCTTTGAAAACTATGACACCATGTAGAAATCAGCTAGCCCATCTAAGAGGGAGCCTGTGTACATGTGATAAAAAGTATTTTGCTATGCATAATTATAATGTAATAATTACTTCCATAGTTAGAGGCTTTCTTTCTCAAACACTAACTCTGGCCTAAGTAAGCTGTTCTCATTTTCATTCTTCCCTCAGCAAATGTGAATGCTGACTCTGACATCTAGAGCAATGTATGGAATGAATCACTCGGTGGTATCCGAGTTTGTGTTCCTCGGGATCACTAATGTATGGGAGATTCAGTTTTCACTCTTTGTCTTCACCTTGTTGTTCTACTCTGCAAGCATGATTGGTAATCTCGTCATTGTGCTCACTGTAACCTTGGATGCTCATCTGAACTCCCCCCTGTACTTTCTCTTAGCTAATCTCTCAGTCATTGATATGATATTCTGCTCAATTACAGCTCCTAAGATGATCTGTGACATTTTCAAGAAACACAAAACCATCTCCTTCTGGGGATGTATAACTCAGATCTTCTTCAGTCATGCAGTTGGAGGCACTGAGATGGTGCTGCTCATAGCCATGGCTTTTGACAGATATGTAGCCATATGTAAGCCTCTGCATTACCTGATCATCATGAGCCCACGGGTGTGTCTATTCTTTTTGGTTACATCCTGGGTCATTGGCCTTATTCACTCAGTGATACAATTGGTGTTTGTGGCAGACTTGCCTTTCTGTGGTCCTAATACATTGGACAGTTTTTATTGTGACCTCCCCCGACTCCTTAGACTTGCCTGCACAAACACTCAAGAGCTTGAGCTGATGGTCACTGTCAACAGTGGGCTCATTTCTGTGGGTTCCTTTTTCTTACTGGTCATTTCCTATATTTTCATTCTGTTCACTGTTTGGAAACATTCTTCTGGTGGACTGTCTAAGGCTCTTTCCACTCTTTCAGCCCATATCACTGTGGTCATCTTGTTCTTTGGGCCACTAATGTTTTTCTATACATGGCCATCACCAACATCACACCTGGATAAATATCTTGCTATTTTTGATGCATTTATCACTCCCTTTTTGAATCCAGTCATCTATACATTCAGGAACAAAGACATGAAAGTGGCAATGAGGAGACTATGGAGCTATTTTAGGCACTACAGGAAAATGTCATGAAAGGTTTTTCTGTGATGGTACAACTATAGATGCTCCATCATGGTCATTGCAGAATGTCAGAGACATTCCTAAGATTTATGTGATGCTGCATGCCCATAAACTGTGGCATTGGTTACACTATTAGAAATGGTGTTAATAGTTGACACTCTATACATCAGGGTATTAAGATCAATTCAGTGTCTGTTATAATTTACCATCCTGAAAGTCCACGATACAGGGAAATTTCATAGCATAAATCAAAGAATGATATTTAACTCTTTTGTATAGTAGAAAGACTATCTTATTAAAAGATAGATATAGTCACATGATCTTTAATCTGATCATTATCTACTTTGATATTAAGTTTCTTGTTTTTAATATATTTACTTTCCATTGTTCCAGCCCCTGTATATTTCACCTCTTTATCATATTCCTCTGTATTACAGTCTGGAAAATTGTTAGTCTTGTGTGTAGAATATTAGAATTGAAAGTTGCTGTGATTGACCAAAACTATTTGTCCTAATCTCCTTAAGTTATACATGTTAAAATAAAGAATACATTTTTATTTATGCTTTTTTCATATTTTACATCTAGACTGCAGTTTTCCCTCCCTCCACTCTTTCCAGTCCTTTCTCACTTCTCTCCCCTTTCCCAGACCCACTCCTCCTCCACTTCCCTTCAGAAAAGAGCAAGCCTCCCAGGGATATCAATCAAGCATGGCATAACCAGTTACAATAAGACTAGGCACATGACTTCATATCAAGGCTGGATGAAGCAACCCAATAGGAGGAAAAGGATCCCAAGTGCAGGCAAAAGAATCAAAGACACCCCCCTTGACTCCCACTGTTAGGAGTCCCACAAGAACACCAAACTACACAACCAGAACATAGATGCAGAGGACCTAGGTCACACCCACACTGGCTCCCTGATTGCTGCTCCAGTCTCCATGAGTCCCTATGAGCCCTGGTTAGTTGATGTTTGTGGGCCATGTTCTCCTGCTGTCCTCAACCCCTCTGGTTCCTACAGTCCTTCCTTACCTTCTTCCATAGAATTCCAACTAATGTTGGCTGTGGGTCTCTGCATCTGCTCCCATCAGTTGCTGGATGAAACCTACATTTTCAAAAGAGAAATCAATGGAACTTTCCCAGAAAAAAAAAAAAAAAACAGCTATAAAGGAATCAGGGAGAGCCAGGCTCAAGAAACCTTGATGCTAACAACTACATCAATGTCCTTTCATTTTCAGGTCAGCTGTGTATTTGAATAAATGCTCATATTTCACTTTTCGTGTTTTCCTGTAAGCCTGATTGTACAGGGGAGAACTGTATATTTCCCTTGCATCCCTCATTTCATTTGGCATGTCATAGCATTTCTAATTCATTTCCTAACTTCTCTCACTACCATACTTTTCCTTCCCCAGGTCCTAGAAAAAGTGAATGTTAAACTATTACATTAATTGTGCAAAAAATGAAACCTCCATATTAAGCAGTATTCTCTTGTCTAGATCGATGTTCTCAGAGAGTCTCAATCAAAATCTACTATATAAGCCTGCAGTCCTCTGTACGCTTAAAAAGATACTGCTTTTTTGTCCCTAAAATTGCCAATTCTTAATCATTTTGGAGTTTGATAGCATAAGTCAAGATTTCTATTTGGTTTTTTTTTGGATGACAGCAATTTGTTTCATTCCTTTCCTTTGAATTGAAACAATATATTTTGTAAATTAAATGACTATGTATAATGGGATCAATTTCTGATATTTGTTTTATTCATTATCCAATTTGTCTATTGTTATGTCTATAGAATTCTTTTTTAAAGATTTGGTTTTATTTATGTGTGTGTGTGTGTGTGTGTGTGTGTGTGTGTGTGTGTGTGCGCGCGCGCGCATGCCGGATGTGTTCAGATGCTCACAGAGGCAAGAAAAGGAACTATATATTGTGAGCTGCCTGAGGTGGGTGCTGGAAACCAAACTCCAGCCCACTTGAAGAAAAGCAAGTGCTTCCCAATACATACCATACGCTCCTGATGGTTGTGAATTAATGGTCTGTTGTTTTTAGACTAAATCTCAATCTTATTATTTTACCAATAAAGACTTGGTAGTCAATGCTGGGGTGAAAACCTCTTAGCTCAGGGAGGTAGAGGAGCAACCAACTGGCCTTCTTCCTTAGCCAAAGTCTCAGAAAGATGGCTTTGTGGTGATATATTGTTTATGATTTAATAAACCTTACCTGGGGATCAAAATGCAAAGCTAGCCACACTAGCTAGCCATAGAAGCCAAGCAGTGGTGGCACACATCTTTAATCCCAGGACTCAAGAAACAGAGGCAGATGTATCTCTGTGAGTTCAAGGCCACCCTGGACTACACAAGAATGAATCAGTCTTAAAGAGCTCACGGATTTAATCCCAGCACTAGAGATGCAGATGAGGAAGAAGCAAAGGGTCTCATGAGAGATTCAGTTTCCAGCCACAGAGAAGACAGGATCTCTATTTAAGCCTTGATAGAGGTAAGAGCTGCTGGCTGGCGGCCTTGCTTTTCTGATCTTCAGCTTGAATCCCATCATCTGTCTCTGGGTTCTTATTATTCATGCTACACAGCTTCCATTCTGCTGTCCCAAACCAAAAAGTCACCAGACTCATAAGTCTTTCCACACTATTTCCCGTGCATTTCTCTATCCATTTTCCCGGCTTCCTCTTACTCTCCATAGCTACTTCCTGTCAACTGGTTGCTGGCTCCACCTCTTGACCCAAGATTGATTTTATTTAATTAATGCAATTTCAGGTTTTGCAGTGTGATCAAATATCCTGTGAGAATGGTCAGCTTTAGCATCTAATCTGAAAAAGTCAGCTTTCTATGTAGATTTTTAAATCACTGTAATATGTATTGTTTTTTACATTAATTGTACATATTAACCATATATACTGATTCTACCATGAATTACGTGCTGTGAATTGATTGTCTCTTTCTAAGTGAAATGTGACTGATCTAATGTTGATCATTATGGCTCACACAGAACAAATTCATCATAAAACACGGGTTCACTTCAAAGCATAGCCTAATGGTCTACAGTGAACATGAAATTCACTACATTTAACTGTTATTTTTGGCAGTAATAACTCCTTTAAATCATTATTTGCTGGTTGGTAAAATCTGTTTTTAGAATTGTAAGAGAAATTACTCATAAAATAAGAGTTGATTCCTATTTTTCCCAAGGGCTAATAAATCCCTTAACACAATCAGCACTGATCTGGAGAAGTCTTTGCTGGTGGGAAGTGTGTTTAGAAGCTAGAAGCATAACAGACCTGCTCCTATGCGATTGCACACAGTTACCTGAAATCTTACCAAGTGCCCACTAGGGGGCAGTCACCGCCAGCAGTGAAGCACTGTTCTACAGTCAGAGTTATTTCAAGGACCAGAGTGGGAGAGACAAGCTAATGTGCATGCTGAATATGTTCAGGTTACAAAGTAGATGCATATTTATTTTAATTCATGCCTTGATTGGTGTATTTTAAACCTTTCCATGTGTTAGCTTCATGCTTAAATACTATAGAATAATGAATAAAATTTTCTTACAAAACCAAACTACAAATAAGTCTAATTTTTTTCTTGGAATGAGAGACATATCTCAGTGGCATAGCATTTTCCCAGCATGTAGGAGGCCCTGGATTTGATTACCAACATCACATGCGAAAAATAAAAAAACTTAAGTTTGAAGTCTTGCTAGAGCCATGAAATGTACTTACAAAGTAGACATATATATAATTTTATTAATCCTTATACTTAAATATATGCAAACTTCTTTGTTACTAGTTTTGATAAAATACTATTGGGATTTTGTTCATATTTTCCTACTCTCTTTAGCATAATTACATAATTTTTAACCAGAAAAATTATGCTAAAAAGAAAAATCCACAAGGTGTAGTGGCACACATATGTAATCTCAGAAACCGGGGTGGGGGGGGTGGGCAACGGAGGTATGAGGACCACTGTGAGTTGGAGGCCAGCCTGGGCTATAGAAAGTACAAGGTCAGACCACGCATGGTGGTGCACATCTTTAATCCCATCACTTGGGAGGCAGAAGCAGGCAGACCTCTTTTTAACCCAGGAACCATGACAGCTTTTAGTCACTGAACATTGTAGAAAAACAAAAATAATGTACAAAATTATTTGTAAGTGCCCGTACCTCTTTAAGAGACAGACCCTGGCCCCTGACAACAGGTGGGACAAGTGGGATGATGTGTCCGTCATCGCCACATCACCTGTTATGCATGACGGACCTGCATGAGGACACTGCACATGCATGAAGCCTCAGTGTGAATGCTTGGCTTTCCCTTTAAAGCTCGTACCTGTCTCTCTTTCTCTCTCTCTCTCTTCTCTCTCTCTCTCTCTCTCTCTCTCTCTCTCTCTCTCTCTCTCTCTCTCTCGATCTCTCGCTCTCTCGCTCTCTCGCTCTGTTCTGCTCTGTTCTTCTATTTCTCTCTCGCTAGCTCTCCTGTGATATAATAAACTTTCGTTAATGTGTTCTCTATAGTCTCATGTCTCATCTCTCTCTTTTTCTAATTTAAGCAGAAATCTAACAGTAATAATGACAGCTATTCAAGGATGAATTAACTGCTCCTCAGTATTTTCGGAATCCTTAGAGCCAGTGTTCCATCGAAGGAATTGACAATCCTAAAAATGAGTCCTTCAGAAGGCGTTCCACAGCTCGTCTTTTCCCAAAAAATAAAGTGGAAAACAAAAGAGGGAGGTAATCCTCTTGATATCAGATATACACACACACACACCACACCACACACACACACACACACACACACACACACACACACACACACACACACCACATGCTACACGCATACCACACACACACACATACCACACACACCACATCACACACAAGTATGTGCACCCACAGACACAATAAGAAATAAAAATAAACAATATAAGGATCACCTAAACCCATTTTCCATGTCTAGATCTCTGTGACCATTTGTTTATATAACCTCAGCCTTAATTGAGTTATACAGACAAAGGAATCTAAGAATTTAAGGAGTGGAAAGTTGGGAAATAGAGAGTCATGCTTCCTAAATTCAACAAACTGGAAATACATTAAAATAAAGTCATTTATTTTTGTCTGCTGTACCCAGCCATCCCTCTACATTCTAGAGTGTTTTGCTAATGTGTCTTGGATTGCAGAGTTTATAGTTACATCATTAATAAAAGAAGAGTTTTGAATTACTGCTGGTTTTATATAGAGTTAATTGCATTACAATCTTAACATCACTGAACTCCTACCATACTTTTCTTTCTTAGTTACTATCCCATTTGTAGTGATATACTTTTTTGAAATATATGAACTACTTTCCTCACCAATACCTTCCCTTCCCTCCCTAGTGATCCTCAGCACCAATTACAATGAGATCATTAGGATTCTTTTCTCCACCCTCTGCCTCTGTGTCCCACTGAAAACAAGCCAGAAGACTGGTTTTAATCTTCCTGGAAATGCTGCTGACTTTATTTATTATGTCACATGAAGCTACCCTCCTGGTTTTCCCATCATGTTTTCCATCTCATCACCTTCTGTGTGTGCTTAATCAAACCTTCTGTCCTCAAATATGAGTTTTTCTTAAACCAAGCTTCTACATATTTCCACTTTAAGTGATTAGCTCTATAAATTAAAAAACTAATCTGAAAGAGTCTTTCTGGTGTCTCAGATGAACACAAGCAAGACAATTTCTTCAAGGGCTTTGGAACTAGGAATGGTTCTGCTCTGGTTTCCATTGGTGTGCTTTGTTTTTCTTTGCTTTTGCTGTGCTGGAGATCAAACCAGACCTTATACACAATATACAGAGCTCTTATACACAAGAGCTCTATAATTCAGCTACCTCGCCAACTATTTCCAATCTTTTGCACCAAGCATTTCTTTAGTATAGGAGTACTAGAATGCAAAGGGTTACTATTCCTAATTGCTTACAGACTGTAAAAAATATTCCATATCTCTTGTTGAAAAATAGTCCAAGAAAAGTGATATACATTTCACAGAATTTTTTAAATGACTCAAAAGCCAAAGAGATGGCCAGAGCTTCAGGCACTTGACACCAAACTGGAAGATGAGGTCATCCCTGAATTCAGTCCCCGGGTCCCAGATGATAGAAGACGAGAAGACCTCAAAAGTTTTCCTCTGACCACCAACATTCACCATGGCACATGAACACTTACAAACACTCACATATGTAAAACAAATGGTACAAATTTCTTTTAAAATAAAAATCATAAAAGATGACATCAAATGAGCTGCCTAATTTTGCACATCTGACTATTAAATGCATATATGAGACCCACAATACATGATGTCTAATCTCAGCTTTTCATTTCACTAATTCAAACTATTTAGTCTCTTCATGCATAAAGTATAGATCCTGCATGGAGCGGTTAAAATGTCTGAAACTCCCTTTTGACCTAGACCAGCAATTGGTTCTCAACCTGTGGGTCACAAACCTCTATCTCCAAAAACTTTCATTGGAATTCTTAACAGTATTGAAATTACAGTTATGAAGTAGCAACAAAAGTAATTTTATGGTTGGGGATCACCATAACGAGAGGAACTGTTATTAAAGGCTCACAGTATTAGGAAGGTTAAGAATCACTAGATAGTTGCTTCATGTCTCCCCCTCCCAAGCACTGGAATTATAGGCATGAACCATCACATGTGGCTGTTTAATGATGCATTTTAATATGCTATAAGAAAAATACCAAAATAGTAAGCTTAATGTTAGAAGAAATTATCAAAGTGATTCACTTACAAAAATTATAAAATTAAAAATTTAGTTGATAAAAAATACATTGAATGCATATTATATTCTACTTTTCATGTCCAGAAATTTGGAAAATTTTATAATGTTCAGTCCAATAGTAAGAAGAAACATGAGAGCAGGACATGGTATTCACGCCTTTAATCCTAGCATTCAGGGAGGCAGAGGCAGATGGACCTATGTGAGTTTGAGGCCAACCTGGCCTACAAAGTGAGTTCCAGGCCAGCCAGGACTGTCTCAAAAAAAAAAAAAAGAAGAAGAAGAAGGAGGAGGAGGAGGAGGAGGAGGAGGAGGAGGAGAAGGAGAAGAAGAAGAAGAAGAAGAAGAAGAAGAAGAAGAAGAAGAAGAAGAAGAAGAAGAAGAAGAAGAAGAAGAAGAAGGAATATGGATCTTTTAAACACTTGGGTATGCTATTGCTACTGCCCTGGGTTGCCCCTTGAAGGTTGAAGGTAAGCCTCTATTGCTGAAGACACCATACATATTTGACACAGGACTCAGATTAGAGCTGACTCTAACCTGACAGCCTCCTTCCTGTGCTTCCACAATACCAGAAGATGCTAGGCAAGCTGGCAGAGAAGAGAAGCAAACAGTTGTCCTAACCAGCTGTGATGCCAATTGACCACAACAATGGCCAGCATGTCAAGATATCCCTAAAGGTGAAACAGTGGCTCTCATGTTGTGGCAGTAACCAACAGCTGTCTAGTTGTTCTTAAAGCCTGTTCACCAGGAGGGAAATCATGTCAGGTACTGTAAGTCTAACCAACTAAGCAAGGCCAGTGAGGTCATGGATCTTAGAGAAGAACCTACTACTAGACTAGCAGAATTCCTAGCTGCACTCTAAAACATGTCCTTACACCCACAGTTACGTGTATCTCTTACCCTCATCAAAGAAGCTTCTCTTTGCAGTAGATGGAGACCATGTTTTAAAAGCCACAACTGGTCATAATGTGGAGAACATCTACAACACTACTAGTGAACCTGTGGTTCAGGGAACATCATAGAAGAGAGGGTGGGAAGATTACAAGAACTAGAGGACCTGGAGGTCTGCTGTGAGATTGTGTCTCCTAGAAACAACAGGGAAACTACAACCATGGAGCTGGGGACAAGCACATGGGGGTAATAAGCTTGGCGCCATCTTTGTTCCTTACCAGATCTCTGCTGTTCTAATCCTCTGACACTGCTAGAACACAGTTTTTAAAGAGGATAGGGTGGTTTTAAGACCTAATCTCTGCTTGCCATAAGCACTGGTTGGTATCCAGAAAAAGCTGTAATTCAGTGATCCAATTTCAGGATGATACTGTGGTAAACATAAAAAAGTAATTTTAAGGACTAGGTGTAATGGTGTGCACCTTTAAGCCCATCATTCAGGAGGCAGAGACAGGGGAATCTCTGTGAGTTTGAGGACAGCCTCCAGAACAGTCAGGGCTATGTAAAA
Source organism: Cricetulus griseus (assembly GCF_003668045.3). Taxonomy (NCBI): domain Eukaryota; kingdom Metazoa; phylum Chordata; class Mammalia; order Rodentia; family Cricetidae; genus Cricetulus; species Cricetulus griseus. The sequence goes on along the minus strand of NC_048599.1, from coordinate 66,155,091 downwards.
GGCCATCTCAAAAATATAAATGGTAATTTTAAAATCATTACCATTCACTTTTCCTTATACAAGGGCAATATACATTGAAGGATGAGACAAGTGCTATTGCTTAAATGTCTGCTATGCTCATTTTTTTCTCATTTATCACAGCTGATTCCACAATGTCTCACCCAGAGTCTCGATTTAAAAAAAAATCAGAAAAATGGATGTTCGATTGTACATATAATTATGCATATACATATGTATGCAGCAATAACAATCAAAGAAAAAGAGGCTATCAGACAGAGGGGTTGAGACGAGTTGGAGGAAGGGTATCTGGGAGGGCATAAAGGTAGGAAAAGGAGGGAGAAAGGGATGTAATTCTACTTCTGTTAAAGGGTAGGTGCAGGGGAGGGATGGGGGAGGGGAGGGAGAGGGAGAAGGGATTGAAATGTGAAGCAAGCTTGTTCCTAATTTGAACTAATAAAAAAAATTTTAAATATTAAAATCAAAAAAACATTGTTTTTCAAAATGTGTAACAATTGCAAATTTTCTCATATTTGCAGAACAGTTTCTTCATATTGTGAATCATAAAACCAAACAAAAAAATAAAAAAGAAGACGTAAGAAGGGAAACGCTTCCTCAGAATGCAAGATGATATATGTAATATATCTAGAGCCCTCTATATCAAGGAAAGGGTAGAAAAATATAGGAAGAGTTCCATATTAATACATTTTATCCCAACACATTACACTAAAAGAATACATCTTCCTTGGTTATAAGCAGAAAATATATCAAGAACATCTTGTGTGTTGGTAATTTCACTAGTAAGTGAAGCATGTGTAGGGCTATGTATCTTTAGTGTCTTCTCTATAATTTAGGAAATGTCAGAGACACTTGTCTTTGCTGATACCACATTCTTAAAACAGATTCTGGGAAGATGGCTTTTGACTGAATATCCTCCTCATTGCTGCCTTCATCTCTTTGTTCCTAAAAGTATAGATTACCGGGTTCAGAAATGGGGTAATTATTACATCAAAAATGGCAAGGAATTTATCTACAGGCACTGTAAGAAAAGGCCATGAGTACACAAAGATACATGGGCCAAAAAACAATACCACCACTGTGATGTGAGCTGACAATGTAGAGAGAGCCTTGGACGAGCCTCCAGAAGAATGCTGCCAAACAGTGACCAGCAGAAAGGCATAAGAGATCATCAACGTGACAAAAGTTCCTAAAGAGATGAAGCCACTGTTGGCCGTGACCATGAGATCCAGCCTGTACGTGACTGTGCAGGCAAGCTTAATAAAGCGAGGAAGATCACAGTAAAAGCTGTCCACTTCACTGTGGCCACAGAACTGAAGGTTTGCAACAAATGCAATTTGGATCAGTGAATGCATGATCCCAATGGTCCAAGTCACTACTAAGAGTAAAATGCATGTCCTTGGGTTCATGATGGTGAGGTAATGGAGGGGCTTACAGATAGCAATGTAGCGGTCATAGGCCATGACTATGAGCAGCACCATCTCTGTTCCTCCACTGACATGAATGAAGAACATCTGAGTGATGCAACCTTGAAGGGAAATGACTTTTCTCTCCTTTAAAAGATCAGAAATCATCTTGGGAACTGTAATGGAGGAAATCCACATGTCAATAAAAGAGAGGTTGGCGAGCAGGAAGTACATGGGAGAGTGTAAATGGGGGTCAGAGATCACAGTGACTACAACTAAGAAATTGCCTAAAATGCCTGCCATATAGAACATAGAGAAAACCAGGAAGAGGACAACACATATCTCCAAAGAACTCGCAAATCCCATCAGCACAATTTCAGACACCACTGAATGATTTTCTCCCCACATGGTCTCAGTCACTTTTGGCTCCAGATTTTCCTGAAAGAACAGTAGAATAAGAAAGTGGAATTACTACATGTATCATTCAGGGTGCCATCAGAGCAGAAGAACCTCTAGGAAATAAATGCTGAGGGATCTATTACAGGAAGTTGACCTCACATTATCATAGGAGCTTGTTTAGCAATCTTTACCTTCATAGTCCCTAATGTTGTACCTTGAAGTCTATAAGATAGGCAGAAAAAAGAGAGTTCCAATGAAAATTTGAGAAGAAAAATAAGCCAGAACTCAAAAGCAAGATCTAGAAGCTAGTTTATATCTTATTGGCAGAACATAGGAAGACTCAAGTTTGTAGGTTAGGTATTCATAGAGGCAATTCTCCAAAGTGGAGGAGTTATCTGGAGGTTTCGTTGGGTAGGTGGGTGAGTAGTGGTTTTTGTTTTGTTTTGTTTTTTGAGACAGAGTCTTACTGTGTAGATTTAGCTAGTCTGGAACTTCCTGTGTAGGCCAGCCTGACCTTGAACTCAGAGATCTACATGCCTGAGTGCTAAGAATAAAGGTGTGTTACTCCATGCTCAGCTTATTTGGAGTTTTTAAGTTGGTTGAGGGAGGGGTCTTTACCTTAAGAAATGCAGCATTTTAGGAGGAAGTTAAGATAAAGGGACAATATAGATCTCGTGTGTATATAAGTAATCACAGAGCCACAGGAAAGTATACATCTAGAGAAAAGACAGAAATGCTCAAGACTGAGAGTCTGGAAAAGGAAACAGAAAGAGTGATAGAGACAGGAAAATGGCATCAATGAACAGGAGAGCTCAGAGTCCCAGACTCAAGATCTGAGATTATTTCCCAAAAGTGGAGGGTGCCATTCACAGTGCAGTAAAAGAAATAATAACTGAATTTGTGTCCATGGAATCCTTAGGAAGAATGTAGTTGCTGGGAATACAAGGACCTTGTAGGAGCGCCCCACCTATGGAATTATAGGGGCTGGAGCATAACCACTAAACCAAAGGTATTCAAAAATATAAAACATAGGTGAATGAGAGAGAAACTTGGAATCTCTAAAATCAAGGCAAAAGTGATTGATCAGACTGACCGTCTGTTGATACCTGAACACTTGGCTAGCATACCCAAGGCCATGTGTTCAATCCCACACATGGGCTTTAACACACACACACACACACACACACACACACACACACACACACACACACACCTATCGATGCTGTACAACTACCAACAAAATGAAAGACAAGAAGGCAGAAACAATCTCTCAAAACTGAGTTTTTGACAACTAAATAAAAAGGAAAGGTGGGCATTTTGCTGGAGCCAGAATAGGAAGAAATATGAGGTGGAAACAATTCGTTATAAAGTTCTGGGAAATCAAAAGTGCATGAAATCACAATAAACATAAGATTGAGCCTGTTTCAAATAGCCATCAGAATCTAGAGAGGAGAAAGAAATCTATGTAAAAAGTTAGAGTGTTACATATAACTTTTATTACAGAAAACAGTACAGTAGAATAGTAACAGGTGGATTTTAGCTGTGGTGATCTCATCTAGCAGCTTCATTGTCAATGAACTGTATAACTTTAAGTTTTCAATGAGATTTGTAAAATCTGTTGCTTACTGACTTTTTTTCCTTTGATCATATCACTGTCAAATCAAATAAACCTAGGCACCAAGTGAAAGGTCACCAGGTATCCTTCAGTTTGGACATTAGAAAGAAAATAAAGCCGGGCGTTGGGGTGGCACCTGCCTTTAATCCCAGCTCTCGGGGGCAGAGGCAGGCAGATCTCTGTGAGTTCGAGACCAGCCTGGTCCACAAGAACTACTTCCAGGACAGCCTCCAAAGCCACAGAGAAGCCCTGTTTCAAAAAAGAAAGAAAGAAAGAAAGAAAGAAAGAAAGAAAGAAAGAAAGAAAGAAAGAAAGAAAGAAAAAGAAAGAAAGGAAAAGAAAGACAGCATTTTCACTGATTTATTTGGAGTCTGGTTGAGATTGAGAAAGACTTAGGCAGCAAGAGGAGAACCAAAAATAAAACTCTGGACCCACCCAGGAGACTGGAAGTGGCAAATTACACACAGCAAGGATCAACCATCCAAACGTAGGAAATAGGGGAGCCTAAATACCCAATGTAGTCCCAGTAGCTTCTGCTCCCCAGCCCACTGCACACACCTTAGTACTCTAAACCTCTAGTTAGATCTCCTTACTGCTCAAATCACTCCCAATTGGCTGGTTATTCCCCATTGGCTAAAGAAAAATCAAGCAGCCTCAGGCCTCCTGGCATCAGCATCATCTAAGTCATTCACAGTTCCCTCCAGCCAAGTCAGTGTTCTCACCAGTTCCACTTCCTTCTCCTCGTTTGTTAAAACTCCCCCTCCTCACAAAACATTTGTCTCACCTCTTCTGAAATATGTCCCATTTTTAAGAGCCCCAAATAAAGCCTCATGAAGTTTGCTCAACTCTAGTATCTAGAAATATATATATATATATATATATATATATATATATATATATATCCCTTTCCCCTTCCTTTGATATCTTTTATCTGTGATATGTAGAGTTGATTGTGTGTAGAATATTTTCTCTATTTCCAAGCTCTAGAAAATTACTTCCCTGCATTGGTCATCTGTGCTTTCATCCTCAGATCAAAGGGTATATGGTTGGGTATAATTATCAGTTCTGGGAAGTAGATAAATATTTTATGAATTAATTCAAATTCATTCCTTTGCAATATTGAATGGTTGCTCCAACTTAGATCATTTTGGGTAATGACAATAAAGGAGACATATAAAGAATAGGTAGAAAATGTGGAACGGAGGGTGTAACTCAGTTGGCAGAAAGCTTGCCTAACATGCACAAGACCCTGGGTTCGAAACCTGGTATCCACTAAACTAGATATGGTGGCGTGTACCTGCAATCCTAGTAGTTGGAGGCAAAGGCAGGAAATTTAGAAATCCAAGGTCATCTTTGGCTTCATAAAGAGTTCAAGGGTCTGGCTACTTGAAGTCTGTCTTTAAAGGGGGAAAGTGGAGAAAATCTAAGAAAGGGAGCAAAGGCAGGAAAAAACCATACTGAGAAAAGGAAATGTGTAGAAAAGAAAAACCCTCCTCTTCTGAGAGTGGCGATTAACATTCACAGACACAAAAAATGTAGAAGACAAAAAGAACTTTAAGACTCATGTGTATGAAGGGAACCAGAAGAAATCATCCTGAGTGAGATAACCCAGACCCAGAAAGAAAATTACAAACATGGTAATTGCTTACTTACAAGTAGATATTAGCTGTAAAGTAAATGATAACCAGGCTACAATCCACAGCCCTAGAGAGGCTAGGTGACAAGGAGGCCTCAAGGGGTAACACTTGGATCTCCCTGGGAAGGAGAAATTAGAAGAGATTTCATGTGTGGACTGGGGGCAGGTGGGGATAGGAATATGAGGGAAAGAGCAGCTGGAAAAGGGGTCATTTTCAGGTGAGGTAGAAACTCAGCACAAGGGAAACTCCCAGGAATCTACAAGGATGACCCCAGTTAGGAATCTTAGTAAAAGAGAATACATAGTCTGAACTGGCCACCTCTTGTGACCAGGCAAGACTACCGGTGGAGGGCCTGGGACACCAATCCAGCCATATAACCTGTAGTCTGCCTGGCCTATGGGATGTGCTGGGGTAAAGGTGACACAGAGATTGTGGAAGTGACCAACAAATGACTGGTCCAGTCAGAGACCCATGCCACAAGAGTGAGCCCACCCCTGACACTACTTGGGGCATCAGGACCAAGAGGCTGGATGGCCCAGCGACCTAGGATAGAACCAAGTATGACTAGAGAAAAATAAAAGTCAATGTAATGATGCCTCACTCAGAGATTTGGTGCCTAGCCCAATAGTCAACCAGCAACTGGTGGAAAATGCAGAGACCCTCAGTCAAACATTAGGCCAAGCTCAGGGAATCCTGCTAAAGAGAGAGGGAGGAAAGATTGTAGGAGCCAGAGGGGTCAAGGACGTCACAAGAAAACCCACAGAAACAAATAATCTGGACTCATAGGAGCTCACAGAGACTGAACTGACAACTAGGGAGCCTGCATGGAACTGACCTAGGCTCTCTGCATTTAAGAGGCAGTTGTGTAACTTGGTCTTCTTGTGGGACTCCTAACGATGGGAGCAGGGGTTGTCCCGGACTCTTCTGCAGGCTTTTGGGACCCTGTTCTTCATACTGGGTCATTTTGCCCAGCCTTAACACAAGAGGAGGTGCTTAGTCTTGCTGCAACTTGATATGCCATCCATAGGGGTCCTGTTTCTGAATTATAAAGGGAAGAGTGGATGGGGGCAAAGGGGAGGACTGGGGGAGGGAGTGGGAGGAAAGGAGGGAGGAGAAACTGTAGTTGGGGTGTAAAATACACAAATAAATTTCTAAAAACTCATTTATATTTTTACAGTTTGGATGGGCTCTACCCACCCAACCAGAGGAAGTCTTTAAAAGGAAAAGCTATTCACACAGGCACGCCATGAGTTTGGGTTCTCAGGGGATGTTTGACCCAAACCCTAGTGGATAGAAAATGGCTGGCCGGTAACTCGGTGCCCTGCTTTTTCCATTTCTCTTCAGTACAGCACTTCCCTGAAGAGCACCCTCCTTCAGTGGCTCTTCATCTGACTCTTCCTGGGCAGCGAGCTGTACACTACAGTCTTCTGCTCTGTCTCCCATACCTGACCCAAGCTCGGAGGGAGGAGGCGGGGGGGGGGAGGGGGGGGTGTGAATGGGAGAAACACAACAGGACACCATTGCCCAACATCCAATGCAGAAGTGCAAATATAAGAGCAGCTAAAGTTGGCTGAGGTGGTCTTCTCTGGATGAATACTTAGGTAAAATCATTCCAACTAGAAATTAAGGTTCTTTCAATATTTCAAAAAGACGGGGATCCAACTGAGGAAATTAAAGGGAATATAATATTTTATCTCTCTCAGTGATCACTTCAGCTTTGTCTCTTCATTCCTTTTTTTTATACCCGGTTAATTTCTGCTTCTTTAGGTCACACTGCCTGATTTATGTCCTTGTGTCTGCTTGATCCTGAAAGCTGTTTTCCACTGTCAAAAACAAATCACTTCTAGTAGATGTTTACTACCAAACCAATCTTAATCCACAACTAAATCCAAATATCTCAGAACTATTTGTATTCCTGTGTGCCCGTTCCTGACTCCCAGCCTGCTTCTCACAGCATGCTTCCTAGTCTTAAATGCCAGCCTTTGTTCTCAACAGAGTATTTTCAACCACTATCCTCAACTGTCTCGGTGCCTCTTCTACTCTACTCATTGATTTCAAACTGTGGTCTGAGCTACCAGAAAATCTTGATCATGGCCTGCAAGATGGCTGAGCAAGTAAGACACTTGCCACCAAGCTGGATGACTTGAGTTTGATGCCCAGGACCCCCATGGTAGAAGCAGAACCAACTCCTGCAAGTTGTCCTCTGACACACACTCACACACATACACACATAAATACACATTTGTACACCTAAGTAAACAATGTATTTTTGGAAAGAAAGAAAATCCTGGTCACTGAAATGCAGCCCATCTTTCCTAACTCACCTGTTTTCTTGAAGGCCTAATGACAGCAGCTCCAGAAAGCTCACACCTGCCAAGTGCCTCTACTTGACATGCCTCTAAGCACAAAACATATAGCTATTTAGCAATACAGTTGGTAGCAAAAAGAAAATGGTGACAAAAAAAAAAAAGAAAGAAAGGCCACTGTGAATTCAATCCATGCAGAATGCCTCTTAGACTGATTCCCCACAGTGACATCAGAGAAGGTAGCTAATAGGTCACCTAGGGGAAGTGGTGTCCCTCATGAATACAAAAGCTTTACTGGTGTGTGTTTTACTGAACTGCTTAGACTGGCCTCAAATTTTGTTATCTTCCTGCTTTGGCTTTGCAAGTGCTGAGGTCACAAACCATCACACTCAGATCCTAATTACTTTTGAATGAAATCATGTTTCCTCCCATATACACACAAGACAGACACAAAAATACCTACTTTATTTTTATTTTCCAGATACATATATTTAGGTAGGCCAAAAAAAGGTATAAGCAAATACAACAAGAATCCAAGAAAAAGAGCCACCAAAAAGTAAACCTTTTGTTCTTGGATCTATCTCAAATGCAACTGTTAATCTATGTAATAGCTTTCATCCATAGTCTTGCCTCTGCGTAAAAGAAATATCATTCTATCAAATAAATAAATATTTATTTATTATTTATTTATTGGTTTTTGAAAACAGGATTTCTTTGTATAATAGCCCTGGCTGTCCTGGAACTTTCTTTGTAGACCTCTTGAACTCAGAGATTCCCCTGCCTCTGCCCACCTCCCAAGTATTAGGATTAAAGGCATGTGCCACTATGCCCAGCTCCAAATAACTATCTATAATCGTTATGAACTAGGGTTTTCTAATGTCTAGGTAATTTTCTTGACAAAAAATTGGTCATTAAGTAGTTATCTATTCAGTAAGATATTAAATTAAAAAGTGAAAGAATTATGGATTCTCCAACACTATTGTCTACTCTAATACACCAAACTCCACTATACAAGGAGCAGATATACAAAAGAAAGGACAAGGGAAGGGAGAACAAGACCTCCTAGAAGAATTCAGTATGTAGATAAAAAGCAACACCCAACATCTTCTAACAGATTTAATGCAATTCTCATCTCATTCTTCACAAAAATAGAAAATCTATCCTGAAATTCATGTGGAATCACAGACCCCAGATAACCAAAACGATCCTGAGTAAAAAATAATAAAAATGAAATACTTACCATACAAAGTCTCAAGATATACTCCTGAGACATCTTGAAGAGAAAAATAAAACAATATGGTATGGACACAAAATCATACGTGTGAACTAAAGGAAGGAAATCAAAGACCCAAACATGAGTACATATAACTTCATCCATTTAAAATTTGACAAAGATACTAAAAACATATGCTAGATAAAAGAAAGCATCTTTAACAAATGGTGCTGGGAAAACTGGATATCCACATTCAGAATGAAATTAGATCTGTATCTATCACATTGCACAAAAATTAACTCCAAATGGATCAAAGTCCTAAACATGAAAGTGAAACTGCTAAAAGAAAACATAGACAGTACCTTGCATGACACAGGTGTAGGAAAGGACTTTCTGAATAGGACTCCAAAAATTAATGTCAACAATTAACAAGTGGAGCTTCATAAAACTAAAAGTCTTTTGCCTAAATAAAGAATAATCAACCAGGTGAAGAGGAAGGCCACAAATGGAGAGATTCACTGCCAGCTATACATCTAACAGAGGATTAATATCCAAAATATACAAAGAACTTTTTAAAAAAAGATTCAAAAAAACAAATGACCAATTGGGAAAATGGGCCTTGGACCTGAACAGGAAATTCTCAAAAGAAAAAAGAAAAACAAAAGTGTCAAAGAAATGTCTCAAAAAATGTTCCCTTTAATCTCAGCACTAGGGAGGCAGAGACAGAAGGATCTCTGTGAGTTTGAGACTAGCCTGGTCTCAAGTTAACAGTTACAGATCAAGTTACAGATCAACCAGTCTTAGAAACCCTGTATTGGAAAAAAAAAATGAGTTCTTCATTCCTAGTAACTAAAGAAATGCAAATTAAAACAACTTTGGGATTTCTTCTTGCCCCAGTCAGAATAAACAACCAACAACAAATGCTTTAGGGGATTTTTCTCAGAGAACACTCACTCCATGTTGGTGGGATTGCAAACTGGTGCAGTCAGTATGGAAACCAGTATGGAGAATTCTCAAAAAGCTAAAAATAAATCTACTGCATAACCCAGCTATACCACTCCTTGGCATATACCCAAACATTTCAACATCGTACACCACAGATACTTGCTCAGACATGTTCATTTTTGTTGTATTCACAATAGCTAGGAAATGGATTGTGGTGGTTTGAAAGAAAATGGCCCCCAAAGGGAGTGGTACTATTAAGAGGTGTTGCCTTGTTGGAGGAGGTGTGCTCTTCTTGGAGGAAGTGTGTCACTGTTTTGAGGTCTCATATATACTCAAAACACACCCAGTGTCTCAGTGAATCTACTTCCTGTTACCTGCATATCAACAAGTAGCAACTCCTTCTCCAGCACCATGTCTGCCTGCACACTGCCTTGCTTCCTACAATGATTATAATGGACTAAACCTCTGAACTGTAAGCTGTAGTAGCATCTCGCCTTACCAGTGAATTTGTGTTAGTGGCCACATCCCTTTGGGCATGGCGGACCAGACCGGATGGTGGAGATGTGAGGGTTGGGGGGCTCTTGGGGAGTGGAGAGCATCAGAAAGGCAGAGACTGCATCTTCTGGAACAGGAATGTTGTGTTGGTTCTTTACCATTTTCTATGTAAGTTGTTCCCCAATAAAACACCCATTTATCATTTATCTTGGGTCTAGTGAACTCATTAATACCCTGACTTCAGTAAGCCACCACCTCAATTAAATGTTTTCGTTTTTAAGAGTTGCCAAGGTCATGGTGTCTCTTCACACCAATAGAAACCCTAATTAAGACATAGATACATCCTAAATGTCCTTCAACTGACAAATGCATAATGAAAATATGGTACACATACACTATGGAATACTACTCATTTGAAAAGAAAATTGAAATCATGAACTTTACAGGGAAATTAATGGAACTGGAAAAGATCATATTGAGTGAAGTAACCCAGACCCAGGAAGACAAATATTAGGTGTTCTCTCTCATTGGAAGTTCCTGGCTCTGAATCTTCAGATGTGAGGACATATCCCAAAGTAAATGCAGAAACAAGGAAAGTAAAAAGGAACCATTGTCAGGGTGAGAGTTTGGAGGAGCAATAGAAAGGGGGGATAACAAGGTACAAATGATCTGATTGAGAAAATAGGGAACACAGAGAAGGTTCAATTGGGGAGGGAGATGGAGATAAATACAGAAGAAAGAGGAAGGAAAGTAAAACAACAGTAAGGATGTCTTTAAAATGTAAGAAAGCATGTTATTACTATCTACCAAAAATACCTATAATGCACATATGTCTATATGTAAATATACATGTATAGTTTTAATGAAAATTTCCCATCTGCACTAACAGTGCTCCTTTAAAGAGCCAAAGACCATCTACAAGAAATCTGAAGACCAGGCATGAGAAGCACCTCTTTTGAGTTGTTGGTCAGGGTTCTGCAAGAGACTTCCAAACATTACAGGCTATGGTTATTACCCTTGATTCCCCCAGAGGTGGAAGGTAAGTCCACATTGCTGAAAACGCCATGTACTTCCAACACAGGGCCTAGAAGTCCCTGGGCTGGAAATGACCTCACAGCCTCCTGGCTGAGGACAGTTTTCTGAGCAGTTTTTATACTGAAGTTAATGTTGAGCTACATTTGAATTTCACACTCTTAGCAAGACAATTGCCTGAGCACAAACATTATAGGACAGCCATTAATTCTTCATCCTTATCTTCATCTTCTTCCTCATCTTCTGGTCCAGTCTTCTTCTTCATTCCTGCTTCATTTCCGCCCTTAGCATTGTATGCAGAAACACCTTTTCCATACTTGTCTTTTAGTGTAGTTAACATTCTGCTCCTGAGGTTGTTTATCTTTGGCTGACTGTTCAGACTACATCTCAGTAATTTTTTTTTCAGTCTTTCCAATGGACAGACCTGGATGTTCACTTTTTATCTTTGGGTGATGTTTTAGAGCAAAACAGGAAGAGGACTGACTGTAGTTTGGGGAAAACACTGAGTCTTTTTTCTCTCCTTTCCTATCACATCTGGGAGGAACATAATTCTTCTCCCCATCCTATGTCATTTTTGGCCGTATCTTCAAGCTTCAACTTTTTCTTTGAGGTGTGGTCTTGCATCTCCCAGAGAATTTCCTTGAGAATTCATCAAAGTTGACCAAGGAATCAGGGTTTTCATCTTGTGCTCTCCCAAGCAAGACTACAGCAAAAGAGCTTAAAAGAACAATTTCCCCCTCGGCTTGGTAGGTTTGCCTTTGTCCAACTGAAAGAGAAGCATCTACCTGTTGGCACAAGCTTTCCCATTTGAACCCAACCAGTTCATTTCCTTCCCCAAGCTCCATATATAAGTGGTTTTGTAACCCAGTTTTAAATTGAGTCACTTGTTATGATTCTTTGGGTTTTTAATTATTTATATATCATGAATATTAATCCTGTATTGTATATGTAATTTGCAAGTTTCTCTACCACTTCCTTTTCATTCAGTTAATTGTTTTCTTAGCTATGCAGAATCTTTAGTTTTATGAGGTTACATGTCAATTGTTGTCCTTGTTTCCTGGATACATGGGTCTTCTTTAGAAAGTTCTTTCTTTGACCTCCATTTCTTTCTTCAAATATTTCATTTTCTTCATTGTAGAGGTCTTGCACCTCCTTGGTTAGGTTTATTCCTAAATATTTTGCTTTCTGAAAGTAATGTAAATGGCAAATGTGAATGGGAGTGTTTCAATGATCTCTTACTTTGTGTGTTCATTATTGTTTCATATAAAGGCTACAGTTAATTTTATGCCCCTCCATTTTCCTAAAAGTGTTGTTTTCAAAGTTTTCATACAGAAATTTTGACATCTTTAATATATAATATCATGGTAACTGCAAATGGGGATCATTTTGCTTCTTTTCCAATTTGTATCCTTTTAATTTCTTTTTTTTTTTTTTGCCTTATTGCTTTAGCTAGTGCTTCAAGGATTATATTAAAAAAGAGTAAAGATAGTGGACAGCCCTGTTTCATTCCTGATTTTAATAAGATTTGTTCGAGTTTTTCCTCATTGGCTTTTTTGGTGGTTTAGATTAATGGAGAAATTCATCCATTTCCTTTAGGTTTTCTAACTCACTGGAGTATAAGTTTTACAGCCAAAGACCTGTTGATTTCATTTATCTTCTCAAAGAACAAGATCTCAACCCATTGATTCTGTGTACTGTTTTATTTGTTCTCATTTCATTAATTCCTGTTCTGGTTTTTATTATTTCTTCTTGTCTACTGAGTTTTATTTTGGTTTGTTCTTTTTTTTTCAAATTCGTGAGTTGCGTCACTATCTCATATATGTGTTTTTTTTTTCATGTAAGCACTTAGAGCTATAAATTTCCCTGGGACTGCTTTAATGTGTCCCCGAGGGTTTAGTTGTGTTCTAGTCTCAGTTTCATTTAATTCCAGAAATATTTTTACTTCTTTCTTGCTTCCTTCTTTCTTAATTTCATCATTCAGTAATGTGTTATTTAATGCTCGTGAGTTGGTATAATTATTTAAGATGTGTTTTAAGATTTATTGCATTATAGTAAGACAAGCTACACAGAAATAGGTCTATTTTCTGAATTTGTTAAGATTTTAAGACTTGACAACCTACTCCAAAGGTAATTGCTCAAACTTATTCATTGTTAATATAGCTAATATATGAAAACTACCTAAGTGTCATTTGAACTGATGAGTGGATAATGAAAACATGCATTGTATACATAAAAGAATTATAGCCATATGTAAAGAAAACTGAAATCATAACATTTGAAGGTACACAGACCATACAGGAAAATGTTATACTGAATGAAGGAACCTAGACCCAAAGGCAAACATGTCATACTCATATTTGTAGATCCTAACTCCAAATCCTTTTCTTTTTCTCTTTTCTTCTTTTATTATTTATTCTTCTCTTATACAATACATCCTGATAGCAGCCCTTCTTCCCTCCACTCCTCCCAGTCCCTTCCACAACCTCCACTCTCCCCTGGGTCCACTGCTCCTTCATTTCCCTTCAGAAAAGAGTACCCTTCCCAGGGATATCAGCCAACATGGTGTAACAAGATGCAATAAGATTGGGCATAAGCCCATATATCGAGGCTGGACAAAACAACCCAGTAAGAGTCTAAGTGTCTCAAGAGCAGGCTAAAGCATAACAGACAGCCACCACTCCCACTGTTCCAAGTCTCAAAAGAACACCAAGCTACACAACCATAACAAATACATGCAGAAGACCTAGCACAGACCTAGGCAGGCTCCATGATTGCCACCTCAGTCTCCATGAGCCCTGCTTAGTTGATTCTATTGGGCTATGTCCTCAACCCTTGTGGCTCCTACAATCTTTGCTCCTCCTCTACAGTGGGGTTCCAGGAGCTCCACCTAATGTTTGGCCACTGGTCTCTGCATCTGCTCTCATCAGCTGCCAGAGGAAGCATCTCTGATGATGACTGGAATGAGGCATTGATCAATGAATACAGCAGAATATCATCAAGAATCATTTCATTGACCTGGGTTTCTTTTGTTTTGTTTTGTTTTGTATTTTTCAAGACAGGGTAGAAACTCTGTAGCTTTGGAGCCTGTCCTCAAACTCACTTTGTAAACCAGGTTCATGGAGATCCTCCTGTCTCTGCTTCTACCTCTCAAGTGCTGGGATTAAAGGCATGCACCCACCACCTGGTTCATTGACTTTTTTTTTCCAGCCTTATTTGGTTCTATCCTAGGTCTCTTGGCCATCCAGCTTCTGGTTTCATCCAGGCAGTGTTGGGCATGGGCACCCATTTCTGATATGGATCTCAAGTTAGGCCTGCCAATCATTAGGTGGCCATTCCCACAAGCTCTGACCACCATTTCCCCAGCATATATTCCAGGCAGGACAGATTGTAGGTCAAAGGATTTGTGGCTGAGATGGTATACCAGGACCTCCACTGGAAGCCTTGCCTGGCTACTGAAGATCGCCCTTCAGACTCCTTATCCTCCATCACCAGGAGGATCCCTAGAGTCACTCTCATAGTTTCCAGAAAGTTTCAGCTGCACTAGGTTTCCACATTGCTCCCCCCCCATTCAAGTTTTCTCTCCCTATACTCTCTCCCACCATGCCTCAATAACCACCAGTTCCCTCCTGCTCCAACCCCCACCCCGAGTCCACCCTCAAAATCCCCAGGGAAATCCAGGTATTCCCTTTGAGCCCTCTTTGTTGCTTAACTTCTCTGGGTCGTGGAATGTCATACGATTATCCTTTACTTAACAGCTAAAATCCATTTATAAGTGAGTGCATACCATGTTTGTCTTGCTGGGTTTGGATTGCCTCCCTCGGGAAGATTTTTTACTAGTTCCATCCATTTGCCTGCAAATTTCAAGATGTCATTTTTTAACAGCTGAGTAATAACCTATTGGGTATATATATACCACATTGTCTATCCATTCTTTGGTTGAAGGAAAACTAGGTTGTTTCCAGTTTCTGCCTAATACAAATAAAGCTGCTAGGAACGTAGTTGAGCAAGTATCCTTCTGATAGGATGGAGCCCAGGAGTGGTATAGCTGGGTCTTGAGGTAGATCAATTCCCAATTTTCTGAGAAACTGCCATATTGATTTCCAAAGTAGCTGTACAAGTTTGCACTACCACCAGCAATAGAGAAGTGTTACCCTTACTCCACATCCTCTACAGCATAAGCTTTCATTAGTGGTTTTTTTCTCCATTTTTATTTATATTAGAAACAAGATTGTTTTACTTGTCAATCCCAGTTCCCTCTCCCTCCCCTCCTCCCCTGCCCCCCACTAACACTCTACCTATCCCATACCAATTCTGCTCCTCAGGGAGAGTGAGGTCTTCCATGAAGGGTCTTCAGAGTCTGTCATATCCCTTGAGATAGGGCCTAGGCCCTCCCCCATGTGTCTAGGATGAGGGAGAATCCCTCTATGTGAAATGGGCTCCCAAAGTCCATTCCTATGCTAGGGATAAGTACTAATATACTACAAGAGGCTCCATTGATTTCCGAGGCCTCCACACTTACATCCACATTCATGGGGTCTGGATCAGTTCCATGCTGGTTTCCCTGTCATCAGTCTGGGGGCCAAGAGCTCACCCTTGTTCAGGTCAGCTGTTTCTGTGGGTTTCACCAGCCTGGTCTTGACCCCTTTGCTCATCACTCCTACTTCTCTGCAACTGGATTCCAGTTCAGTTCAGTGTTTATCTGTGGCTGTCTGCTTCTACATCCATCAGCTGCTGGATGAAGGCTCTAGGATGGCATATAAGTCAGTCATCGATCTCATTATAAGGGGAGGGCATTTAAGGTAGCCTCTCCACAGTCGCTTGGATGGTTAGTTGGTGTCATCCTTGTAGACCTGTGGACATTTCCTTAGTGCCTGATTTATCTTTAAACCTATACTCTCTCCCTTTCTGATGGTATCTCTTATTTTGCTCTCCTCTATTCTTCCCCCTACACAAACTGCCTGCTCCCTTATGTCCTCCTCACCCCTCCTCTTCTCTCCTTCTCATTTTCCTAGCTCCTTCTCCCCTTCCCCCCATGCTCCCAATTTGCTCAGGAGATCTTGTCCCTTTTCCCATCTCTGGGGGACCATGTATGTCTCTCTTAGAGTCCTCCTTGTTGCCTAACTTCTCTAGTGGTGTGGATTGTAGGCTGGTAATCCTTTGCTCTATGTGTAAAATCCATATATGAGTGAGTGCATACCATGTTTGTCTTTTTGTGACTGGGTTACCTCACTCAGAATGGTTTCTTCTAGCTCCATCCATTTGCCTGCAGATTTCGAGATTCCATTTTTTTTTCCACTGAGTAGTACTTCATTGTGTAAATGTACCACATTTTCTGCATCCATTCTTCAGTTGAGGGGCATCTAGGTTGCTTCCAGGTCCTGGCTATTACAAATAATGCTGCTATGAACATAGTTGAACAGGTGCCCTTGTTGTATGAACGTGCTTCTTTGGGGTATATGCCTAAAAGTGGAATTGCTGGATCTTAGCCATTCTGGCAGGTGTAAGATGATCTGGCAGAGTTGTTTTGATTTGTATTTCCCTTATGGCTAAGGATGTTGAACAACTCCTTAAGTGCCTTTCAGCCATTATATTTAACATTTTCTGTGATTGATATATCTATTTCTTCTATCAGATCTTCAATGCCTAAGATTATCTCTTCCATCTCTTGTTGTGAGCCACCATATAGGTGCTAGGAACCGAAGCCAGGTCCTCTGAAAGAGCAGCCAGTGCTCTTAATTAACCACTGAGCCATAAGCCCAATCACTCTTCCATCTCTTATATTTTGTTGCTGATGCTTTTCGTCTATAGTTCATGTTCACTTACCTAGATTTTCCATTTCCATATTTGCCTCAGTTTGTGTGTTCTTCATTGCTTCTGTTTCCATTTTCAAATCTTAAACAGTTTTATTCATTTCCTTCTAATTATATGAAAAATATAGTATTTTTCATATATATATATATAGAGAGAGAGAGTTCAATGTTTTCTTTGGGGAGGGGCAACCAAATCAAGTGTTAATCGAATGCCAGTTCTGTGCTAAATATTGTTCAGGGTACTTGGGACACATCAGTGGATCATGTTAAGCATACAGCCTATCTTTTTTTTTTGGTTTTTCAAGGCAGGGTTTCTCTGTGTAGCTTTGGAGTCTATCCTGGCACTCACTCTGTAGACCAGGCTGGCCTCGAACTCACAGAGATCTGCCTGCCTCTGCCTCCCGAGTGCTGGGATTAAAGGCATGCACCACCAACGGCCGGCGAGCATACAGCCTATCTTATATTACCACTTCACCTATGTACTGCAAGAGTGACCTTGGGAAAGTCACTGCACCTCTCTGCTCTGTCATCAGCTGCCCAATGGGGTAATAAGCAAGGTGGGCTCGGGGTAGACACTGCATCTGGTGTACTGTAGATACTGAACCCACTACCCAGACAGCAGAGAGGGCTGGAGATTGATTTTTGATAATCAAGCACAATGGGGAGAAGGGAAAGGATTGGCTGGCAGGCTATATAGGAAGCTGCTACCATAGTCTCCGCCCCTGCTGCCACCCCACTGCTGCTGCTGCTATTGCTGCTGCTGCTTGGTGGTAGCTTTGTTGGCTATGGCCTTGACCTTCCCTGTAGTTAGCTTGCCGTCTCCTTTTCTTTCTCTTTGGCCTCTTTGGCTGTCTCAACAAGTGTTTTGGAATGGCCCTCACCTTGTAGCTTGGCCAAGATGTACTCAAAGCCCTTCATTGTCTTCATCGCATTGATTTTGAATAGGGCAAGGCCAAATTACAAATGAGGTAAAGACCCAGGCTTCCCAATGGATTTCAATCCTGCCAGCGATGTCAAGAGTACACATGACAAACACGTCATTCTTCCACCACCACCAGCTGGGTGTGGTGGCTGTTCCAGGTAAAGGTGACGATGGTATGATTTTGTGGGTCTGCAATAGAGTACTCCAGAATGCACACCAAGTGAGCAATGTTGGCAGGAAACAGTCACTCTGCCCAGCGTGCCATCCTGTTGGTCTTGGTCAAGAGTCTATGGGACAGAAGCTTCTGGTCAGGGGTCATCTCCCCATGCACTATTTCTTCAATTAAGTCATGTTTGCTATAGGGATTCTGGTACCTTTACCAGAAGGCAGCAAACACTTTGTCCCAGGAGCACGCTCTAGCTCAAGAAATGCTTCCCCATCATCAGGGCTAGGACAGCCTCAGCACCAGTGCAATATCAGATGAAGACCTCACACACCTGGAGCCAGGAGGCAGAGTGACTCAGAGCATGCCAGTCTGGCTCATCAGTCACCGCCTCATCAATCCCAGATCCCTACCACCTGCCATTAGGAGATATAAGACTCTTTTCAAGGTTTTCATGTTTCAATGAATGTGTGGAGGAAATGTCAGGGTTTAACTGTATCTTGAAATTACCCCAGACATTAATTACCAGATGAACTTCTATTCGAGAAGGTGAACTTGTTAATTAGCTGGGATATAAACAGCACTACTTTCTATTGAGAGCACAAAATAGCCACTGTTTTACCTAAGAAATGATGCTATACAGCTATACAATCACTTTGTCATTTTCTTTTAGCTGGTAGTGAAGCATACACAGCAAATCCTTCTGTGTTGGAGAGAAAACGGGAAGGACCATGTTGCACGGTCCCTGTGGATGGGACACCAATGACACAGGCACCAGGGACAAAGTGAAACAACAAGCTCACTTTATTTCAGGAAGGGGTAAGCCTTATATACTTCCCACCCTGCCCCAGGGGGTGGATCCTCTGAGCTGGCATCTTCTGAGATGATATGGTCACTGTCCATAGGTCCATGTCATCTCTCATCAGACTTGGCTGCTGTTGTCAAGGCCCTATGGCAGACCCAGGCCAGCTGTCAGGAAATATCTACTGCACATGCTCTTACTATCCATCTAAACTGGCTGTGAGGCCCATTGAGGCTTAGTCATCCCACAGGACCTATGAGGAACGGATGTTCAAAATCCTTGCTTAGAACAACTGATGCTGAAGGAAGCACATTTGTAAATTACAGTCAACTCCTGTTGACCTCAGACTAACAGAAAATAAAGATATGGGAAAGGAAATCCCCAAGACTTCTTTGCCTGAAAATCAACAACATGACTACTGGGTCATATTTTCTCAGTTTAAAACTCGAGCTAATATGATCTTCAGGTCCCACGAGACCACTAGGTTCCTGGGTATATAAACTCCCTGTTTGTTTCAGGGAGTCAATTAAGAAACTGAAACTTGCCTGGTATGATTGTACATGCCTTTAATTCCTTAACACTGAAGGTAGAGGCAGGCAGATCTGTTTGAGTTTTGAGTTCAGCCTGGTCTACAGAGTGAGTTTCAGGCCAGTCAAGGCTACATAGTGAGTTTTTTGTCTCAAAAAGAAGAAGATGAAGAAGAAAAAGAGGAGACGAAAAGGGGGGGTTGAAACTTACACAAAGCACAATGCCCTTATACATCACATACTTTACTTCAACCTACAATTAACCAAACAGAAGTAAATTTTCAACTAGATAAACACTGTAGGTTCTAGGGTCTATAGAGAATTAGATACTTATGTCAACAGGACCAATTTCATTTGTGGAGAAAAAAAAAAAGCATCATTGCCCTACCACTGAGTAGCAAACAAAAGAGTAAACAAAGCAGATCTCTAACCCCAGCCCTCAAGAGGCTGAGTGGGAATCATAAACTCAATACTACCCTATCCTGGGTTGTACAGCAAGACTCTGTTTCAAAAAAGCAAGGGGGGAGGGTTGAGAAAAATCTTAGTATTTGGACTTTCAGGTGATTCTTTGGTAATTAATAATGAAAAATATATAAAGATGGTCCCATTCACTTTATCATGTTGACCACATGGTGAGTCCATGTGCAGAAAAATGATTCTTGTTTGTGAAATGAAGTGGAATAATTTCAATAAAACAATAAAACAATGAACATGCTGCATAGTTGATTAGCATAATTCTACCTCAGTACTAAATTGGGGCAGTTAGCTTAACAAAACTGAGTTAATTTTATAAACTATATAGAATAGCAACTGAGCTCAGAAACTGAATGAATGAATGAATAAATGAATGAAGGAATGAACTGTTTCTTCCTACTATCATGCCTGCTTACTTCTCTACTAAAAAATGGATCTCAGTTGTCTAGTGGGTCCCGATTAGTGGTTAGGAATATAATGAACTCTATAGGTAACCTGTCTAGGTTTAAGCCCTAACCCTATCATTACTTCCACAACTTTAAGCAAGTTACGCACATTCTGTAGGTCCTGTTTTCTCATTTTAATTACTATTCTCACTTGGTACTTGCTGTAAACTGCATAGACTAACTCATGAATATCAAACAACTCCATGAAATACATGCTTTAACTATCCCCATGTACAGACAGGAAACCAAAACCACTTAAGTTCAGTAATTTGCCCCAGGACACATTACTAGTATGTGCAACCAAGTGGCTATCTTAGTGCCAAGACTGTGGCAGCAGTCCACCTAGCAACACTGCTCCAAACACAGGTTGGCAAGTGACAGTTACATATAATTAGCATAATGTTGTTTGATGTTGATGCTGATGATGCTTCGATGGTGGTGGTGCTACTGCTGATGCTACTGCTGATGCTGATACTGATGCTGCTGATGCTGGTGCTGCTGATGCTGATGCCACTGATGCTGATGCTGTCATAATGAGAACATAACTAAGCAAATGAGAGAGAATTTCTAATCACAGAGGATCTCTATTTCATCAACTGCATCATTTCCCTTCTGTTCTGAATGTTAGAGAATCGATCCTGCTCTAACTCTGCTTGGGATGCATCATCTACAGCTTACCAACTGGCTCAGGGTCCAATAGCTGCAGAACTGAAGTCTGTATAAGTGGCAGTCCTTCTAACACTTACATGTGTCATCACATCTTCCTAGATAGGGTGAAGGGGTGAGACCTCCTTTCATCCTTTCATTCTCTTAGAAAAAATAGTGCTCAGTTGGGCAATTTCCTGCAGCAATTCAGACAGAGCATGTGCTTGAGAAACTTCTACTTCCTATCAGGTGGATTTCAGGTCCTCCCCTAAGCTCATTCAGTGTAGACTCGTTGTCTGAAAATTGGGGAGAATGATTCTGTATGGTTACATCT